>NC_143144.1:10627000-11254000 GCF_059928025.1 Delphinapterus leucas
AGAACACTTTGGGGAAGAAAGTAGTTTTCCCCCAAACTCAGGGAAGAAAACACTGCCGGTTCAATAAAAAGCCTCAAAAAAATCACCTTCAATAGAGCACCAAGAGTGAACCCTAACGTAAATAAACTCTGGACTCTGGGTGATGGTGATGTGTCAGTGTAGGTCCATCCACTGAACAAATGTCCCACCTGGGGGTGGTTGTTGACAGTGCAGCGGGGACTGTGCACGGGCGGGGGCAGGGGACATATGGGAACTCTCTGTATCCTCCTCTCAATTTTGTTGTGAACCTAAAACTGTTCTAAAAAGTAAAATCTGAAGGAATTTTTAAAAGCACTGTCAATTCCCAAAGCAAGATTTAAAAAAAACGGTTTAAATTATAGGACTAAGTAAGGCTACCTGACTCCGTGCCTGGAAAACTCAACTGGCTCAGAAGAGCTCTGTCATTATTACCTCATTTGTGAGCGAATTAACCCAGACAGGCCGCAGACGTGCCCTGCTGCCCAGAACACTCACTGGGCTTAGGGCAGGCCCGGGGCGCCCTGGCTGTGCCTCGCAGGCTCTCCCGGCCACCACCCGTGAGCAGGGTTCCAGGGTCTGTTGTTTCTGTTTACTCCCAAGGTGCAGGGGACACCAGTGTGCCCAGGAGTCCAGGCAGGGTCAAGGCAGTGGTGAGCCTGGATTAGCTTCTTTTCTCTCTATTCCCACTTGGGGGTTTTCTTCGAGGGAAAAGGAGCTGAGGTTTCTTGGCCACATGTCACCCCTTGACCTGCCTCCCCATGGCTTTGTGAGGCCAATGGGCTTCCTGATCCTGACTCTGTGTGGTCAGAGCCCATCCAGAGGGGTGGGTCTGAACCGAGAGCCTGCCACTCACTCTGCGGTGCTGGAGGCTACATCACTGAAACTCTGAGCATCTGTTTCCCTCTCTGCACAACTGGGGGACCTTGAGGGGCCTTCCAGCTCCAAATATTCTGTAGTTCTCATGGCTCTCTGACCATCCAGGGGTAATGCACACTTCTATCCTGCCCTTTATTGGCAGGAACGGAGACTTTTATTGATTTGGTTTGGTCTGAGGAGAAAGGAAGTCCAGGCACTTAGATTCTCCTCATTAATGTTTCATGTTCCTCAGGCAGCCATCCCTCCCATGACGGGAGAGGCCGGGCAACTGACTCTCTGATGCTTCTGAGCATCAGATATCAGCAGAGCTCCCCTACCTACTGGTCACTGGGTCCCAGGGGGTATCTGGGGTGGGGACGCAGTGGTCCCTCTGTCTTCCCAGAGGCAGCGTGGCTGAGACGAATTGGGGAGGGAGACAGGGTGTTGGGGGCTGGTGAGAGGGGCAGAGAAAATGGCTGGAATAATTGAATTGCCATTGTCCTCCCTGAG
This sequence comes from Delphinapterus leucas, assembly GCF_059928025.1. Lineage (NCBI taxonomy): Eukaryota > Metazoa > Chordata > Mammalia > Artiodactyla > Monodontidae > Delphinapterus > Delphinapterus leucas. The sequence goes on from NC_143144.1 coordinate 10,628,384, forward strand.
GTGAAGCCCCACCTACCTCCCTAGGCCCAGAGCTTGATGATCCTTTCCCAGCAGAGAATTTCTAAAGCCCAGGGTGGCCCAAGGCTTCCTCCAGGTAACAAATGGCCCCTTTGCCACTTGGATTCCTATTGGTTCCCTTCACTGGGTAGAGCTGCCTTATGCCACGGGGGTAAGTTTTGACCTTTCCAAATCGTCACTAGAGATAGGGATGTGCGTCACCGTTTGTTATAAGCGGACTGTTTTCCCTTATCAAGAAGTCCTGTGGTCCTTGTTTCCCCGGGGCTGGGGTGCGAAGGGGCACACTCGCAATGGTGACTGCGACACCCTCTTCATGCTTTGTCAAAGCACCTATCACCCTGTTGCGAAAGTGCTGGTGTTAAATTCCCCGCACTGGACTGTGAATGCTCTAAAGAGAGAAATCTGCCTCCTTTGTTTGATTCCCAGGATCATCCTCCAGAGCCTGGCACACAGGAAGTGCCCATTAAATAGTTGTCCAAAGGGTGGGAAATGAAGGGAAATAAATGTGAGCCTTGCTGGTGTCTTCCCTGGGGGTCCTGAGCTCTGGCATGTAGACTGAATTGTTACAGGTCATAGGCATTGATCCCGTAGGACTGTGGCATCTGAGCACAGGGTAAAGGGGGGCAGGGCGTCAGCCACATGGTGGTCCTTCCATGTGCTTCATTTGTGGCCTCTTGGATGCAGCTGGGAAAGGCCACAGTGAATTTCAAAATGATCTCCTTAGAGATCAGCTAGTACAGTTCCCTCATTTTCTCAAACAAGGAGGCCCAGAACAATAATTTATCAAGTTCCCATTGGTAAGAGCCCCCAACAACTGCTTATGAGAAATCGTGCTTTGCAGTCCTATACTCCTTTCACCGTGTTACCCTGACTCCCTGTTGACTTGCTTCTTTTGAGAATAGAAATGGCATAGAATTTAAAGACTAGACATTGAAAAACAAGTACAGTGAGCGGGTAGTCAGGAGAAGTCTAAGGGACCTGCTTCAGAACGCGTGTACTCACCTTTGCCCCATCCACGGGCTAGTCAGGTGCTACTCACAGCTGAAATTTTTCTGGGTAGAGACAAAGGAGACATAGATCTATATTCCAGTATCTCCTCATTTCTGTCTCTTACACTTCTGATTTCCTGGTGAGTTTTTGATGGTTTGCTTTGTTAAGTTTACTATGTCCATTTTTTCTCCAGGTTTTAAAAATTTATTTTTTATTGAAGTGTAGTTGACTTGCAGTGTTGTGTTCATCTCCGCTGTACAGCAAAGTGGCTCAGTTATACACATATGTACATTCCTTTTCACATTTGTCTCCATTATGGTTTACCACAGGATATTGAATCTAGTTCCCTGTGCTGTATAGTAGGACCTTGTTGTTTAGCCATTCTATAGATACTAGTTTGCAACTGCTAACCCCAAACTCCCAATCCATTCCTCTCCCACCCCACTCCCCCTTGGCAACCACAAATCTGTCCTCTAACGTTAGGTCCATTTTGAAAGAAAGTAAACTAATCCTCTCTCTCTCTCTCTCTTCTCCATTCTTCCCCGGGCCGGGTCTCTGCTCCCAGGGGAAGGCTGGCCCTTGAGCTGCATCCTTCCCTTCTTCCTGTGATTGCCAGTGAGGCCACTGAGGAAGGGGGAGGAGAGGGAAGATGAGGAAAAGGAGGAGAAAGAGAAGCAAACCAAGCACCATCCAGTCACCAAATGAGTGGGCCGGGCTGCCGTGCTGCACAGCTCCTGGGAGCGCCATTGTCATTGTGGTGAACATGGACGGAGCCCCCTGGAGGTGTGCAGTGACAGCCACGTGCTCTGGGCAGCCCTGAGGTTAATAACATTGGAACAAAGGGCATTCTTTTCTGGTAAGGGCCACCTTCCACAGACACCCACCAAATTGCCTTGCTTTTCCTCCTTCCATGAAGACTAGTGGGGGCTTCATCACGGACCTACATCTGGAGACAGCACCCTCAGAAGCGACTGAGTTCCTTCCTGTTCAGACATTTAGAATCTATGAGAACTTGACAGATGAACTCTCAAGGGAGTTTGGGGATCTTGACTGCCCGATACTCAGGCCCCGGGAAGGGGCCAAGGCTCCTTGTGCTTTGTATAACAATTGCCTTGTGTGGCTCTCAGCCTACAGGCAGAAATGCTGTCAGCTGGGAATGCCTGAGGGACTCGCCTGGGACTGTGCGACCCACATTGAGCCCACAGACATTTCCAGAGCCAAGGTTGTGGCTGGACTGGCCCTTGTGGTTCTTAGTGTAATTGCACGATGTACCTCAGCAACCATCAGGGAGCTTCGAGGATCAAGATCTATAATTCACAGGTCTTGGAAGGTACACAGCACACCCAGGACCCACACGGTGAGGTCACGGGTAGAGAGAAAGAGTGTGGACCTGGGGCTCTGCCTTTGTGAGGGTCCAAGGGTAGCGTGTCCAGGGTTAAAGGACTTCACTCTTTATTGGCTAACGTGAGGCCTAACAAATTAGGATGCAGGCAGGGAGCAGTGGTCGCTCTAATAGTTATCTGGGTTCCCAGGCTTTCTGAGAGGGGGCTTCCTGGGTGGCAGTGGCCTAACTCCCCCTCTGCTTGTTTAGGTGGTAGCTGTATCACACGGCTGGCAGGGTGTTTGTTCGAGATGGATGTCCTGGGAAAGGGATGCCTCCACAATCAGAAGCTTAATGTCAGGCACTTACACTACTGTTCAGTGCTGCCTTGCACATGGGACCTGACACAAGGTAACACGTACGGTGGCTTTTTGTGATGGATAAAGAGGAAGCTTGGGAGGGGCTGCAGAGGGGGAAGCAGGGAAGTGGGGAGGGGGGCAGGGCTCTGTGAAAGCCTCCTGTCTGCCCGTCTGGGGCTCTCCTCTTCCAAGGACAGACTGAGGTCCTGCAGGGAAGCCTCGGATTGCCTCCAAGCAGAACCTAAGGGGAGCATGGAGGCAGCTCTGAGAGTTTCCCACCTACCACCCCCCTTGGCAGGAGGGTGAATTACATTTTTTAGCTACACTGGATGATTGGTCTTAGTTTCTACTTTTTAATCTCTTGATAGTTTATGAATATTCCTTTTTCTCTTGCAGCTCTGAAACGACATACCATTCTTTTTAAAAATTTTTATATTGGAGTATAGTTGGTGTGTAATGTTGCGAGAGTTTCAGGTTTATAGCAAAGTGAATCAGTCACACATATACATGTATCCATTCTTTTTCAGATTCTTTTCCCAGATAGGTTTTTACAGAGTATTGAGTAGAGTTCCCTGTGCTCTACAGTAGGTTCTTATCGGTTGTCTATTTTATACATAGTAGTGTATATATGTTAATCCCAATCTCCTAATTTATCCCTTCCCCCATTTCCCCTTTGGTAACTGTAAATTTGTTTTCTATGTCTGAGTCTATTTCTGTTTCGTAAATAAGTTTATTTGTATCATTTTTTAAAATTAGATTCCATGTATAAGTGATATTAGATGTATTTGTCTTTCTCTGTCTGACTTACTTCACTTAGTATGATCATCCATGTTGCTGCAAATGGCATTATTTCATTCTTTTTAATGGCTGAGTAATATTCTATTGTATATATGTACCACAGCTTTATTCATTCATCTCTTGATGGACACTTAGGTTGCTTCCATGTCCTGGCTATTGTAAATAGTGCTGCTATGAACATTGGGGTGCATGTCTTTTCAAATTATGGTTTTCTCCGGATATAGGCCCAGGAGTGGGATTGCTGGGTCATATGGTAGTTCTATTTTTAGTTTTTTAAGGAACCTCCATACTGTTCTCCATAGTGGTTATACCAACTTACATTCCCACCAACAGTGTAGGAGGGTTCCCTTTTCTCCTCACCCTCTTCAGCATTTATTGTTCATACCATTCTTCAAGGAATATCAACTCACATTTTACCCAAAAGAGTATTTCTCACTATTTTGACACACATAAGCTCCCCTGTATCATTTTGTGGCTATGCGTTCTGACCAGATATGAGGAATATTCTGAAGTGAAAAGCATACCAGAGAGTTGTTACCATTGAGAGGCTAAATATGTATAAACACTTTTAGAATCAAGTGATTTTTGTCAGGCTTTCAGGAATTCTTGCCTCTTTCCATTACAGTGTAACTAAAGGATAAATCTGCAATTACACAAGAACGCCCCAAGGAGTGCCCTGAGTTTATTTTATCCTCGTTTTTCTTTTTTTTGTTTTTTTTTTTTTTGCAGTATGCGGGCCTCTCACTGCTGTGGCCTCTCCCGTTGCGGAGCACAGGCTCCGGACGCGCAGGCTCAGCGGCCATGGCTCACGGGCTCAGCCGCTCCGCAGCACGCGGGATCCTTCCGGACTGGGGCACGAACCCCCGTCCCCTGCATCGGCAGGCGGACTCCCAACCACTGCACCGCCAGGGAAGCCCTATCCTCGTTTTTTAATACTGTTAAGTACTCTTATCATGTGGATTCTAATTTATTTTACAATTAAGTTTCCAGGAACCGAACATACTTAATTGTTAGTCTTTTCTTTAGTTCAAATCTTTATTTCATGTTTTTATTTTAAATACTAGAACTCTAAAATAAAACACAACACACCATATTTCACACATAGAATACTGGTTAGTTCATCTCTGAAAATGGAGTAGAATGGTATCCTGTGTACAGCTCTATCCCAGGGCCTGCTTATAAAATATATTCAGTGACTGTTGAATGATTAAATAAATAAATGAATAAGTGAATGAGTACAATGATGGTGATATAAAACATTAGATAAGTCACTTAACTATGATGCTTATTTTTAACTCTCTGTCTCCCCTCACTAGGATAAGGCCAGGATTTTTGTCTGATTTGTTCAGAGGTATATGCAAATTGCTAGCACAATGCCTGGCACACAGAAGACACAGTAAATATTTCTTGAACAATTAATGAGTCTGAGGCTATAGACATAGATTATACTCACTCATCTCAGCCAGATGATTCTTCTTTTAAAATTTATTTTATTGAAGTATAGTTGATTTACAATGTTGTGTTAGTTTCTAGTGTACAGCAAAGTGATTCAGTTATACAGATATGTAATAGTTTGCATCTGCTAATCCCAAACTCCCAATCCTTCCATTCCCATCCTACACTCACCTCCCCCTTGGCAACCACAAGTCTGTTCTCTATGTCTGTGAGTCCGTTTCTGTTTCACAGATAAGTTCATTTGTGTCCTAGTTTAGATTCCACATATGAGTGATCTCATATGGCATTTGTCTTTCTCTTTCTGACGTTCTTCACTTAGTATGATAATCTCTAGGTCCATCCATGTTGCTACAAACGGCATTATTTCATTCCTTTTTATGGCTGAGAAGTATTCCATTGTATATGTGTACCACATCTTCTTTATCCATTCATCTGTTGGTGGACATTTAGGTTGCGTCCACGAACTGGCTATGGTAAATGGTTCAGCCAGATGATTCTTAAATTTGTATCTTTGGTCACAAAGGGAGTTGGGAGAAATATTTTAGATGTGTTAAAGGATGAGAACAGATTGCTAACTGTTCCTGGTCCCTTTACACAACTGCAGTCTGCCTACGAGAGCCCTCACTGGGCACGTGTGAAAAGCAGCAGCAGTCATCAGTATGTGTATATACAGTTGTCAGGAACTCTTCCATATCACCTCTAATTTATTTGTTTTACAGTTTCTCACCTTGGATTTTTCACTTTTGGATTCCTCAAAACCGTGACTTCTAGTGAAAGCAGACACTTGAAGAGATACTTGCACACCCATGTTCACAGCAGCATTATTCACAATAACCAAAAGACAGAAGCAGCCCAAGTGTCCACAGATGATGAATGGATAAACAAGTGTGGTCTACGTATACACAGTGGAGTATTATTCAGCCTTAAAAAGGAAGGAAACTTTGACACAGGCTACAACATGGACGAACCTTGAGAACATTATGCTAAGTGAAGGGACGAATATTGTATGATTCTACTTTTATGAGCTGCCCAGAATAATCAAATTCATCCAGACAGAAAGCAGGATGGTGGTTGCCAGGGACTGGGGGAGGAGACAGAATGGGGAGTTAGTGTTTAGTGGGTAGATTCCCTAAGCTGAAAGGGTTGGGGAGATGAAAACGTTCTGGAGATGGATGGTGGTGATGGTTGCATGGAAATGTGAATGTGTGAACTGCGACTGAACCCTACCCTTAAAAATGGTTAAAATGGCAAATTTTGTTATGACTATTTTACCACAATAAAAATCCACTCACTTCTATCCATTTTGGCTCTGTGGTTAAACTCATGACCTTTATTTACCTGGTTTGAGGTCCTATTTTCGATAAATCTCCAGACACGAATCTCACCCTATGATCACCTTATCTCAGGTGTGAGTGGCAGGTTCTCATGGAGTTCTGAGCGACCAAATGTCAATGGCTTAATGCACACAACAATGTTATTTCTCACTCCCCAGAATCCGATGCAGTTATTCCCGTTTGAGCAGCTCTTCAGGGAAACTCCTCTCCAGGTGGTGACTCAAGGTTTCTGGGTCCTTCCGTCTTTTAGCCCTATCAGCCTCTAAGGGCGTAGAGTCCTTCACTTCCAGCTGCACAGAGGGAAGAGAAGGTTTAAGAATGGAAGACCATGAAGGATGCTTTATGGACAAGCCTAGAAATGGTAAATCACTTTCATTGGCCAGAACTCTGTCACATGGGCCCACCTAAATGCAATGGGGGAGGGGTTTGCAGCTAGAAAGTGTAGTTTAGCTGTATATTCAGGAAGGAGAATAAAATATTACTCAGCCATGAGAAAGAAGGAAACCCTGCCATTTGCAACAACATGGATGGACCTTGAGGGCATTATGCTAAGTGAAGTGTCAGAGAAAGGCAAATACTGTATGATCTCACTTGTACGTAGAATCTAAAAACATCAAATTCATAGAAACAGAAAGTAGAATAGTGATTACCAGGGTCTGAGAGGTGGGGGAAATGGGGAGATGCTGGTCAAAGGGTACAAACTTTCAGTTATAATATAAGATGAATAAGCTCCATGGATCTAATATTCAGCTTAGTGACTGTAGTTAATGATACTGTATTGTGTACTTGTGAAGCCATCTGATCTCAGACTTTTCTTTGTAGGGAGGTCTTTGGTTACTGATTAAATCCCCTTACTTGTTACTGGTCTGTCAAGACTTTCTATTTCTTCATGATTCAGATTTGGTAGGTTATATGTTTCTAGATATTTATCCATTTCTTCTAGGTTATCCAATTCGTTGGCATATAATGTTTCACGGTAGTCTCATAATCCTTGGTATTTCTGTGGTATCAGTTTTCATTTCTCCTCTTTCATTTATAGTGGGGGGCTAGTTACAGGTGAGCCCAATGGTGCAGGCCAATGACAGGAGATGGGGGTCGAATCCTGGCCCACACGTGCTTTCACTCGTCCTTAATGCAAGTTCTGGACTGTAGCTTCCTCTGCTTCATTTTTTTCTGTTCAAATATTCCACACATTTTCCACATTCCAGAATTCGTCAACAATACTGCTTTACTGATAGCTAACTTTTTCCATTTGTTGTACTAGTTTGGGTTTGTTCCATTTGTGTCTCTTTCTTTTGCTCTCACATGAGTGGGATTCTGGGAGGGAAGGGCAGTAGTCCTTCCATTCCATTTATTCTCCATCTTGAGCCTAAAGCCAGGAATTCACTTTTTTTTTTTTTTTTTTATGGTACGTGGGCCTCTTACTGTTGTGGCCTCTCCCATTGCAGAGCACAGGCTCCGGACGCGCAGGCTCAGCGGCCATGGCTAACGGGCCCAGCCACTCCGCGGCATGTGGGATCCTCCCGGACCGGGGCACGAACCCGCGGCCCCCGCATCGGCAGGCGGACTCCCAACAACTGCGCCACCAGGGAAGCCCCAGGAATTCACTTTTAAATGTTGTCTTGGTTTAACTCAAGGTCCAGCAATATTAGAGCTTTTTTTTTTTCTGGGTTTTGATTAACCATTCAGCATTATTCAGGTACCCACCAAGGAGAGGTTGAAAAGGTTCGTTGAAGCAGAAAACAACTAGGAACATAGATTATAATTATTGTATTATTAAGCTCTTGCTGCAAATAGGAAGGAAATAAATATTTTAACAGACTCCATATATCTATGTACACATATACCTTTGAGCCTACGTATAAATAATTAGGTGACTTGTACATTTGCATATGTATTATCCTCTAGCATATAAATATTATGAAGGCAGGGATTTTTGTCTGTTTTGTTCATTATTCTATCCCCAGTGCCTGTTATAAACTAAGTGGTCAGTCAACATTAAGTGAACGAATGAGTACATTTTACTCTCTCTCTCTCCTCTCTCTCCCTCTCTCTCTCTCTCTCTCTCTCTCTCTCTCTCTCTCCCTCTCTCTCTCTCTCCCCCTCTCTGCTCTGCTTCGGGCTTATTGCCAAAAAGTGCTCTATGCAGAGAAACTCAAACCCGTTAGGACGTGTAGCTTTGGATAGGCTTTTCTTCTTCTAGCCAAACCATAACTGTATCTGTTGTAAAAGGCATTTTCTCTCATTCTTTGGAAGGTTGTCTTCATTTTTACCTGTTTTATAGTCCAAGTTAATTCCCCCTTTCCATACCACGTGTAGGTTTTCAATTTTATAAGCAGGTTGAAAGATGATTTTTAAGGATGTTAATAACTCTGTTTTGAGTATATAAAGGAAGAAAGCACTAGAAATTTTCCTTGTACATTTCTTAATGCTTTAGAATCCTCCTGGCAATTTAACAACTGTTATTTAAGCAGGTATGAAAAGTTACGTAGATTTTTTGGATGTATTTAAGGCATATGTATCTCAATAATAACTGGTGTTAGTAATACCAGTTTGTACGCAGCACCCAGTATTTGTTAAACATGATATAACATTTTGTTAGTTCACTTTAGGTCATTCCTCTCAGGAATACATGTGACCATGTATTGATGATCCTCATAACATTCTTGGGCACTAAATATTGTAGCTTGAAGGTAATAAATGTCTCATATAGTAAATGATTTGCCATAAAAGAGAAGGACTAAAAATTCAGGAAAATGGAAGATTATAGTGCAAATATTATGAATTGCTATGACAGTCTTTGAATTTCCACCCCATGCATTTTGTCAAGGAACTATGCAGTATCTTTTCTATGATTTTAGCTCTTCTTTCAAGATGAGGTTGAACTGGATTTTTTTTTACCCCTCAAGCAGTGACTCTCAGCCTCTTTAAGACCAGGGCAACCAAACTAGGTTTTAAACTCCACAGAGGTCTGGGGCTTCCTGAATGCCAAGAGAACAGAGGGAAGGGTGAAAGTGAGTTTAGTTTTTGAATTCCTGCTTGAACTCCACAGCACCAGAGGGGTCAGAGAAATTGCCTTCTAAGGGCTTAAGCAACTGAGCAAAAGATAAAACTTAATTGGAAATGGTATGGGGAGAGAGCAAAAGTGGGATGAGCAGGAAGGCATTGGGGGGTGCCACTGATCTCTTTGGTTTCCCTAAAACCTCTTAGCATGTTACCTTTCCATCTTTTCATTCCCTCTCTCCGTCACCTTGCTCTTTCCAGGCTCCGTGTCAGTAACAGGAAAGGAAAGTTGGGGCGGGAGAGCTGCTGAGGGTTGAGATACCAAACTAGAGGCAGGAGGGGAAGGCGTAGTTCTTCCTCAATCTATTCAGTAGCATCTCTCTTTCTCTGCTCTCTTTACTCGGCTTTCCGCCCCCCCCCCACCCGCATTGCCAGCCTTTGCAAGTACAACCACAGAGACTCTTTAATATAACGTTAAAAATCCAATTACTGGGACTTCCCTAGTGGCGCAGTGGTTGAGAGTCCGCCTGCCGATGCAGGGGACACGGTGCCCCGGTCCGGGAAGATCCCACGTGCCGCGGAGCGGCTGGGCCCGTGAGCCATGGCCGCTGAGCCTGCGCGTCTGGAGCCTGTGCTCCACAATGGAAGAGGCCGCAACAGTGAGAGGCCCTCGTACCGCAAAAAAAAAAAAAAAAAATCCAATTACCGTAAGTCAGTTTGTCTACACAAAATAATTACGCGAGGTAAACAGGGCATTCAGTCTCTAACCATCTGAGGACTATAGGCAGGGAAGGCAGAAATGCTACAGGGCTGCATTGACAACAACGTCCATCGTGTGGCGTCCTTGTCCCACAGGTAAGCAGTAGGATTAGACTAAGCCACTTGACCTAGCTAATCGGGGCTAGAGAAGCCCTTGTTGAGCTTAGGAACCCCCAGGGCAAAGAGATAAAGCTACAAATAGAAAGGTCTTCACACACAGTGACTGCGGCCACAGCTCAGAGAAGAGTCTCAGCACATAAGCAGTAGGGCTATGGTTGAAGTGTCAGCATATATCGTTCATGTTCCTAAAAAGGGTGTCATCTGGAGTCAGAAACAACTATGTATGTCTGAAATGAATAAGAGAAACGAAGTCACAACTAAAAGGACAGCAGCCCACTAATCAAACTAAGTAAAACGCTGTCTGATTCTAGGTCAGATGTGTGTGTTCTTAACACCTTTATTGGCGTATAATTGCTTTACAATGGTGTGTTAGTTTCTGCTGTATAACAAAGTGAATCAGCTATACGTATACATATACCCCCATATCTCCTCCCTCTTGCGTCTCCCTCCCTCCCTCCCTCCCTATCCCACCCCTCTAGGTGGTCACAAAGCACCGAGCTGATCTCCCTGTGCTATGCGGCTGCTTCCCACTAGCTGTCTGTTTTACATTTGGTTGTGTATGTATGTCCATACCACTCTCTCACTACGTCCCAGCTTCCCCTTCCCCCCCTCCCCGTGTCCTCAAGTCCATTCTCTACTTCTGTGTCTTTATTCCTGTCCTGCCTCTAGGTTCATCAGAACCTTTTTTTTTTTTCAAGATTCCATATATATGTGTTAGCATATAGTATTTGTTTTTCTCTTTCTGACTTACTTCATTCTGTATGACAGACTCTAGGTCCATCCACCTCACTACAAATGACTCAATTTCGTTTCTTTTTATGGCTGAGTAATAGTCCATTTTATATATGTGCCACATCTTCTTTATCCATTCATGTCAGATGTGTTTTAAAAAATGTTTTAACATCATCTCACAACACTCCTATAAAGTAGGAGGGAAATTATTCCCACCCTCATTTGTCCGGTGGATCCACTAAGAGCCCTGCCCAGGTCACCTGGCAACTGCCTCCATCTTTGGGACTAAGGACCACCTGCTCACCCAGGTTGGGAACCTGCTCATTCCTGAGTCATTTAAATGTTGTGCCTCCCATTTCTCCAAATCGTCTATCAACATGGAACCTCACTGCAAACTGTCTTACTGAGCACCCCTGGACCTTTGGCTTTAATTTTGTGACACCAACTAGATGCTAAGTCACCTGAAGGAAAGGACCAACCTTCTCTCCTCCCAGACCCCTTATTTACTCGGAACTGTGCTCTGGTGAATGCTCAACACATTTTAAGTGACTTGTCCAGAGCAGGAGACTAGAACACAGGTCTCCAATCCTCTCACTACAAAGCCACTGTTCTGGAAGTGACAGCACTTATGTCCTCATTCAATGATATTTTCTATGTTTAGCCAGACAACATGACAATTCTATTAGTCAAGGAAAGTCAGAATTATGTCTTCTCACTGGAAACTCAAGGAAACTAGTTTGACTTAGTTGTTCTTATAACCAATTTGACCACATTTGGAGAAAGGGATTATTTGTATTCAAAGTCACTTCTTATACTTACAAGATATTTGAGGCTTTTTTTAAAAAAAGGAGATTGACAGGGACTTCCCTGGCAGCCCAGTGGTTAAGACTTCACCTATCAATGCAGGGGGTGTGGGTTCGATCCCTGGTCAGGGAGCTAAGATCCCACATGCCTCCAGGCCCAAAACCCCAAACATAAAACAGAAGCAATATTGTAACAAATTCAAAAAAGACTTTAAAAGTGGTCCACATCAAAAAATCTTTAAAAAAAAAGAGATTGACAAATGAAAACATTTTTCTCTGGTTAATATTGTCTGCTGTCTAGATACGATCATCTGAAAATTGAGGTAACCTGGTCTGGCTTCATTTATCATTTATGTTTTCATTTTAGTCTATGTGGAATAATTTTGAGTACTGGTGGAGTCACAGAGTTCCATACTTAGCTGTTTGGTATATAAATAGAACACTATCTTAAAAATAATTTGAACTGGGTGACTAACCCAACAGAGAGGTGAAACAACTTCTCATTAGCCCAAGTGGATTCTGCTGTGTTACTGAGCGATGGTGACAAGCTTCCTCCCCTCAGCTCTGGTCACCCCACTTTTCTTTTGCCCAGCTTCCTGCAGCTGGGCCCTGGACCATTCTCCTGAAGCCGCAACACAGCTTCTGTTTCTCAGCTAAGCCACACCCGAGGCAGGAAGGTGTTAATAGTTCTCCGCCTCTTCTAGCAGGCTTCAGGATGAAGACAGTGAGGTGGAGTCCTGAGTGACAGCAGGGCCCCCAGGGGAAACCAACCAGCTTCCTTGGGTAGTAACTCCTCCTTGGACTCACCACTTTTCCTTGCATTGTTGGGAAATTCTCTGGAGTAGGTTTTGGCTGACCCTGCCCAGGCCCGTTCTCTGCCCTCTGGATGAGGTATTTGGTACAGTAGTTGGAACCTATTAAATCCCAGATTAAGTGAGTGGAGCCAGGCATCCCATCGAATGGTTTCCAATTGATGACTGAATGTTTAGGCTGTTCCTGCCCTTGATGTCAAGACCACTGTGCCTCCTCTGTCCCTAGGTTCCAGTGTCCCTTGGATGCTATACCTTGCCAGGAGGGCTGGACCTTAGAAGTCACCTTCCATAGCCTCTCCATGATCCTGGCTCCTGGTTATCCCTGCCAACTCCATATTGCTGGAAGCAATTTACCATGCCTAGTGCCCATATACCAGTCATGACAAGGGTAAGACTGAATGTGTGACTGATAGCAGTAGTGACAATTACCATTTATTGAGGACCAGTGGTATGCCAGACATTGTACTAGTGCTTGTCATACGTTTTCTCACTTAAATTCTCACAACAAACTCATGAGGTAAGAATTTCCCCTCCTTTTGACAATTGCAGAATCCAAGTCAGTAAGTATAGGTACCTGGCAAGGATCTATAACAAGTAAATAAAAGTTGGAATTCAAATCCAGGGCCAACACTCTTAACTATTAAGATGTGTTGACTTCCAACTGGACTTTTGGACTTTATTTCCTTCCCACGACTGCCTTTTTTTTTTTAAGACTTAGAAGTTAAAATGTGTGGGTCACATAAGTATGAGTTTATTTGCCTCATTTGCTTCATATCTTTGGCAAGGGTAGGGTAGGTCTTTTTATTTATTTATTTATTTTTAATATTTCCAAAGTCCTTGGTTCAGTGCTGTGCACAGTTGGTCCACAGTAGAGGCTGACTAAATAATGACGGAGCCATGTTTCATAAACATAGAGGTAGCAGAGATAGTAGGAGCCAGCTCAGACTCTGCCCCAAAATCTGGTCCCACTGGCAAAATCAAGTCCTTGACAGCACATCATTCTCTGTGGATGTGGCCATGCCTGCACCTATTGTCTACAAATAGTGGTTCAACCAACAACTGCCCTTCCTAGGCTGACATCTAGCCCTATATAAACATTTCTTTTTTAGAACCAGTTCTTAATTCCTACACCCTCTTGGTTTATTGCTAGTTCCTTGAGAAAATAATCTGTCGACATTCTCCAGTCTTGGGATGATGACTCAGGCTAGGGATCCGGGCCATTTTCTGGGCAGTAGCTGGACTTCTGGCCCTGTCCTGTTAGGCCCCAAGCCAGCACGCCACAGAGAGGTGCTCCTTCTACCTCCCCACCACTGATGCCAGCCCTTCTGCTCCTTTCCTCCTGCCCACTCTTGCCTCTGCGGTTGCCAGAGAAACCATAAAAATATTACTCCACAAGCTCTAGGAACAAAATGTCAGTGCACTGTACTATTGTTTTAATTTAAAAACCTAAGTGTTTAATATAACTCCAGCCTGGAAGAAATCCCCTTACTGGCAGACAACTCCCTTGGAAAAGGAGAGCTACAAGATCAGGAAGAACTCAGGAGTAGCAGTGAAACTTAGGCTTATTAAGAGCGCCTAAACTCCCATGTCTAGCAGTGAAATTGTCTCACGTCTCCCTTGTTTTTTTTTTTTTTTTTTTAGGAGTAAAAAAAGTCTCAAGTTTATTTTGACCTGCAACTCTTTGAGGAATTACAAGGATGGTCATTTCATGGGTTCTCCTATTGTATGTAAAAGAAAATTCCAATTTTGGCTTAAGGCAAGTCTACATAGTTATAACTTAAAAGAATAAAGTGTTAGAATTTACCAGGTTTTGTTAAATATTTTAATAATTTAAAAAATTCCATAAGTTTAAGTGATAAGTTACACTATGCTAAAGTTTTCTCTTATCCTTCTCAGAATTCAAAGATATATTTATAGTTTTAATCAGTGTACCCATTGCTGTGTTCTTTGATCCCTTGATTACTGTATTGGTTTTTCTTTCCCTCTTTTTTTTTTTTTTTTTTTGCTTTTTAGCTCTACCTCCATTTTATTAGTGTTACTTTTTGTGGTTGCTCTAGGATTGAAAAGATATATCTTTAACGTATCACAGTTCAAATCTTCAAATAGAATCCTGGCATTTCATACTTAGAATAAGACCCTTGTAACGGTAACTTCCAACCCGCCTCCCCGCCATTCATAGTCTATTGTTGTCAAACATTTTATATAACATCGTAACGTTATAAACTCCACAATACCGTATTCTTAGTTTTGCTTTAAACAGTCAGCTAACACTTAAAGAAATTTAAAAATGAGAAAAATAAGAAAAAATGTTTCTTATTACTCAAAAAAATCAGATCATGACACTTCCTTGCGTGAAACCTTTCAATACATTCCTGTTGCCCTTGGAATTTAATCCAAATTCAACATGCCCCGCAACTGAAATCTAATCAGGGGGAGGGAACACGTTTCAGTATCTAGTTCCATGCCCATTTCATGCAAAGTTCTCAGGAAATGGTACCTAGTTTCATCATTAACTTAATTTTTCTCTGTGTGATTTACATACCCTAAGGAGGAGTAATTAACCTAAATTGAGTGCCGCAAAAACCAAAATCCCTTCCTTCCTTCTTTCCTCTTTTTCCTTCTTTTCTGCTCCCCTCTCCCACCTCTTTGCTGTTGTCTTCCAGAAAACAAAACAAAACACTCTGCCACATACTCGTGTAGGATTCTTGTTAGAGAATATGATCTTTTGGACATGTGATGTACCTCATTTGTCTTGTTTTTAATAAGGTGTTTGGGAAAAGGTAGAGATTTTCTGCAAGTCGTTTTCTATCTTTGTTTCAAAGCTACTTTCTTAACTGTCAGGGCTCTGTTTTCTGGTGGGAGGGATTGGTTTGTTCCCTTCCTCAGAACACTGAATTTAATTGTCCTGTGATAGCTGTTGCACAGAACTACTCAGCACCCGTTTCTCTTACCAGTTCAGTGAACAACCCAGTATCTTTCCTTTCTTTGTGGGCTCTAAAATGACTGCTTCTAATCCCAAACCTCATCTACCTCTGCCAATCCATGTGTGGGCTGTTGAAATTCTCCCTCCCTCCGTACTCACTGACCTAGTTTGACGTTTCCCCAGGGCTGCTAACTTTCCCTGCTCTGTCTGGAGGCTGTGCTCCTGGGAGTGGCATTACCCCTTGGGGTGCTCTGTCTTTGTCCCTGTCCTTGTTTCCCTGTCCAGCCTTTCCAACTATCCACTGAATTGTAAGAGCACAAACATCCTCAACCTTCATAACCTGATCCTCCTTCCAAACAGTCCCGCATACTACCCATTCCAGGAGAGTTATTCATTTCCTTAGTCACTCATTCATTCTTTCGTTCAATCAATGTCCATTGACTCCCTCCTACGTGTACCCAAAACTGGGATGCTTTGGGTACAAAGAAGTAGATCCCTCCCAACAACCTGTTGGCCTTTCAGGGGTTATCATTGTCATTCTAACTTGGTTCTGCCTGTTCTACTTATGAGAAGTGGATAAAAAAGTTTCGGCTAGGTCCTCTCCTTTCCCTATATTGATGATACCACATGGTAAGGATGCTACCGCTCAAAGGTTTCACAACTCTCATATCAATCTGCAGATTGGTCCTGCTTGGTCTGCTTGGACCCCTGGTTTTCCCCAGTACTCTCTGTCCCCTGGCACCTATGCTACTTAATCAGCACATTTTATTAAACAGCAGACACTTTCTTCTCGCAGAAGCTCAACTAGAGTCCGAACACAGAGTGGAGCAAACATTCCTCATGCCATCTCAGACTTTCTACTTAGAGGCTTCAACTCTATTATTGTTTGATAATTTACCCCCTTTATCTTCTCTGTTCTCTCTTTTTAATCAATATTTTTTATTGAGGTGTACAGTGTTGTGTTTATTGAGGTTTACAATGTTGTGTTAATTTCTGCTGTACAGCAAAGTGGTTCAGTTATACATATATACGTACCTATATATATATTCACTTTAATATTCTTTTCCATTATAGTTTATCATAGGCTATTGAATATAGTTCTCTGTGCTATATAGTAGGACCTTGTTGTTTATCTCTCTTTCTTGCCTAATCTCTTGGATTGAGCCCCCAGGTAATTCATCTTTCTCTCCTATTTTCCATCTCTTTTTGTTCTACTTCTAGGAAATCTCTTCAATTTTTCACTTACAACATTTCTATTGAAATTTTTATTTTGGTTAACATTTTGAATTTCTAAGAACTCTTACTTGTTTTCTTGTTATTCCTTTTGCAGAGGTACCTGTTTTTGTTTTAGGGGTGCAACATCTTATCATTTCTGGGGTGATATTCATTTTGCTGTTGTTGTCATTATTTAGCTTAATTCTGCACCCTGTATTTTCTCTCCTTCTTGAAGTCCTTTTTTTTTTCTCTGTTTATTTTGGTTTCTCTTTTTCATGGTCGTGGCTTTCCTAAAAATATCTGCTTATCCCTAGCTTTGAATTCTTATTTAGGAATAAGGTTAGGGTAATTTAGCGGCCAAGCTCAGACTTCTGTGACACAGAGGCCCCCAAACTTCAACTGCCTGAATAAAATAGAAGTTGATTTATCTCTCTCATAGGCAGACTGGAGGTGAATGGTTCCAGCTCTTCTCTGCAAGGGCATTAGAGTCCAGCCAGAGTTGATTGTGGCAATCAGTCAGTGCCAAGAGTTGGAGGTGGCTCAGTGGAGAGAGGAGATAGAGAATGGAGAGACCCAACACATAACAAGAAGTTCCAACAGAGGAGATTGGAGAAAATGAGTAGGGTTGGTGGCAAATGGAAGCATAGGTAGGGAGAGAGTCAGCCACACCCAGCCAGCTGGAGGCTTGGGGCAGACCTCCAGTGTTGGGGTGGAGCCTGACAAAGGAGAGGTACAATATCAGTCTAGAAAGAGACAAAGGGTCAGAACAGGACTCAGACACAGAGCCCAAGGTGCTGAACCCAGAATGACCTAGAACCTTAGTGACTGGAGGTTTGCTCTGTGAGGCCATAGCTGCTGAGTGCTTTTTGTCTTAGGCTCTGTGATGGACTGAATGTTTTCCTCTCAAAGTTCATATGCTGAAATTCTAACCCCCAGTGTGATGGTATTAGGAGGAGGGTCCTTTGGGAGGTGATTAGGTTATGAGGGCGGAGCCCTCTTGGATGGGATTAGTGCCCTTTACTGAGACCCACCCAGAGAGCTCCCTCATTCTGTCCACCATGTGAGGACACAGTGAGAAGGCAGCCGTCTGCCAATGAGGAAGAGTGCACTCAGAGATATGGGATCTGTCGGTACCTTGGTCTTGGACTTCCAGCATCCAGAACTGTGAGAAGCAAATGTTTGTTGTTTAAGTCCTCCAGTCTATGGTATTTCTGTGATAGCAGCCTGAACGGACTAAGACAGGCTCAGATTGATTTAGGGAAGCAGGGAAGGGACCCAGCATCTGTGAGGGGTTTAAATGACTCCTACTATGGGGCTGTGGTTCCCTAAATAATAAGCTGTTGTTGTTGTTGCCGATTGTTGGAAACAAGGAGGGCTTTTTTTTTCTATCTAAAGATATTTTATACTGAATAGATTAAGATTGATGAGCAAATAATTAAAATGCATTTTAAGGATATGCAAATTGGATTAGTATAAACTGAAAAAGGAATAAAAGATGGAGCTAGAGCAAGAAGACTGGACATTTTTACATATACTTTATTAAGAACAAGAGGGTAACTTCCATACATGGAAATAGAAGAATGTAAAATGAAAAACTAATTGACTAAGCAAAACACTTTCTAGGACATGGAATGTAAATGAGAATCTTGCAGGAATGGAAGTGGGGCAATTTACCAGGAGAAACATGCAGAATGCTGAAAGTTAGTAGGTAAAATGAGGAAACTAAAGCAAAGTTCCTAAAGGAAAATTGGAAGACTAAATATCTTAGTAGTGACATATATAAAGGAAAGTATTTTTACGTATTAGGTAAATTTTAAATGATGCCTATGGGACGGAGACATTAAGAAACTGATCTAGTTATCTATCCATTCATCTATGTTCTGTATTGGAACAGAGCTATGTGGTTTTACTTTGTAGGTATAAATTGAATCTAAAATAAGGAAAAAAAATCTGAGTCATGTGTATCCACAATTTTGGTTATTTACAGTTTAAAGTACTGAGCAAGCATTGGTTCCATTTTAGAGAATCTGTGGAGGAGAAGTTTGGACATTATCAAAAATAATGTCACATATTTATGAAAAGAATAATCTAGATGTTTTTGGACTGATAAACACAACCTCCATATCTGGAAAGAGTCTGGAAGAAAATAATTGTGAAACTATTTTATAAATAATTTAATAAGAGCAGTAGTAAACAGCATGGCTTTGTAGAGAACAAATCCTGTGAGACTAAAATAATCTCCTCCTATGACAGAATGACAAGTCTGCTGGATTGAGGGGGAGGGAATAGATATTAACTATCATGACTTCAGCAAGGATTTTGATTTCTGTTTGGGAAGCAAATACATAAGATAATTTCAGGTAGTGATAACCAGTTACGAAGGAAAAACAGCAGAAGAATGAGGAGAGAAGTGATGGGTGAAGTCTAGTGCCTTAGAAATGGTCATCGGGGAGGATTCTTGGAGAAGACGCTTCAGCTGAGATCCGAATAGTGATAAGTAGCCAATCATGTATCAATCCAGGGGAGAGTGCCCCATGGATGGAGCAGCTAGTGGGTGACCTTGGCCTGTCTGATGGGTGGAGAGAAGGCCAGTGGGGTTGAAATGCAGTGAAAATAGAGGGGGGTAAACATGACAAGAGAATGAGTGACCTTGAGGGTATGTGACAGAGGATATGGATTTTCTTCAAGGGCAATGGGAAGAGGGCTGAGGGTTTTGGGCAGGGGAATGACGTGGTCCAATTTACGTTGTAAAAGGTTCCACGGCTCTGGTGCAGGGTGGAGTAGATCGAGCGAGAGGGGAAGCAGAGAGAGGATGTTGGCGTAGAGGAGAGGGTCGAGGCCTGGCCGAAGATGCTGCCAGTGGGCACTGGTAGGAGTGCTGGATCTGGAATATCTTTAGAGGTAGGACTTGGCATTGGATTAGATGTGGGGAATAAGGAAAGAGAGTTGATCCAAGGATGATGCCTGGGTCTTTGGTCTGATCAACCGTGCATCGTAAACTGAGATGGGAGAAGACTCAAGAAGGAGGGGTTTGGGGAAGAAATTTGGGAGTCGCCATCTCTGTGTGAGATATGTAGAATCTGACTGCTTGCTATCCATCTGTATGGAGGGATTGAGTAGGTAGTTGGATATAATTCCAGAGTTTAGGTGGAGAGGTTGGCATTGGCGAGAAACCATTTAGAAATCACAGCATAGAGAAGATATTGAGATGACCTCGTTGGGATCCTCACAATTTCTCTGTGAAGTAGTTATAAATATAACAGTAGATGAGTGGTGGGTATGATGTGGTCCAGGTGTGACAGGCATGTGTGTAGAACCCAGCATCCAGGATGGACAAGAGCAAAGAAGAGAACAGGTTACATCAATAAGAGGGATCCCTTGGGGCTTCCCTGGTGGCGCAGTGGTTGAGAGTCCGCCTGCCGATGCAGGGGACGTGGGTTCGCGCCCCGATCCGGGAAGATCCCACATGCCGCGGAGCGACTGGGCCCATGAGCCATGGCCGCTGAGCCTGTGCGTCCGGAGCCTGTGCTCCGCAATGGGAGAGGCCACAGCAGTGAGACGCCCGCATACCACACACACACACACAAAATAAATAAATAAAATAAGAGGGATCCCAGGGCCAATCTCTGTCCCATGAGCATAGCCTTACCAGATTTAGCAAATAAAAATATTGCATGGGACATAACTTATACTAAAAAAATTTATTCATTGTTTACCTAAAATTCACATTTAACCAGAGGGCCTGTATTTTGTCTGACAACCCTACTTCAACATCTACAAAATATTGAAACCTTCCATATATCTTCCTTTTTTTCTCTATTCCATATGCCCCACGATCGTAGCTCTAACTTTTAGCCTGTTGGGTTATAATTGCTTTAAAGCTCTTTCTACTGTTGGACTTGGTGTGCTTCCTGAAGGCAAGGCTGTGTGTCATGCATCTTTGTGCAACTGTTATGTTGAAAGGCCAGAGCTGACTAGGGACCCATGGAAAGCAGCTTTATTCTTTTCTCTCACTATCTCTTTAAAACCATGTGAAGGCTTGCTTTGGGCCCAGTTCCCTGAATGAAATCTCAGATCCATAATTTAGAAGACACTTTTGTCCCTTTCAGTTGCAGGATAGTCTAGGGTTAATACTAGAATGTTTCCTAAGGGTGGTGGGCCATGAGGTTAGCTTCACTTTTTCCTACTTGGTTCCTCTCCTCCTCCGTCCTCCCCACAGGCAGCCTCTCCCCCTCCAGGTTGGAGGGGGTCACTGAGAGTGAGGAAGAACAGAAGAAAGGATGGGGCTGAGTTACTTGCACTTGGCAAGTAACTTAATGGATGGCTCTCCTCCCCTCCCTGCTCTACCCCCATCCCCGGCCTCTTTGTGCTGGGCAGGAAGCCCCTGTTGGGCAGGCTCCTTTATTTTATTTTATTTTACTTTTATTTTTTATTTGAAGTATAGTTAATTTACAATGTCATGTTAGTTTCAGGTGTACAGCACAGTGATTCAGTAACCTATATTATAATCTATTCTTTGTTCAGATACTTTTCCCTTATAGGTTATTACAAAATACTGAGTATAGTTCGCTGTGCTACACAGTAGGTCCTTGTTGCTTATCTATTTTATATATACTAGTATGTATATGTTAATCCCAAACTCCTAATTTATCCTTTTCCCTTTGGTAACCGTAAGTTTGTTTTCTATGTCTGTGAGTCTATTTCTGTTTTGTAAATAAGTTCATTTGTATCTTTTTTTATTTTTAGATTCCACATATAAGCAATATCATATGATAGCTTTCTCTGCCAGGCTTACTTCATTTTGTGTGATAATCTCTAGGTCCACCCATGTTGCTGCAAATAGCATTATTTCATTCTTTTTTATGGCTGAGTAATATTCCACTGTATATATGTGTATGTGTGTGTGTATGTATATATATATATATATATATATATATATATATATATATATATATATATACACCACATATTCTTTATCCATTCCTCTGCTGATGGACATTTAGGTTGCTTCCATGTCTTGTCTATTGTAAATAGTGCTGCAATGAACATTTGGGTGCATGTATCTTTTCGAATTATAGTTTCCTCCAGATATATGCCCAGGAATGGGATTGCAGGATCATATGGTAGTTCTATTTTTAGTTTTTTAAGGAACCTCCATACTGTTCTCCACAGTGGCTACACCAACTTACATCTCCATCAACAGCATAGAAGGGTTCCTTTTTCTCCACACCTTCTCCAGCATTTATTATTTGTAGTCTTTTTGATGATGGCCATTCTGACCAGGGTGGGGTGATACTACCTCATTGTAGTGTTGATTTGCATTTCTCCAGGCTCCTTTTATGAAGGATGCTAAATTGCAGGAAAATAGACCTGTGGTCTGTGGACATGCAGTTAACTCCTGGTGTGACTGTGTCTTCCCCGGGGAAAGCCTCTCACTATTTGCCTTTCTCAGGCAGGAATCAGACAGGTCCAGGGAACCTACTTCACACTTTCTGAGCAGTGTCCTCCAGCCACTCTCACTGACTTGAGGTGAGGGGGACACCCTTATCTTTCCTCCCCGCCTCTCCTCCCCCCAGACTGTGTGGATTTCTGGTGGTTCAGAAATATGACAGTCCTCCAGTTTTCTCCAAAGAAATTGTCTCTCTCAGCCCCTTCAGCCTCTACCCTTTTATATCCTCAAGGACTAAGGGCTTCAAAATCAGTTTCCAGGGGCTTCCCTGGTGGTCCAGTGGTTAAGACTTCGCCTTCCAATGCAGGGGGTGTGAGTTCCATCCCTGGTTGGGGAGCTAAGATCCCACATGCCTCGCGGCCAAAAAACCAAAACATAAAACAGAAGCAATATTGTAACACATTCAATAAAGACTTTAAAATTGGTCTACATCGAAAACAAAATCTTAAAAAAAAATGTTTCCAGCACCTTCCTTTGCAATTCCTACGTAGGTGTTCTAGAATTTCTCTTCGGAATATGGGAGTCTTTGTCATTTCTTTTGTTGATTTTGGCTTTGGTGCCTTAGCAGAAGCTGAGGCAAAAGAGTACCATCTTACCATCTTTTGTTATATTTGTATTTTTAGCACCTAGCTCAGTGCCTGGTGTACGGCAGACACTTGATAACTGTTTTTTGAGCAACTTAATTATTAACAAGAACATACAGTAAGGTCTTTCCTATCCTCCTTAATCACGAGGATCACTGTTCTTCCTATGCTCATCCCGCCTACAAACCTTGATGACACCACTTTATTATTCAGCTCACAAGTCACTTCCTCCTTATTGCCCTCATTGGCTTAACCCCCCAATAGCCTCTGTCCTAAGTACCTGACACAGCACTGGGTACCGCTGTAAGCTCCAGGAAGGCTGGCACTGCCTTGTTCACTCTGTATTCTGAGAAGAGAGCACAGTGCCAGGCAGTAAGTAATAATGAATGAATAAATGAATGGATGGATTGGCACCAGTTGTAAAGCCTCCTAGACTGGGTTTCAGGAGTGGGTCTGTTCTGGACCACTGGCTTTCAGCCCTCATTAGAGCCCACCTATATCAAGGGGAGGTGCTGGTTTGGGCAACCTCACCCTTCATGGCTGAATTAAGCTCCCATTAATGGGTCAGTACATCTGCTACCTGAAGTGTAACTATAGAATTGTGCCCAAGTACCACAGCACAGAAGTTGACAAATCACTTTGGTCATGAGGTTTCTAGCTCCTTTTCTCAAACTCACATTCTTTAGTCCATCAGCTTTAGAAATTTCACTGTGATAATGATATCCAATGACAAATTTAAAAACACTTCTGTTTGCATCATAGCGCCATATTCAGTTTGTGTCCAGTTAAGTGCTGTAGAAGTCAGTGTTAAATTTCTCCTGAATTTTATACTCTTCCAAAAGTAAAACAACATTAGATGTGTGTGTAACCCACTCTTCTCCCCAAAACCTCTACCCCAGACAAGCAAATCTCTTATAGTCAAATCAAATTGAAGCTAGAGTGTGGTATGAACTTGTGGTACAAAAAACAAATCCAATACATTATATGTAAAAGAAGTTCAGTATATGTGACAGGAAAATCTGAATAAACTGAAGATGAAAATAGGGAAAAAGCTATTTTAGTAAATTACATAACTTTTTAAAAGGCTTTTGAGAAACACTTAAAGTAATGTCTATTTGGGGATTTAAGCAAATGATGTCCTGATTTGATGACATAAAATATATTTCTTTTCTTAAGGGATTGTAGACATTCTTGAGACCACCCTCTTAACCAAAGAATTGTAAAATTATGTACATATATCATATTAAAAAACAATTGTATGGAGGTTGAGGCCAAATCTGCTGGTTGCCTACCCAATGTTCACCTTCATTTTGTTTTTTTCCTTACCAAGGAGCCCTGATTTTCTTGAGGGCTGCAATGTAACCAGCTCAAACCTGTATTTCATAGCCTCTCATATAAAGAGAGGTGACTAAATTCTGGCTAATGAAATAGAAGTAAAAGTTTTTGGTGGGGATTCCAGGAAAGCTTCTTAAATGGTGGATTAACTCATATGGCTTTTGTCCTACTCTACACCCTCATTCCCATCTGGAACTTGGACTTGATGGCTGGTACTGAGCAGCCATTTTGCAACAATGAGACTTGATTTAATGAACTAAGGATAATGGAGCTGAAAGATAGAAGGAAGATGGCACATTAATAACATCATGGAGCCACTGTGCCAGTTTTGGACTGCCTAATTTTAGACAGTGTTACACAAGAGAAATGATCCCCATGTGTCTAAGCCCTTGCTTTTTGGTCTTTATTACTTATAACCAAAATAATTCTAAAAGATATTGGGAATAAGATTTTGGCGAAAGTTTAGTGCATTTGTGTTCTAGATGAGAACTTCCCAAAGAAACTCTTTATATTAATAACCATCATGGAAAAATTAGAAAAACGCTTACCTCTGAAGTTGTTGCACTGAACATACCATCTGACTGATTTTATTTTAGAGAATAGAAATAATTTCAGTTTTATTTAATTTATTTATTTTTAATTAACTAATTAATTTTTGGCTGCATTGGGTCTTCGTTGCTGCATGCGGGCTTTCTCTAGTTGCAGTGAGCGGGGGCTACTCTTCGTTGCAGTGCACGGGCCTCTCATTGTGGTGGCTTCTCTTGTTGTGGAGCATGGGCTCTAGGCACACAGGCTTCAGTAGTTGGGGCACACGGGCTGCAGTAGTTGTGGCTTGTGTGCTCTAGAGTGCAGGCTCAGTAGTTGTGGCTCACGGGCTTAGTTGCTCCGTGGCATGTGGGATCTTCCCAGATCAGGGCTCAAACCCGTGTCCCCTGCATTGGCAGGTGGATTCTTAACCACCAGGGAAGTCCCTAATTTCAGTTTTAAATTGAGCAGTTTCAAATGTAAATTACATACACACATACTCACAGTTTAACAAGTGTGTCCATATTCCAGGCATTGTGCTCTGTAAGTTATATTCATTATCTCATGTAATGTTCATAGCAATCTTGTGAGGTATTGTTATTACCCTCATCTTCTACATGGAGAAACAGAGGTTTAGACAATCAGGTAACTTCACAGTAAATGACAAAGAAGGGATTAGAAATGAGTTTGTTTAGCTCCAAAGCCCATATTTATGATGACTACCTTGCCCTGTTTCCTGGCAGAGGACCAGATAAGCATGGGTCTGTTTGTTTTAGCCATTTACCAAGGGTGGTATAACAAGAAATAAATATAATCCATCCAGTTGGACTTCCTAGAAAAACTCAACAGATAAAGAGAATTGATACTCATATGGAAGACTCCCAATAGCCAGGAATTTGAAATGTACAGAGCAGGGAGATTCAGGTTAGATGTTAAAATGGGTAGCCACCTGGCCCCGTTCAAACCAGACTGCGTACACTAGATCCTTTTCCTGAAAAAAGTGATGGCTGTTCCCACTTGGAATGGGGCAGGATATGTACTGTGTTTACTGGCCCCCTGACCTCATTGCCCACCATCCTCTCACTCCCTTGCTCTGCTCATTACGCTGCCCCTTCAAACATGCCATTGACCTCACAGATCTTGCACATACCAGTCTCTCTGCGTGAAATGCTCTTCCTCTAGATCCTATGAGGTTCATTACCTCACTTGATTAAAGTCACTGCTGCCATGGGGCTTCATCAGAGATGCCTTCCTTGACCATTTTATCTACAAAACAGTCTCTTCTATTACTCTCGGTTCCCTTATCCTGCTTTATATTTCTTCATAGCACTGAATGCACCTGATGTATATATTTATCTGTATGTATCTACCTCCTGCCCTAGAATAAGCCCCATGGACATGGGGCCTGTGCTTTGTTCACTAGGACAAGGTCTGGTACATAGTATATGCTCAATAAATATTTGCTGAACGAATGAATGAAGAGTGAGTTCCAAGAACCTGCTTATGTCCTATGTTATTACATGGAAACCTGGAAGACACTAGATGGATTGGTCCTATTCTGGGACAGACTCTATATTCACAAAGGTTTTTGGGGTTACTTCTGCAATGTGAGCAACTAATGAATGATCTCCATGCAGGGGAAGTGATAAACAGAAGAAGAGTGTTTTAACATGGAATCTTCTTAAAAGGAAAATGAAACTGGAGAGTCATGTGCAAAGTGGTAGCAGTGACTAGCAGCCACTTTGCACCTAAGAAGAAATTGATTCTTAATTATTACCTATGAAGAATGAACATGATAAAGGAGATACACTGTCTCTGCCTCTTGGTGGTTGTTAGTGCCTTTGTGGGTATACTATCCTTAGACACATAACTATAATCCTGGGCGATATAGGATGAAGAGTTGTGATTCCCAGGAGAGAGAATCTCTGGCGAGAGTAACCCAAATCCCAGAAGTAGGTTTTGAATTACTCCTTGGAGGGTGGAACAGATTTTGACAGGATTTTCTGGCCCTAGCTGGCAGAAGAAACAGCATAAGAAAAGGCATGGCCGATTAATGCATACATATTATCTGGGAAACAGTAATTTGCTTTGGAGCCAAAACAAGGGAGTCCTTGGAAATAAATATTGAAAAGGTTTGCAGGAGGCTTTGTCTCAGTGGGCCTCTAATGCCAGGCTGAGGGGTTTGAATGTAATATGGTAAGTGTCTGGGAACCATTCTTCAATGGCTCCAGTTCTTACCCAGCGGCGAAGTGACAAGATGGAAACATTGTTATATGAGGTTATTCTGGTGGGAGTCTGGAACAAAAGCCAGGAAGATTGGTTGCAAAGTTAGTGAAATAATTTGGGATGTAAAGACAAGAATCAGGAAGGCATCTTTTTACCCATAAAAGGACACTGATGTTGGGTGATGAAGGTAAGGGAATATCTTAGTCTGCTCGAGCTGCCTTAATAAAAATCCTAGAGGGCCGCGGAGACACGTGAAGGCCGGTGAGTCAGTGTGGAGTTCGTCTCGGCACGCATGGCCGCATTGGGATGGAGTCCTCCTCATCTTCCTCCGCAGCGGGTTTGGGCTCAGTCGACCCTCAGCTGCAGCATTTCGTCGAGGTAGAGACTCAGAAGCAGCGCTTCCAGCAGCTGGTGCACCAGATGACGGAACTCTGTTGGGAAAAGTGCATGGACAAGCATGGGCCAAAGTTGGACAGTCGGGCTGAGGCCTGTTTCGTGAACTGCGTTGAGCGCTTCATTGATACAAGCCAATTCATCTTGAATCGACTGGAACAGACCCAGAAATCCAAGCCAGTCTTCTCAGAAAGTCTTCCTGACTGACCTGAGTATTACCTCTTTGGAAAAGGAAGGTAGTTCAAGAAATGAAGAGCAGTTGATGGGATGGTTGAAGAAAAGGCTGTGGGGGGATCGGCTCTCACCTTTGTCACTCTTGGGACATCCTGTCATCTGAGAATGGACAAAGACCGATTTTTGTGTGTGGGGGTGGTTTGAGGGTCAAATGTGTTTGGGGTTGCGTTTTTTAACGCTAATCTCGGGAAAACAATTGACAGATGAATGGAAGACTCTACTAGATGTGTATTACCATATGTGGGGCGATGCTTTCCTCACAGCCCCATTAACCGCTCCCTGCAATTTTCATAGTGGAACTGCTCTATAGTTGGATAGTAGGACCACACAGGTAATCATCTGTTATTTGTTGGATTCCTTTCAGATTTCTGGAGAGATCGATATACATCTTTGTGTCTCTCAGAAAGGGCAGCAGTGGGGGAAAGAGTAATTTGGTACTTGACTGTAGGCCTCCTTATCTAGTGTTTGATTATCAGTGCTGGAAAAAAAGGTGTATGGAGTATTCATACAGTACATTTCACCCTTCTAGGTTATCTCCCTCCCTTATACTGTGATTCACTTAAATATCTATATGTAAAGTACAGTCTTGGGCTAGTACAGGTAGCCTGAGAGTCTGGAGGCCTTTAGTTAAAGGAATCTAGCCAGCGAACATAATTCTCATACTAAACTGCCACAAGGAAGAAGTTAACTTACCCTGTATGTCAGGGTCCAAAAAGATTTAAAGATGTGCCTAAATGAAAAAATAAGTTATAAAGATTTAGGCCAGTCAAAAACTAACAGCAGTTTCAGGTAGAGGTGCATGCCTAATGTAAATCAGCATAGTTTCCATTTACTGCGTTCTTTTAATCACTGAAATAAAAGCTTCTACAAGAAAAAAAAATCCCATAGACTGGATAGTTTAAACAATAGAAAATTATTTCTTGCAGTTCTGGAGGCTGGGAAGTCCAGGATCAAGGTGCTTGAAAAGTAGTTTTCATTCTGAGTATACTCTTCTTTTGGCTTGTAGGCGGCTGCCATCTCACTGTGTAATTGCATGACCTTTTCTTTTTTCCCCCTCTTCCTTTTTTCTTTTTTTAAAAAATAAATTTATTTATTTATTTTTGGCTGCGTTGGGTCTCCTTTGCTGCACAAGGGCTTTCTCTAGTTGCAGCGAGCGAGGGCTACTCTTCGTTGTGGTGCACAGGCCTCTCACCAAGGTGGCTTCTCTTGTTGCGGAGCACGGGCTCTAGGTGCACAGGCTTCAGTAGTTGTGGCACATGGGCTCAGTAGTTGTGGCTCGAGGGCTCTACAGTGCAGGCTCAGTAGTTGTGGCACACGGGCTTAGTTGCTCCACGGCATGTGGGATCTTCCCGGACCAGGGCTTGAACCTGTGTCCCCTGCGTTGGCAGGTGGATTCTTAACCACTGCGCTGCCAGGGAAGCCCCTCTTCCTTTTCTTATAAGAGCACTAATCACATCATGGGCACATGATCCATCCATCCGTCATGATCCATCTAAACTTAATTACTTCCCAAAGGCCCTACCTCCAAATATCATCATTTGGGGGTTAGGTGTCAATGTATGGATTTTGGGGACCCACAGACATTCAGCCCATACTAGGAGGGAATCAATTGGATCTGAGCTGTGGTACAATATGAATAGTCAAACCAGGAGGAGGATCTGCCTTAGGGGGTATGTGATAGTCACAGTGACCTACTTGTGAAGACACTGAGGTGATTTGGGTTAGGAATGTCTTTGGGGAGCCCACACCTCCTCAGGCACACTTCTTTCAGTAGAGAAGGTGATTAATTAGCAAACTTTTTGTTACGTAGGGTCAACGCTCTCTGTGAAGTCAAGGGCTCTGTTGACCCCCAAAGATAGATCGCCTTCACTTTTGTCATCTATATTCAGTTCAGTCCTGACCCTGGATATCAGAAGACTAATTATAGTTTGGGGCTTCATAATTTTTAGATTGTAATTTTAAGATCAATCTAGGGAATTGATGAGGTAGTGATGAATAACGTTCAAGTCTGCAAAAATGGATTTCCCCTAAGAATCCAAACTATGGAGGAGGGCATGAGTTGGATTTTAATTTTTTTTTAATTTTTAAAGCTTTTAAATGTTTTGGCCATGCCAGGCAACATGTGGGAATCTTAGTTCGCTGACCAGGCATCAAACCCGTGCCCCCTGCATTGGAAGCACACAGCCTTAACGACTGGACCGCCAGGGAAATCCCATGAGTTAGATTTTATTTCTGAGCTATAGTAATCCTTGTCTCCTTCTCCAGAACTCACTTGGCGCTCCAAGAGCTAGCAGGACTCCTAAGGTTGGCTTGAAACCAGCAATCAATCTCCTGGGGCTGCCAGAGCCTTGTTTTTAGTTCCTGCTAGTCTAGACTCTTCTTGTGTTTTTCTTGCTGGGGTCTGGGAGGAGTAATAGCACAAAACGGTGATAAAGAGCTCAGGTTTGGCGTCTTCAGACCCAGGCCTCACCACTCAGCAGCTGAGTAATCTTGTGTAAGTCTTGGTCTCTTTTTTTCTAAAATGGCATTTGCTGTGGAGATGAAAAGAAATAATAAAAATAAAGTGCCTGGAGTGCAGTAACTAGTCAATGAGCCTTCATCATCATCATCATCGTGACCCTTGACATTATTTCCAGCCCTGTTGTCCTGGGGGCCAGCTTGCGGTGAGTACCTGGGATCTACCGGTGTTTATTTTTAGTTCAGGTGTGCATTGTAACCACAGTATTTTAGAATACATACAATAAAAGATGTAAACAAGACGGCGATTTTCTGAAATTTTGGTCTGTTAAGTTCTGAAATGCAATAAGAAGAAATGCTATGAAACCTTCCCTGGAAATACTGAAACTGGAAATCTGAGTTAACGCGGAGAGGGCTTAATCTCTAGATGCGAGGGCTTCTCCAATAGTAATTTTATAATGACCCACTGACAATCCCAGAGGCTCTCACTTCCGCATTAAGGTCTTTAACTTATGTGATCTTAACGGAAAGAAGCTGAATTAAAATAACACTGAGTATTTTAGCTGACTTTCATAGAAACTTTGAAGAAGAAGTTAATTTTCTAATGCTTGTGTACATCACCGGTGAACTTGGAAGGCAAAATGAAAAATTTTACATTTGTCTCAATTTCTTCTCCTTTAAGGATGTCTGAAGTTCTGCCAAGTGAACAGTGGGCTCTGCTGGCCCGTTCTTGATTAGGTGACTGTAGAAAAAATATCTTAATTAAAAAAATAAAAAGAAATATGATTTTTTCCCCTCTCTTGCATGACATAAAATGGATCATAAAGAAAAACACTTCACAAACTTGGACTAAAAGTATGGAAATATCATCCTCTAAACTGTTTTATATTATGATTAGTAAAGTCCTGAAATGGAGTGTTATGGGAAACACAACACCTATTCCAATAAAGCAATATTAAGATGATAAATTTCAGTAACAAAAAGCAAAGTAGACTATTATATATAATATGCATTTAGAAAAAAGAAATATTTTGTAAAAGTTACAGACCTCATAGATATCAAGTATTGGACGCTTATGAAAGTTCTAAATAAACAAAATATTTTTTCTATTTTACGAACCAGAGTTCTGTGTCTGTGAAAATGTGTACTTGCTAATCCCTTATAATTTAAGACTATAATAAGAATTAAAGACTTGGAACAGAAACTTTAAGCTGTATCCAAATTATATTTGTTTCTCTCAATTAAAATTATATTTAAAATTGAGATTAGTTCTCATTCTATCATTCTATGATCTTTTCAGTCAAAACCAATTTTTCTTGCTACAGTTGTTCATCAGAAGAAGAGACTAGGAAATCATACATAAATGACACCAGCCAGAACAAATCTTAAAAAGTACTGTGAGTAAAAAATTTCCATAGTTTTTAATAGCTTTAGTAGTTTTCTCATAAAAATTATTTCAATTTTTATAATCATTAAATATATGAAAAAATCAGAGTTACCCCAATAATATTACACCCATATACTCACCACCAGTGTTAAACCACTTGCTATATTTGCTTTAGTTCTCCTTTTAAAAATAAATATGTATCATTCTCAAACATGTTTTTATATATTTAGTACAGATTGGAGGTCCATAAACCTCACAGTATTCTATTTTTGTGTGTTTTTTTTTTTCGGTACGCGGGCCTCTCACTGTTGTGGTCTCTCCCGTTGCGGAGCACAGGCTCCGGATGCACAGGCTCAGTGGCTATGGCTCATGGGCCCAGCCGCTCCGCGGCATGTGGGATCTTCCCGGACCAGGGCACGAACCCGTGTCCCCTGCATCGGCAGGCAGACTCTCAACCACTGCGCCACCAGGGAAAACCTACTTTTGTGTTTTAAAGTCCATAAAAATGGTATGTTTTGTAACCATCCTCTTCTCTGTTTGCTGTCGAAGACTCTATATGGTGAATAATAATCATTGGGTACTTAGGCCATTTAGCATTATATATCACTTCTGTTGAGAGAATTAATAAAATACTAAATATAGCTCTTGTTAGAAAAGTTTACAGCCTAGTTAAAATGCCAAAACGAAAACCTGGTGAGTTAGAGTTTTTATAATAGTTTACCTAACATATGTGTAGGAGGGAGTAATTCCACATACAGTACAGATGTTTGTTTTAATTAAGAATAAAATACTTGGAAAGGGGACAATTTGATATGTCATAAATTTGGAAGATCAAATTATTTAACATAAAATGGAGAATCAATTTCAGAATAAAGCCCTTCCTCATGGGGGACTTTGAGATCCCTGATTGCTCATTTAGTGGTTCCTAGGAGTAAAAATTCATGTAAATTATGCCTTAAGAGTTGGTTAGTCATTATGGATCAATATACAAGCATATGTCAAGTACTTTGGTAAGATGATTACTATCATAAGATAGAGCAGAGCATTACTAGTCTCACCAGGAGGGACAGTATTTATAGGCATATTCTTTATGTTATTCATTCGGCTGGAAATATGCAAAACTAGCTCGGTAAGTATAAAGTTCATGAAAGTTGAAAATAAGACGTTAAGGTGCATAGAACTTACAGGCAGATTTTAATAACTAATTATATGCTGCAAAATGTGCAGTGTAGGTAAATTGATGAAAAACCTTCACAGTGTCTGCATCTTCGGAGGATTGACATTTGCAACTTTTGTTTTGCATATCCTTATTTTTAAGTATCTTAAATGAACAAGTCGTGCACTAGGAGCAAGAGATAAGTGCTTTCTTATCCAAATTGTCTCAGACCCTGCATTTTCTTAGTCACAGCCGTTTGTTACACGGCAACTTGGAGGGTAACTGCACGGAGGATTGCGGGAACTAGATATTGATACCTGTGGTGAAACGCTCGAGTTTCTTCAGAAATAAACGGCTTTATAGTGAGGACAGCAGATACCATAGTCCGAGTTTAGACCGCCTCAATGATTCATACTGATATCATCCCATCCTTTATCGCAAGTCCTTGTTAAGGTTTGCATTTCTAATCTAGAGTATAAACTCCGGTCTGTTTATACTGCAGTGTCTGGCATAGGCATTCGCCATGTATTTGTTGAATGAATTTGTTAAAGTTCTGCGTACCATGCATTTTGCTTGGTTGATCTGTGAGAAGCATGGTGCACCGGCACTAGGTACTGAAGAATTCTCATGCTGATTAGGAACAGAGGTAATCCAAGTTTAAAATACCATGTGTTGTGTCACCTTTACTGGGAGGTGACTCACTCCGGGCATCCGGGTGAAAGATGATTCTTGCCTGCGATCCGAAGTGCTGTGGAAGTTACCGCGGTAGCCCTTTCCAGGAGAAAGGAATGCCGAGCCCAGGTTTCGAAGGTCAGAAGGGGCAGGTGCAGCAGCCCAGGGGAACAGAAGGGCGCAGGTGGAAGGCTGCCGGCTCGTCGGGTGCGTTTCGGCCGCGATACCCGACGCGGCCAGTAAGCGGCGCTGGGCCTCGAGTTTGGAGGCCCCGAGGAGCGGGCTGCGGATTACCTGCAGCAGAGGGGAGCCGGCGAGCTCCTCCCCGCCCGCCCGCCCCCAGTCCCCGCCCCCAACGCGGCACTCAGCGCGGCTCCGCGGGCTCCACGCACTCGCTCGGAGGAGCCGGGGCAGAGCAGTCTGCGTGCAGTAGGCCGGACGCGCGAAGCAGGCGCGGCGGGGTTGCGGGGCCGCCTGCCTTCGTCCTCCGGGCCGGGTCGCCCTCCTCCCGCACAGTGCGGCGCAGGGAGGCTCCCGCCTCGGCTGCCCCCGCCCGCGCCTCCTCCTCCGCTCTGCAGGCGGGGACCGCCTGGCGCTCGGCGCCCAGCAGCCGCGGCCCCCTCCCGCCCCCGGCTCCGGGCAGCAGCAGCAGCAGCCACAGCAGCAGCAGCAGGAGACAGCGCGAGGGGCCGCCGCCGCCAGCGCCGCCGGGCTCCGCGGGGCTCTGGAGCCTGCCCCGGCCAGAAGGCGCGGAGCCATGGCCGATGGGGGCGAGGGCGAGGATGAGATCCAGTTCCTGCGAACTGTAAGTGCCGCGCGTCTCGGCTTCCCCGGGGAGCAGGGGGAGCCAGGGCATCCACCGACCGGGTCCGGGCAGTGGGACACGCGGGCGGGCCGGCGGCTGCCCCCGGGAGGAGCCGGGCACCCCTCGGGGGGCGCAGGTGTGCGTGCTGGGGCGAGGGAAGGGAGGGTGCGTGTCCGTGCGCGCGTGTGTAAAGCCCGGGGACCGAGCGCGGCCGGAGCGCGGCGAGCGGGCGGGCGGCGCACGGGCTGGGTCCCGGGGCGCCTCGGAGCTGCGGGAGTCGGGGGACGCGGGGGCGGCCGGTCGGGCCTGTCCGGTCGGTGGGGCTGGGATCTTCCGGGCAGCCAGGGGCAGGGTGCAGACCCGGTGGCCCGTGGGGCGCGGGGGCCGGCGGGGACGCGGGCAGTTGCCCGGAATTCCGCCGCGGCGAGGTTTCTCGGGCTTGACCCGCGCGCCATCACGCAACCCAGGGATTCGCCTACTTGGCGTGGCCGGGGAGGCGGGGCAGGATGTGCCCCCAAGTCGAGGTGCTGCGCAGGGGAGGGGAGTCGCCTCCGTGGACACCGCGGTGCCTGGGGTTGGGGCCATTGGTGGTGCTGTGATTGCTCGCAGAACGTGGAAGGGATGGGAAGCGAGTGTGTGTGTGCGTGCACGCGCGCGCGGGGGTGGCGGGGGACAACGCGAACGTGTCGTTCTCTAAATGTTGGCTTATTGAACGCTGAGTGCAGCAAAGTGTGTGCGTGTGTGTGGGTAAGGGCAGGGTGGCTGCCCGGAATTTCCACACTGGGTGGCAGCAGGGGAAGGTTGGCTGCACTCTAATACAGTTTTTTCTCCGTAAGTACCTCTTGGCACTGCTCCTTCCTGTCGCTGATTTGTTCGAACGCTGCAGGTACTTCTCAGGCTGAGGCTTTGCTCACCTCGAAGCTGGGACTGGAGAGCCCCTTGGCAAAAGAAAATGCTATAACTTCTTGTCAAGAGCACCTGGTTAGCGTTTGCAGCATCCTTTTGGTCTTTCTTTTCCCTGCACTTATATCCTCCTCTCTGAAGGCTATTCCCTTACAGGATTCCCGGTCATCATCCCCCCCACCCCCAGGACTGCAGCTTCTCCTGGCTCTTCTTTCCCCAGCAGTGAAAAAGCTGCCACTGCCCAGTTACAGTTACCTCCACAATCACAGAAAGTAAGAGAGATATTTACGTTTTGAGATATTAACCAGATAGCAACTTTTAGGTGTGAAAGTAGCCTAGATGACGCATTTGGGGGCTGAACAAGTGAAAACAGTACATTTGTCCAAGAACATTTGTAAGTGGCCAGTTTTTCCATTTTGCTCTTCTAATTTTTTTTTTTTTTTTTTGTGGCACTCAGTTTTGCTTTGCTGGGGTAGGGCGGGGAGCCTTTCGAAAGGATAAAATCCAGGGTACACATCAGATGGCGACTGATTTGACCTAACAGCTGCGCATCATGCACCATTACATGTGCTGTTGGTGGTACTAGTGGTCCACCACCCAACTCTGAAGAGCCAGTTCACCAAAACCTTGCTCATGGGGAATATTGTAAGCCTACTAGGAATACAGTTTACTTTTTTTTTTTTTTAGTGGAAAACTGTCTATATGGTTTTTAAATAACTAATAAAAAGCCATATGAAAAGATGTTTCTCAGTACCATGACATTTTTTGTTTGGGTGGATAAAATATTTAGTTGCTGTGTAATTCTTAAATTCATTTTTTTTTTTCAAATGCCATAGGGTTAAAATTAGCTAGAAAATTTTGGAAGGCTCTGTGCACTCAAGGGCTTCCTGCAGGCTTAAATGTTAAGCCGAGCTCATGGAGGTGGTGTTATCAGAATACTTAATGGGGGCCGAGCTAATGTGCTTGCTGATGGGGTTCTGTACATATAAAGTAATGTTAAGTCTGTGCCCCTGGACAGCTGCCTGTCAGCCCCAGTGACACCTTTGATAAGTGGCTCCTGGCTAGAGATCTGGCAGCCCTGGGCTGGGATTTTTCTTTTAATAAAACATCCGTAGGTTGTTGTGCTGATGATAAATGACCTTGAAGGAAGTAGCGTGGTGGAGCAGGGGAGTTTTTTTTGGTGTGGCATGAACATCTAAGAGGAAAACATGCCTTCCCCTCTGTATTTTACAGTTTCAGTGCAGAAATTCTCAAACCCTTTACTATTCCTCTGTCTGCTGCCTTTGCTCCTTTCCATTTTATTCTCTTAACCCGAGAATGTTGTTGGTTCAGAAATGTTAATGGAGTTAGGAATGGAGAGGATGTAGTTTTTAGCGGTAAATCCATCTGTGTTTTTTTTTTCCTGGAGCATTTTTTTTTTCCTCTGTTGCGTCCAGTCTTGTCAGTATGAGGTTCTTCTTCTTCTAATTCTTTTTTTTTTAGTAGCCCAGGGAGTATTAACAACCTGTACCTCTACGTAAAACGGTTACAGATTATGGATAAAGCTGTTGTGCTTAAAAAAAGTGTTAGTCATTAAGAGGCCAAAATGGTGAATTTGACTGGCCATTTCGTATATTCTGAGTAGAGCACCTTAAGTAGTCTCTTGGATTTTTATTCAAGCATCGCAGCTCACTGAAGAATCTTTGGAATCTTTCTGTCCACAGGAAGTTTTCTTCTTCATTCTTCTGGAAGAGGTTTGTGATCACTGTCAAGGGAAGCAGAGGTGAAATCTTTAAGGGACTGTGTCCGTGAGTTATGTCTGCTGCTGTGACTTAATTCTTCATTTGTGAATGAGGGTCTTTTCACTGTATTTAGCCGCTGCTGGTCCCTCTCCCAGCTCTTTTCCATTATGTAACTGTGAGTTTGCTAACATTCCTTTCAAATGGTTACATAGATGAAAGATCATCTTCCATTCAGTAGCTTTCCCACCAGCTAGAAGCAGGCCCACTCTGATGTGTTTCTTTTTTTTTTTTAATCTATCTATTTATTTATTTATTTATGGCTGCGTTGGGTCTTCATTGCTGCGCGCAGGCTCTCTCTAGTTGCAGCGAGCGGGGGCTACTCTTCGTTGCGGTGCGCAGGCTCTAGGCGTGCGGGCTTCAGTAGTTGTGGCTCTCGGGCTCTAGAGCACAGGCTCAGCAGTTATGGTGCACGGGCTTAGTTGCTCCATGGCATGTCGGATCTTTCCGGACCAGGGCTCAAACCCATTTTCCCCTGCATTGGCAGGTGGATTCTTAACCACTGCACCACCAGGGAAGTCCCTGACGTGTTTATCTTTGAGAGAAATTAAGAATACATATGTGTAAACTCTGGACGTGCTGGGACACTTAGAAGAATCCTATCATAAAATATGCCTTCAGCCCATAACGGATTTATTCACTGTCATTTCCAAACATATCCATGATTTGGAATGTGTTGTTTATTTTATTTTAAAAATGTCCTTAACTTACCAATATAGCAATGAACTGGAATTCCTTGACTTTAAGAAAACCATGATGTAAAATAACCTTTGTCTGGAGTTGATTTTTCTAAGTACTTTGCCTTTCTTTCATTTGTGTAAGCACAGTGAAGTTACTCTGGGGATATACTGTGTCATGTAATTTTGCATTTATGCATAGGTTGAGACTTCAAACTTAGTCCTGGCTGCAAAAATTATTCTGATAGGAATGCTTTGAGCTTTCCTCTGGCCTTCCTTTGCAGAGTGAACTGTTTTACTGTACATTTCTTCCCAGTGCTTCCACATCTTGCTTGCTATTGATAGGAAGCATCTTAGAAAGGATTTAGCAGTTAATGGTAATAATCATAAAGTATAAATGCCACTGCACAACACGGTGAAATAGATCAGGCTGGAATGTGTAACCCCAGTTTGTAGAGGTCCAGGAAGGTTAATTGTACCAAGTCAGTTGCTCAGCAGTGCAGAACCAAGACTAAAACTCAGATCTTAGGATGATGTCCTTTCCAGGAGAGAAAGCCTGCTTTATCAGCGGCTGAAGCATGCTTTTGGTTCACAGGAGACAAACAGGGGACACAATCAGTTTTCTTAGCCATAGGAATGTCACAGAGTACAAACAAAAAGATTCTGGGTGAGCCCTTTTTGCTCCCCTGATACTGAAGGCATGAGGATCTTTTGATAGATAGGCACTGTGGTATTTTTTCAAGGAACTGATGGAAAGCCCACCCAGGCTTATTTTTTCATGTATTTTTCTTAATCTAGAAATTAGTGTGTACACATTGGCAGGAAGGGCAGGATCTGAAACACTTAGGGCGCTAATTTATTTGACATTCCATCTTGTTTGTCCTTTGGCTTTAGATAAGTGTTTTTATCAAGGCTGAATTACCAGAGAAAGGATTACAACTTCTGGGTGACTGTGATTCTGTAAATAGCCCTTGGGGAAGAAGAAGATGTGATGAGGCACACATTTGTCTCCTGAAACTCTGACATTATGGAGATTTTTTGTTAATTTAGAAAAACATTTGTCAAACACATTCTATGTGCATGGTGTGATAGTAGGTGTTAGGGAAGCATTCGAAATAAGGAAAAAAGTGGTCTGCAATTATAATTGCAAAGAAAAGATTTAGAGCCTGGCGTGGAACAGCTAGAAGGAAAAAGCACATGTAGAAACTCTAGGATATTTGGGTAGGAAGAGACCTTTGGAAAATGTTATCTGAGACCTTTGGAAAATGTTATCTTGTCTACTCCTGCGTCTCCCTCCCCTGTCATCTTGCAGATAAGGAAAAGCTCAGAGAGGTGAAATGATTTGGCCCAGTGTCACACTCCAGGTTAGTGGCTGTCTTGGTTTGGGCCGCTATAACAGAATACCACAGACTGGGTGGCTTAAACAGCAAACGTATATTTCTCATGGTTCTGGAGGTTGGGGAGGCCAAGATCAAGGTGTCAGCAGATCCAGTGTGTGATGAGGGCTCCTTCCTGGTTTGCAGATGGCTGTCTTCTTGTTGTATCCTCATTTGGCCAAAAGAGAAATCATCTCTCTTGTGTTTCTTCTTATAAGGGCACTAATCCCTTTCATGGGGGTCCCACTCTCATGACCTAATTACCTCCCCCACTTCCAGATACCCCACCTTGGGAGTTAGGATTTCAATATAGGAAACATGGGGGGACGCAAACATTCAGCCCATAATAGCAGCAGTAGAGTAATGCAGAGGGTGTGAAAAATCTCTGAAGAATTGCCAAAAAGCTGGTTCATCAGCACACCATTCTTCTTTGTAGAGTAGATCTAAACCCACCTGTCCCATTTTATGCGTGTCGTCACCTTCACAGGGTTCACTGTCTAAATCTACCCTCTTGTCCTTCTAGCTCTGACAAGGATGTTTTGTCCCTCCTTTCTAAAGCTGCAGTCCCTCGTGTGTCCTAGATCTCAGCACAGTACTTGCTCACTGGTCCAGGACTGGAATCTTGCATGAATTCCATCCTTTCTCTGCCTCCTTCTCCACTTGTTCCTTCTGGTTGATCTTGAAGCATGCTAATTCTCCCATCTTAAAATTTCTTTGTTTGACTCTGAGACCATTATCTAGCTGCTCAACTCCTCCAGATGTGGTCTCCACCCACTGCTTGTCTCCAAGCTGCCTGGTAATTGTTACCTAGCTTCTCTTGTTAAAATCACTTTAGTAGGTGATATTACCAGTGATCGCCTCGCTTCTGTGCCAAATCTAAACATTCCTCTCTACCCCTATTCCTTTAGCCCTGAGACACTCTACTAATCTTGCTCTCCTTTTTGAAGCTCCTCTGTTTGGCTTTGGAGCTAGGATATATTGAGTTATTTTTATACATTTACGATCATGCTTTTTGGGGGTTCTTTTCACTCCGTCTACTCTTAGTCTTTGGTTGTCCCAAAAGATGCTATCCTATTTCTAGTTCTTGCTCTTCTGCCTTCGTGAGCTTATCTGTGCCACAAAGTCTGGGATCCTTGGAATAACAGAGTTTGAAAAGCCTTAACAATCGCTTCATCCAGCTCTGGGAGCCAGAGGAATGCCAGGAACTTTCCCAAAGCCATTTCTTCCTGTAGAAGAAAGCCACCCAGATCTGACAGCCTTTGGGCTCTCATTTCCAGCTGCCACGGCCTCTGTGTTAACTCCCCTCCTACTTCTGGACACACTGTCCTGAGCACACATGTATTCTGTCCCCTGAGTGGCTCTTCCTCCTGGTGGCTCTGCGTTGGCCGTGGCTTAGAAGCACCAGTGTGATCCACATCTCCAGAAGATCTAGGTCTGAGGCCTGAATCCACCAGGACCTAGCTTATGGACTTGAGAAAATGTTAAAAAATTCCTTAAAACCTAAAGATAATATTAGGCATCTCAGAGGGATTGTTTAAGGTCATATGATAGAATTTATGTGCAAAAACCTGTTACAGAGTTCGGCTCATGGTACGTGCTCAGTGCATTTGTTTAGTTCTTTCTGATCTCTTCGTATCTAATTTGTCATCATCTCCTATCGTGATTTCCCTGGCAACCTAGCTCAGGTTTAGATTTCTTTCGTACCCCAGTACTTGTTCTAGCCTTCATCCTTCCCCTCTCCTCCAGCCACTGAAGCCCCCCTTGAATTCTCCTGCCATTTGCATCCCCCTAATACCCTTGTGTTCTTGCCACCACTTCTCAGTTCCAGGTTCCTGTCACACCCAGTCTGACTTCTCTCCCAGGTTCAGGACCTTCTATAATCTGATTCTTGACACCTTACTTGGGTTCCCCATCCTGCAAAATCTCAGCCTTGTGAGGAGATACTGAGGGGAAGGTGACTGAGACAAGTGACTAAGGCGAGAAAGAGGATAAAGGAAGGATGAAGTGAGTCTGAGTGATTGGGGCTGCCCGGGAGAGACCCTGGGTTCCTGTCAGAATCCGTACTCTTTTTCTTTTTTTTTTTTTTTTTCCAATTTATTTATTTATTTATTTATGGCTGTGTTGGGTCTTC
This sequence comes from Delphinapterus leucas, assembly GCF_059928025.1. NCBI lineage: Eukaryota > Metazoa > Chordata > Mammalia > Artiodactyla > Monodontidae > Delphinapterus > Delphinapterus leucas. Next base: position 10,669,114 of record NC_143144.1, read on the forward strand.
GTTTCTGTGAGAGGGCTTTCTCTAGTTGTGGCAAGGGGGGCCACTCTTTATCGCAGTGCGCGGGCCTCTCACTATCGTGGCCTCTCTTGTTGCGGAGCACAGGCTCCAGACGCGTAGGCTCAGTAGTTGTGGCTCACGGGCCCAGTTGCTCCGCGGCATGTGGGATCTTCCCAGACGAGGGCTCGAACCTGTGTCCCCTGCATTAGCAGGCAGATTCTCAACCACTGCACCACCAGGGAAGCCTATCAGAATCCATACTCTTCACGTGAGAAGCTTCTAGATGGTGAGGTGACTTCCAGGGCATCACAGGGGCATCTAGTGCAGCGGTTTTATCCACTTTCATCTTTATTTTTAAATGTAATTTAATTATTACTTTTTTTTTTACTTTCATCTTTATTAATCATGGGAAGAACATTGGAACGGGGACTCTGCCAGTCAGTGGTTGTGTGACCTCGGGATTGGCGGGGTCCCATAAGAATCCTTTCAGGAACCGTACAATGGGGACTTAGTTACCTCTGAGGGGCTCTCTGCCATGTTAAGAGTCCTGGGGTCAGCCGGACTCAAACTATTTAGAAGAATGAGTGTAATAAAAACCTTGCCCTTGAACTGGACATGCGTAGTTTGTTGTTTTTTTTTTTTTTTAACAGTATCATCCATTGTCATTTATTTGTAATAAGCAATCAAACAGATACATTAGATTCAGAATCTAGAAGCTGAAGCTCAACTTATTTTACATATTATCTTTTTTCCCTTATTCTTTCAACACGTATATATTTTGTACCTATGATGTGCTGTGTGTAAGAAGAGCCTAAGCTATTACTGTGGATTAAAAAAATTACATGTGAATAATTGGCTACTTAGAAGTTCACAGGCAAATAAAGGGCCCGTAGCACAAGTGTAGAACATCACGTAATACATTTCGTGAACGCATGTTGGACGTGCACACTGTGAATGATGCTGGCGTCTGTGGATATTCTCATCCTGGTGGGTCACAGCATCGGCAGCTAAACTGCGATCGTCTTCCTCTCCATGGTCTCAGCTTTGAAGTGCTTCTCTGGCTTCCCGTTATTACTTGGGCCGGTGAAGACTTGACCCATATTTCTGGGGCTTCCTAAAATGTGATAGATAGTTGACCCAGATAAAAGGTGTTCTTCCTGCTTCCTGTGGCCCAGTAAAAGTCCTCTAGTGATGTTTCTGTAGTGAAGCGGAAACCTGAAGCTCTCCCTGTTGCTGACCTGGAGTGTTCAGAAGGACCGGCACGTGGTTACCTTCACGCCCGTTATCCAAACAGAGTTCTGTCCAGAGAGTGGGAGCCACTGACACGTGTGCCCAGGTGAGACCTCCACTAGGTGGCTATGCCCAGGCACCTACTGTCACCAAGCGATCATCAGTATTTGCCAGTTTCCTGAAGAAAACCTCAAATCTCGCTGGGGACCTAAGGCAGTTGCAGGGCAAAGTGAGTGGAACAGCAGAAAGTGCTGTAGGAGCTCAGAGGATGATGGAGCCTTGCTGGGTCTGGGGAGGGTGGAGGCAGGAGTTTCCTGATCAGTGCTGTGAGCGACACTTGTCCACGGGGATAAACACTTCTTAGTGTGATTGTTGAGCCAGGGACACAGGCCCACCATCGCCATCACCCTGGGAGGAAGGACAAGTCTATGTGGTCAATTTATTTTTTTCTACTACGGTAAGCACTTTTTTTTTTCCTTAAAGAAGTTTGTTATTTTAAAAGCTTTTTGGCACACTGGTTCTACTTCTAATGAAATTTTTAATTGTCTTATTTCCCTCTGAATTTAGAACCAGGCTCGTAAAGTTCACATGAATCTGAATTTCACTCGTATTTAATACATAACCAAAGACGTAAAGTAAAAGATATATTTTGAGAGCACAAAGAAAAAGAGATAAGAAAAAGGAAAAATTCCAGGAAATAAATCAAATCCTTAGTGTTGAGTAAACTGGGCCACTGTTAAAATAGGTACTGAGTGTCACACTGAGCTTCTAGCCGTTAAAAGTTGTGCTCACTTATTTTCCACAGTGGGTTTATGGTGATCAAAATATGACTTCTTTTAAATTTCACTAGAGTCTGTATTTATTTCACATTAAAAGAAATTTTGAACACACACACACACACAAAAGAAAGATAGTAAGATAATACTCCATATTTCTTTTTATCAAATTTTGACCGTAAAGTACTTCAGGGACACGTACAATTATGAACCCATTGGGTAGAGCCCAGTTTCTTTCCCTGCCTTTCAGAGAAGAACAGCATATTGAAGGATGATTGGGGTACTTGAAACATTTAGCAGAGACACACGGTCGCCCACACTCACTGGATTGAATCCTCGGTGCTCTTCTACCTCTGGACACATCTGACATGATTTGAAACGTCCATAAAGCAGTGCCCACAGTTGGGAGTTACGATCATCTTACGAGTTCTGGCTTATAGGTTCAGTGACACATGAGGAGAACATTTCCTCTTGAGTTACAGACAAGTGAAAAAGCTGGGATGAATTGTTTCGGATTGATGGCTGTCAAAGAAGTTTAAGGCATCCAGTTCCACTGCTGTCCTCTTTGTGACAGTAAAGGGGGCCATCATTTCCTGAAGATGGGGTATTATTATTGAGTTCAAAGGTCTTGCTGCTGCTACAGAGAACAGCATCACTCAGAAAAGCCCGCAGAATCAGCCTAGCTTGAGTCCTACTCATGCAAAAGAGGATGGGTGAACGAGAAAAGAAGAAGAGGGAATTGTGGTCTCACCCCTTCCCGCTTCAGCGCCCTGTTTTCTTTCTTTCCTCCCCGTGGGACTGCTTTAGTACCTCTCTCTCTCTCTCTCTATCTGATTGAGGTACAGTTCATATACACAGTTATGTTAGTTTCAGGTGTACAACATAATGATATATTTGTATGTATTGCAAAATGATCACCACAGTGTCTAGTTAACATCCATCACCACATGTGATGAGACCCTGTAAGATCTTCTCTTGTAGCAACTTTCAAATACACAGTACAGTAGTGTTAACTATAGTCACCATGCTGTAAGTTACGTCCCCAGGACTTAATTTATTTTATGACTAGAGGTTCGTACCTTTTGACCCCCTTCACCCATTTCACCACACCCCCCATCGCTCCTAGTAACCACCAGTCTTTTCTCTGTGAGTGTGGTTGTTTTGTTTTTGTTTTTAGATTCTATATATAAGTGAGGTCATACTGTATTTGTCTTTGTCTGACTCATTTCACTTAGCATAATACCCTCAGGGTCTGTCTGTGTTGTTGCAAATGACAAGATTTGATTCTTTTTATGGCAGAGTAATATTCCATTGTGTGTGTGTGTGTGTGTGTGTGTGTGTGTATACATACATATATATGTATATATATAATACCACATTTTCTTTATCCATTCATTCATCAGTGGACACTTAGGTTGTTTCCATGTCTTGGATATTGTAGATAACGCTGCAGTGAACATGGGGATGCAGATAACTTTTTGAGTTAGTGCTGTTGTTCCATTCAGATAAATACCCAGAAGTGGGGTTTTTAGATCATATGGTATTTCTATTTTCATTTTTTGAGGAGCCTCCATACGTTTTTCCGTAGTGGCCGCATCAGTTTACGTTCACACCAACAGTGCACAACGTTTTCTTTTCTCTGCATCCTCACCAACACTTGTTATTTCTTGTCTTTCTGATAATAGCCATTCTAACAGGTGTGACATGATATCTCAGTGTAGTTTTTTTTTTGTGTGTGTGTGTAGTAATCTTGCTTTTATTTATTTTTTTTAAATGAATGGTTAATTTTATCTTTTCCAGTTTTATTGACATATAGTTGACTTACAGTACTGTGTAAGTTCAAAGGGTACAGCATAATGATTTCACTTACATACATCATGAAATGATTATCACAATAAGTTTAGTGAACATCCATCATCTTATATAGATACAAAAATCAAAGAAATAGAAAGAAACTTTTTTGCCTTGGGATGAAAACTCAGGATTTACTCTTAACAACTTTCATATATAACATACATCACTGTAGTTTTGATCCATCATTTCTTTGGGTTCATTTTGAAATATTTGTTGACTACCTACTATGTGCCAAGCACCAGGCTGGGTGCTGGGACCCAAGTACCTCCGAGCTTGTTCCTGAGCTTCTTATGTCTCTGGTGGGTGGGATGGGGAATGCGGAGAGAGTGAACATGAGGTGGAGAACTGGTGTGGGAGAGGATGCTGAAGAGGGAGGGATCCATGCCTGGTAATTAGGATGGTCCAAGGCTTCATGGAAGAGGGCAGCATTTATAGGCGCAGAATTTTCAGACTGTAAAGGGACTTCTGGTCTACCTCCATGATTTGTGGTGATGGAAAATGAAAGGGCCTCAGGTCTGCTGGCTGTCATTTATTTGGCTCGGGATAGCCACCATGCATATGATTCTGGGAGCAATTCATTTAGTCCATAAAAGCAGTTGACTGCTGTTGTACAGACCAAGAAACTGAGCTGCAGGCAGTGAAATTACTTACTCAAGGGCAGTTCGTGAGTAAGTGATGTTGGCGGTGAGCCCAAGGTCTTTCTGATGCCCAAACCCTCTTCTTCCCTTCCCTCCTTCCTTGTTTCCTTCCAGTCGTCAGGGAAAATTATGAGAGACTGAATTTGGCCAGTAGAAAAAAAGAATTGAGGGTGCCCCGTCTACCTCACTCGCTCATTTGAGTTATCTCTGCCTTGCGTTTATCTTTGAGCCCTTTTACAACTCTGTAAGTTGTAGAAAACTGATGGTAATGGTTCCTGGATGTTGGATTCTTGATCAGATAAAATGCAGATTGTATCTGGTGGAATGCAGGTGGGGATATTGAGCAGTTTTGCACTTAGCAAGCAAATTCGTTTCAGTTTTCCTGATGGGTGCATGTATTTGTGTGTTCTTTGGATTTTCCTTTGAACGTGTGGTGACATCATACTGGTTCTTGCATTTAATGATGAATTCAGTAAAATCTTAGACACGTGTTCATTTTACATTCGTTTGAGTGTTGTTTTTACCTGTAAAAAAATATCTTTAATGTCACTCATATGCCCTTTAAAGATGGAAAGGATTTTGATGAATTGGGCTGAGGAGGTGGGCAGACAGGGTCCCGGGGGAGAAGGGGTGTGAGTAGAGGCATTGGGTCGGTACTCTCTGTTTTCTCATCTCTGATGCTTGTTTTCACTTGTCTCTGCCCTGCTCTGTGTCCAGCAGGCTCCTGTTTCCGCTGGGCGCTGGGAGATGTCCCCTCCCCTTGTCCCCTCAGATTGAGGGCTGGTACCAGCTTCCCACTGTGGCTGGTCACTAGGTGTCTCTCCGCCTCTGTCGGGCCCTATCACCCTCCACGCCCACTCCTTGGTCCCTGCCTTAAATGCCTTTCAAAGAAGCCCTTTGAGATTTCTGTTTCCTTTCTTGGCAAGACTCTGATGGAAACATCCAGAAACACACGGAGCCATGTTTGGGAAAGAGACTCTGAGAGTGTGTGCTGGGGTAATCCCGGGAGGGTGGGAACCTTGAGGCCACCAGGGACAGGGATTTATGCTTAATTCACAAGGTAAGAAGAGGCCTTGAAGTGATCTTTTTTCCCTCCTCTCTAGGGAGGGAAATGGGTCAGAGCTGTCTGTTAGGAAGATTGATGTAGCAGCAATTTATAAGATAAATTGAGATATAGAGAGATCAGAGGGAGACCGGAGCTGAGATGCCTGTTAGGGACAGTCACCGTGGAGTTGGCGCAAGATAATTCAGTCTGAGTTTGCATAGTGCTTGTGGGAATGAAAAGGAGGGGGAGGTTTAGAGATGCCATGGGGGAAGGATGTACAGGACTGACTGGTAACTGATTCGATGTGAGGAGAAGAAAAAGACAAGGATGAGCTTAGGAGACTCGAAGAAATGTGGCCCAAGTGCAGGTTTTAAGGGAAGGCAGTGGGATTCGTTTGGGACATCCTGATTTTGAGGTACATTATGGACAGACGTGCATCCCCCTCCAAATGACGCAGTAGGAGTCTTAACCCTCAGGACCTCAGAATGTGGTCTCCTGTGGAGACAGGGTCTTTACAGAGATAGTGAAGTTAAAATGAGGGCATAAGGGTGGGCCCTGGGCATAAGGGTGGGCCCTAATCCGATATGACCTGGTGTCTTTATAAAAAAGGGGAAATTTGGACTCAGACACATGAAGAGGGAAGCTGATGTGAAGACACACATGGAGCAGGCCACGTGAAGACAGATGCATTGGCGCCGTGCATCTCCGAGCCAGGAGATGCCGACGGCCTCCAGAAGCCAGGAGGGAGGCCTGGAACAGATTCTTCCTCACAGCCTCAGAAGGAACCAGCCCTGCTGACACCCCGATCTCAGACTTCTGGCCTCCAGAGCTGGGAGGCAATACATTTCTGTGAAGCTGTCCAGTTGTGGTGCTTTGTTAGAGCAGCCCTAGGAAACAATACAACGGGCAAAGCTGCAAACCTGGATGTCGTGTTTGCAAGAGAGGATGGGCCTAGAGAGACCTAGGCCCATCCTCTTAGGTCGCCATTGGTGTGATAGCAAAGCCACGAAAATGGGTAGGATCTCAGACAAGGAGCACGTAGAAGCAGAGGTGGATGATGCAGGAGAGCTCTTTCCCCACCCGTTGGTGAGAAGGAGGAAGAGCAGAGGTGGTAGCTTGAGGGGGGAGCAAGGTTGACGGAAAGTTACTGATTATTTCCCTTAAAAAATTTTTTTTTTAAAAACTTTATTTTTATTGGAATACAGTTGCTTTACAACGTTGTGTTAGTTTCTGCTGTACAGCAAAGTGAATCAGTTATAGGTATACATATATCCACTTTTTTGTTTCGCATGGGAGAGACCACAGTCTAGGTTATGGTGGAAAAGGTATAATTGTTGGAGCAAGAGCCTAGGTACAGGCCAGGCTAGAGACTGCCCCATCCTCCACCTGCCACCATAATTGGGCACACAAATAAACAGATGCATCCCCTCTTTTAGCGGATAATTACTTACTGCTTTACCTAATCTGAGAGCACACGCTATTTTCGTTTGGTTTTCAGTTAGCTTTGCAAAATTTCATTTTCTGCTGGGGGCCTTGCAGTAAGCAATTAGAATTAGAGCTTCGCTGGTTCTAAGCTGGGCGCATTCTGTTTGGATGTTGCACAGTGTCGGTGATTAAATAATCCAGCTAGCATATCTCACTAGGACGAATGGGAGAAGTTCATCTTGCTAGTGGTTTTATTTTTTTCCCGTAGCTACTGATTCAGAAAGATTGCGGGGTTTGTATACGTATTTACAAATAACTTTTAGCAAATGGAATATATTAGAACAATTTTCTGACAGCTCAATCAGAGGAACATGTCAAAATATCTTAGGAAACAAAATGATTCTGCTGATAGCAGCTGCCCTTGGCTGTCCTACTGTGATACATAGTTTAGCTGGCTAAGTAAATTTCTGTAATGTTTCAGAAAATTAAGCAATTTGCATTTTTCTGAGATATTTTAATTCCCATAAAACTTACATTTTACTGTAATTGGCAGTATACCGCATATACAATTTATAGCTTGCAAAGATCTGTTTTTTAAAAAAAATTTGAACAGTAAAGGTACATAGCATTTAAATGTGCAAATCCCAGTCGGTTTCATACTAACACCAGTGATAGAAAAGTAAAAGCTTTCAACAGATATCTGTGCTTAACAACAAAGAATAATCTTAATCTCTTTGGTACCTTAGTCATTGCCCACCACGCTTTATTAAAAGGAAACTCCTTTTGAGATGATGGTTATGATAGGGTCTTCTCAGCTAGCCAGACCACATGCTGACCATGCATCCAGCAGAATTAAAAGTATGTCACCTTTTGCCCCTATCAAATTAGATACATTTTACTTTCCCTAATGTATATAGATATGTAATATATATATATGTATATGACAAATGTCAATTAAATTTCTATAATCTGTCACTTTTTAAGACCTTTCTTCAATCAGTAATGTACTAGGTGAAGTGTTCAGTCATGTTCTTGGCTTCTCAGTCTCTTCTTGCCTACCTGTGCCCAGGGCTGCCCGGATTTGCTGGGCATGAGAGGTCCTCATAGTTTGAAGGTCAAGGAGTCTACCTTTCTACTGTTCCACGTGCCAGAATTAAATTTTAGAATGGGCCCTCACTCAGACTTACCCAATCACACATATTCAGTTCTCACCCCTTTCTTAGAGAATGAAATCACTCTTGTGCAAATGTAAAAGAGGGTTTGGGAAACTAAGGGAGGGAAAAGAGGGGTCGGACCGAATAATCTGGAGGCTTCTTCCTCTCTGACCCGTGGGACTCTACCATCTTTCCGCCTGGTTACACTGCTTATGGGTACTGGTCCAGAGAAGGGGAGATGAGGCAGTAACACTCAAGCACAAATTAGATGATGGGGAAATAGCTTCCCAGCATTTTCATTATAGAATGATAAAGAAACGGCCCTATCTACTGTCGGTGGAACATCTTCTAGTTTTGGTCCTGCGAAGGACATTTTCTACAGAACAAAATTTTGAGAATTTCATATGATTGGCAGAACAAGAAATAGGGCATAAGTTCTAACAAACAAAAATATTGCTCTGGAAAGGCCCCAAGCAAGGCCATGTATGTCAGTAGAAAATGGTGCCAGTGATTCCGTAATGATACCAGTTTCCTGCAGTCACGCAGTAGGGATGGAGCAGAGAGATCACTTCTCCATTTCTCTCTACATGTGGGCAGACTGAAGCCCAGAGTTTTGTTAAGAGGGGGTGCTATGTATATAGGTAACCCAGATGACTGAGGATAAAGATACAGAAATGGATTTTAAGATCTCAGCACTAGAGATGGTTTATGGTGTTGCCCTCTAATATGAGTAATGGAGCAAACTAAAATCTGACCAAAAGAGCCTGCTAAATAAATCAAGGAGAAGGACTTGCAGATCTTTGCGGAAGCGAGAAAATGAGTAATGGCACCTTCTTCCGCTTGTTCAGACAATCAAGAGTCAAGAACTCTGCTTGATATAGCGGGACAGCTTCCAAGCAGGGGCCCAATACTGTGGCTAAATGGAGTCTTTTTTTTTTTTTTTTGACATGGTAAGTTTGTTTGTTTGTTTATTTATTTATTTATGGCTGCGTTGGGTCTTCCTTGCTGCGTGCGGGCTTTCTCTAGATGTGGCGAGCAGGGGCTACTCTTAATTGTGGTGCGTGGGCTCCTCAGTGCGGTGGCTTCTCTTGTTGTGGAGCATGGGCTCTAGGCACGCGGGTTTCAGTAGTTGCAGCACGCGGGCTCAGTAGTTGTGGCTCGCGGGCTAGACTAGAGCACAGGCTCAGTGGTTGTGGTGCATGGGCATAGTTGCTCGGTGGCATGTGGGATCCTCCTGGACCAGGGCTCGAACCCGTGTCCCCTGCATTGGCAGGTGGATTCTTAACCACTGTGCCACCAGGGAAACCCAGTGGAGTCTATTTTTAAGGTTAGATAAATTCAGCCAATTTTTATATGGGCAGGGGAAAATTATTGCTCAAGTGTTTTTGATAAGATTCTGCTATGCCATGAACTGAAATACTGAGAGCAGAACAGGTTTTCATATGAGTGAGGAAGAGAGAAGAAAAACTACTATAAATTATAGGAGACGGAGGCTATATTTTTTGGGGTAGGTGATGAATTAATAAATTTTCAGGCTTTCATTTTTACTTACTTCCACAGTTGGCTTGTGGTTTCTCCAGTTCATCATAAAGGCTATAAATATTGGATTGACTGTATGTTAGGCTGATGTTTTCATTGAATGGTGATATTATGAAGGTACTGGATGGGACCATGATTATCTATGTATGCATATTCCTGCATTCAACAAAGATGTATTCACTACCGCCTGTGTGTCAGGTGTTTGTGGGGTGCTGTGAGCTTGTCTTTTTTTTGCGGTACGTGGGCCTCCCACTGCCGCGGCCTCTCCTGTCGCGGAGCACAGGCTCCGGACGCGCAGGCTCAGTGGCCATGGCTCACGGGCGCAGCTGCTCCGCAGCATGTGGGATCCTCCCAGACTGGGGCACGAACCTACGTCCCCTGCATCGGCAGGCGGACTCCCAACCACTGTGCCACCAGGAAAGCCCTGAGCTTGTCTTAAAGGTTCCTTCTTTTGTATTTTAAAATAATTTCCATAGAGTCACTAATAAGTCTGCTAGACTGGAAAGAGCTGAGGCTAGAACCCAAGGGCTAACCTAAGATTTCCATCTTAGTCTGTCAAATAAGTTCTATGTGGTCTATAGTCAGCCAGCCCACATTTTTCCATTTTATCCAAGGGGAAATTAATGAGGATGATCAAATGCTGGCTGAAAGCTCTCGTATTTGCATCTGTAGAAATAGAATTTATACATAAATTTATGTATTATTATTACCATGATGATGTTCTTAGCATTTCTAAATACATATATGTAAGGCGTTCTACTTGACTCCATGGAAATAATGAGATATATAAGACATAGTCCTTGCCTGCAAGCAACTCTTCCTAAGATTCATTTATTTGCCTTTTGTAGACTCTTTTCCTATTAATTTAAGTAAATAAAAAAAACTTTTGAAATAAAAAATGTAGTATATAACATTCACATACAGTAAGATACATGAATCTTAAGTATATGGCTCGATGAACTTCTGCAACGTGAACACTCGTGTGTAACCATCACTCAGATCAGCCCTTGAAGCCTCCCTCAGACCCACCCCCAGTAGTCACCTGCCTCTCCAGAGGGAGCTGGTATTCTCACTTCTAGCAAAATAGACTTGTTCTGCCTGTTTCTGCACTTTACGTAAATGGAATAGTGTGATATGTGCTCTTTTGTGGTTTCTTCTGCTTAATGTTGTATCTGTGAGATGCATCTCACGGTGCTCATTAGTGTCATTGCTCAGTGCCACACCTTGTGGGTAGACATTGAGTTGTTTCCAGTTTTCATGATTATGAATAAAGCTGGTATTGATATTCTCAAACATTAAATATTTAAGCGAATGCCTGAAATTCAGGTATGTGTACATTCTGTTGGATATGTACCCGTGAGTGGAATTGCTGACTGGAGTGTACATAATGCTCAGTTTTTTTTAAAAACCATTTTCTTCAGTTGAAGTATAGTTAATTTACAATGTTGTGTTAGTTTCAGGTGTACAGCAAGGTGATTCAGTTATATATATATATATATATTCTTTTTCAGATTCTTTTCCATTATAGGTTATTACAAGATATTGAATATAGTTCCCTGTGCTATACAGTAGGTCCTTGTTGTTTATCTGTTTTATGTATAGTAACGTGTATATGTTAATCCCAAATTCCTAATTTATCTCCCCTTCTCACACTATCCCCTTTGGTTACCATAAGTTTGTTTTCTGTGTCTGTGAGTCTATTTCTATTTTGTAAATAAGTTCATTTGTATCATTTTTTAAGATTCTACATATAGGTGATATCATGTGGTATTTGTCTTTCTCTCTCTGACTTACTTGACTTAGTATGATAATCTCTAGGTCCGTCCATATTGCTTCAAATGGCATTATTTCATTCTGTTTTATGGCTGAGTAATTTTCCCTTGTATATATGTACCACATCTTCCTTATTCATTCATCTGTCAATGGACACTTAGGTTGCTTCCATGTCTTGGCTATTGTAAATAGCGCTGTTATGAACATTGGGGTGCATGTACCTTTCGAATTATAGTTTTCTCTGGATGTATGCCCAGGAATGGGATTGCAGGATCATATGGTAGGTCTATTTTTATTTTTTTAAGGAACCTCCATACTGTTCTCCATAGTGGCTGTATCAATTTACATTCCCACCAACAGTGTAGGAGGGTTCCTTTTTCTCCACACACTCTCCAGCATTTATTTTTTGTAGACTTTCTAATGAACACTCAGCTTTCTAAACAGTTTTTTTTTCCTACAAAGTGGTTGTACCAATTAATGCTCCCACCAGCAGTACTTAGTAAATGTTAGTTTCCAGAAAAATTAATCATTATAGTATATTTCATTGTGGTCTTAATTTGCATTTTATGATGACTCATGATATTGAAAATGTTTTCATCTCTGTCATGGACATTTGGATGTACTCCTGCGAAGCACCCGTTCAAGTGAGAGCCTATTTTAAAAATAAAGTTGTCTTTTATTAATTTCTTGAGAGCTTTTATATATTCTACCTATGAGCCTCTGGTCATGTATGTCTCTTGCAGATATCTTGTCTGATACTGTTGCTTTTTCACTCTTTTTAGTGGTGTTGAGCTGCAGCTTTTATTTTAGTGAATTTCAGTTTATCAGTTTTATTGTTCATGGTTTGTGCTTTTTGTATCCTGTTTAAGAAATCTTGGCTTACCTACCCAAAGGCCATGAGGATATTCTCCCATGTTATCTTCTAGAGCTTTTTGTTAAATCAACTTTGACATTTAAGTCTATGACCCAAATAGAATTGACTTTTTTGTTTGTGATTTGAGGTAGAGATCCCCTTGGATGTCCAACTGATCCAGCACCAGTTACTAAAAAGACCACCGGCTTACCCACTGCATTGCAATAGTGTGTTTGTAGTAAATTAGGCAGGACTGTCTATTTCTGCACTCCCTATTCTGCTTCACGGGTCTCTCTGGCTTTTCTTGCTCCAATGTTATAGACTTTAAAGTGTTCTGGTTTTATATTGTCTTGTTATATGTTGGTGTTAGTCCTCTAACTTTAATCCTTCAAAATTTTCTTTGATTTTCTTGGATCTTCCATTTCTGTTTAAATTTTGGAATTACGTAGCTTGTACGTTTCCACAAAATAAACTGCTGGAATTTTTAATGAGATAGTATTGAATCTATATATTGTTTTGGGAAGAATTGACATCTTCCCAATGTTACTTATTATTCACAATCTATAAATATGAGTTAACCTTCTATTTATATTTATGTATTAAATTTCTCTCAGTAATTACACTTAGTTTTCTAGGAGAGTTTTGTACAGTTTTGGGATCAGTTTATTCCTAGGTGTATGATGTTTATTGATGGTAATGTAAATGGTATCATTTAATAATTGTTACCTAGAATACAAAAATATAGTCGACTTTATGTATTGACCTTGTATCTAGCAACTTTGCTAAGTTCATTTATTAATTCTTACAGTTTATCTGTGGATTATTTTAGATCTTCTGTGTATCCAGTCATGTCATCTGTGCATAATGACCATTTTATTCTTTGCTTCCCGATTTTTATTTTTTATTCTTGACTCATTGCACCGACCAGGACCTTAATAAATTTGAACTAGAAGATATGACAGATCTTTGATCCTTTCCCTCAGATTAAGGGAAAGCTTAGAGAATTTCATCAAGTATGATGTTTGCTGTGGTTTTCTGAGAGGTTTTGTTTTGCTGCTTTAAGCATCTGAACTCTGCTTGGTTTGGGAGTCTAACCCTGTGCACATACAGCTTAAAAATATGTGGGTTTAAATCTATCGTCTTACTGTTATTCCATTAGTTCTTTGTACTTTTTTATTTTTTCATTTTTGGATTCTTTTAGATTAATCATTTATTAATAAGCCTCTATGAGCTTGTGAGTTATACATTCTTTTATTATTCTTTTAGTGTTTATACTAGAGATTATAACATGTATCCTTAATTCATTAGCATCCACTTTAAATGAGTACTTTTATAGTTTTCTGGACAATGCACGGACCTCAAAGAAGTTTAATTTCATTTACCCCCCCTCCTGCTTTCTGTGCTGTTGTGTTGGTGTATTTTATTTTAATTCTCTCTATATCTTTAAACTCCACAAGACATTATTATTGTTTTTAAAACAGTCATTATTCATTTAGATTTACCAGTATGTTATACTGGCTTGTACCTTTCATTCCTTCCTGCATTACCATGCTTACATGTGAGATCATTTTTCTCCTGTCTGAAGAACTCCCTTAGGATTTCTTTTATCCTGGGTCTACTAACAATAAATCTGCTCAGTGTTTCTTTGAAAACATCTCTATTTCTCCTCATCTGATTATAGAATTGGCAGTTGCTGGTGGTTTTTCTTTCAGCCCTTCTGGCTTTCATTGTTTGTATTTGAAAGGTCAGCTGTAAGTCTTACTGTTTTTTTAATTTTTTTTTTTTTTTTTTTGTGGTACGTGGACCTCTCACTGTTGTGGCCTCTCCCGTTGCAGAGCACAGGCTCCGGACGCGCAGGCTCAGCGGCCATGGCTCACGGGCCCAGCCGCTCTGCGGCATGTGGGATCTTCCCGGACCGGGGCACGAACCCGCGTCCCCTGCATCGGCAGGCGGACTCTCAACCACTGCGCTACCAGGGAAGCCCTTTAATTTTTAAAGGAGATATTTTCATTCTTTTTATTCTGTTTGGTATTTGTATTTGCGGCTTGATATTTTTCATTCATTTTGGAAAATTCTTGGCCAGTATTTCTTCAAACATTCCTTCTGTCTCATTCTCTTTCTCGTCCCTCTTTTTGGGACTCCAATTATACGTATTTTGCTCCTTTTCCCCATGTCTTTTTTGCATTCTCAACTGTATTTTCACTCCTTTTTCTCTTTGTACTTCAATCTGGATATTTCCTTCTCACCTTTCCACCAGTTCACAAATCTCTCTGCTTTGTCCAGTCAGCTGGTGAGCCCATCTACTGAATTCTTAAATTTTTAGTTATTTTATTTTTTAGTCATAAAATTTGCATTTGATTCATTTTCTAGATTTAAATTCTCTTGTGATATTCTTTCTGTTTTCGCCTGTCTTTAAAGATATTTATTATAGTATTTTTGTAATATCTATGTTGTCCCTCTCCTCTTCCCTCTCCGCACTGGTATCCACTAGGTTGTTTTCTACATTGGTGAGTCTGTTTTACTACATATATTTATTTGTTTTATTTTTTATATTCCACATATAAGTGGTAACACAGTATTTGTCTTTTTCTGTCTGACTTATTTCACTAGCATAATACGCTCTAGGTCCATACACATCGTTGTAAATGGCAGAGTTTAAAAGACTACCATTCTTACCCTGAATTGCTTTTGCAGAAAATTAGTTGGCCATACTTGTGTGGGACTATTTCTGGGTTCTGTATTCTGCTCCATTCATCTATGTGTCTGTGTGTCTATCAGTACCACACAGTCTTGAATCCTGTAGCCACCTAATAAGTATTGAAATCAGGTAAAATGTTTCCTTCCACTTTATTCCTGTTTTCGAACATTGCTTTACCATTGTAGTTCCTTTGCCAATCCATGTACATTTTAGAATAGTCTTGTCTATATCTACCAAAATATCTCACTGGGATTTTGATAAGAATTGCATTAAACCTGTATATGAATTTGGGGTGAATGGGCATCTTGACTATATTGGGTCTTCCAGTCTGTGACCATTATACCAGGTGTTTTTTTTTTTTAAATTAATTAATTTATTTTTGGCTGTGTTGGGTCTTCGCTGCTGCCTGCGGGCTTTCTCTAGTTGCGGCGAGTGGGGATGGAGCCTCTCTTGTTGCGGAGCACAGACTCTGGGCGCGCGGGCTTCAGTAGCTGTGGCATGTGGGCTCCGCAGTTGTGGCTCGAGGGCTCTAGAGCGCAGGCTCAGTAGTTGTAGAGCACGGGCTTAGTTGCTCCGCAGCATGTGGGACCTTTCCGGACCAGGGCTTGAACCCGTGTCTCCTGCATTGGCAGGAGGATTCTTAACCACTGTGCCACCAGGGAAGTCCAACACCAGGTGGTTTTGATTTGGCTTACTGTGCCATTGTGGAAGGTTCTTCCTGCCTGACTCTCTTCTGTTAACATTCCACGCTTTATTCAGTGCATTATATTTCTTTATTCCTTTTAGCTGAGTTTTTTTTTTAATGGGCAAATGTTAATTTCACATCCTTTCTCCTTGATGATGACAATGAGCCTCCATTGCCTTGTTCTACACAGAGTTTGTGGTGTGATCAGTCAACCGTACAACTAAGTCACTAACAAATTCAGCGTTCTATGCCTTAATATACCCCAGACTTTGAACTTTTTGGCTCAGAATTATATATATATTTTAAAGACCTCTTCACAGCAATCTCAGTTGGTGGCACTAGTACTTGGCTTTCTTTCTGGGGCCATTCTCCTCAGAGGAGACAAAGTTTTTCTTTTTTTAATGCTTCTTGAAAATAAGCATATAAAGTATGGTGATTATAGCAAAGCCACACTGACACACAGAGGCTGGGTGACTCACTGGGTCTGACTTACCAATCAGCAAAATTTGTGCCTTGGCAAAAATACTAGTTTTATAGGTCATGAACTGTTGACATGGCTTAAGAACAGTTGAAGTTGCTGTTGTTCCCTATGTGCTATTGAAATTTTATTATGACAGATAAGATTTTGTTGGCTGTGTGTCCCCTGCCAATGTGGCTGTCTGTGGAAATAGATTCTCTGTTTCAGTCTGCACTTCCATGTATTGCCGGTGGTTGGATGTCCTCTATTCTTAGGGATTAAAAAAAAGACTTCCCATTTGTTAATTTGGTGTCATCTACCTTGTTTTCTTATCATGATTACATTTGCCCTGACTTCTGCAAAAGCGGTTTTGGGTATGGGAATTTCTGTAGGAAAGTTCTTCCTCCGCCATTATGATTGAAGCCAATAATTAAATGAATTCTTATTCACCAAAATCCATTTTTACTTTGAGCATAAGTGGTCTCCCTGACTGTTCTCTGGCTTTTGATGTATAAAATGAACTTTCTGTTACTGTTATTAGAATCTCCTTGTACTGTGACCTTTAACCGACATTTTTCTTCTGACCTGCTCCTAGGTGAGGCAGTTGAGAAAAAATACATACAATGGAGACAAAATCTCTTGTGCCTCTTAAAGTTTAGCATAATTGTAGCCACTACAGGAGAACTATCTTTTTCTGAGAAGAGCTTATTAAAGTAAGAAAAGTTTAATGATGGATGGGGAAAAATGGCTCCTTAGGATGTTATGGTCTTGAGCTGTGATTTTTTTTTTTTTAACGGAGTGTTGGTGAATGTATGCTAGGTCCTAGAAAAATCCATGTAATAAATTGCAGCCTATCCCAGTTACGCATCTTTTCCTGATAACCTGGCTGTATTTTGTGATGATAAACAGAAAGCGGGTGAAGAATAAAGAGAACCACTCAAATGTTTAGCCATAGAATTTAAAGGGAGTGATTTTATTAACAGGGTAATTTTAAAAATGTGTACATATATATAAATGTACTTCTTTAGGAATTTAATAATTTAAGAAATTATTTACGTCTATATATGTAATACATTTCAAAATAGGCACAACAACTTGGACATTTATAGCTCGTATGATGGGTACAGAGCGCACTTTTGTACTGGACTTAATTATTAATGTCTGTCATCCAAATGGCTAAAAGTAGTCCAAAAAAATCAGGAATGTTTATATAATACTTAAGAGTGAAATATTTCCCAAGGAAAATCCTTGATGATGCTTTTTTTTCTACAGTAACCTTTAGAAATTTTTATTATGCAGTCTTTCTTTTTTTTAAAATTAATTAATTTTTTAAACATCTTTATTGGGGTATAATTGCTTTACAATAGTGTGTTAGTTTCTGCTTTATAACAAAGTGAATCAGTTATACATATACATATGTTCCCATATCTCTTCCCTCTTGCGTCTCCCTCCCTCCCTCCCACCCCTCCAGGCGGTCACAAAGCACCTAGCTGATCTCCCTGTGCTATGCAGCTGCTTTCCACTAGCTATCTACCTTACTTTGGTAGTGTATATATGCCATGCCTCTCTCTCGCTTTGTCACAGCTCACCCTTCCCCCTCCCCATATCCTCAAGTCCGTTCTCCAGTAGGTCTGTGTCTTTATTCCTGTCTTACCCCTAGGTTCTTCATGACATTTTTTTATCAGTCAATACTTTTGCCTTTCACATTTTTTAAAAACCTAAGTGAAGTACTGAATTATCAGGACTGAATAATTTCATTTCCTTCAATGTTTTGGCAAAGTCCATTTTTTCTTCTAACTCTTGTCAGGCATGATTTTAGACAATTTTTATGATGTTTTATTTTCAAAATTATTTATTTCAGTTTATTTTATTAGGCCATTGCTCCAGGAATATGTTTTACTTTATGATTTTTCACTTTAATACTGGTTTCCCCTAACTTTTATTAGGGGAAGTTTTGCTTTTATTAGGAAGTTTTTCTTAAAAACTTACATTCAACATTGAAACGAACATAGAGTATGGCGTGATATTAATAAACATTTTCCTTTGCTCGCCTCACCCTAAATTTTTAACTGTTTTGCATTGCTCATCATATTATTATAAACTTGTCACCCACAAATAAGAAAAACATGTTTGCCCAATGAAGTCATTCGGGGAAGATTTTACATACTCAAGTTTGTGTTTAACTTTTTACTTTTCCATTTTTTTGTCTTTCTCTCCTGCATGCTGGATGACCTGAAGCAGAATTGGCTGCACATTCTGTTCATCCATCTGTCAGCAGGAAGTCACTCCGGGGAATTAGAAGCTGTAGGAGATAGAGTCCCTGCTCTTAAGGATTCTCTGTTATAGGAGCAGAGAGAAAGCTGGCCATCTAACCATGTTAAGTGGGTATAATTTATGCCAGGAGAATTATACCACTTTTAAGGTCAGGTGCAGTTTAGGAAATTCTACTTCCCACCAGTCAGGGTGGTCTTCCCGGCATCTGAGATGGGAGAGAGGGTGCGGGAGAGACAAGTGAAGGGAGTCCTGATGGAGTAGAGATAAGCAGGCATGTGGTGTGACCAGATGGCCCCGGGCAGCCAGAGATTTTGGGGAGTATTTTCATCAGTGTGCCGACCAGCAAGAGGGGAGCAAAAGCCAATGGGAGTGGTTGGAGGTTTTCTGCAGCATCAGCTTTAAAGCTGCTTGCTGTACGCTCAGAATGTATTTGGAGACTTGTATTTAATCTTAACAGCTGATAGGGGTCCAGCCTTCCCGTTCAGGATGTATCAGAGCATTTTAACACAAAAGTATTTGAAAATCCTCCCCAGGTAGTATAACTGGTGCTCCAGAAGACACAGCCTGTTCACTTTCTACCTTCACTGGAATTTTGGAAATGGGTGGAGGGTTTACAAAGAGGAAGGAGGGAGAGTTAAAGGCTCAAGCTGAATGTCCATTTAAGGAACGTGGGTTTCATCCTGGTGCATTTAATCTATCGACTGTTTAACAAACATTTATTGAACGTCTAGTTTGTGGTAGGTTTTTTTTTTTTAATTTTATTTTATCTTTGGCTGCGCTGGGTCTTCGTTGCTGTGTGCGGGCTTTCTCTAGTTGCGGCGAGCGGGGGCTACTCTTCGTTGCGGTGTGCGGGCTTCTCATTGCAGTGGCTTCTCTTGTTGCGGAGCACGGGCTCTAGGCGTGCGGGCTTCAGTTGTGGCTCGCAGGCTCAGTAGTTGTAGCTCGCAGGCTCTAGAGCGCAGGCTCAGTAGTTGTGGCGCATGGGCTTAGTTGCTCCGTGGCATGTGGGATCCTTCCGGACCAGTGCTTGAACCTGTGTCCCCTGCATTAGCAGGCGGATTCTTGACCACTGTGCCACTGGGGAAGTCCCTGTGGTAGATGTTGACAATACAGATATGGCCCCTACTTTGGGCAAGCGAATCAGATTGTTTTGGGTAGATTAGTCCAGCTTCACTGTGGAACATGGGTGGGGGAGAGAGGGCAAGGGCCAGAGGAGAACCTCAGAGACAGAAGGGGCATATGTAGCAGGTTACTGCCGGGGCTGTATTTGAAGTAATCATTATTTAGAGGGATTTGTGTGGTAGCCACTTGCCACACCTGGCTCTTGAACACCTGAAACACGGCTAGTGGGAAATGAGATGTGCTCTGAGTTTAAAATACACAGCAGATCTCAAAGACTTTGTGTGGCCAAAAGAATGTAAAATATCTCATTAGTAGTTGTTTGATACTACTTTGGACATATTAGATGATGTCAAATATATGGTTAAAATTAATTTCCCCGTTTTCCTTCTACCTTAAAAATTTTTTTAAATTGAAATATAGTTGAGTTACAATGTTGTGTTAGTTTCAGGCATACAGCAAAGTGATTCAGTTAGACATATGTATATTCTTTTTTAGATTCTTTTCCATTATAGGTTATTTCGAGGTAATGAGTAGAGTTCCTTGTGCCATACAGTAGGTCCTTGTTGGTTATCTATTTTATATATAGTAGCGTGTATATGTCAGTCCGAATTTCCCAGTTGATCCTTCCCCTCCTCTCCCCTTTGGTAACGTGGGTACCAGAAGATTTAAAATTATACGTGTGGCTCGTGTTATATTTTATCAGATGGGGCTGCCCTAAAGTCTGTGACGGCTGTGGGAATGGGAAGAACAGGGTGTGTCCTTGGGGAGGAAGATGTGGCCTTAGTGGGAGATGGGCAGAGGCTGCCGTGAACTGTAGAGACCTCAAGCAGGATTCACCATGACGGCATTTGCATTCATCCAAAGTCACCTGCTTCAGTCTTTTTACGTAACCTGTTTACGTGGTCTGTCCTGGCCACAATCTCTTCCTGCTCAGACAGATTTACGGTGTTAGTTATGACTGGTTTTATGAAATAGCCGTGAGTCCAGTGCACGTTCTACTGCCATCTCAGCCATGGCTATTGTTAACCCAAGGCAGCTGCCTTCTCTGCCCTTGTAGAGTCTGGCCTGTTCCTGGTTACTTGAGGGTCAGGGGAAACCAGTCCATCGGAGATGACTCGAGGTTTTACATTTGTGTGGCTGGAACTATGGTTGTATTAGTAACAGAGGGACGTCAGTGGGAGGAGGTGATTTGCAGGCCAGGATGATGTCGTTGATTTTGAGGCTGGTGTATGTGTAAGTAGAGATACTGAACATGCAGCTGCAATTGCATGGCAGGCCCTAGACACGGGGTCAGGGCAAATGCTGCGTTGGGGAGCCGTGCTTGTAGAGTGGCATGTGGGAGTCTACCCTCCCCCCTCCCCCGGCCCTGTCATCATGAGCCTAGAGACCTAGGAATCAAGCCTGCTCTGATTGAGATTCCATGCTTGGATGTCAGTGCTGTGATTTTAAAATCTGAGGCTCTAGGCAAAAGTTTGGAAAGTTTGTTTTATAATTCTGCTTATTCAGGATTTCCCACCCTTTCTGCCCCTGTATTTTTTTCTACCAAGTGTGGGAAGCGAGTCTGTGGGAAAGAATGTCAGCAGAGGCTCTGAGCCATAGACGTGATGTATCTACCTTTGCTTCAGTCCAGGATGCCCCACGTTTGTTGCCCCTCAGTTCCCTCGTGTGGACACCCAAGGCCCACACTTCAGGGAGGGAGTGCAGATTATATGTAGATCTGTGAGAGATCCCTCCCTTTATATATATGCATATGCATATACATGTATACACACCACCCCTACACATACATATATACACACACAAATGCTTCAAGTTGGTTACTAAATAAAATTCCTCATGACAGTTTAAAAATTTCTGAATTAATTTATGTGCAAGATGTCTATTACACCCGTGTTGTGCACGTATTATGTATATGTCACACACATCTTGCATTATGGGACCCTGCCCCAATGACCCATCCAAACTGAAAGATGTTTTTACTGGCTCTTATCAGGAATCTTGTACTCCCCAGAGGCTTCTCTTATTTATGTAGCAGGAGATAGCTATCTAAGGGCTAAAGACATAAAACCTTTACTCCTGAAAAATTGGCAGCTTCTTCTCACAGAGCAGCTGTTCCTCCCCTGGCTGCCATCACTGAGCTCTTCTTTCTTTTAAAGGTAAACTCCACTAGGCACTACTTAGACACAATCCCTGGAAGGCAGGCGTTATCAGGTCCTTTGGTGGAGGGGGGTGGGAGGAGGGAATTAACAGCGCTCTGAGGTCATTGTGAATTTTTGATGAGGAGAGAGAAATGGGGGCAAAGACTTCTTTAGAGGTGAAACTTTCAGTCCTGGTCTGTGAAGTCACCACCTGGGATCTTGGTTTGCTATGATCAAGGTGCTGATAAGCATTAATTGATTAAAATAGTAGATGGCAATATTGAGCACTTAGTAGGGGTCAGGTGGTATTGTAAAGCAGTGTTTGAGTTCCGAGTCCAAGCTCGGACTGCTTGCCACACGACAGGCCAATAAATCGGGAGGTGTTGAGACAAGGAATAGCAACTCTATTCAGAAAACCAGCAGACCAAGAAGAAGGGGGACTAGTGTCCCCAAGAACCATCTCCCCTGAGTTAGGATTCAGGCTTCTTTTATACTGAAAGGGGAGGGGGTGTGGTTGGCTGCTGCAAACTCGTTGGTGTCAGAATCCTTTGTTCTTGCAGCTGTCCCCGTAGGTCAGGTCACCATGTTCCCGTAAACCTCCAACCACACAAAGGTTATATTCTCTGTTCTGCAACTTTTTAAAAAAAATTTTTATTTTATATTGGAGCATAGTTGATGAATAATGTTGTGTTAGTTTCAGGTGTACAGCAGAGTGATTCAGTTATACATATACATGTATCTATTCTTTTTCAAATTCTTTTCCCTTTTAGGTTATTACAGAATATTGAGTAGCGTTCCCTGTGCTCTACAGTAGGTCCTTGTTGGTTATCCGTTTTATGTATAGCAGCGTGTACATATCAATCCCAAGCTCTCAGTCTATCCCTGCAATTTTTAATCTCTATAAGAATGGAAAAATGTTATGTCTTTAAAGGTCAGAGCCTTCAGAAATGGGCTTTCGTGTATCTTTCAGGCCATAGGCAACATTCTCAACTTGTAGGAAAAGCAGTAGAATGCAAAGATTAAAGTAAAAGAAACAGATCTAATGTGGAGTCAGATTTGGTCTTCCCTGTTACATTTGTGCCTTAACTCATTTTCTCTTCACAGGACATGTGAAGTCTATACTATTTCTATCTGCATTTTAACTGAGGCACTGGGAGGTTAAACCACACAGCTCTTCTCTTGGATCCAGGACTCCAGCCTGCGCCAGAGCCTCTGCTTTAAAACAAAAGTCTTTGGTAGGAGCCATCAATGAACTATGATGCTGAATATTTCTTGTGGCCTGGAAATGAAATATTAACATTGTTATTGTCAGTGTACCTCTGTTTTAATTTGTTGGTGCTGCTTTCATGCACTGCCCCGTTATCTTGTGGAATTAAATCCCTGGTATTAAGTTCCTTCAATTAGGGGAAAAAATTGCACAGGTATTATACCAAAGAGAGAATTGCCATTTACAGCTAACTCTCATGCAGGCTTGTAGTGTTTCCAAGTTCTTAGTACCGTAAGGTCACCACCAAGTGCTTGGGTAGGCAGATGTGTGTCAACCGCGTGCTTGTTAGTTTCTCTGTAAATTTCTTCTATATGGAAAGAGTGTCAAATTGGACCCTGCTGTTTGTTTGTTTGTTTATTTATATTTATTTATTTCTGCGTTGGGTCTTCGTTGCTGTGTGTGGGCTTTCTCTAGTTGCGGTGAGCCGGGACTACTCTTCGTTGCTGTGCATGGGCTTCTCATTGCAGTGGTTTCTCTTGTTGCAGAGCACGGGCTCTAGGCGTGTGGGCTTCAATAGTTGTGGCTTGCGGGCTGTAGAGCGCAGGCTCAGTAGTTGGGGCGCACGGGCTTAGTCGCTCCGTGGCACGTGGGATCCTCCCGGGCCAGGGCTCGAACCCGTGTCGCCTACATTGGTAGGCGGCTTGTTAACCACTGAACCACCAGGAAAGTCACCCCTGCTATTGTTATACTTCAGTATTTGAGGAATTTAATAGGTCAAGTTTGTGACACAATATGCATGTGAAATAAATGTTTCCATCCACACCTGCAGTGTCAGGTAACCTTAATTCTTACATCTCCTTGCAGCAGGAGAGAAGTCACAAAAGCTTGAATAACATCTAGTTGTTTATGATAGTTGTTTATGAAACGAAGACTGGATGTTTTAACAATTTGCCAGAGGACTTACTTTCTGTAACCACTTGGATCTTTTTTTTTTTTTTTTTTTGGCCGCATGGCACGTGGGATCTTCCCCATGCCCACCTGCAGTGGAAGCGCAGAGTCTTAACCGCTGGACCACCAGGGAAGTCCCCGCATCTTTTCTTTTTTTTGTGAGTGTTTACAGTTACTTGTAGCCCATCCAGAATTATAGCCTGATGCTGGATCAAGCGTGCTGGCAGGGCCTCTTTTTTCTGTTAGTCTCCATTCAGAAGTTACAGATAGCTATCAACAGTTACACTTTTCAAAGTTAATTTATTTAGGAGCTGGGGAATAAGAGGAAAAAGCAGCCTGAAGGCTCTGTGGCATTTAGGTACATGCTTGAAGTTAGGTAGTAAAAAAATTTCTCACAACCGTGGAGAAATTTCTTGATGAATGTATGTTCAGTTGTCGACTGAAAAAAAATGCACAGCCTAAAAGTTGAGAGTTATGTTTTATTCAGCGGACAAAACTGACGTGGAGAAATTTCTTGATGAATATATGTTCAATTGTCGACTGAAAAAAAATGCACAACCTAAAAGTTGAGAGTTATGTTTTATTCAGGAGACAAAACTGAGGACTTAAGCCTGGGACACAGCATCTCAGATAACTCTGAGACACTGCCCTGAAGAGGTGAGGGAGGAACCAGGATATATTAGGAGTTTTTGCAACAAAGACCAGGTAGTCAGAACATCAAATGATTATTGTTAATTAAAGAAAACCAGACATCTCAAGTTAAGGTATTTAGAGCTTTTCTGTGTATGAGAATGTGCAAGAGTCTGAGCTCGCTGAAATCATTCCTTCGATATGCACCTTAGCTGTCTGGGGCCAGCGTCCTGTGCTTTCTCATCCTGAGTCTCCTCTGGGTGCACTGTTCAGGGTTGCTGTAGTATCTGATGGTTTTATGGGAGAGCATCCTGTTTCCATCCTGAGTTCCCTCAGGGCTCACCGTCAGGGTGGCTGTAATGTGACGGCTTGATGGCTGCAACATCTCTTGTTTTCTGATGTGGCAGGCAGTATTTTTTATTCACACAGCAGTGGCCATTGCCAAGCCAACAGCCAGGTGACATGGCCTTGGAATCCCAGGATTCAGAATGTGCTTGGTGGTGCCGCCCCATGCTGTCCTCAGGCCCAGCAGCTAACCCTCTGTCCGCCCTTTCAGCCTTGTTCATGATCTCATCCAGGATTTAAAACAAAAACCCAAACACGGAAGGCCTGAGCTCCTTTCTAGATAAATCACAGCATTCCTACCCATCCCCCTCCCTTCCCCATCTCTGCTGGTATTGGTGTGTGTGCTCTTCCCAGATGGTTCCGTGGGGATGAGAATGTGAATTTGGGAGGCCACGTGTCCCTGTCTTGCTGGAATAAAAAGGGGGCTAGCACGCTGTTTACAAACATTCACAAGTCTTCTCTTTCAGAATCAACAAAACAAAACGTCTCTTCATTCTACTGTTTCTCTGCTCAAAATGTGTAGACACAGCGATGGTTTACTTACTGTCATCAGGCTCACGGCTCTCCAACAGGGCTGTTGAGAGATCACCAGTGGGCCGTCAGATACTTTCCCATGGTGTAAGTTCTCGAACTTCCCTAGGAGACATGGGACTTTTGTCCATTTAGGCCTCAAAATCCAGTGTGTGTTTTACTTCTTTTTTTAAAAAAAATTAATTTTATTGAAGTATAGTTGATTTACAATGTTGTGTTAGTTTCTACTGTACAGCAAAGTGATTCCGTTATACATATATATATATACATTTTTTGTCTTATTCTTTTCCATTATGGTTTATCACAGGACATTGAATCTAGTTGCCTGTGCTATACAGTATACAGTAGGATCTTGCTGTTTATCCATCCTATATATACTAGTTTGCATCTGCTAGTCCCAAGCTCCCAATGCATCCTTCCCCCACCCCCTCTCCTCCTTGGCGACCAGAAGTCTGTTCTGCACGTCTGTGAGTCTGTTTCTGTTGCATAGATAAGTTCATCTGTGTCAGGTGTGTGTTTTATACTTCGAGCACATCTCAGTGTGGACCGGCCTCAGGCGCCCAGTAGGCACACAGAACGGGCCATAGTGGACAGCAGGCTCTAAGTGGTGGTTATTTCACTAGCCTCCCTGGTTTCCCTCTGCTTCCCACGCTTCTCCCACTGCCTGTATGTGGATGCCTGAGAGTCTGGTCCTCCATCCTCCTCATCGGCCCACACATCCTCCCCTTTGAAGATCTCGTTCACGGCCAGCCACCAGCACACGGTGCTGAGGACTCTACCCAGCGTCTCTTCACTATTTTCACTAGATGCCCCGTTACTACCTCCCCCTCAGCTTGTCCCAGATCAGACTCATCTGCATGAAGCTGGCTTCTCTGCTTTCGTCTGGGCCAGAATGATCGTGCTGTGTCAGCCAAAAGCTGTGACTACTAAGAACCCAAGAGCTGAGGGTGTGGTGGAAACTGAACGGCAGTCCCAGAGGGATGGCCAGCAGCTTTAACGATGTGCATAATTGTTCCAGGCAGCAAGGTGGCTGGGCGTATAGAGCTACTCATGAACGGGAAGGTGGTGGTTGCTTTTTATTCATGGCCAAGCCTTTCCGAGAGCCAAAAGGGAAGGGGGAGGGGGTCCTTCAAGGCCCCCATTCCTCTCCCTGAGGCCAGGAGGGGCTGTGCTCTGCTTTCATCACCTCTCAGGCCAGTTTTCTTCCCGGGAGCTGGTCCTTGCAGTTTTGGGGGCCTTCACTGTGCTCAGTCTTACTGCTTGGGGACCTCGCTTATAGTCAGGCATTTCCTGAAGGTACTCAGCCCTTTTCAGTTCTCAGGAAAGAAAATTAAATTAAGCTGATTTGGGCTTATTATCAGGGGAAGTTAACTGCTGATTTCACCTGCTGCAGCCAAGCAGGAAGCGTGAAAAGCGCCTGCCTGGAGGGGCAGGGCTGGCTGCCTCGTGACGTGTGGCCTCTGTGAGCTCGGAGCAGCCTTGTCGCCAGAGCTGTGCCCGCCAGATGCTGAAAAATGGTAGGAAAGCACAGAACTCACATTGCCTTTCTATAGTCATTAAGCTGGATTTTAAAAGTAGGTATTGCATTGGTTTATCTTTCCATAAACACTGTTCAAGGGTGTTAATTGTCATTTATGTTCATCATGATTTGTGAAATTTTAGTTGTTTCACAGGCTTCGATAGCAAGCAGCATCTAATTAATACCAATTTAAGATTAAATCTCTAGGGATATTAGGAGAGTGTTTACAGTGGCTTTTCCCCCCAATAGAACTAGTTTATAAAACATTTGGCCATCTTGGCTGCAGGAAAGAAACTGGCTTCGTGGGAAAGATAAGGGGTTTTTCTTTTTTCTTTTTTTTTTGCCTTGCTGTGTGGCCTGTGGGATCTTAGTTCCCTGACCAGAGATCGAACTGCTGCTCTCTGTGTTAGGAGCACGGAGTCTTAACCACTGGACTACCAGGGAAGTCCCAAGGGCTTTTGATTGAGAAATATCTGGGTTCAGTTTCTGGTTCTACTCTTGGAAAAGTTACTTTAACCTCTCTGAGTCCCTTCCCTTCTGCATAAAATAAAATCTACCCAGTAAGATAAAACTCTTAATGTCAGTAAATGTTCAATTTCTTCTCTGCTGTTCCTGGAAGCTGGAAGGGGGAGAAGGGAAGCAAAGAGAAAGAACAGTAGACTGAAGCCATAGGATGTACAATAGTTGTATCTTTGGAGTAGTGTAATTGTGTGTGCGCATTTTTAATCAGATTGCTTTCCTAGTATCTGGAGCCAGGAGCATTTGCAGTGAAATGCTCTGTTCCTTAATTTCAGTTGCAGGTCAGTATGAGGATCCTGAGCTCCTGGGGACTTGAGGAGAGAGATCCCCAGGGGGAAGACCGATGTGTGGAAATGGATAGGAGGCAACTTCTGACATTTTACTCTTCAGGATGCTCTGTTCCTTCCTTTATTAGTTTGCTAGGGCTGCCGTAACATAATACCGCAGGCTGGGTGTCTTAAACAACAGAGGTTTACTTTCTGGAGGTTGGAAGTCCAAGATCAAGGTGTTGGGAAGTTTGGTTTCCCCAGAGGCCTCTCTCCTTGGCTTGTAGACGGCCGTCTACTCAGTGCCTCTTCACATGGTCTTTCCTCTGTGTGTGTCTACGTCCTACTTTTCTCTTCTTGTAAGGACACAAGTCAGATTGGATTAAGGGCCCACCCTAACGACCTCATTTAATCTTAATTACTTCCTTAAAGGTCCTGTTTCCAAATAAGGTCACATTTTGAAGTACTGGGGGGTTAAGGCTTCGCCATATGAATTTTGGGGAGATAGTTCAGTCCGTAACACTTTCCCATCTCAGCGACCAAGCATTTTTAGCTCTTTTATTCTGGATTCTTCCTCTCCTCCATCCCCATCTGTTACGTTTATCTTACTAAGGTATCTTGGTGGGAAAGAAAGGAGGAATGCTGACCTCAAGAGGGAGCTTAAGCATGTTGGTTAACTAATCCAAGCTGGGGCTTGCTTAGGGGAATTTTATCTCCTGCAAATCATTGGTACCCTGTGCAGGGCAGTGATGACTGTGGGGTGGCAAGAGGTACCAGGTAGGACCACATTGCTTCATCTTGTGATGCTGGGAGTGTTGGAGCTTTGGGAGGAGAGGTCACAGGCAGTGTTGCGGTTTGAGGGTGTAAAGATACAGGGCCTTCATTCTGCAGCTGCAGTGGAACCAGGTTGGCTGAAAGCAGTACAATTTCTGCTGTTTTAATTAAGATGGGGTTGATAACAATGGGCAAGTTAATTCTAAAGCTAGGAGAGTATGAATTGCCTGTATTTGTGTGTAAATATACCTAGAACACTCAAATTACAGTGTCTGTGGCTTGTTGTGGATGTGAGTTCTTTTCTTATCAGACTGCAGACTGTATTTTCATGGCCACCGGCCATGGAAACACTATGCTCACCTTGCACTGGAGAAAGATAGGAGGGCTGCTTTCTCATTAAAGCTTGGATTCCCTGCAAGAGGAATGGCTTTAGGGAAAACTTTTTGCCGGATTTCTCTTCTTCCCTGACATGTTACTGTGGCTTCCCAAACAGCACCTGAACCAGCTGGGATAAGAGACTAATGCACTAACCAGTCTTCATTCTTTGGGCTTGATTTTTATTCAGTGTATTTATAGTAGCATCTCCGTCACCTGCTATTCTGGTTCCAGGTTCAATCCCAGGTTTAAGATCTACTGCTCATTTGGCTTTCCTTTGCTGAGGCTGCTTCTTTGTGAACCTGGTTACCTACCTGTGATGAATCATCTGATTTTATAGTCTAGCAGTATCAGGATAAAAAATGTAAATGTTTGGGCTTCCCTGGTGGCGCAGTGGTTGAGAGTCTGCCTGCCGATGCAGGGGACACGGGTTCGTGCCCCGGTCCGGGAAGATCCCACATGCCGCGGAGCAGCTGGGCCCGTGAGCCATGACCCATGAGCCTGGGCGTCCGGAGCCTGTGCTCCGCAACGGGAGAGGCCACAACAGTGAGAGGCCCGTGTACCACAAAAAAACAAACAAAATGTAAATGTTTTTGTTTAAATGGAGATGCACAATGTGAGAAGTGTAATGAGTGATGATTCACTCTTCAAGTTGTGGATGTAGATTTATTCCTAATATCAGATGCGTGAGGATGCATTTGTTCTTTTCAGCCCATGAAGATGTCAGTAAAGCAGAAAGTGGTGTTCACGCATTTTGTCAGAAACCCAGCGCACAGAAGGGAAACTTACTGCATCTCCCACATTTCTCAGATTTGAGATGTTGACAGGATTGATGCCCCTCTCTGCCTCTGGGTGGCCATCTTGGGTTTCTCTTCTCACATTCCTCTTAACACAGTGGGCTTGGATGTGCTTTTAAAATGAGCCTCAGTGAAAATCTGAGGTTCCCATGTAGCTTTAGGGGGTTTTCATCTCAGAAATTCTTCTTATTTTTTTTAAAATACATTTTATTTATTTATTTAGTTTTGGCTGTGTTGGGTCTTTGTTGATGTGCATGGGCTTTCTTTAGTTGTGGAGAGCGGGGGCTACTCTTGATTGCGGTGTGTGGGCTTCTCATTGTGGTGACTTCTCTTGTTTTGGAGCACGGGCTCTAGGCGCATGGGCTTCAGTAGTTGTGGCATGCAGGCTCAGTAGTTGTGGCTCACGGGCTCTAGAGCACAGGCTCAGTAGTTGTGGCACACGGGCATAGTTGCTCCGCGTCATGTGGAATCTTCCTGGACCAGGGCTAGAATCCGTGTCCCCTGCATTGGCAGGCGGATTCTTAACCACTGTGCCACCAGGGAAGCCCCAGAAATTCTTCTTATTATTTAGAATAGAGAAAGGATTCTAGACCACTTTATGTTTTGTTTTTTAAAATTTTTATTGGAGTATAGTTGATTTACAATGCTGTGTTAGTTTCTGCTGTACAGCAAAGTGAAGCAGTTATACGTATACATATATCCACTCTTTTTAAGGTTCTTTTCCCATATAGGTCATTACAGAGTATTGAGTAGAGTTCCCTGTGCTATGCAGTAGGTCCTTATTAGTTATCTATTTTATATATAGTAGTGTGTGTATGTCAATCCCAATCTCCTAATTTATCCCTCCCCACCTTTCCCCCTTGGTAACCATCAGTTTGTTTTCTACATCTGTGACTCTGTTTTGTAAATAAGTTCATTTGTACCATTTTTTTAAGATTCCACATATAAACGATATTATATGATATCCGTCCTCCTCTGTCTGACTTACTTCATCAGTATGACAACTTCTAGGTCCATCCACGTTTAGACCACTTTAAAAAGACAGTGTTCACCGTCGTTATTTCTCTGTGAATTCTGGCTGAAGTCGTCTGCGTATGTCCCACCCATTTGGTATCTGTTGGCACCAGCTGAGAAGTGTGCGCCTTCAAATGTAGAAACGGGACGATGGCTGCACTCGTTATTTCAGTCTTCCAGAGAGTGCTGGAAATTGATATAAAGAGATGGGAGACATGCTGCTCACTGAATTCACTCCTCACAACCCCAAGGTGCTTGGCAGTAGCCACATGCAACGTCATGCCTGGCATGCGTGCATTCATGAATTGGTGGCCTTTGGTATTTGGGCAAAATGCAGGTGGTTAGTGAGGTCCTCCCGGCCATCGCCTCACCCTTTGTGACCATCGCTTCTAAGTCTCAGTGCCTCATAAGGAGAGAAGGGAAGCAGGTACTTGTCCTGTCCCTTCCTTTTTGAACTTGCCTTGCAAGAGTGGACCCTGTTCATAGGCTCCTTCAACAGATGTGTCAATGAGTATTGGATGGCTGCTGGAATAAATGCTTTTCACAGCTTGTCACCCCATAGGAGACAAAACCAAGCCAAAACCCAAACCAGGGGCATTGGTTGACTTTTCTGAGGTTGCTAATCAATGATTTCACGTTCTTTCATGTTTTGGGGTTCCATTACTTGGCAAAAGATGACACTACGGCCTCACGAATTAGCCTGCATTGGTTTTATGTTGCTGTAGAAAATATTCAAGGGGTAAAGTAAGTTTTCTACCCTTCAGGTTAATTGTCTCCAGCCTTGATTCTGTGGTAGGTAGTATTTTTCCCATGGTACTTAGATGTGTTTAGATTAAGCTGTCATGTCATGGTACAAGATGTGGCTCATAAAATCTTGCCTTTGAAAGAGGTAACAGGACAGTATTCTGAGAGACAGCTTTTCATTGAATTTCATGAAAGTGTTTGTATTATTTATAAAGCCCAAATAACTCTTTCTTGACTGAATTTATACTATAACAGGAAAAACCTTTTTTGCTCCCACGTAGCAAAACCAAACCTGTATGGATCCCACGAAGCTGAACCACTCATCCTTCGGTTAACAATAGCCCCAAACTCATGGGGAGGCACCCTCTCGTTTTTTTTTGCCCTTTTCACCTGCTGAGTCTTCCTTATAAGTACTTCAGACTTCTCAGGAGATCGCTGCTTATTCTGTTCATTTCATCTGCCTCCAGCTTAACCCATTCCTAATGGGGGAGCTCTATTCCATAAAGTATCTCAGACTAACTTTTCTTAGATATAAATGAAGAAAACTAACATCTTGGTAGGCATGTTTGAAAATAAGCACAGCCTTTTCCTCCTCCCATCCCTTTAATTGTCAGATTTTTAGATCCATTTCCAAATAAGATAGCAGTGTGAAAAAGAATAACCATTTCTTTCCATATATGGTTTCATTCCCTTTGAATATATTTAAATTGGAAATAATTTTTTTTGTACAGTCTAGTACTAGTTCAAATTTGTCACTAAGACAAGGATGTCCAGTCTCACCACTATTATTCAACATAGTTTTGGAAGTCCTAGCCACGGCAATCAGAGAAGAAAAAGAAATAAAAGGAATACAAATTGGAAAAGAAGAAGTAAAACTGTCACTGTTTGCAGATGACATGATACTATACATAGAGAATCCTAAAGATGCCACCAGAAAACTACTAGAGCTAATCAATGAATTTGGTAAAGTTGCAGGATACAAAATTAATGCACAGAAATCTCTTGCATTCCTATACATTAATGATGACAAATCTGAAAGAGAAATCAAGGAAACACTCCCATTTACCATTTCAGCAAAAAGAATAAAATACCTAGGAATAAACCTACCTAGGGAGACAAAAGACCTGTATGCAGGAAACTATAAGACACTGATGAAAGAAATTAAA
Organism: Delphinapterus leucas; assembly: GCF_059928025.1. Lineage (NCBI taxonomy): Eukaryota > Metazoa > Chordata > Mammalia > Artiodactyla > Monodontidae > Delphinapterus > Delphinapterus leucas. Next base: position 10,701,607 of record NC_143144.1, read on the forward strand.
GATGATACCAACAGATGGAGAGATATACCATGTTCTTGGATTGGAAGAATCAATATTGGGAAAATGACTATACTACCCAAAGCAATCTACACATTCAATGCAATCCCTATCTAATTACCAGTGGCATTTTTTATGCAACTAGAACAAAAAATCTTAAAATTTGTATGGAGACGCAAAAGACCCCGAATAGCCAAAGCAGTCTTGTAGGAAAAAAACGGAGCTGGAGGAATCAGACCCCCTGACCTCAGACTATACTACAAAGCTAAAGTAATCAAGAAAATATGGTACTTGCACAAAAACAGAAACATAGATCAGTGGAACAAGTTAGAAAGCCCAGAGATAAACCCACGCACCTATGGTCAACTAATCTATGGCAAAGGAGGCAAGGATATACAATGGAGAAAAGACAGTCTCTTCAATAAGTGGTGCTGGGACAACTGGACAGCTACATGTAAAGGAATGAAATTAGAACACTCCCTACACTGTACACAAAAATAAACTCAAAATGGATTAGAGACCTAAATGTAAGACCGGATACTATAAAACTGTTAGAGGAAAACATAGGAAGAACACTCTTTGACATAAATCACAGCAAGATCTTTTTTGACCCACCTCCTAGAGAAATGGAAATAAAAACAAAAATAAACAAATGGGACCTAATGAAACTTCAAAGCTTTTGCACAGCAAAGGAAACCATAAGCAAGACAAAAAGACAACCCTCAGAATGGGAAAAAACATTTGCAAATGAATCAATGGACAAAGGATTAATCTCCAAAATATATAAACAGATCATGCAGCTCAATATTAAAAAACAAACAGCCCAATCCAAAAATGGGCAGAAGCCCTAAATAGACATTTCTCTAAAGAAGACATACAGATGGCCAAGAAGCACATGAAAAGCTGCTCAACATCACTAATTATTAGAGAAATACAAATCAAAACTACAATGAGGTGTCACCTCACACCAGTTAGAATGGGCATCATCAGAAAATCTACAAACAACAAATGCTGAGAGGGTGTGGAGAAAAGGGAACCCTCTTGCACTGTTGGTGGGAATGTAAATTGATACAGCCACTATGGAGAACAGTATGGAGGTTCCTTAAAAAACTAAAAATAGAATTACTATATGATCCAGCAATCCCACTACTGGGCATATACCCAGAGAAAACCATAATTCAGAAAGAGTCATGTACCAAAATGTTCATTGCAGCTCTATTTACAATAGCCAGGTCATGGAAGCAACCTAAATGCCCATCAACAGATGAATGGATAAAGAAGATGTGGTACATATATACAATGGAATATTACTCAGCCATAAAAAGGAACGAAATTGGGTCATTTGTAGAGACGTGGATGGATCTAGAGACTGTCATACAGAGTGAAGTAAGTCAGAAAGAGAAAAACAAATATTGTATATTAACGCATATATGTGGAACCTAGAAAAATGGTACAGATGAACCGGTTTTCAGGGCAGAAATTGAGACACAGATGTAGAACACAAACGTATGGACATCAAGAGGGGAAAGCGGTGGTGCGGTGGTGGTGTGATGAATTGGGAGATTGGGATTGACATGTATACACTGATGTGTATAAAATTGATGACTAATAAGGACCTGCTATATAAAAAAAAATAAAATTAAAAAATTAAAAAAGAAAGATCCACATTGATCTCTAGCAGATGTGTGGTTTTAAGTCCAGTGTGAAAAATAGAGATACCTTGAAAATGATGAATTAAATGAAAAAATTATTTCATAAAAAAAATTTGTTACTAAGAGTTAGTGAATCAGTAAAAAGTAACAAAAAACCACATGATTTTAAAGGAATAAGCTACTGAGATTGAATTAAAATATCTCATGTCAAGTTTATGTATGACCTCACTTTTTTATCACCAAAGTCCCTCAGAGGATACAGTGAAATCCACACTAGTTCTTGCAGATTATAATTGCATACTGTCTTATTAAGAAATATAAAAAGGTGACTAGTCAATAGTTTAGAAAAACAATTCACATTCCTTAACTATTCCCAGTGAATCCTACCTGATATTCAAGTACATAATGCAAATATAGGACTTCCCTGGTGGTCCAGTGGTTACGACCCTGCACTTCCAATGCTGGGTGTGCAGGTTCGATCCCTGGTCAGGGAACTAAGATCCCACATGTTGTGTGGCATGGCCAAAAAAAAAAAAAAACCAAATACAAATATAAAACTTCAGTTGGTGAGACTATATATAATGAATTTTTAATTAATCCATGGTACTTTAGAAGGTCGCTTTTAATTAAGTAGTGTGTAGAAATGAGTTTATAAGGTTGGTATGTTAGACAGAATAATACTCTCCCCCCACATATCTATGTCCTAGTCTGTGGAACCTGTGACTATTACCTTATCAGCCAAAGAGATTTTGCAGATGTGATTAAGGATTTTACAACGGGAAGATTATCCTGGATTATTTGGATGGGTTCAGAGATTCCTCATAAGAGGGAGCCAGGAGGGTCAGAGTTAGAGAAGAAGATGTGATGAGGTAGGCAGAAGTCGGAGAGAGAGATTTGAAGATGACACACTGCTGGCTTTGAAGATGGAGGAACCAAAATCTGTTGGACCATGAGCCAACAGATTTTCCCTTGGAGTCTCAAGAAGGGATGCAGCCCTGCCAACCCATTTCAGACTTCCCACCTCCAGAATTGTAAGATAATAAATTTTCATTGTTTTAAGTGACAACGTTTGTGGTGATTTGTTACAGTAGCAATAGGAACCTACAGTTGGGTATAGAAGTAGGATATTGTGACAGGCACAGTCAGTACAACCTGGTTGAATGGCTGAGACTCTGGGTACCTTTGGTTACACTTTGCCCTCTGATCTCCAAGTGAAGTGCAGTCTGTGATTTGCTTTTTAAGTGTGAGACATTTTCAGTTGCAGAAAGCTTACTGAGAGAGCGTGTCACTTGGCTTAGTGATCCTAGGGGAAAGTTCAGTTTTAAGAAGGGATTGGTGGAATTGCGAGGTCAAATGGTGATTCTATTTTCAGTTTTTTGAGAAACCTTCACAACATACTGATTTGAAAAGATACATGCACCCCAGTGTTCATAGGATTATTTACAATTGCCAAGACATGGAAGCAACCTAAATGTCCATCGACAAATGAATGGATAAAGACGATATTGTGTGTGTGTATATATATACATGCCATATATATATATATATATATATATATATAAAATATATACAGTGGAATATTACTCAGCCACAAAAACAAGAATGAAATTTTGCCATTTGCAGCAACATGGATGGACTTGGAGGGCATTATGTTAAGTGAAATAAGTCAGACAGAGAAAGACAAATACTGCATAATATCACTTATATGTGGAATCTAAAAAATACAGCAATCTGTAAATATAACAAAAAAGAAGCAGACTCACAGATACAAGGAACAACTCGTGGTGACCAATGGGGAGAGGGAAGAGGGAGGGGCAATATAGGCGTAGGGGATTAAGAGGTACAAATTATTAGGTATAAAATAAGCTATTGATACAAGGATATATTGTACAACACAGGGAATATAGCCAATATTATATAATAACTATAAATGGAGTATAACCTTTAAAAATTGTGAATCACTATATTGTACACCTGTAACTTATATAATATTGTTTATCGACTATACTTCAATAAAATATAAGTAAAGCAGGGGGTGGTGATAAAACCTAAAGGGTCTAGAGCTGCGGTGTCACAATGACAGCTGATTTGACTTGAGGGCACATGCTGAGTTACTAGTTGAATGAAGGTTATGAACTCATGTTTGATTTTATACGTTTATTCTTAGAAAAATCTTCACATAATATTTTTTATAGAGAAAGAGTTTTGGTTGGTGAAGGAGTATTGTTCTGGAGGGAGATATTAATAGGTACATATTGTGTTAAATGGTTACCTTTGAGAATGTGGCATGGCAAACAGAATGGAAAGAAGTCTGGGGTAAACCATCCCTGTTAACTGTTGGGGGCTCTGTGGACATCTAGACACACCATTGGCAGCTGCTGCAGTGTGAGCTTTGCCATCAGGCAGGTTGTTTCTGGGGGCTGATTGGAGGATAGAAATGTGCTTTTGTACTCTGTAGGGTGAGCTTGGGCTCCTGTAGGAAATGGCTCACCCTAAGAAGGGCGCCCTTCCCAAATCCTCAGTGATATGGACTTGAAAATATAGACACACCAGGGAGTGTTCTTCTAAGATCTGTCCTTCAAATCCTAAACCATAGCCAAACCTGAGTTCCTACTTTCCCTACCTCTGAGCCCCACCCTAGCCCTTTAAATTCCAGACTGTGCTGCTGGATATGTGCTGCTACAAGCCAGAGTGTTGCTAAATCAGACACCTTGCAAGCAGAAAGCATAGCTTTTGATGCCAGGGTTCTTGGCTGAGAGGATGGGAATATAGAGAGAGGAGCAGGGTCAACAGGGGGTGGGTTAAAAACGTAGGTGTGTTTTTGATATCCATATGTTCTTTTTTCTTTTCCTTTTTGTCCTGTTCTTTCCCTTGCCCTCTGTGGTCTTGATTTGGCATATGAGTACATCTAGAATGACAGCTGCATGATTAAAATGCACTGGAGCACCTTTATAATACTGATATCAGGGGAAGGGAGTCTTTATAGAAAAGATGGACCATTAGGACTTGTTGTGTAATGGGGGCTGGTCTGTCCATGTCTGGGTTGGTAATGGGTTAGTGTTTCCTGGTAGCACCATAGAGTGTTGTTAAGGTCAAATTAAGAAATATAAAAGCAGGTTGAAATATCTGTAGACAGAATCTGATTGGCTTTTTTGAAACCTTAAAAGCCCCGCAAATTAAAGAATGTTTGTTTTCTTGAGAGAGAACGTCTGTTGACTTCTCAGGCTTTGCCTTTTCTCTTGTGTGTCTTTGCATATGAGATTGTGCCATAGAAAATGTTACCCCATTTGAAATCATGTTTTTTAAAAATATATGTAAAAAGTCCTTGTATATGCAAGTTATTCTACAGACATAAGATAGTGTCATCATGATTTCAAAACCTAGTTCAAAACTCCCTTCATGACATTTTTTGGATAAATCCCACTGTAGCCAAATTGGACTCTGCCCTGCACGTGACTATGGCCAGAGCAGTGGTATATGGGTGTATTCCAGTGCTCTGTGACTCTGTGATGATGTGCATGTCCTTTATCTGTACCATCCAGTACTGTAGCCACTAGCCTCCTGTGGTATTAAGTCCTTGACATGTGGCAAATGCCACTGAGGAACTGAATTTTCAAATTTTATTTAATTTGAATCAGTTTGAAGTTAAATAGCCTCATGAGGCTAGTGGCTCCCATGTTGGGCTGTACCAGCTCTCTAAGATCATTTGAATAGAAAGAATAGCCAACAGCTGGGACTGGAGGCTCCTTAAGGAACATGTAGTGACTTTGGATTGCATGTTAGTGTTACTGAATGCAAGTGCATGTGCCCGACACACAGTGAGGCCAAACAATACTGAAATGTCAAAGTTTGGAGCAGAGAAAGGTTTATTGCAGGGTCATACAAGGAGTACGGGTGGCACGTGCCCCCGCAAACTCCCCAAAGGGTTTCAGCAGAGCAAAAAAGTCAACTTCTGAAGACAAGGTGAGGGAGAGCCGTGATTGGTTGTTCAAACTTCTTGGTGGGGGAATCCTTTGTTCTTGCAGCTGTCCACATAGGTCAGGTCGTGATGTTCTTGTAAACCTCCAACAAGACAAATATTATTCTCTGTTCTGCACCTTTTAACCTCTATAGAATGGAAAAGTGTTATATCTATAAAGGTCAGAGCCTTGAGAATGGGCCATCCTGTATATTTCAGGCCATAGGCAACATTCTTAACTGGAAGCAAAAGCAATAGAATACAAAGGTTAGGGACTGCCCTGGTGGCGCAGTGGTTAAGAATCCACCTGCCAGTGCAGGGGACACAGGTTCAAACCCTGGTCCGGGAAGATCCCATATGCCGTGGAGCAACTAAGCCCGTGCGCCACAACTACTGAACCTGTGCTCTAGAGCCCGTGAGCCACAACTACTGAAGCCTGTGTGCCTAGAGCCCGTGCTCCACAACAAGAGAAGCCACTGCAATGAGAAGCCCGTGCACCGCAACGAAGGGTAGCCTCCGCTTGCTGCAACTAGAGAAAGCCTGCACGCAGCAACGAAGACCCAACGCAGCCAAAAATAATAAATAAATAAATTGATAAAATAAAGGTTAAAGTAAAAGAAGCAGATCCAGTATGGAGTCAGATTTGTTTTTCTCTATTACAGTTGGAGCCCATGATGATGGTGCCCTGGGGAGAGAGCTAAGAAGAAACTGAGACTTTTAGAAAGACTTCAGAACATAAAAAGGGGGCATATGATTCATTCATGACATGGAGCTGCCTGGGCAGTCAATCAGGAAAGAGATGAAGGATATGGGAGATCAAAGGCAGCTCAGAGAGACGTGATGGAGTGGTGACCCCAGGGAGCTTCTGTAGGGAGTCTGGGCTGACACCTAGCTGCGCGCCGATGATTGGAGAGAGCAGTGTCAGCCTTGAGGACAGGGGCCATACAGAAACATCACCTTGCTTCACCAGGACCATGGCCTCTGGGGGAAGTGCTCAGTCTTGGACTGAGGGTGGAGGTGGACATTAGTGTTGGGATTTGGAGCTTCAAGATCAGCCAGAGTCTTGGCAGGCAGTGGCCAAAGAGATGCTTCAGTTCTTTTGTTGAGCAAAATTGATGGTGATGACTTCTCTGTAAGTGAGATAATTTGTGTGTGGCTTGTGTTTCCTGAGATTCTCCTCACACCACAGCAGAATAGTTCACCTTAAACAGGTGACAAAGTGTGTTGTACCCGAGTGGGGGCAGAGCAGGGTGTGGACATAGAAGCAGTGGGGGGAAGCAGGAGTCCTGGATATTTGGAGGATGAATCTGTGAACTCCAGGCAGTGACAGTGGAAGAGTTTTGGTCGGTAGGAGGGAGGGAAGCTAGGGAGCCTGTGTCTGGAGGGGTTTGGTGGGGCAGGGGAGCTGGGCGACCCCCTTCTATGATTCCTCTGCTTCCACCTCTGTGCCTTTGCAGGGATATGGATACATCCGGCTTTACGGAGAGGGTGTCCCTGAAAGGGTGAGTTGAATGAAAAAAGAAAATCAACATACAGCTTAAATGCACTAAGGGGGAAGCTTGCGACATACAGGAACCCCGTGGAAAGTTCTTTTGTTATTGCAAGTAATCACCACCTAATATTGGTTCTCTGGGTGCTCAGTTGTACAGTATTTGTGCTTTAACTTCCTCTCTATGTATGATCTCTAAATGCTCTTGTGCACTTTTTAAAGTGTATTCTGTGTATCACTGACCTACTAGGTAATGAATTCCTTATGAGCAAGGAATATACGTAACCTTTCTTTTTTTGAGGGCAGGTCAGGGGGTACTGTTTCTTGATACAATCCTTGAATGTAAAAATCTGTCCATTCTGGCTGCTATAACGGAATACCACTGACTGGGTGGATTATAAACAACAGAAATTTGTTTCTCACAGTTTTGGAGGCTGGGGAGTCCACAATCAAGGCTCCTGCAGGTTTGGTGTCTGGTGTAGGACCTGCTTTCTAGTTCATAGATAGCACCTACTTGCTGTGTTGTCACAGGGGCAAGGGAGCTTCTGGGGTCTCTTTTATAAGGGCACTAATCCCATTCATAAGGGCTCCACCCTCATGACCTGATCACCTTCCAAAGGCTCCACCTCCTAATACCATCACGTTTGGGGGTTGGATTTCAGCGTATGAATTGAAGGGAACACAAACATCAGACCATAGCAGTGAAAGTGCCCAATAAATATTGGCTAACAGAGTGATTTAATTTTTATCAAATGTTTTACAACCACGTCATTTGTTTTGTCTTTGTGTATTGAGGGCTTCCTGGGTACCTTGCACTGTGCTAAGCATGTTGCAGGGTTTATGTCGCATAAACCTTGGACAACCTCATCAGGTTAAATGTTATCCTAGTTTTATAGGTGGGACTTCTGCTTGGGTTAAGTACCTTCTTCAGGCTCTAGTTGCAAACGAAAATGTTGGAGATACTGCCAACATTTCTTCCTTTGCTAAATACCCCCAACCCCCCATTCTAGAGAAAGGATGGGGCAGGTGGAGAGTTGTAGGTTGTAAATTTCCCTTCCGGCTTGTCTTACTCCACAGCCCTTGTTTTTCCTCCCCACCTTGTGGATTCAGGGACTGGACAGGTGGTTTTAGTGGGCTGGCAGTGGAGAAAGGAAGCAGGGTGATGGTCCAGCTCTCCTTAGGTTGGAGAGCAGCAGTGCTGAGTGGGTTAGGGGCTCACCTGATGGGGGCCATCTGAGGGCATTAGATAAAGGAGGATGTGGGGGAGTAGGAGGGACCCCGCCATGAGGCTGGGGCTTAGAGAAGAAACAGAGAGGACCAGAAAGAGAACTATGTACACCAAGTCAAGATGGCGAGTTAGCTGGCGTTGCCTCTAGACCATGCCTCTAGGACATTACAGTGTTAAAAATAACACCATACAAGTAGTGAGCTTTTTCTGCCAGTATTTTTTCCTTAATATTTTAGAGACAGGAAAGGGGAGAGGGGGTATCAAGAGTATCTAAGATCAAGTTTATATATTTAATCATTTTGTCTTGTTAAGGGAAGCCTTGGCTTCAACTACGAAACTTGGAATTATGTAAGCCAGAGTTGGACACTGCCTATTTCTCTAAGCATGTACCACATACTTCCATGGCAGCTTCCGTGGAGCCATGCAGCACTCTTCCAACAGAGATACGCTAGAAGTTATGGGTCGATCTTTCTCCCATACATGTAGGAAAAGTGTGACATTTTCCTGGGACCATGCTTGAAATCACTCTGTAGCCAAAAAGTGTTATCCAAAATAAAAGGGTTATTTATCATATTATATTTTTAGCTGACAGCAGGACCACTGAAATCTCTTTCTCACTAAAGGGAAATGCCCACTAGGCAAACTGTAGTGCATCCTGCTGGCCTGGTACCTGGAGATCAAGGAGCTAGCCTTTCGTGTTGCATCTGCAGAACACTTTGGGAAAATTTAACAACTAACCATTGCCACACAGTGTTCCCAGCTGGGGAGACGTTACACATCAAAGAGACCAATCAGAAACAAGATGGGCATGTAATAGGCGTGAAATAAGCTACTCATCGCATGGCTCAGCCTGGCTCAGGCAACAACTCAGGCAAAGAGGGACCGGCCACAAGAGATAAAGGTGTCAGCTAGATAGATACAGGGAAGCAGACCTGGGGCTGACCTTGAATCCTGAGCACTGCAGGCAGTAGGGACGGCGTGTGCCCTGGGAAAACGAGGTTTCACTTGAATTGTTCTATTAGAATAGTTTTCCTTTTTCATGTAGAGGTCTGAGTCTTCAAATAAGTTATTGTGAAGAATGGGACTTATAAACTGTCACAGGAAAATGGTGAAGGTCATGGCTCCTGGGATCTTGAAAATTATTTTGTGTTTTCATAGACTTTCACAGTCCTGGGTTTATGGGATGGAGGAATTAAAAAACCAGATTGACAGTCTTCTTCCTTCAACAGAAGGGACATGCCTTTTGGTTTATGACATTAAGCAATGCCATGTTTAAATACTTTCCATTGAAGAAAAGGTGTTATCCAGTTGCCAGTCTGGGAAATCTCTTCCTGGACTTGTTTTGTTTGGGATTAAATCACATGGAACTCTTTTCTGCAGTTCTTGTCACTATACTTGAGGTACTCCTGCTTCTTCCCTGTCATTTCTAAACTGTGAACCCTTTCTTCTGTTTTTTTTTTTTTAAAAAAAAACAGAAACGAACACTTCAAGTTTATGGTTTCTGTGGGAATGGATTTTTTTACAACCCCTAAAACTGAAGTATTTGGGACTACATTGTTTTCAATTCTAATTTCCCTGAGCAGCTTTGCCTTTGGCAAGGGAAGATAGATTGGCATCTTATTTTTCTAACCTCAGTGATGGTGTCTGGGAGTAGTTTGACTTTTGTGCTAGTCGTTCTACCATCTGTAACCCGGTTCAGAAAAAAAATCGAAGATACTCAACTATAGAATAAAGGCTCTTCAAGAGTTCACCACTTGGACGGGAGATAGTTCCAGAAGGGCACAAAATGAGCTCTCCAGCCTGTTTGGAACTTGTCTTCTGTGACCTAGCCACTGGAGGGCAGTGTCTCATGCCCCCTTTAAATCTGTGGGGTGTGTTCCAGAAAACCTTTCTCCTAAACTGTATTGAACCAGAAGTCTTCCACCCCGAAGGAGTTGGGATTGAAGGTCTGTCCTGCAGTCGGCTGTGGGGATAGAGCCCCAGGCGAAAGCTCTTCACTTGCCCTGTGATTTTATTCTATTTTAGTCCAGCCTGTTTGTTCAAAACTTTCCTAAAATTGGGGTTGACTAATGGCCTTCTTAAAACTGGATCAATTTTAGCTTGAATATATATTTTCTTTTTTTCTCAACTTCTGGATGGCTCGTATTCCAACTCGTATGATTCAAGTATTCCAGTGCATAAAGGATCCAAACTGTGTCCCTTAGGTAGATAAATAAATAAAGTGGAATTCTTCAGAGCTGTCAGACTGCCCTTTTCCATCAGCGCTAAACTCTGAAAAATGGTACAGGCCTTGAGTTAAATGGGGGAAGAGGCCGAGCTTTTTGAGTTAAGGGATCTGGCGGAATCCATCCTGTTTGGTTCTTCATTCTGTGTCTTAATTGTTAATAAGGAAATGAACCCCAGATGACAGAACTAATGTTCTCTGATTGGGTGACTGTTGAAATCTATTCCGTTATTTAAATCAGGTTAAGTAAGAAGGAATTATGTTTTGGAAGTCTGGCCTCTGGGTCTCTGGTATATTTACACAGATTTCTACTTAATACTTACTTATGTTTCTTAGGGATCCTCATGACACTCCACTATACAAGATCGCAAAGGATAAGACAAAAGGAAAATGTCTTTTATAATACAACTAAAGCAACTTTAATTTCTTTTGGCAGGGAGCATATGGGCTTAAGTAAAAGACTTCAGTTTACTCCTTCTGGGAATTAATTTTTTTATACCAAGTATGATAATATTCCATGTACCTATATGACCAGTAATGTTAGTAATCATTAGTTGGGCTGCAGACCTGGAGAGGGAGAAACCAAGCTTTGTATTCTGTGATCTCTTGGCTAGTGGATGCCCCAATCCTGTTGGCCTTTATGTTGCGTTGCTTTTGTTGATGCATATTTGTGTGTTAGAGAAATATCTTGGATCATGATTTGAATTTCCAATTGACTTTCCTTTACCATTTTCTTTATTCAAATGTATGCATTACAATTTTTGTACTTGAAGATAAAAATCGAGATTGAGTTAAGGAATCGAGGAGAATTGATGGTCTCTTTTACTCCCAACTCATTTCCCAGGCAATGGGAAACATTCATGTATTCATGTATGAAAGGAGTATTTAAGACCTTGAAAATGTAGAAAATTTGGAAGGGAAGGTCACTTGTGCCATCAAATTCCTGAACACAGAAGAAGGGCCAGTGACTCGGTCTTGACTGAAAGAGAAGTTCATGAGGGTTAGAGCTGCAGACCCTGATAAATACTCAACGAGGACCCAAGGCAGTCTCTCCCTGAGGCAGCCTCTCCCCAAGACACATCTCAGCCGTCTCAGCTCCTGAATATCAAGAACGTGTGCCCCGTTACATCCGATGCAGAAGGAATCGAAAAACCACCTGAGTTCTTCGTGTGCGCGGACTCTGAGTCACGTGACCCCCCGATAAATTAATGGTTCTTAACTATCATCTTTTAACAATGGGAAAATAGTGTGACCATTAAGGAAAAAGGCCCAGAAAATTCGATATGAATGTAAGTATAGTATAAAACCAGAAAATGTAATATCAATAAATGTACTATTTAGATCCATTCAGCTGAGCTGGTCAGCAGAGGTGGTTGTTCTCTTCATGTTTCAGGAGCGCAGATGGCCAGCCAGCCTCAGTAATTAGTTATAAGATGAATCCAAGGACAGGGCACAGATACATAAGGATGAATTATAAACTAAAAATCCTACTCTATACTAGGAAATTGTTTAGTACCACGTGCCCTAGGGTGGATCAATAGAACCTTCTTTGAAAAACACTTAGGTATTTATGTGGGAGAAAAAAACAAGGAAGGAAGAGGTGGGTATTCAGTGCCAGTTCCTGTTCTAAGTACTTATTTAATTCTCCCCCAGGGGCTTCCCTGGTGGCGCAGTGGTTGAGAGTCTGCCTGCCGACGCAGGGGATGCGGGTTCGTGCCCCGGTCTGGGAAGATCCCACATGCCGCGGAGCGGCTGGGCCCGTGAGCCAAAAAAAGTAATTTCCCCCCAAATATTATAAAGTAAGCACTCTTATTTTTTTCCATTTTACAAATATGGAAACTGAGGTAGAGAGGAATTTTGAAACTTCCCCAGGCCAAGTAGCCCATTACAAGAGGACCTGGGATGTGGACCCAGGCGCCCTGGCCTCAGAGCCGTGCTCAGCTCTGGGGGGCACCCGCCCCAGTTCTGCCTGTTGTCGGCCCCATGTCTGGGGTGAAGGTCACTGCCACCTCCATACCTTCCTTCCTGGGCCTTTCTGCTCTTGCTCACGATTTAGGTTAAAAATGGGTTTGTTTCCATTCTTATTGGGTCCCCATTGGGACTAGTTGGAGCTTTCCAAAGAATGCTTGCGAAAAAGTAAGGGGTGGGAAGATAGCATGAAAGTAGGAAAAAGAAAGTGGAAAAGCAGAGGAGGAAGCAGATGAGGTAAAAGAGCATGAGTTTCTTTCCTTCATCCTTACATTATTAATGGAGCCTCTCCTGGCGTGTCTGGGCCTTTGAGGAGTTCCTGATCCAGAACTGAAATGGACAGTTGCTGAGTGAGCAGAAGCCGGGGCAAGAATGGCTTATGTACCTGGAATTCTTGGGGTTTTTGAGTCAGCCACTGATTCTTTTTTTCTTTTTGTATGGGATCCTCGGGGTCCCTCTGAGGTTAACCTGGCCCCTGAATACAGAGATGCACCCTCCTGTGGCCCCATCCCACCTCTTCCTTCCCTGCTGCGTGGCCCACGCAGTCCCCCCTTGCATCCCATCTGTCCAGCCCCCAGAGTCCCCCCTCACCACAGGTGATTCCGTCTGCCCTGCTTGGTCTGTCCAGAGGTGATTGTTCAGATGGCTTGTTGGCCCCCTCACTTCCTAAGCTGACATTGGGGTCTCACAAGGGCTGCATGACAGCCCTTCCTTTCAAGGTCTGGAAGCTCCCCTTTCGGTACCTGCCTATCTTCTAATGGCCCTGTTGCCTGCCTGAGGGACAGCTCCCCCTTTTAGCTGATTGGCGGAGCTGACATGACTTGTGAGTCCCAGGCTTAATGAATAAGCATGTTTAGACACTTGGCTATGGCCATTTTTAAATTATTAATTTATTTAGTTAGTTTTAATTGGAGTATAATTGCTTTACAATGGTGTGTTAGTTTCTGCTTTATAACAAAGTGAATCAGCTATACATATACATATGTCCCCATATCTCTTCCCTCTGGCGTCTCCCTCCTTCCCACCCTCCCTACCCCACCCCTCTAGGTGGTCACAAAGCACCGAGCTGATCACCCTGTGCTATGCGGCTGCTTCCCACTAGCTATCTACCTTACGTTTGGTAGTGTATATATGTCAGTGCTACTCTCTCACTTTGTCCCAGCTTACCCTTCCCCCTCCCCGTGTCCTCCAGTCCCTTCTCTAGTAGGTCTGCGTCTTTATTCCCATCCTGCCCCTAGGTTCTTCATGACCACTTTTTTTTTTCTTTTTTTTAGATTCCATATATATGTGTTAGCATACGGTATTTGTCTTTCTCTTTCTGACTTACTTCACTCTGTGACAGACTCTAGGTCCATCCAGCTCTGGCCATTTTTGTTCTCTTAGACTCATCCCTTTGATACCTCCAAGGAAATTACCTGTCAGATTCCAGCCATTACCTTTTTTTTTTTTTTTTTTTTAAAAGAACTAACCATTTTATTTATGTATATGTTTTGGCCGCGCTGTGCGGCATGCAGGATCTTCCATGACCAGGGATAGAACCCGTGCCACCTGCAGTGGAAGTGGAGTTTTAACCGCTGGACCTCCAGGGAAGTCCCCGGCCACTACTTTTTATAAGTTAAAAAAAAATTCACAACATCTTTTTTTTTTGGTACAGATTCAATAATATGTGGTCTAACCATTAGTAAGGGAAGCTATCTCCTTAGAGCAGTGATAGATTTTTTAAAAATTATACAGGAAGCAAACTTCATATGTATTTTATTTTTTATCCTTTTAGTTAGATAATTTTTATTTTTATTTTTTTAAATTTATTTATTTATTTTTTGCGGTACGCGGGCCTCTCACTGTTGTGGCCTCTCCCGTTGCGGAGCACAGGCTCCGGAAGTGCAGGCTCAGCGGCCGTGGCTTACGGGCCCAGCCGCTCCGCGGCATGTGGGATCTTCCCGGACCGGGGCACGAACCCGTGTCCCCTGCATCGGCAGGCGGACTCTCAACCACTGCGCCACCAGGGAAGCCCTAAAAATTTATTTTATTGAAGTATAGTTGATTTACAATGTTGGGTTAATTTCTGCTGTACAGCAAAGTGATTCAGTAATACTTATATACATATTCTTTTTCATATTTTTTCCATTATTGTTTATCACAGGATATTTTCCCTGTGCTATACAGTAGGACCTTGCTGTTTATCCATCTGTATATACTAGTTTGCATCTGTTAACCCCAAACTCCCAGTCCGTCCGTTCCCCCACTCACCTCCCCCTTGGCAACCGCAAGTCTGTGCTCTATGTCTGCGAGTCCATTTCTGTTTCACAGATAAGTTCATTTGTGTCCTATTTTAGATTCCACATATAAGTGATCTCATATGGTATTTGTCTTTCTCTCTCTGACTTATTTCCCTTAGTGTGATCATCTCTAGGTCCATGCATGTTGCTGTGAATGACAGTATTTCTTTCATATGGCTGAGTAATATTCCATTGTGTGTGTGGGGTGTGTATAACATCTTTTTAAAAAAATATTTATTTATTTATCTGGCTGCATTGGGTCTAAGTTGCGGCATACGGGATCTTTGTTGAGGCATGTGGTATCTTTCATTGCAGTGTGCAGGCTTCTCTCCAGCTGTGGAGTGCGGGTTTTCTCTTCTCTAGTTGTGGCACTCAGGCTCCAGGGCACGTGGGCTCTGTAGTTGTGGGGTGTAGGCTCCAGGGTGCATGGGTTCTGTAGTTTGCAGCACGCACGTTCTCTAGTTGAGGCACGTGAGCTCAGTAGTTGTGGACTGCTGGCTTAGTTGGTCCGCGGCATGTGGGATCCTAGTTCCCCAACCAGGGATCGAACCTGTGTCCCCTGCATTAGAAGGCAGATTCTTTACCACTGGACCACCAGGGAAGTCCCTGTATATCACATCTTTAACCATTCACCTGCTGATGGACATTTAGGTTGTTTCCATGTATGGCTATCGTTAATAGTAATGTGTTGTCTTTCTAAATGCAGATACATCCAGGAAGTTTACACTTAACTGCTCATATAGGAAAGTAGTTAAATAAGTGAGAGGCTGACTGCCCAGCCTCTCACTGTTTTCAGACTGTGTTTGAGTACAACCAGTTAGACTCTGGCCAGGGGGTGGGTCAGAGCTAACTCAGGTATTGGTGCTGGGGTGTCCTAACTGCTCCTGTGTGGGCCTTGGCCATGGGCCTTGCTCTGGCAGCCAGCTTCTTTTGGTTCCCGTCCACTTTTCAAGACACATCCTCCCCTCTCCCTGTCGTTTCTGTGAGCGCTCATCAGCATTCCAACTCAGTGGTTTTCCGTTATTTGCGAGCACGAACTTTGAGTGGCTCCCTTTGGTCTGGCTGTCCCTCTGTGGTCACCCAGGTATTTCTTGCTTCCACCATTCTGGGCTGGAGTTCCTTGAGGGGCCCTTAATCTCCTGTGGTGTAACTGCATCTTCACTGCAAACGCCTTAGGTCGGCCCCTCGGCGTGCCTCCCCTGGACTAGGAAGGGGGTCTCCTCTCTCCAGTCCATCTCCCACCCTTTTTGTTTGTAGTACGACCTGGAGGGAACAACCCATTATCTGTCATCCCTGGAAGGTGCCTGTTTGCGGCTCAGACCTGGGGGGATCTGGCCGAGTCCTTGCATCACGCTCGGTTTTCAGACACAGCCTCCGCAGTCACCAGCTGTCCCGGCTCTCCGGGAGCTTTGTGCCACACTCTGGGCCGTTTTGTCCTCTTTCAGCAAACTGTACCTTTTCATCAAGGCCTCTGGCAGTGAGGCCTCTTCCCTCCAGCACCTCTGCTGCCTGCCCCAAGGGCTGTCTTCCTGGAAATCTGCCCTGTTCTCATTCCCTGCCACCTCTCGCCACCTCTAAGACAAAACATCATCCTAGTGTGCCCCTTTCTCCCTCTGCCTCATCTTCTGCTCCTTGCCTGTGATCTCCCGCCCGGTGAGTTTAGCAACGCTGTTGTTTACGTGTGCTGTGCCTTTTACAGTTTTGTGGCTTTGCAGGTGCTGTTCCCTCTTCCTCTTTTCTTTGCCAGGCCATCTCTCCTCTCTGATTCTTCAGGGTGCCGTGCACACCCTCCCTGCAGCTTTGAGAACATGGCTGTCTGTGTACGCACTTGTCTCCCTGCCGAGACCCCTGCGTCCTTGATGGTGGGGATGGAGCCTCCCTCTAACTTAGCCCTGAGTTTCTAAGCACAGCGCTTGGGCGTGGCAGGCCCCCTCTATATGTTTGCTGTTGGGGGATGGCTATTTGAGTGGACTGATTCGTGCCCAGATGCTAATGGCTGTGAAGGTCTTACCACGTTCTCTCCTCCCTCGAGGCCCTCTCCTGAGGTCTGGGGATTTCAGGCACCCTGGCTGACTGTCTGGGGAGGCATTTCGGTGCAGAAGCTCCTTCCGGAACCTTGTAAATAAGATCTCGAATAAGGGTGGCTGCCGTCTGCTTACAAGTCATCCCTCCTCCCGACAGAAAATTCTCTGCTCTGGCAAACACGTTCAGGGAGGTGGGGCAGGATGCTAAGCTAGCCCAGCTGCCTTGTTCACTGCGTTCCAGGCACTGTTCTAGTATTTGGGTCGAACAGGTACTCTGACGTCATGGAGCTTAGGTTCCGGTGGGGGAGACATAATCAAAAATCAACATAGTAAGTGAAATGCATGGTAGGTGCTATGGGTAGAAAAGTGAGAAGTAGAACAGGATGAGGACTCAAAGGAGGGTCAAAGGATGGACCAGGGATGATTTTAAAGACAGGCATCGGGATGGGTCTTCAGGTGATGCCATCTGAGCAGATTTGAAGGAGGCGACCAGTCCAGGGGCCTCCAGGTAGAAGGAACAGCCAGTGGGAAGACCTTGGTGGAATGTATGCCTGGAGAATTCTGGCAGAATAGGAGGAAAGGGGTCAGAGGGGCTGGGGCAGAGGCAGCAGCGCCCTGAGGGCTGTTGAAAGGACTTGCCTTCTTGCTAGTAGCGACCAGGGAATCATTGCCGGGCACTGAGCAGAGGTGGTAACTTGCTCCCGTTCATTTTAAGAGGCCCACTCTGGCCGCTGTGCTGAGACCAGGCGGTGGCCAGGCAAGGAGGGAGCAGGGAGACCCTCAGACAGGCTCCCCGGTGGCTTGTGCGCAGCGGCAGGACTCCACATGCATTTTGCACCTGGAACTGGCGGGATCTCCTGGTGGTCCCCACAGGGTCGGTGAGGGCAAAGGAGTTTTCCAGGGTCGCGAGGAGCTTCTTGCAGGTGGAGGACGTGGCTCTCAGCTGTGATGGGGGAGCTGCAGATGGAGCAGGCGGGCAGCAGTGGGTCCAGGGGGTTGGGTTGGACACGTGGAGGTTTTCCACCTTTGCTGGAGAGTCAAGTGCAGCTGTCGGGAGGTGGTCAGGATGGGGTTCAGGAGAGAGGTCAGAACTGGAGATATAAACTCGTCCACGAGGAAGTGGGTTTCACAGTGCAGGGGATATACAGTATCCCTTCCCCAATGTAGGAGGTTAATTTGGATTAAGAAACCTAAGACTGGGGCTTCCCTGGTGGCGCAGCGGTTAAGAATCCGCCTGCCAATCAGGGAACACAGGTTCGAGCCCTGGTCCGGGAAGATGTCACATGCCACGGAGCAGCTAAGCCCATGCACCACAGCTACTGAGCCTGCGCTCTAGAGCCCGTGCACCACAACTACTGAGCCCGTGTGCCACAACTGCTGAAGCCCGCACACCTAGAGCCCGTGCTCCGCAGCAAGAGAAGCCACGGCAATGAGAAGCCTGTGCACCTCAACGAAGACCCAACGCAGCCATAAATAAATAGATAGATAAATTCATTCATTCATTCATTCCCCCCCCCCCGAAAAGAAAAAGACACATAAGACTGCATGGGAAGAATAGGGTTGGAGGACTGAAGTCAGGAGTGAACCCATGAGGTCTCATAAATGCTACCATGTTTATGAGACTAAAACAGACCAGCACCTCACATGATGACATCCAAATGTGACAGTATATGCTTCTGCTTCTTAACTTACAAGTCATGGGTGCTGTACCATGAATTCCAGTTATGGTTCCTTGCTTATTAGGAAACGTTATAGGATCTCATGTCCCTGCAATTTGAGTTGTTCTGAGATGCTCATCAGCGTACCCTGTTGCCCTGTCGTGGGTGACAGATGCCAAGCACTTCCGATGGCTGGCTCAGAGCAGGTGACTTTATCTCTGACGCCCCTAAGTATGCTCAGGCTCCAGTATGGTCGCAGAGGTGGAGAGAATTCGGGTAGCTGGCGGGGGGAGACAGTGTGGGGAGCACCCTTCCCCGTGCACAGTGCCAAGCAGTCTTGGTTCTGCAGAGAAGCCCTTCCCACCAAAGCAGGGCACGGCCGCCCCTCCCTCACAGTGTCAGCCCCCCCTCCTTCCCCACAGCCACCCCCCCCACCGCCCGAACCCCCTACTCTCAAGGCTTTGCTTTCCCTAATCTTCCTTTATTTTTCTGGAGACATCGTTGGGAAGCCTCTACTCCTTTGCCGGGCTGCTTAACCTTCTGATAAAACGTTCCAGTCTCGAGTTCATGGTCTCTAGTTTTCCCCTGTGGGTGTGATTAGAGCGAAACTTCTAGACAGTGCTGCAAACCTCTGCAGAAACTGACCCCCATATAGCTCAATTTTGCATAACAGGGAACTCCGTTCTAGAAATTCTTTCAGACAGTAGTATTTCCTTCGTTTTCCAGATAACGAGTTTCTCCTGGGCTCTTCATAGAAGCACCAGGCTCTGATTTAGCCTTAAGGAGCCAGCACCTCTGGGCGGGCGTGGGCGGGGCTGGAATCTGCATCATGAAACACACCTGCGCAGGTCCCAGCGGACCCCAGTCCTCGTTCCTGCCAGGTTCTGAGCAAACCGAGAAGAAAAGCAATGACTAGGACAAAGAGGAGCTCAGAACGTCACTTATTCCCTAACAGAGGCTGGGCTGGAGGCTGTCAAGTTGGCCAGCCTGGGAGGCCTGCTCTTTGCATTCCTGGGTGGAGGCTCTCATCCGCCCCGAGTCCTGAGCAGATCCCTCCCTCAGGGCCGAGCCCCAGGCAGCACCAGAGCCTACAGCCTGCAGAGAAGCTCACTTCCAGAGCAAGAAGGGGGCTCAGCTGAGCTGAGCGGGGACCCCGTGATTCTCCCAGGTATGTCAGTCTGAGAAGCTGCTTCTCCCCCCAGAAGCAGAGGGAAGGGGGAAACTGAGGGGGGGCACCTCCTCCTGGTGAGCATTTTACCTTCAGTGCTCCAGGTGATTTGCATCATCAAGAAGATCTGGGAAGCAAGTCTTCGGAGTCCTGCAGTATTCTGTCTCGTCTTCTGTGGCTTTTCACTGGGAGGCCCCACTTCTACACTTTGAGCATCTCTGAGCTAAGTCAGCTTCTGTGTTTTGGGGTGCTGGCTCCGGAGGGCGGCTGGAGTGTGCGCCTTGATGGTGGTGACAAAGATCTGCTCACTAGTTTATCCCTGTGGTGACCACACTGACGATGCCACTGTTCTACACAGGCCTGAGCAAGTGGGTTTAATTCTGAAATGACCCAAAATTTTAGCTCGTGGTCTCTTGCCTTTGAGGCTGATCTGCCACAGGGTCCTGAGCCGAGCCCTCCCTCAGGGCCTGTGGCGTGTATGTGTGTGTAACAAAATAACCAGGGGGAAAACCTAACTACCTATATTATTTTGGAATAATTATAGATTCTCAGATGTTGCAAAGAAATGTACAGGGGAGTGTCATGTGCACCTCTATATTTTTTAAAATTAAAAGCTATCTTTTTTTTTTTTTAAGCTGGCAAATTACGTGCAGTTAAATTCAGGCAAAGATTTGCTCGGAGAGAAAATTGCCTTGAAATGGGAGATTTTTTTGCATTGATTGTTGCCTGTGGTGGTAGCTGTATGTTTTGGAAAATTGAAAAGCAGTATCTGATTATCTATGCTTTGAGACCCTAAAACCAGCAACACGCCGAGACCATGGATCGCACAGAAGGGCCTCTGTGTGGGCCTGTTGGTGGGAAGACTTGCAGCCCGCGGTGACGCGGCATCTCTGCTCTGCAGCAGGCCTGCCGTTCGATTGATTTTGGAAATTTAAAAAATATGTGCTAAGGCAGGTGGGGGAAATAGAGTTAGATGATTGCTGGTATTTTCCAGGGAAGATTACCTCTGTGGAGGCTTTTTGCTTTAAAAAGCAAAAAACGTATCCTCTGTGCTGTGCAGTGATGTTTATTGAGCATGTGACCCAGCTCTGAGCTCCGAGAGCATTGCCCCCTATAACAGGTTCCAGAGTTTGGTCACAAGACACACACAAGGCCGACTGCACCCCCTTGTGCTAAGCTTGGAAAGTCTAATCCCCCGGCTCTGCTTTCCAAGGGTAGAAATGTTAGAATGTGCCAGGTCTTATATCAATTTTCCTTCTAGAACTACAGAACCATAGAACTCAATGTTGTGTGCGCTTGGCTTTCTTTGCTAGCGGTTCTCAAATGTAAGCCTGCCTCAGAATCCCCTGGAAGGCTTGGGAAAACCCAGATTGCTGACCCCCTCCCCGCCAGCGTTTCTAATCAGGTGGGTCTGGGGCGGGGCCTGAGGGTTCCCTACAAGTTCCCAGGTGATGCTGATGCTACAGGTCCGGACTGCAGGTTGAAAACCGCTGCTCTCGGCAAAGCCGGCAGATTCAGTTCGTCTCAGGTTCACACCTCTGCCTTCCCAGGTAAGCTCTGCTCCTTCGTCACTCCGTGTCATCACAAGTCCGTTCCTCCTTCTGGGGGCCAGTGCTCTGGAACCTCCTGTCGGGGACTCCAACTTTCGGCTTCATTAGTTGGAGCAAGGATGCCGAGTCAGCGTCCATTAACACTTGCTTACTTTTTGCTGAGTCATTGGCTCTGCTGCAGGGTCCTTCTGTTTGTTACCTGCTTTTCACCATCCCCTGAGCTAACTTGTGTAGCCTCCCTTCATGGAGACTAGGGAGTTAAATGACTTTATCGAGGCCCAACGTGATGACGGGGTCTCAAACTCTCAGCCTTGCGTGCTGGGCCCAGTCTTTTTCCCTTTGGCTGTGAAGTCCTTTGCAGGAACGTTTGCATCCTGGATGAGGAAGCTTGGAGGGTGGAGTGTGAGATGAAATAAATGAGTGGCTACTTGGTGAGATTTCTGACACTGGTCAGGCTGCTAAAGGAGGGGAAAAGTCTAGTTAGAAGGATGTTTGCAGCCCTGTCCTTGTTGAATTTGTTATAGGATGGCCCATTTCAACGGTTGTATTTTGCTTTCCTTGTTTTCTCTCGAAAGTCGCAGAGGATGGAGGAGAGGTCATTCTCTTTGTTTCTGCGAGGAAATGATAGTTCTCTCTTTTCCTCTCCCGACTTCCCATGGAGCCTTCCATGTGTGACAGAGAATTTGACGTCCGAGGCAGTAGCCCTTGCTTTGAGGATGTGGCCTGCGGGGTAGGTCTTGAGGGAACTGAAGGTTTGCAGCCCGGGGTGTGAAGTGTGCTTTAGGGTAGGAAATGGGGACGCGTGGGAACTGTCACGGGGAGGATGCTGCTGTCCTTGGGGTGCTCTTTCAGATTTTGCTCATTTTTGCCCATCTTGTTGGGGACCGTTTGGGGTAATAGAAAGCTTATGATTTTGAGGCCAGATAAATCTGCCTGTCTGCATCCTGATTCTGCTCTACACGAGCTCTAGCACTGGCTCTTGGGGGAGTTGGAGTGTTGGGTGTCTCAGAGCCTGTAAAACTGGGGTGACAAAATGTAATTCGCTCCACAGTGAGCTCCATGAAAGCAGGCACTGTGTCAGGAACGCCTGTGGCATCCCCGTGTCCCACCCAGCCACTGTCAGACAGACACACAGTTGGGGATTCAGTTGGGGGTGGGGCTGACTCCCAGTAGATGCTCAGGAAGTGATACACAGATGGAAGGCAGTAAGGGCCTCCTGTGAATCAGTTCTTTCCAACCTTACCACCCCCCTTATTTCTTTTTTTTTTACACTTTAATGATTCTTTTTAAAATTTACCTTTTTCCATTTATTTATTTATTTTTTTGCCCAGCCAGGGAGAACTCCAACCCACCTCTTTTTAAACTACAGCATTAAAAAAAAAAAAACAAATTAGCTCATGGCTCACCCCTTTCAGGCCAATTTAGAGGATTAAGTGAGGTAATGTTTTCTTCCTTTATGCCAGGGCTCACCTTTCCAACCTACATAGAGCAACAATTAGTTTCACGTTTCTGGGGATCCACGTTCATTTGATTTATCTCCTTAGGAGAATGTAAGCCTCTTAGGAGTGGGGGCTGTGATTCTTTCATGACATGCAGCTGACCTTTAAAATAACAGCCGAGTTTCTGGCTCCTACTTCGTTTATGCTTCGTTGTGTAATTTGCTGTCATTCTTGTGTTTAGCTGGTTTTTCCTTAATTCCATGTCTTGGTTGTTTGCTTTTTTATCCCTAAGTGCCCAACCTCAGAGAGCCTTGGTGTTATATAAATATTTATTAAATAAGCTTTGCAAAATCTTACTAAGGGCTGTATTCACATATCCCAGCAGTATGTGCTACCCCTTTCCTGGGTCCAAGACACAGTACTCTGTACGAGTCAAGAATAAATTCCCCGCTCTTTAGGTACTAACCATTTCTGAGGTTTGGTGTTTATAAGCTTGGAAAGGGACTGTTCCCCTTCCTCCTGACCGTAGGGCATTGCTGCCCGCCGCCCCCTCCCCCCCCCGCCCGCGGGGTATAGGACTCTGTCCCATGGTCATTTAAGGCTGTGCCCATCCCTGCAGGTCAGGAGTCATGCTGAACGAATGCATCACCCAGCGCCTCACACGGTTCCTGGTTTAGAGGACACTTCTTAAATGTTTGTGGAATGAATTGAAACTGCCGTGAACTAGGGTAGAGGAGCCGTGTAGCACGCTTGTGACAAAACTGAAGAACCGGAATTTTTCGGGTAAAGGAGTGGAGAGAGCTAGAAGGTGGAATTCAGTAGGCCAATGAGCATCTGTTGGGTGGTAGAGATGAATTTCCATCAGTCGGTTTCAACATTTCTGAGGGCATTATTTTTAAAGATCACGTGAGAGTTAATACTTCTTAAAGCTATAACGTTGATATGCTAGTTAACTCTCCCTTATTGCAGTGAAATCAAAACTCAGTGTGGGCCCTCAGCTCAGCCAGAACAGGTGGCCTGGGCATGATGCCCACTCGGGGTCTTCATTGATCCACGTATGCACACAGCTTGCATCTTCCCCTCTCACCTATTTGCCCAACTTACACACGGTCAACTAGGCATTTCCTTAAAAGGGATTATTTTATTGTTATAAATTGAAGTATAGTTGATTTACAATGTTATGTTAGTTTCTGATATACAGCAAAGTGATTCATTTATATATATATAAAATATTCTTTTTTATATCCTTTCCCATTATGGATTTTTTTTAACATCTTTATTGGAGTATAATTGCTTTACAGTGGTGTATTAGTTTCGGCTTTATAACAAAGTGAATCAGCTGTACACATATCCCCATATCTCCTGTTTATTACAAGATACTGAATATAGTTCCCTGTGTTATACAGTAGGACCTTGTTGATTATATGTATAGTAGTATGTATCTGCTAATCCCATACTTCTAATTTCCACCCCACCCCGCCCCCTTTGGTAATCATAAGATTGTTTTCTATGTCTGTAAGTCTCTTCCTGTTTTGTAAATAAGTTCATTTGTATCATTTTTTAGATTCCACATATGCGTGATATCATATATTTGCCTTTCTCTGTCTGACTCACTTCACTTAGTATGATAATCTCTGGGTCCATCCATGTTGCTGCAAATGGCATTATTTCATTTTTTTGGTGGCTAGGTAGTATTCCATTGTGTATATATACACCACATTTTCTTTATTCATCTGTTGATGAACATTTAGGTTGTTTCCACGTCTTGGCTATTGTAAATAGTGCTGCTATGAACATAGGGGTGCATGTATCTTTTCAAATGATAGTTTTCTCTGAATATATGCCCAGGAGTGGCTTTGCTGGATCATATGGTAAACAAACAGAGTATTTTACAAATACAGATGTCCCTGGGAAAAGTAATAATCCAACTGATATAAATTCATATCAAATTGTACGGAAGTAATTCTTTTTGGTTAAACATTTTCATGGGGTGTGGAGAGAGGGGAAAGGTCAAAGGGTCAGGGACCCCCAAGTCAGACCTGATCTGGTCAATATGACCAGGAATGTCCTGGATGCTAACAATTCTTTTTTCTTCATTTTGTTTAAATTTTCTTATTGATCAAAAACTCTGTTAAATTTTTATGTAAGATATCTTTTCTCCTTAGAACTTTAGCCACTACAGCTAACATTTTACATAAAAAGCCTTTGATTAACAAGATGTTCTATCTACCACATGGAAGCTTTCAAAAATGATGAAATTGAAATGCCATCTTCAGGGACTTCCCTGGTGGTGCAGTGGTTAAGAATCCGCCTGCCAATGTAGGGGACACGAGTTCGAGCCCTGGTCCGGGAAGATCCCACATGCCGCAACTAAGCCCGTGCGCCACAACTACGGAGCTTGTGCTCTAGGGCCCACGAGCCAGAACTGCTGAAGCCCGCACGCCTAGAGCCGGTGCTCTGCAACAAGAAAACCCACTGCAACGAGAAGCCCACGCACCACAATGAAGAGTGGCCCCTGCTCACCACAACTAGAGAAAGCCCGCGTGCAGCAATGAAGACCCAACGCAGCCAAAAAGGGAGGGAGGGAGGGAGGAAGGAAGGACAGAAAGGAAGAAAGAAAGGAGGAAAGAAATGGCATCTTCACCTTTAGCAAGTGATGCTGAATTATAGAAGTTCCTATTATAGAATGTAAGGGTGTAAGACACTTCAGCTGTCAGAATTTTGTAAATATTTAGATTTAAAAGCTGCTACTCTTCCATCTACATCACTCTGGAAAATCCTTTCAGAAATCATATTCTTGAGGGAAGAAGACCTAGGATGGATAGAACGTTACTCCACTAAGAAATGTTAATTTAGGAAAATATAACAATAGGGGCGAGGGTCAGTCTAGCCTAGAGGGTGAAAACCCATGCCCTGAAGCCAGACTGCCTGGCTTCCCACCCAGCCCACCACCTTCTAACCAGCACCATGACCTTCGGTGAGTTGCGCAACCTCTCTGAGCCTTGGTACCTTCTTACTCTGTAAAATGGGAATAGTAATAGTATTTGCTTTCAAGCGTTGTTGGGAGGATTACTTGCATTAATATAGGCAAAGGTACTTGGTAAGGAGAATGTATCTGCATCTTACTGAGGGCTCTGTTGTCATAAAGAGGATCCAGGAAACTAGAAGAGTAAGGTCATCACCACCAAGTGATGGGACGTGGGGAGGGTTCCCAGACATGGAGATCCAAGTTCATAGGGGGGAGAGAGACAAGGGAGGGCCAGGCAGCGGTCAGGAGGGAAGTGAAATGAAGACTTTGTTCCCCTCTCCTCCTCAGGGTGGGCACCAAGGCTGCCTGCTGAGGGGCTGCAGCTGGCCTCGGGCGGGGTGATGGCCCTCTGCTTCATTGCTCGCACCGTCCATTCTTTTTTTTTTTTTAGTTTGTTTTATTGACGTATAGTTGATTTACAATGTTAATTTCTATACAGCAAAGTGACTCGGTTATACGTATATATACGTTGTTTCAGATTCTTTTCCATTACGGTTTATCCCAGGATATTGAATACAGGTCCCTGTGCTCTACAGTAGGACCTGTTGTTTATCCATTCTCTGTATAATGGTTTGCATCTGCTAATCCCAGACTCCCAATCCATCCCTCCCCCACTCCCCTCCCCCTTGGCAACCACAGGTCTGTTCTCTGTCTGTGAGTCTGTTTCGTAGATAAGTTCATTTGTGTCCTATTTTAGATTCCACGTATAAGTGATATCATATAGTATCTGTCTTTCTCTGTCCGACTTCACTTAGTTTGATAATCTCTAGGTCCCTCCATGTTGCTGCAAATGGCATTATTTCATTCTTTTTTATGCCTGAGTAGTAGTCTATTGTATGTGTGTATGTACACACACACGACATCTTCTTTATCCATTCATCTGTTGATGGACATGTGGTTGTTTCCATGTCTTGGCTGTTGTGAATGGGCTGGCACTGTCTGTTCTGCGGGAGGCATGGTTCTTTGACAGACTTGGAGGAGAACCCCTTCCCTCCCCAGATGCCCAGGGAACAGCAGAGAGCAGCCCTTGCACCACAAGGCTATTTCTGGAAACCCTTAAGAGCCCCCAGCTCAGCTTGACTGCAACACAAAGAAGTACCCAATGTGGTTAAAAAGAAAAAAGTGTTGTGTTAATAAGCCCTTTTTATTTTTTTAAGTTTTTTTTAAAGAAAGTGTGACAGAACTTTCTTGTGAGGAAGAAAGTGTTCTCCTTCTTGGAAATGAAATCAATTTTGTGGTAAATACCACCAAAAACAAATGTGCATTTTAAAAAAATTTGAAGTATAGTTGATTTACAATGTTGTGTTAGTCTGTGAGGCACAGTGATTCAGTTTTATATGTATATAAATAAATCTGAAGAGTGTATATATATATTCTTTTCAGATTTTTTTCCATTATGATTTTTTTTTACAGGATATTGAATATAGTTCCCTGTACTATACAGTGGGACTTTGTTAGTTATCTATTTTATATACAGCAGTTTGTACCTGCTAATCCCGAACTCCTAATTTACCCCTCTCCTCCCCCTTTCCCCTTTGGTAGCCATACGTTTGTCATCTGTGTCTGTGTTCTCCCTTTGATTGCTCAGCTGGTAGAGTGGAGGACTGTAGTACGTCCTTGTTTCAGTCCATTTTCAACCTTAGTGGTTTTGCAGCAAACACACAAATACCTTCTCACTTTTTAAAAGAACTTAGAGGAATATGCATGTATGTAGGTACATTTTAAATGGGAATTGATTTAAATTTATTTACTTTTTTTTTTTTGAGAATTAGATTTTCCCAGGTGCACCTGAAACTAGGGCTGGGAATGACTGCCATGGGGGATTGTAGTCCTTCCTTTCCACTTAACACAAAGTGTTTTCCTCCCTCCCTCCCTCCCTCCCTCCCACCCTCTTCCTTCCTTCCTTCCTCCCTCCCTCCCACCCTCTTCCTTCCTTCCTTCCTTCCTTCCTTCCTTCCTTCCTTCCTTCCTTCCTTCCTTCCTTCCTTCCTTCCTTCCTTCCTTCCTCCCTCCCTCCCTCCCTCCCTCCCTCCCTCCCTCCCTCCCTCCCTCCCTCCCTCCCTCCCTTTCCTTTCTTTCCTTTCTTTCCTTTCTTTCCTTTCCAGCCACGAGGCATGCAGGATCTTAGTTCCCCGACCAGGGATCAAACCTGAACCCCCTGCAGTGGAAGTGCAGAGCTCCTAGTCAAAAATCCTTACTCCATAGTCAAATTTGTTTGAATGTCCTTCACATGCTGAACTGTACACTTGGAAATGGTTAAGATGGCAGATTTTATATTATGTGGATTTTATCATGGTTAAAAAAAAATACTTTGTGTGTGTGTCTATGTGTGCATGTAACTTAATTATTTTCAGAGTATGTTTTGAATACACTGTAGATACTTCAGAAGCCCTCACTATCTTTACCTTATAGATGAGGAAACTGAGGCTCGGAGACTTGGGATGCCAAGTGAAGAACACACAGCCTTTTCTCAAAGGAGAAAAGATTAAGATTTTTTTTTTCTTTATCAAAAAACTTTTTTAATGCTAATGCAAGCAATAAATATTTCCTAACCCTCCTTGAGATAAATTTGGCATGTATCCCTCTGCCTATGTATGAATATTCTTTAACAATTGACATCATTTTGAACATACGTTTGGGTTCATAACCCACATTTTTACTTAGTATTATGTAGTGAATGTTTTCTAAGACATAAACATTCCTCTACTGCATGATTATTTATTTAATTTTATTTTTTTTGCGGTACGCGGGCCTCTCACTGTTGTGGCCTCTCCCATTGCGGAGCACAGGCTCCGGACGCGCAGGCTCAGCTGCCATGGCTCACGGGCCCAGCCGCTCCGCGGCATGTGGGATCATCCCGCACCGGGGCACGAACCCGTGTCCCCTGCATCGGCAGGCGGACTCTCAACCACTGCGCCACCAGGGAAGCCCTACTGTATGATTTTTAATGGCTGTATAAGATACCGTAACATAATTTATTTAATCAGTTCTTTAAATGTGGGGCATTTAGGATGTTTCTACATTTGCTAATATAAAGCACCATATGATGAACTTCCTTTTATATAAACGTTCAGAGTAAGGGATTACATGTTTTTAAGGATTTTTCCTTTCTTCTTATATTTTAAAAGTATTAATTCTCTGTTGGAGTCACTTCCACCAGGTCTAAAGAGTTGCTATATCTCTGTCACACATCTTCATTAAGAGCTCTGGTGAAAAGGATATGATGCTTTTACTGAACTTTCTTATCCTAACACGTGCTTCAGTTGTTCAAGGAACTTGAAAGAATACTTTTCTTCCTTTCCCTTACTCCACCCCATCTTTACTCCCCACACTTACTGTAAAATGGTAGTAAAATGAGAATTAGAAGTCACATAAATCCCACCAACAAAAAAACCCAAAACAAACAAAAAAGTATTTTATCGAAGTATATTTGATATACAATGTTGTGTTAATTACTGCTATACAGCAAAGTGATGCAGATATACATATATATTTTTTCATATTCTTTTTCACTATAGGTTATTAAAATATTTAAAATAGTTCCTTGTGCTATTCGGTAGGACCTTGTTGTTTACCATCCTATACATAATAGTTTGTATCTGCTGATCTCAAACTCCCAATTCATCCCTTCCCCCCTCCCCCTTGGCAACCACAAGTCTGTTCTCTATGTCTTTGCGTCTGTTTCTGTTTTGTAGATAACTTCATTAGTGTCATATTTTAAATTCCACATATAAGTGGTATGACATTTGTCTTTGTCTGGCTTTCTTCACTTAGTATGATAATCTCTAGGTCCATCCATGTTGCTGCAAGTGGCATTATTTCATTTTCTACTTATTAACAATATTATTCAATTGGTTATGGGTTAAGTATTTAAAGGAGCCTAAGTTTACTGCATTTTTTGGACCTAATTCATGTGAAAAAGAAAAAAAATTGTAAAAATGGATTTAGAATGAAATTGCTCTGACAAGTTGAAGTCTGTTTACAGTGTGAGTGTTACAGGCTGAATTGTGTCCCCCCCAAATTCATATGTTGAAGTGCTAACCCCCAACACCTCAGAAAGGGACTGTGTTTGGAGACTGGGTCTCTAAAAGAGGCAGTTAAGTTAAAATGAGATCATTAGCGTTGGCTCTGCTCCAGTCTGGCTGGTGTCCATGTAAGAAGAAGCAACTAACATATAGACAGAGAGAAGACCGTGTGAAGATGCAGGGCGAAGGGGGCCTTTGACAAGCCAAGGAGAGAGGCCTCAGAAGCCTGTGAGGCCTCTCACAGCCTGTGACTCCTTCTAGCCTCCAGAACTTAAGTAATTGCTGTTGCGTAAGCCAGCCAGTCTGTAGTCCTCTGTTCTGGCCACCCTGGCAAGCCAAGATGGGGGGTACTTGTTAAAACCACGTGTGGGCCTGCACCCTCATCTTGAGTCTCATCCCGATGCCCCCCGTGGGATCTGGACGCTGGCGCTGGTCGGGACAGACTGGATCCAGGTGTCCAGAGACAGACCTCCAGGTGCAGCGTCAGATGGGCCATCCCGGCTCCCGTGGGCCCCTCTCTCTCAGGGTGGTCGGTTTGGGTGACTCGCACACGTAAGATGAGTGGAATGGAAGGCTGGGTCGTCCTCCGTGGGCCTGGCGCTGTTCTGCTGTTTGTGTTTTATGGGTTGAAGTCAGGGCTGGAAAGAGAATGTTCCTGAAGTGAAGCACTGCTTTCCTCTGTCTGATCACTGGGTCCCTAAGGTCTGTTTCTTGGAGCCACGTCTCCTCACTGGATCTCATCTGTGATCACTTTCATTCATATTTTGGGCTTAGTCGACACCACATATACTAGCAGGTGATGAGTTATTTATCATAACATGTTTTATTAAAGGACAGAGCATCACCTTCTCTCCAAGAGCACAAGTGGATGTGTTAGGCCATACGTGTTCTTAAAAGCGCAGGCCGTGCGGTGTAATGTTTATTTTTATGGTCTCTGAGTCCTGTCTCCCCAGTTTGCTTTATATCCTTCAGCAAATTTATCAGCTTCTCTGACCCTCAAGTTTCTTACCTATAAAATGGTTTAATAGTAGTTTTCTCATCACAGGGGCATTGGGAGGATTCATAAAGTAATTTCTTTATGGCCCTTGTCACACTGCCTGACACGTAGTAAGTCCTTTTATTATGTTACTTAAACATCACATCCAAAAGTACCTGAGGAAATACGGTGGTTGGGAAATGCACTTTAAATTCCAACAACCCCGGACTGTTTAGCTCCACTTAAATTTGTGTCAGAAATGGTAGCTGACTCATCTTTGAAATGCGGAGTTGTTATGAGTCTGACAAGAGGCAGTGCATGTGAAGAGTTTAACCTGTGTGTGGAATCTTGTAAGTGCTCGTGAATGGTGGCTCTAAATGTACAATGTCAAGGTGGGTCTGAGCTTGGTTTGGGTCCGGCTCCTCCACTGAGAGGCTCTGTGACCTTAGGTGAGTCTCTGAAGCTCTTTAAGCCGCAGTTTCTTCACTGGTAAAAGGTAAGCAATAGTAGAACTTACTTAGGTTTGTTGTGAAGCTAAGTGTGCTCTATGGAGCTTTGTATCATCTCTGTTGCCATTGCTGTAGTTGTTGCTTTTCCCCTGGTTGGCTCTCTAAAATATATAGTGGCTAATGAGGGATGAGGGCTTTTCAGAATGGAGTTCGGAGTGGCTGTGAGAACAATCCGTGTGGTACATATGTGGCCCCACTGATTGCCAGGTGACATGGAGCTCTGTGTGGCTTTCTCTCCCCTCGTGCTGCGCACATCCCTCCTGATGCTGTGGGCTGCAGCCAAGCAGGTGACCTTCCTAGATAGAAGGCCAGTTCGGCAGGCAAAAAAAGGAAAAAGGAGGAGCTTCCTTTTTCCGTTAGAACCTACAACTACAGATTTCAATTGGTGTGTGTGTGTGTGTGTGTGTGTGTGTGTGTATGTATGTGTATGCATGCACGTGCGCTCATGTTTAGTTAGTAAGACCACTGTAACATGTATAGGTGGTGTGTAGAAGACATGGTACTGACTTGTAAGGGTGGCAACAGAAAGGATGAATAACCGAGAGAGGTGAGGCTCATGCAGTTTGCAAAATGCAGACAGAGCAACAAACAGCATCTTTTGGGGGGTGTATTTAGGTCAAGGAGAAAAGTGAAAAGGGATTTTTTAGCTTCTGGTGAAATAGGAAAAGGAAGAAAGCAGATGTTTTTGAGTACCAGCTTAGAGCCAAACACTGTGGCTGGCATTTTACAAAAATTCTCTCATTCAGAAATAATGCCATTTGCAGCCCCATGGATGGACCTGGAGATTATCATGCTATGTGAAGTAAGTCAGACGGAGAAAGACAAATACCATATGATATCACTTATACGTGGATTCTAAAAAAAAAAAATGATAACAGCTGAACTTATTTACAAAACAGAAACAGACTCACAGACTTAGAGAACAACTTACGGTTATGGGGGGAAAGGCTGAGGGGGGAAGGATAGGTTGGGAGTTTGGGATTGGCATGTACACACTGCTGTATTTAAAATGGATAACCAACGAGGACCTATTGTAGAGCACAGGGAACTCTGCTCAATAATCTGTAATAACCTAGATGGGAAAAGAATCTGAAAAAGAATAGATACATGTATATGATGACTGAATCACTTTGCTATACACCTCAAACTAACCCGACATTGTAAATCAACTATATTCCAATATAAAATAAAAATAAAAATTCTCTCGTTCAGTTTAAGAGTCACTGAAGGTGGAAAGAGAAAACACCCAACTCCTGTTTTGCTCGTGTTTTCTCTTGCTCAGGAGAAGGCTGTAAAAACTTACTTATAAGAGATTTGAAGCCCAGGAAAAGTATGGAGAAAGTAAACTTTCCTGATGTGGACAAATTAATTCCTAAGATGTTTTCAGAATTTGTAGTGGAGATTGCCAAACCATTGTCCTGAGTCATTGAGGAGCTACAGCAGAAGGAGAGGTAGCAGAGGACAGAGGACTGAATCCCACACACTTTAGATTGGGGTTTTTGGTTTTAGTCTCAGATGAAATTCTGGACTGTTAATCAAATGTTTGTTCTGTGGGAAGGGGCAGCAGTAATCACCAGAGTCCATCATGGGGTCACTGAGACAAGCGTGGCAGGAGACCTTGTTGGTTTTGTAAGCAGCATCATTACACTGGGAACATGAGCAGAATGTTGTAGCAGTGGGATAGATGGATTCAGACAGGGTGTACTTGATAAAGTCTCTTGGTTTCCTCGTGGGCAAAAAAGGAGCGAGCTATCGGGGAAAGTATAATGGATGATGGTTCATTAATGTGGAGACAAAACGAGTTCAGTGGCTGTTTCCTCAAAGCACTGGTTGGTGGGTCACCCTCCAGGGGGAAGCCTGCCTTAGCCCATTTGGGGGGTGGTGGTCAGCATTTTCATCAGATCCCTGAATGAGGCACTGAAAAGCTGATCAGATTTGTGGAGCATTTAGGGTTCATTCATGTTAGATGCCAGAAACGTGGGGTTGCAGTTGACCATCAGGGATGCTGATGGCGATGATCCAGTCAGGAGGGAAGAAAGTGAGAGCTGAGGGTCACTTTAGCAGTGAAGTCCCTTCATGTAAACTGCTGATTTGCAGTGAACATTGGGTTTCTAAATAAGGAAAGAACAGGATTATGATCTTTCCTTTTCAAAAGACGAAAGCTAAAACGGACCATGCACAAAAATGATGGCATATGTAGGATGAATAAAGACTTATTCAGCAAATTCTATGATCCTAATTAAACGATAGGAGAAGCAGTTAGCTAAGTTTCTTTTAGGGCTGCTGCCTGATTTTTGTTAGGGATTACAGAAGTACTGATTTCTGTGATTGCAAACAGGTTTAAGCTATTTGTAAACGTGCCATCACCTTCTCAAATAATTTTTATTGAAAGTTAACAGGTTTTCTCTTTAAATATTTTTTACAGTGAAAACCTTATGAATATAAGGGCTAAACTAAAATTTCTAGACTCTGAGATGAAAAGACATTTGTATCTTTCTTGAAGTTTCTTAATGAAAAAGTGTCAGTGTTACAGTAGTTGTATATAACACAGTTTGTGTGTGTGCCTTTTGTACCAAACAGTGTGCTTCTATCGGCTGTAATTCAGTGACTTTCAAACTTTTGGGGCTGTGACCCCAAGTGAGAACGACATTTTGCATGGTGATTCGGTGCACGTGAGTGCGCGCGCGCACACACACACACAGGCACATACACATACTTCACACAGAACTGAAACAAAAACTCGTGAAAGAATTCTCATATTTTCTGCTGTATTTGATTCTATTCTGTTATTATTTATAAATACTGATGGAAGAAGACACCCCTCTATTGATTTTTTTTTTTTTTTTTTTTGCGGTCGCGGGCCTCTCACTGTTGTGGCCTCTCCTGTTGCGGAGCACAGGCTCCGGACGCGCAGGCTCAATGGCCATGGCTCACGGGCCCAGCCGCTCCGCGGCATATGGGATCCTCCCGGACCGGGGCACGAACCCGTGTTCCCTGCATTGGCAGGCGGACTCTCAACCGCTGCGCCACCAGGGAAGCCCCCCTCTATTGATTTTTATCACTATTTTTAAAGCGCTGCTCTAGCAGAGTTTCAAAACATGTTTTAATGCTGCAATTGTTCCTTTCTTCCAAGGAGAAACTGTTTTATGTTACCGTCTCATACTGCATCATTATAAATGATGTCAAGTGAAATACTTCTAGAGAGCAAGGATTTTACAGATGGAGAGCAGTTACAGCAAGTGGTGGTGCATGGCTGGGAAACAAGCTGGAGTCTGGCCACTGGCTTATGGTCCATTTGTGATGACTTGCCCCAAAGCTTGTCAGGCACCTTATGTCCGGAAATTAGGAGAAAATATTTACTAGCAGAGCGTTCGAGTTGGAAGGAGTTGTAGAGGTCACCTGTTACAACTTCTCTTTCAGTGCAGGGTTCACTTCTGTGGTATCCTCACAATTGACTAGTCAGCTTCTGCTTGATTACCTTCAAAAATGGGGAGCTCACTGCCTTAGGTTTCTATTGCTGCTACAATGAATGACCACAAATTGAGTGGCTTAAAACAACACAAAGTTGTTACCTTACAGGTCTGTAATTCTGTAGTTTGAAATGGGTCTTACTGGGCTAAAATCAAGGTGATGGCAGGGCTGCATTCCTGAAGGCTCTAGGAGAGAATCTGTTTTCAAGCCTTGTCCAGCTTGTATAGGCTGCCTGCATTCCTTGGCCATGGTCCATCTTCAAAGCCAGCAATGGCCGGTTGAGTCTTTTTCACATCCCGTTACTCTGACTCTTAAACCTTCAGCTTGCGTCTTCCTCTTCAGAAGGACCTTTGTGACTATATTTGGGTCCACTTAGATAATCCAGAATAATTTCTGTATTTTCAGGTCAGCTGATTAGCAACCTTAATTCCACCTGGAACCTTAATTCCCCCTTGCCAGGGAAAGTCACACATTCACAGCTTCTGAGGATCAGAACGTGGGCATTTTGGGGGCCATTGCTATGCCTACCACACTCACTGTCTCCTGAGTCTAGTCCCTTCTGTTGTCTGACAGCTCTAATTTTGGGTAACACATGTCACTCAATGACTTCTATTCATGCAGCAGGTGAGTTAAAAGTCACATAAGGAAACCTGGAGATTTTTAACTTTGCGAAAACCAGCAGTGTTGAATGCTGAGACTGAGAGAAAACTGTGGTAGAAACTAATTCATAGGAAGTAAGGTCTCTCTCTACTGGCTGTGACTTTAACATTTGTAGACAGAAGTATTTAGCAGGAAGAGGAGAAACGATGAATCTTGAATAGAGAGTCCAGAGAATCTGTAAGACATTGGGCTGGTTAACATCCTAGTTGCACTGTTTGACTTGGTTGATGTTGGGAAGGTATTTTAAAGGTGGCTGCCTCCAGGCCCAGAGGTTTGGTTGGCTATGAGTACTTAGAGATTCTTGGACCATTCTGGTTATATTAGAGATTCTACTGCTAAGCCCTGTGAGCTCAGTCTGCTGTCTGTAACTCTCAGCCACAGAGGAGAAAAGTGATGACTTAATAAAGGCTGTTTAAAAAACAGAAGACGTTGCAGGTTTTGGGATTTAACAGATTTTCACTCTGTTAACATTGAAACTACAACAGCTGAGTAACCCTTTGAGATCATCTACTAGTATGGGAATGCCTTAATTTTTGAAAGATGAAAATTTAATTATAGACTGGAAACAGTGATATAAAAGTATTAGCAATACTGTCCCTATGCTAAATTCCTTAAGCGAATTTAGAAAAATTATCAAACTGAGTGAAAAGTCAGTTTAGACACAGGCTTTCAAATTAAGGTTTTTCACATTTGTGAGAAGGAAAATACACATATGAAAGGAATTTGACTTTTTGCTCTGCTGTCTATTTTGGTTTTAATTTAGCATGGGCAAGAAGAAACCTTTGTTGCTTACAGATGAAAATAGCCCTTTTAAAAATGTCACTTTCTCTAATGTACAAAATAAAGTACATATTGCCAAAAAAAAACCCCCAAACAAACAAAAAAAACATGTGGCCACCATGGAAGTGCCCCTCAGCTCTCCCTTCTGGAGAACCTGCTATGAAAGAGTAGTTGGTGAAAACTTCAGCTGTTGGATCTTCAGGTATGCTGTAGGGTTCATGCCATCCCACCTTGCCCTGGGCTGCTCCCACCCAGTGACTGTCTGGTGGAGGGATTAGAGCTGGGCTGTTCGAGCCTGTGCAGGACTCCTCTGATCTACAGCCTTTGCTTTCCCTTCCCCTCCCCCATCAGCCTTGCCAAGACTTGCTCTGAGGCTTCTCCTCCCTGGTTCCTCCTTGCTTCCCTCAGTCTTTCACAGGTGTCAGACCTGCATTTGGGTCTGCATGTTCTCTCTGCCTACTCCTGCTTCGTTTCCCCTTCATCCTTCATGGGTGTCTCCCCAGAAAACTGCTTGCATGTCTATTTCTGTCTTGGTGTGAGTTCCTTAGAGGACCTGAACTGGTATAGGTGTGAAGAATGATGGAATGAATTTTCAGATCCCTCAGGAAGTTGTTCCATTTTCCCTTGTGCTATGGTTGACCAACTTACCCAGGTCTGCCTGAGACCTTCCAGGTTTTAGCACTGAATGTTCCATGTCCCAGCACACTCAATCCTGGGCAAACCAGGACAGTTGTCCACCTTAGTTGTGGTACGTCTATATGTATCTAGTAATTGACACTTCCAGTCTTTCTCTCAAAGAATTTGGAGTAGCTCTCAATTGGGGACTCACATAAGTTAATGCCAATAGAATTGAATCAGAATCAAGCAAAGGAGGAAGCAAGTATGCTAACCATAAGCACTGATCTATTTGGGGGAAACATTGTTTTTCTTGGCTTTAAATTCTTGAAGGAATTTCTCATGGGACTTCATTTAAGGACGGTGAGTAATATAAACAGTGTCCTTGGCAGGAGTTCTTCAGTTAATGCAAAAATGTTTTTCATGTGGCCCTTTCTTTTAGAGATGTTTGATAAAAACCAAGGGTATGATATTTAGGTGTGCCTTGGTGTTGTTAATTTTATGAGGTTCTCAGTTAATGAAATACAAATATATAGTGTTCTGCTCATCAAGAGTTACCCAAGGAAAATGCTTTGAGCGTCAGGAGGAGTGGATGCATATACAGTCTTATCCCTTAGAAAAGTAGATCTCAGAGAAGAAGACATAGGCTCAAAATTTGCTCCTATTAAAGCTATCTAATTACTTCATGCCCTTGAAATTTTCCATAAGTGACAAATGTAATAGCAGAATGGTGGAAAACATACAAATATCTGTTTTTAGGTGTAAATTTTGTTCTTTTGTTTCTGTCAAACCCCAGACTTTGAGAGGATGATGTGTAGAATGCAAGAGAAAAGATATGGAAGTTTAAAGACCACAGCATTCACTTATTCAACAAATATTGATTTGTTGGATTCTGGTCCGGGTGCTGGAGATAGACCAATGAATAAAATTTCTTCTCCTATGGACCCTGTATCCTGGTGGGAGGATATAGGCATGAATAAATAAGTTAACTAGTAAAACAGATGTAAGATGGCAAAACGTGCTGTGGACAAAAATAAGGCAAGGAGGGAAATGTTCGATAGGATCCTTGGGGAAAGGCCTCCCTGAGAACGTACCTTGAACAGGTGAGGGAGTAGGCCAGGTGACCATATGGGAGAAAGGCTTTCCAGGTGGAGGAATTAACTAGAGTGAGGTTCTTGAGGCAGGTGCTGGCCTGGCATGTTGGAGTGATAACAGAGAGGACAGTGAAGCTGGAACAGAGTGAATATAAGGGGATGGGGGGGAGTAGGAGTTGAGATCAAAGAGGGGCAGCAGGGCAGACCATGTAGGACCTCCTAGGCCGTTATCTGTGAATTTGAACTATTACTCTGAGTGAGATGGGAACCATCAGAAGTCTTGAGCAGAGGAGTGATGGATCTGACTTACGTTTTAGCAAGATCACTGTGGCTGCCGGAAGGGACTAGATGACAGGGGTTGAGGGTCAGAATGGGAAGGGCCCAGGTAGAACCACAGAGGACAATTGAGAGGCTATTGCAGTAATCCAGGTGAGAATTGGTAGTGGCTTGCATCTGGGTGGTAGCAGGGGCAGTGGGAGAAGAGGTTGGATTTGGCATATATCTTGAGTATAGCGATAACAGGACTGGATGTTAGATACAAGTAAAAAGGTATTAAATATGACTTCAAGGTTCTTGGCCTAAGCAATTTGAAGGATGGAGTTACCATTTTCTGGAGTGAAGAAGAGTAAAGGAATAGTAGCTTTCAGTGGGAAAAGAAAGATTGCATTTGGACTTGTTAAGTTTGAAATATTGTTTAGACATCCAAGTGCAGATGTAGAACAGGTCGTTGGATATCTGACTACTTCTCACCTCCATTGCAACCCTCTTGGTCCAAGGCTCTGTATTCTCTCATCTGAATTATTTTGGTAGCATCCTAGCTGGTCTTCTTGCTTTTGTCCTTTCCCTGCTTTTATCTTCCACACAGAAGCCAGAGGTATTCCATTAAAACTTAAGTTAGAAAAGTTTTGCTTCAGCTATTGGTAGACAAGGTAATTTGGGCCCTCTCTTCTGCTGAGAACAACCAAGGAAATCGGATGAAGTATTTAGAAAACATACTTGAAGGCATGAAATAGCTAATAAGGTGGCAAAGAAGTACTGGCCATGATTTGGGAAATCTAGAGAGATGAGCCTGACATTTGGAGCTGTATCTTCTGGGGTTGTTTACTTAGTCTAGAAAATAGTGCTGAGATATACTAAGAAGCAGTTTTGAGTGATTTAACAGAGTATGAGAGAAAAGTTGGAATCCATAGCTTGCTAAAGGGATATCAGTTGTGCTTGAGGTTGGTTCCCTAGAGGACTAAACAGGGAAAAGAATGAACTGGAAATAGACCAAATAGACTGGCTACCATAGGGTCTTAAGGGCTCACTAAAAATCACCTCTGTACCTGATACTAGATTAAGATGATCCTGGATTATGATCAAGTATCTGCAGAAGCAGATGTTAGTCTTCTCTGGAAAAATGTAACATCATAAGCCTCAAATTTTTTATGCAAATAAATTTTTGGATACAATTTTCCTGTCAGACAGAAATCTAAAATAGCCCAGCTTATCACTGGTAGATAGGGAAGGAAGTATTGAGAAAGCCCCACCCCTGAGACACATACACAGGGAAAAGACTGAGGCTGGAGTAGAGAAATGAATAAGTCTCCTGTTTCCACTTTGAGCTTCTACCAAGTGAAAAGCCACAGTATCATATCACTTGGGGAGAAGCAGAAGAATGGAGAAACATGGCCTCTGGCACAGCCACAAGTGAAGGTGGAGAGGTAAAACTGAGAAAAGACACTCCAGGCCTCACACTAAGCACAGGTACCTAACAGCTCTCCGCTGGAGGAATTTGAAGTCTGTGGAGCATTGAGGGTAACTACAGGAGCAATAGAAACCAAACCCAGTTTAACTATAGACTAGATTGACTCCCTACACTAATAGCTCTGATAGAAGAAAAGGTGTGTGCATTTCTGATGTAAATAGTATTCAGTTTGGTTCTTTTTTTTCTTTTTTTTTGCGGTACACGGGCCTCTCACTGTTGTGGCCTCTCCCGTTGCAGAGCACATGCTCCGGAAGCGCAGGCTCAGTGGCCATGGCTCATGGCCCAGCTGCTCCGCGGCACGTGGGATCCTCCCAGACCGGGGCACGAACCTGTGTCCCCTGCATCGGCAGGTGGACTCTCAACCACTGCGCAACCAGGGAAGCCCCAGTTTGGTTCTTTTAAGCAGAGTGGCACTCAATAAAAAATAATAACAAGAGAAACAGAAGAGGCTGGGGGAGGGGAGAGGAGAAGACCCATTGTCAAGAAGTAAAACAGTCAATAGAAGCAGATAAAGAGATGGCCCAATATAGGAACTATTGGACAGGGACTTTAAAAATAACTATGATTGGGCTTCCCTGGTGGCACAGTGGTTGAGAGTCCACCTGCCGATGCAGGGGACACGGGTTCGTGCCCCGGTCCAGGAAGATCCCACATGCTGTGGAGTGGCTGGGCCCGTGAGCCATGGCCGCTGAGCCTGCACATCTGGAGCCTGTGCCCTGCAATGGGAGAGGCCACGGCAGTGAGAGGCCCATGTACCGCAAAACAAAAAACAAACAAACAAAAAAACCTATGATTAATATGTTAAAGGATCTAAGTGGAAAAGGTAAATTATAGTGATGGGGAATTTTATGAGAGAGATAGAAGCCCTAAGAATGAATCAACTAGAAACGCTGAAAATGCAAACATAGTATCAGAGATGAAGAATTTTTTTTCACAGGATGGTAGGCAGCCTCCAAGGTGACCCATAATCCCTGTTTCCTAGTGTTCACACCTTTGTGTGTTGTCTTCACATACTGACCAGGGATAATCTGCTACCAATGGAATGTTGTAGAAATAAGTGTGTAACTTTTGAGGTGACATCAGAAAATATATTGTGGCTTCTGCCTTGCACTCCACTTGGTCCCATGTTCTGGGGGAAGCCATCCCACCTTGTGATGAAGACCTATTAAAGCAATCTGTAGAGGGGCCCATGTAAAGAGGAACTCTGGTCTTCTACCAACAACTGGTACTATGTGAGTGTGTCATCTTGGAAGCATATCTTCCAGCTCTAGCCAGTCCTTCAGATGATGACAGTCCTGGATGACATATTGATAGCAACCTCATGAGAACTCTTGAGGCAGAACCATCAGCTATGGTGTTTTTTGAATTCCTGATCCAGAGAAATTGTGCATTAAGCCATTGAATTTTGGGTTGATTTATTATACAGCAATGGTTAACTAATGCAGATGGGCTTATCAACAGACTGGACACTCCAGAGGACAGAAACAGTGAACTTGAAGATAGGTTTGATAAAAGTCAAACTAGAGCACAAAGAATGAAAAGTATGGAAAAACGAAACAAAAGAGAACAGCACATCTGAGACAGGTGGGACAGATATCAAACATATACAGTTGAACTCATAGAGGGGAAAGAGAGATAAAGGTGCAAAAAATATGTTTAAAAATAATGGGTAAGACCTTTCCAAAATTAATGAAAGACAGCAACCTACAGATCCAAGAAGTTTGGAGAACCCCAAGCAAGATAAATACATAAAAAAATACACCTAGACCATAATAGTCAAACTGTTGGGAACCAAAGATGAAGAGAAAATCTTGAGAGCATACAGAAAAAAAAAAAAACAAAAACTATTACAAACAGAGGAATAAAGGTAATAACATCTGCCTTCTCATAAACTGTCCAAACCAGAAGACAGTGGAATGATAACTTTAAAGTAATGAAAGAAAAAAGCATCTGTCAAGCCAGATGCTTTACCTAGATAAAATGTCTTTCAAAAATGAAGATGAAATGAAGACATTTTCAGGCAAACAAAAGCTGAGGAAACTCATTACTAACAGACCAGGAGTATAAGAAATTTTAAATGAAGCTCAACAGGCAGATGGAAAATGATTAACAGATGGAAGTTTGGATTTACACGGCGGAATGAAGAGTGCTGGAAATGGTAACAATGTGGGCAAATAAAAACAGGCATTTCCCTCTAATTTTTGATCTCCTTGAAAAATAATTGGTTGTCTAAAGAAAAATAACAGTCTATTGTGGGGTTTGTAGCATATGTAGAAGTGAAGTATGTGACAGCAATAGTACAAAGGGCAGGAGGTTGCAAAGGGGAGTGTACTGTACCTTAGTGAAGCAGAATAATATAAGCATCCTCCTTTTCTAATCCATAATATGTTTTCTCCATTTTGCTCACTGTCTCCCTAATTTATCCAATAGCTCCATGAAGGCAGGGTTTTTGTTTGTTTGTTTGTTTTTTTAAACTATTCTCTGCTGTACCTTCAGTGCCTGTGCCTGGCCTAAAATACCTGCTTAAAAATACTATTGAATGAAAATATAGATGAGATTAATGAATCTGTAGATCAGAGGAGCAGTCTGGGCCAGGGATGTATGGTAGGGCATTAGACTTGATGGTGAGCAGTGAGGTAAAAATGATGACAGGATGAAGGGTGGAATCCTGGAGATGAAGAGGACTCAGCAGAGGACTGGAGGAAAAGCAGGAGATTGTAGTGTCTGAAAACCTACCGAAGAAAATCCTTCAAGGAAGATGCGACTGAAATTAGTCACATAGTTCCAGCCAGTTTTCCTAAGCCCTTTACATATAATAACTAATATCATCCTGACAACAATTTCTATGAGATACTATTATTATCACCTTCATTTTACAGATGAGAGATTAACAGCTTCACCCAGCGTCACCCAAGATGTAAGTGGAAGAGCCAAGATTTGAACTCAGGTAGTGTGGCTCCAGAGTCTATACTCCTAGCCACTTTGCCGTGCTACCTCCCATCTAGGTTAAGTGCTGCTGCTGAAGTCACATGGTGATTGAGAATTGGGTTTGTCACTGTGGAGCTTATTGGTGAGCTTGACATAGGGTGATGGGGTGAACTTCTGATGACAGTGGTACAAAAGCAAATGGAAGGAGAAGAATTGAGTATGGACAGCTCTTAACAATTTTGGCTTTAAAGGAAAGGAGAAACATGGGATGGTAACTGGATTGGGAAGCAGGGTCAAGAGAATTTTAAGATGGGAGGAATCCAAGCATACAGGTGTGCTAATGTGAAGGTTCTAATTGATAGAGGACATTTGATGATGCAGGAGAGAGAGGGGAGTAATGTCCTTGAATAGGACAAAGAAGGCATAGGTGTTTCTAGCTGAGGGTTGGCCATAGCCAGGAGCGAGGACAGTCATGCATATAAAAGTAAGGCAGAGAATATGGGCACAGATGCAGTTAGGTGAGTGAGTGTGGCGAGAGCTTGTGCACTTTTTCTGATCGCTTCTATTTTCTTAATGAAATAGTAGGCCTTGTCTTCCATTGAGAGTAAGGCTTGGGAAGATGTTGGAGTTCTAAGGAGAGAGGAAAAATGAAATAGCTTAGGATGGTGTGAGATTGAACAGGGAAAAATCCAAGGATTCCCTCTGGTCCCACTTAGTGTTCAGGTCCATTTGGGCTGTTAGCAGGGATGGTTTTGTCAGGCAGGTAGAGGGAAGGTAGGGAGGACAGGAAACTGAGGGCATATACCAGGTCGGGATGTGATCACGGCTTATGGACTGAAGCCGAGGGATGAGGGGAGTGAGGATTTTGGAGGAGTGGGGATGGGCTTGCGACACAGTGGGCTGGTGGCAGGATCAGGGATTGTAGATTTCAGGGGTCGGACAAGTCCTGCAGACAAAGTACTAGCAGAGATGCCAGTGGGATGCTTGAAAGTGAGGTTCTGGAGGAGTTACACTTAGTAAGGTCTGAGGAGTGACCCTAAGTATGAGGGATGGAGATCTGGTGGAGAACAAGATCACTGGAAGAGAAGAAATCAAGAAAGTGATGGGCCATTTTCTCAGACATGATAGTCTGTGATTTAGACCATTGGTTTAGAGTGTGTTTGCAGACCACTTTTCTTACCTGAGATTTGATAGGAAGTAGTAAATGATTCATCTAATCTGACAAAGACTGGAGTATTTTGCTCATGACCAGTTGAAACAGGAGGTTGGTTGAACTCTCTTAGGGAATGTGAGAAGTCTTCTATTCCCACTTGGAATACCTTTATTATAATTTAGGCGCAAGAAGAATATGTGTAGAGCAGTGTGTATTTGAGCCTTTTAATACTGCCTGTTCAGGGTTGGATTACCCCTCGCAGGGCAAGTAGGCATTCCCCCAGTTGTTTGTGGAATGAGTGGGGGGTGCACCTGTGTGGGTGGTGGTCATCCTTTAGTTAGGAAAGATAAGAAAGCACATGCCCCATCGGTTGCCCACGTTTCTGTTTGCAGCTATTAAACATGTTTTCTTGGATTTGAAGTACCGAGCTCACTAGGATGACTTCTGTGTGATTTTTTAACCGTTTTTTCTGAGGTTCTCTTTAATTATCGTATGTGTAAAGATGAGCAGGATAAAATAGAATTTAATACTTCCTTTCAAAGCAAGTGGTCAAAGGAACTCTCAAAAATTTTTTTAAAATAAATTTATTTATTTTAGTTATTATTTTTGGTTGTGTTGGGTCTTTGTTGCTGCACGGGGGCTACTCTTAGTTGTGGTACGCGGGCTTCTCATTGCGGTGGCTTCTCTTGTTGCGGAGCACGGGCTCTAGGTGCATGAGCTCAGTAGTTGTGGCACGTGGGCTCACTAGCTGTGGCACGCGGGCTCAGTAGTTGTGGCGCACGGGCTTAGTTGCTCTGTGGCATGTGAGATCTTCCTGGACCAGGGCTCGAACCCGTGTCCCCTGCATTGGCAGGCGGATTCTTAACCACTGCGCCACCAGGGGAGCCCAGAACTATCAAAGTTTTTGATTCTATAATAATGATATGCTAATAGATAGCTGTAGAAAGTGCCAGGGACTGTCGTAAGTACTCCACATTCATTAACGTCGTCAGTCCTCAGGACACTTTGTGATGGTTTTATCATCCCTGTTCTGCAGATGGGGAAACTGAGTCATAAGGCTGGAAAGAGGCAGTCTGGGATTCAAACCCAGAGTTTGGCTCCAAACACTTTGCCCTGCTCACTGTGCTACACTGTCTCACTGTGGCAGGAAAAATGGAAGTAGTGGAGCAGAGCCTGAGAAAGTGGAGGCGGAGTCCGGAAAACAGAAACCTTAGATCACTTTTCGTTGACAAGTAAGCTGTGTGCAGCATAGTTAGCATGCAAGCTCCCCGTGGTGGATGACTCATGCGCTCAATGCCTTATGTAAGGTTA
The DNA here is from genome assembly GCF_059928025.1 of Delphinapterus leucas. Taxonomy (NCBI): domain Eukaryota; kingdom Metazoa; phylum Chordata; class Mammalia; order Artiodactyla; family Monodontidae; genus Delphinapterus; species Delphinapterus leucas. The sequence continues at coordinate 10,746,538 of NC_143144.1, forward strand.
CTGAGTTACATTTAGTTTATTTTCAGGTATCTTCAAGAAATCTTAGCAACAGCAACCAAGGATGGCGTAGCATCACTTCTCAATTATCTTTGTGATATAATACCACGAGGCAACTAAGAAAAAAGTTCCTGTAATAGAATTTCATGGGGAACTGGGGTATCCTGTTGTTCTTCCGGCTGACACATTCCAAAGTCACACTCTTGGCCTCTCCCAGGTTCATTTTGCTGCTTGTGTTTTACATCGAGTTTGGATTTATGGCTTATGGAGGGTCCTTAATTTTGATGGATCTGTCTTTTGTACAGCCTTTGCTTTCATACCCTAGACCGGTGTGGCTCCGTCTAGAGGATCTTTCCTAAGCTGAATGCACTCTTGCGTTCAGCGTTGACAACATGAAGCAGACAGAGAGCAGAGCCTCTGCCCTGGAGGTGGGACCTGCAGGTGTATTGGCTTGTTACCGCCCCTCTACTTGGTCATCGGGTCCTGTGGGGGCCAGGGGAGCTGCCCTGGCCGGAGGGTGGGCAGAAGAAGCCCCACTCAGTTCATGCCGCTGTGGTCCTCCTGGTTCTTGGGAAGGAGAGATGCAAACAAGTAACTTACTAACATAACTGGAGTGGCCATGACAGACCACCGTTCTACCCCGACCCAAACCACCAGCTTTGCCAAATGAATTTAATTAATGCTCTTTGATGCAGTAATAATTAAGCAGAAGCCATACTCTGCTACGTGCCTAGAATGCAGTTGCCGTGTAAAAAAAGTGATGTGGAGTGTGGTATCGCTATAACACCGAGAGGTTCTTGGAAAAATATCTAGTGTTGGGCAGAGTTGTGTAAGGTGCTCAATAACCTTGGATTATCCCTGCTGTCACCTGTTTCCTGCAGGTACCTGGGCTGTGTGACAAGGGGCATGCTGGTCAGGTGGGCCTCTGTGAGCTCCAGGTGATAAAGGGCCAGATGAAACCTTTCCCTCTTTCCCTTCTCTTGCCTTTCCCTACCATATGGGTTGTCAGACTCCCAAGTAGCTTATAACGAGCACACCCCGCTTCCTCCGGCAGGTCCCGGGCAGGCTTGGCATCTTGCAGAGTGATGGTTATTTAGGATGTGTGCTCAATGCATTGGATCTTTCTAGAGCAGACTGTATGTGGGAGGGAGAAGTCCTGGGGGGGAGACAGAGGGTTTGCCTCTTCAAATATACTGCAATGTGAAAGCAAAGTTATGGTTCTCAGTGCATCAAAGGTTATAGATTGGTGGTTAAAAAAGGATGCTGAGTAGAATATTCTAGACCTCTCTAGAATATTTTAGATCCTGGTAGCCAGTGGTCATAATCTTAATGCTTATGGTCTATACTAGGGACCTTGCAAATTTTTACTTTGCTTTGTGAATCACCAAGTAACATAATTTTGTGTGTGTGTGTGTGTGTGTGGTCTCTGTTGTAACCACTAATTTCACTTTCCTTATTAAAGCATGATTCTTTGCCCATAGGAGGTAGTAGGCATCTGAGTCAGCGAGGCTGGGGAGCAGCATTCTTTCTGCCTGTCCGTTTTCTTTAGCACTTTGTTGCCTATGTTTGTTTTGCAAGGCTGACCTTTAGTTAGGTTTGGACTCTAAAATAATTGACTAGAGAGCAGGCTCTGGGCTGCTAAGCAGTGTAAATAGTAAGGCTTTTAGTGGCTAATGTGAGATGTCGTTTATGCTGCTAATGATTTTTCCGTGAGGAGAAAGAACAGGTGTGACCCTGGGGTTGTGCTCAGTTTAGAGTTGACAGGGATGTCAAGGAATTTATGATCTTGCAATTCATGAAATTTTCAGTAAATTGGCAACAAATGATGTCTACCAAAGGGGGGTTACTTGGAAAAATGGGTTATGTTCGAAAGCAATGATCTGTTTGTACAGAATAAATTAAGATGTACAGTGTGGTCTCCAGATAAGTATGAAGGATCAAAGGAAGACAATTTTCTGTCTTTGTCAGCTTTGAATGGATTTTAAGCGATTTCTTTTCTAAAGCAAAATCTCTTAATTACCGGTAAGTTTGCATGGCTAAAAATGTAATTTTTAACTTTTTTTATTGTGAAGTATAAAGTCTATAAAACAGCTATAAACAGTTAAATAAATAAGTGATAATAAATAATGAATAGTTAAGAACTGAATGCTTGTTTAATCACTACCCAAAATAGGACATTGTCAGCACCACAGAAACTCGTGTGTGATACCCTTCCTGGAAAAGCACTGTCCTGACTTTTGTGATAATCATTTATTTGCTTTGCTTTCTAGTTTTACCACTTTTGTGCTATGTACGATGTACATATCCCTAAGGTGTTTTTAAATTAATTTTGTTGTTCTTATTCATCTAATTCTGCTAGAAAGGGTAGGTAGTCTGGGAGACAAGATACTATTATTATTATTATTTCTCCACCCCAATCTAGTTTTGTCATTTAGAGTCTCTGGGCTTCTTTTCTTATATGTGGAAATAAATGATGAGAGTTTTGATTAGGTTACTGTTTTCAATTTTTTTTTAAGTTAAAATGAAGTTGTTTATGAAACACATACAAAAAATAAATTAGTATTTATTTTGTAAGTTCAAATTTATAAAATTTACTCATTATAAAATCAAGAAATGAGAACACATTAGCACATTGGCAGTATTCGGTATGTTAAAATTCATAATCTGGAGGTTCCCTATTTCGAATGTAATTTTATTTTAAAGGTGTCTAAAAGTGGAATGTGAAGTAGCCAGTGAGCACATGAAAAGATACTCAACATCCTTAATTATTAAGGAAATGGACATCAAACCCACAGTGAGGTACTACTTCATACCCACTAGGATGACTGGAAGAAAAAAGACACATGTTGGCAAGGATGGGAAGAAACTGGAACCCTTGTACACACTGGTGACACTGTAAGGTGATGAAGCTGCTTTGGAAACAGCCTGGCAGTTCCTAAAAGGTTAAACATAGACTTAACATATGACCCAGCAATTCCACTCCCAGTTATATACCCAAGGGAAATGAAAACATGTATCCATACACAAACTTGTACATAAATGTTCAGAGCAGCATTATTCATAATAGCCAAAAAGTAGAAGAAGCCCAAGTATTCATCAATTAATGGATGGATAAACAAAATGTGGTATATCCACACAATGGAGTATTATTTGGTTGTAAAAAGGAATGAAGTACTGATCCATGCTACAGTGCGGATGAACCTTGAAAACACAATACTCAGTGAAAGAAGCCAGACACGCAAGAACCCCGTATTGTATGATTTCATTTATATGAAATGTCTAGGCACATCTGTTGAGAGAGAAAAAGTAGATTGTGGCTGCCGGGGGCTGAGGGTGATGGGAAGATTGAAGGGTGGCAGCTAAGAGGTACAATATTTATTTTGGGGGTGGGAAAAATCTTCTGAAATGGGAGAAAGGTGATGGTTGCACACCTCTGTGAATGTGCTAAAAACCAGTCACTTGTACACTTTGAATTGTATGGCATATGCCTGTTGCCTGATGACCTTCTCTGTCGCACTTCTCACTAGCTGTTGTGTTTTCAAAATATTTCTATTTATATTTTTTTATAAATGAGAGCAAAAGGTACTAACAGTTTCAGATAATTTCACAAATACTATCATACTTCGTTTGTAAGTAAGGAGGCCTTGACAGATGGACTTGCCGGCTGGCAGGTGGCGCTTGGTGATATGATAGCTCAAAACGTGTGTACAGAGATGCACACGAGTTCAGACTCGGGGAGAAGAAGGTGATGTTTGTGTTTTGTTAGGTTTGTTTGAAAGCTGGACATGAAAACGTTGATGACTGCTTGAGTACAACATATGTTTGAATGTGTATGTTTCTTTAATGAGTTTAATAAGTTTGAAATTTACTAGAAAAAGAAATCAGAACCAAATGTTCATGGAAGCCTGAAGCACTGGTGTAGAATGTAATTTGTAAACACTGGATTAGATCATGGTTTTCATCTTTCATATTTTATTATTTAGTGTAAAGCTACACACGAGTATGTATTTCTTTACCTCCATCCAGAAGACTTGATGGATTAATTTTTTTTTTTTTTTGCGGTACGCGGGCCTCTCACTGCTGTGGCCTCTCCCGTTGCGGAGCACAGGCTCCAGACGCGCAGGCTCAGTGGCCATGGCTAACGGGCCCAGCCGCTCCGCGGCATGTGGGATCCCCCCGGACCGGGGCACGAACCCGTGTCCCCTGCATCGGCAGGCGGACCCCCAACCACTGCGCCACCAGGGAAGCCCAATGGATTGATTTTTGTGCCAACTAAGTAGAGTAGCCATTTGTGCTTGATTATTTGCATGGGACAGTTTAAATTTATCTTTAGAGGTGTTGCATGGCGCAGACTTTTAAAATAAGCATATGCAAATTTATTATTAAACCAATTATCACAGATTAGGTTGTGATTAATTTTTCTCCACAGTGCTCTGTGAACCTGAATTTCCTCTCAAAAAATGTACAACACTGATGTTCCATCTGAGGGTGTCTGAAACACCCCACCGCAGAATCCAGTCACCCACAGGTTTATTTATATTCTTCTTGAGGAGACAGAGGACGCTGTTAGAGATGGTCTTGTTCGAATTTCTTATTTCCAAATAAACAGTTTGAAATTAGGCCCTCGTAGTTGGAATTTCTGGGTGAAGTCTGTAGGATGATTTTATGGATTTGGATTTAAGGGATATATATGTTATACTTTATATATTTAATTTAAATAGAAAGGCTGTGGAAACCCATAGAATTTGAGTCTAGGCCGTATTTGTTCCTATGGAAGTGGGGTAATTATTATAAGGTGGCTCTGAACTGTTAGAGCTGAGCTGGCTCACTTTGGCCCGTAGAACATCATCTCTGGATTATCTGCATAACATGCTTTTTAATACCAGGACTTCACCTTTCCCAGCCTCTCAGTGTCCCCTGGATATGCGGAGCTAGGCTGAGTCTGTCTCTTCTTTCTTAGCAGCTGCATGTGGAGTGCCTGTGCTACCTTCCACTCCCTTGTGGAGATAGATTGCAAGTTTTAAATATCCTCCTGTTGATGGACATTTAGATTGTTGCCTTTTAAAAAAAGTCCTCTTAGAAAGCAGTTCTGCAGTGCACAGTCTTGTTCACGTCTCCTTGTGCACAGCGTGGGAACATCTTGCAGACAGCGCTTAGGAATGGCTGAGTAATAAAGCTTGCACGTATTTTATTTCTCTTCATTGTCTGACGGTACCTTCTAGAGTTTCTAGCACCATGGTGAATGAAACAGTGTTGCTGAGTGCGCTTATCTTATTTTTGACTTTAAAGGGTGGCGGTTTCTGATGTTTCACCATTAATCAAGATGTTTGTTGTTGGTTTTGGTAGAACGTTTTGGTCAGGTAAAGGAAATTCTCTTATTCCTTGTTTGGTAAGAATTTTTTAAAACTATGAATGGTGCTAGAATCTTGTCAAATGCTTTTTAGCCAATTTTGTTTTAATCCAGTCCTCCGAGATGTTTAAAATGGAGGCATCTCCCCGAGTCCCTACCGAGTCCCTCATAGTTATGGGATAGTCTGGTGGGCCTCTAGTGACTTAAGTCTAACCTTTATATCCTGGGGAGGAGTCATGTAACTTTAGGTTAACCACAGTCCCCCTGAACACTTGTGGGATTTGCAATCAGATCCCTCCTTAAAGGAGGCCAATCAGATATATTCTTAACTAAGAAGCTCCTCACTGGAGACACCTTCTGACCGGCATCACACTGACTGATCCTCTGAGCCCTGTCCTCAGTCTCTGGGCATGCAGGATGACTCCAGCACCCTACAGGGGAGGTGTGCACACCTGAGGGCTCCGAGCTCCCTTCTGTCTTCTGTTTCTTACGCTCCTGTGTAGTCAGGCAGTCATTCCGGCACTTGTATGAAACCCTAGTGTTGGACACTTAACTCATGGACACAAAGTGGAATGCTGTATTTTTTGTACTATTTCATGTCTCAGTGTCCTGTTTGCTCCAAAAGAAAGCACACAAAGGCTAAACAATGAATTAAGGAAATGGCCTCATGCTCCAGGTATCTCAGGTGAGTTTAAATAGTATTTCTGGGAGTGAACCCCAGGGAAGGATCCGATGTGGTAGGATAAGAGATACACTCAGTAATCTGGGTATAACACAGAGGCATGGAGGAAAGGGGACCTTATCAGCCACACTGGTAGAGTCCCTACTGCCCTGTGATGGTGGGTCAGCTGGGGGGAGCATGCTGATCTTTGGGGTAAAGAGGTTTCCCACGCTGCGGTCTTCGATCTCATCTGCTCTGTTGTTACAGAGTCCAGGCTTGTACTGCTTGCCACACGACAGGCCAGTAAATTGAGAGATGAGGTGTTGGGGTAAGGAATAGCGACCTGATTCAGAAAGCTGGTGGACAGAGAAGATGGGGCACCCATGTGCCAAAGAACCATCTTGCCTGAGTTAGAATTCAAGCTGCTTTTATACTAAAAGGGGAGGGAGTAAAGTCAAACCAATTTCCTCGTTCTGATCAGCCTCCAGAGGGGATGTGTTAATTTCTTTATTCCCTCAGTCATTCACAGGTGGGCTTGGTCAGGATGTTTCCTGTGAGCTACACAAAGGTATTTTAGCTTTATGCCCATTATCTGGGAGGCACGGTTCCCAGAGATGGGCCATTATGTATAATTTAAGCTTATAGGCAATATCCCTTTAGTGATTAACTTGTAATAGAATACAAAGGCTCTTCCCTAATATACAACTGAGCTCAAGGTCAGACACACAGAAGAGGCTCTGATCCACAGAGCTCTCTACTGACAGTTTATTTTATTTTATGCTCTCCGTGTTTCACTGGAAGCTGTGAATGAGGAGAGGATGTTTTAGGCATTCCACCTCTCAGTTATCTGCCATACAGATGAGGACCAGTGGTACCTTTGATTTCTGTCTGCCTCTCCCTCTTACCGGCTCCCTGCGGGTGAAGACACCTGCCAGCTCCAAGTAGATTGAGACTGTCTTCCGGATTCTTTCTTCCTTGAAGAGGGAAGGTTCTATAGCTCCTTGGTGTGCTTAAATTGAACATTCATGGTCTGTCTCGGGTGATTAACTCCTAGTTCTGTGACAAGACATTTGTAAATTTGCTGAGGCACAAAAGTACCCACATTTCCCTATCATTTTGTTGTTTTGATTTGATGGTTCAGAAATGGACATCGTTATGTAAAACATAAATCAACTCATTCCTTTCAGGGTTTCTAGTGGCTTCTCACTGCATTTAGGATAAAACCCAAGCTCCCTCACATGAGCTACCATAACCTGCCTGTGTCTGTGATCTCATTCGGTTGTGCCTTGGTGCACTACATTTCTCTAAAGCTTACCCGTCCTCAGCTCTGGGGGGCTTTTGCTTCCCAGTGTGGACTTCTGCAGCTCTTCTTTGGAAGAGATTCCTTTAGCAACCATAGCTGCTTTGCCTACGCAGCCAGTGCCTGCAAGTTTAGGTCCCTGTCTGCTGCCCACAACCCCGGTAACCTGTCCAGTATGTGGGTGTGAAAGACAGCGCCCTTCTGAGGCAGAACTTACTCTCCAGAGTTCCGCTGTGGAATCAGGGACGTTGGCTGCCATGCCCCTTTGTTTGGCTTCCTCCACACCGCCCCCCATCCCTGGTTTGTTATCCACCACCTTACCTGCTTCCTGGGAGCATTTCCTTACTAATCCTCTTGCACGACGACTTCTCCTCCTAGGATCTGCTCCAGATTGGGTCTGCTCCAATCCGACCTAAGACCCAATTTCAATAGCCCCTTTCCAGCCACTGTCGGGGAAATAGAATGAACTCAAATCTTTCAATGCAGAAACCCTCTGCACAAAGGGAATAGAGAAAACAGTTCTATTATTGAATAAGCATGAAACCAGAATGTGATGAGCTTCACAGGCAATCTGCTAAGAGATTGCAAAGACAAAGAAATCTCACCCTTTTCTGTAGCCAAGTAGACACAACCCATCGCAGACATGTGCTCAAGGCAGACAGTGACTTGTCTTCAGGTAAGAAGATTTGAGGACAGCATGTATTACACGTAGTTCATCCTAAGTTCACCTGGTTGTTGGGGGTGACCATCACTGTTAGTTAATTGGTTTATACACAGGAAAAATGAACTTCTTTCTGTCTTTATGATAGGAGATAGTTTTGCAACTAGGAGCCCGGTGCACCCCAGCAAAGTGTGGCTCTTACCCTCCACAGAAACTGGGAGATGTTTCCATTACAAAGAGATGGTTCTTAGGTCCTTGAGAAAGACACTCCTGGGTCATGAAGCTGGCAGAAGCCTTAGTTAGCTTTAAAATAATTTACATATGTTTCGAAAGAGGCAAGAGAGATCCTACAATTACAAATTTTCCAAAGTAAATACTCGAAGAAAAGGGAAAGAGGACATCACTTCCCTTACTTTTAACAGAATTAAACTTCTTATTCTTAATTTTTATTTGCCCTTAAACCACAGTTCAGTCCTAGCTGCCCTAGAGACGCCGTCTTATCCCTTGTGTTATTTCCTTTATAGCTTTTTTTTGTTTTTTTTTTGCTATACGTGGGCCTCTCACTGTTGTGGCCTCTCCTGTTGCGGAGCACAGGCTCCGGACGCGCAGGCTCAGTGGCCATGGCTCACGGGCCGAGCCGCTCCGCAGCATGTGGGATCTTCCCGGACCGGGGCACGAACCCATGTCTGCTGCATCGGCAGGCGGACTCTCAACCACTGCGCCACCAGGGAAGCCCTCCTTCATAGCTTTTTGAATGTAATATTTGATACATACACAGTAATGTATGTAACACATACCTAAGTTATAAAGTTATTAAAGTCTAGTAATAAAGTAAACACTTGTGAACCTAGAGTCCAGCTTGAGAACTAAACCTTGCGTTTCCTCTATTAAACCCCCTGACTCTGTCCCAGAGGAATTTTCCCTCTCACCTGAATTTTCTATTTATTACTTCCTTGCATGTACCACATATGCATGTTTTCTTAATGAATATTTCTAAACTAAACCAATAGTTTAGCTCTGCTTAGTTTTGGACTTAAAAAAAAAAGGTGCACTCTAGTCCTTTGGGACTAGCCTTTTCCAATTAGCATTAATTTTCTTTTTTTTTAAATTTACATCATCATTTATTTTTTTTTGAATTTTTATTGAAGTGTAGTTCATTTACAATGTTGTGTTAGTTTCAAGTATACAGCAAAGTGAATCAGTTATGTATATATATGTATATGTTTGTGTGTGTATATATATATATTCATTATTTTTCATATTCTTTTTCCATATAGGTTATTACAGAATATTGCATTCCCTGTGCTATACAGTAGGTCCTTGTTAGTTACCTATTTTATATATAGTAGTGTGTATATATCAACCCCAATCTCCTATTTTATCACTTGCCCTTACGTTTCCCCTTTGGTAACCATAAGTTTGATTTCAAGATCTGTGAGTCTGTTTCTGTTTTGTAAATAAGTTCATTTGTATCCTTTTTTTTTTTAATTAGAGTGTTATATTTCTAAGACTAGCCTATTGTTGCCTGCAGCTGTACACATTGATTTTTGCCAGTAGCTAATAATCTGTTAGGTGTACCTAGAAGCATGTATTTTTTTAATGTGAGGTTCATTTTTATTGATATTTCTCTTAAAGAAAAAAAAAGTAATACACTTATCAGAAAGTAGCCAAATAATTAAGCCTAAAAAAACAGAAGGCAAATTTCTTTTTGCCATTAACAACACACACATATATATATTTACATCTTTATTGGAGTATAATTGCTCTACAATGGTGTGCTAGTTTCTGCTTTATAACAAAGTGAATCAGTTATACATATACTATATGTTCCCATATCTCTTCCCTCTTGCATCTCCGTCCCTCCCACCCTCCCTACCCCACCCCTCTAGGTGGTCACAGAGCACCGAGCTGATCTCCCTGTGCTATGCGGCTGCTTCCCACTAGCTCTCTACCTTACGTTTGGTAGTGTATATATGTCCATGCCTCTCTCTCGCTTTGTCACAGCTCACCCTTCCCCCTCCACATATCCTCAAGTCCATTCTCTAGTAGGTCTGTGTCTTTATTCCTGTCTTACCCCTAGGTTCTTCGTGACATTTTTTTTCTTAAATTCCATATATATGTGTTAACATACAGTATTTGTCTTTCTCTTTCCTCCGCACCCCTGTGGCTGTGCTCTCCTCCGTGGCTCCGAAGCTTCCCCCCTCCGCCACCCACAGTCTGCGCCCACGAAGGGGCTCCTAGTGTGTGGAAACCTTTCCTCCTTCACGGCTCCCTCCCACTGGTGTGGGTCCCGTCCCTATTCTTTTGTCTCTGTTTATTCTTTTTTCTTTTGCCCTACCCAGGTACGTGTGGAGATTCTTGCTTTTGGGAGGTCTGAGGTCTTCTCCCAGCGTTCAGTAGGTGTTCTGTAGGAGTTGTTCCACGTGTAGATGTATTTCTGGTGTATCTGTGGGGAGGAAGGTGATCTCCGCGTCTTACTCTTCCACCATCTTCCTGATTCCCCTCCTAGAAGCACGTATTTATTATCTACCCTCCTGCCTGTCGATATCCCGCCTTGTGATAATCTATGAATATTCTGGTTCTGTCTCCTGGCGCCAAACGCAAGCATCTCTCTGGTGTGTACCAGGAGTGGAATTGCTGGGCACCATGTTTTGAGATTTTCCTTATAGCACTTCAGTGTCGGCCAGTACCTTGTTCCTCTGTGTGTTGCCTTGCTGATTGTCGGCCTCTTCCCCTCCTGCACCAGTGTGAGCTCTGCAAGCCCCGGCCCTTGGTCACCTCCTCTGTGTACACACTGGGTCTAGACCTGCTCCACATGTGAACAGCAGTGACCCAAATCTTGATGAGTGGTTTTTCTAAGTAGACCAGAGAACACCAGCTTGCCATTCTGGTGAAGGGGTGGAAGGGAAGAACACTAGGCACTCATGGTTGCTAGGCTGAAAATAGAAGTTTTAAGGGAGAAATTCTATGCCTCGGCTGTAATTTTAAATGTAGGGGGTTTGACTGTCATGATCTGTTATTAATGTGGAGGGGGTTTTCTCTTCCAGCTGCCACTGTGTTTGAGTAAAAAAGATCCTGTTTGAGGCTTTGAAGTCTCAGTGAACAGGGCATGTCAGCATGGATAAGAAATTTGCCCAGATCGGTATGCTGATAATAGATCACGACTGAAGAGGGATCAAAGATTAGCCACTATTTGGATAACAAATTTGATATGTGGTGTTGTCTTTGGTCCAATGAAAATGCAATCAATTGTTGAATTTTTCTGAAAAAGCCATCTTTTTAGAAGGAGTGGAAAAGTATGTAAGATGACAACATTTGGAAATTTTAGGGAGATGTCCAAGTATGATGTAAACTGGAAGACTTCATGGATTCCACTGTTTTGAATCTCATGTGTTTATTTGGTGTGTGGTATGTAGGCTATCAGTAATCTGTCTAAAGAACACACCAATATTGATTGGAAAGGGGTGCTGCTGAATTTGGTGTGTGGTTTGTGTCCTCAAGAAGGTTGTTCAGTTGACCGGGAGAGGAATGCGTGGGAAAGTTCCAAGAATCACTGACACTGTTCTCCTGGGAACCCACTTCAAATACGTAGATAACGTAGCATCTAGCATTCCTGGAGCGAACAATTCCTGCTGTTTATAAGATACATTTCTTCTTACAGCAGTTTGCTGTATCGCCAGCTGTTTTCCTTGACTAGCTCGATTGAGACAGTTTAAATCCTTTTAAAATGCATTTTTTACCAGTTTGTGTCCACCAGTAAAAACACTGCTGAGCCCCACTGGAGTTGGGCTTGTCTGAATTATCACTGTGCCAATTTTTTCTTTCACTTGGGGAATATGTTATTCTATTTCCAGAATACATCTTAAGTAGTACCTTCATCTATTTCAGTAGTTTAACTTCTGAGTTTTAAATGACAGATATATGATCTTGTTAAATCTTTGAAAACAGAGACCATAGCTTAGAGACATACCTTCTTTTGGAGTTTTTTTCCCTCTTCAAATGTAGAATAATCACCCATATAAAATTTGTTTAGCATCAAACCTAATACCTTTTAAAATCTAAATTTGCCCTTCATTATATACCAGCTTTAAATGGGGGGCTGTAAATGCCCCTTGTTCTAGGGTGGGGATGATTAATGCCTAAACAAAACTCTTAGTAAGAAGTCTTTGGGGTCAACCAGATAACTTGAAAATACACATTTGCAGTTCCAGGAAATGCTGTGTACGTAAAAGTGTTATGTGCCAGAAAAGATCAAGGATGCCATACTGAATTATATATTTACATAAGGGGCCTGAGAAATCTTTCTTTTTGAGTGAGAGATAAAAAGACTTCCAGAGCATTTTAAATGTAGTGTAATAATTGAACAAACAAGTGAGCACCTTGTTGATGTTGCTAATTTTGATAAATTTCTCTGTTCCTGTTACTTTAAGAGGAAAGGGGTCTGCAGCTATTCTGGTAACATTAACAGTAACCAAGGAAATACAACATTAATTACCAGGGCGTGGGGGCAGGGGTGGGACAGACACACAAATCATCTGTTGTTTACGGTGTTCTTTCATCCATCTTTTCATTTAAATTTTAGCTCCTCATGAATCCATCTTCCTTCTGCTCAAACGATGACCATCTTACACCTTCAACAACTTGGATTTGTCTGGGGGCAGTCGTGCAACTTTGAGATTTCATTGGGGAATCACATTCTTACATTTCAGTGTGAGTGACTTCACTAAGAGGTTGTTGTCTCTCACATAATACTTAGTGTAAAATAAGCTCCTCGATTAGAGGAGCCCCTTTAAATTACTTGGACGTTGTTCTCAAGGCATATCTGGCATATAGTCCTTGTGTCCTGAATATTCGAACGTTTGGAATCCTGGAACCCTGTGGCTATCAGAGAATCAGTTTTAACTGAGTAGAGCAAAGACACGTAGGTAACTATTGCAAAGGCTTCTTCTGTTAGGATAATCACCAAGCAAGTGATGCTGGCCAATTTTAACAATGTTTTCTTAAAAACACTTCTGCTCCTCACCTTGGCTTGACCTTGGCCTTCTTATGGCACCTCTATCTGGCTTTATTCAGGACAGACTTAATTATAGTTAGCAAGCCCTGTGGTTGGGTCATCTGACAATTTGATGTAACAGGACGGTTCTCTTCTGAACTATGCTCTACCATGTGTTGGGTCACGCGTAGATTATAGTGGAGATGACGTGGGTGTGTACGTGTGATTTGGCTGAAGTGTCTAGAGTCTAATAATAATCGGGCAGTGGGATAAGTAGATAGTTAATGAAAAGATTGCTTCTCCTTTCTAATTTCCCTTTTTTTGGGAGATTGGTTTTCATCAAAATATGTATACATGGATGACTGGTATGCTTATTGCAAATGGGAGTTTATTGGAAAATGGATGGTCCATTTCTATCATGGAAGAGTGGAAAGAATATGGGTTTTGAAGCCAGCTGGGCCTGTGTTTGAAACCTGATTCTGGCTGTGTGATCTTGGACAAGTCATTCCGGATCTCCATGTGCTCATGCAAACATGATCATTATACCTACTTTGTAGGATTATTACAAAGATGGAAATGATGAATATAAAGAACCCAGTACACAATAAGTATTAAATGATAGAAGTTATTTTTATTGTCATTGGAATTGCCTTACTTTTTAAGATCTAGATAAGGTTGTCTTGGACTGCTGTTTTTCAGAATTTGGAGGAATCCAGTACCCTACCCGAAATGTTATAAATTCTTCAAGTTCTTCCATTTCTGTGTACAGTTCTGGCTCTAAGCTTTAGCTTCTTCCAGATTGGCTTTTCCTTTAGAGGGAGCAAATCAAGTAGGAAGCATTGTTCAAAGCGTTGATGGGGTGTTCAGAGGGTCAAACCTACTGGGAGATAGAACCTACTAAGACAATAATTGCTACCAGATGTGATAGAGGATACATTTTTAGATCTGGAGAGTTTGTTGGAAACATGCCAATTACACTATTTTCTGTGCCTGTCTGTGTTCTTGAAGTATTTGAAAATTAAAAGCAAATTTTAAAGGAGCTAGAATAGGGGATGTGAGAGGTACTTGATATAGATAGCTTATGAGAATATTTTGGTGAGATTTAGCAGTTAGGTCCCCCAAACATACTTGCCAATGAAGTACCATAAACAAAATAATAACGATTCACTTAAGATTAACCCTAGGCAGCTTTCTGACTGTGAGGGGAAGAGTACAAGACAGTAGCAGAATAATATTGTTAGATCTCATTACAAGGGAGATGAGGGACTTTTTATTCTCCTGTGAAATTGAATGAAGGTTTTCCCCACCTCAGTTGTAGGCCACCATCATATATTGAATTGGTTTAACTTTTGTTTTGGCTTCTGCAGGAACTTAATTGGAAATTCAAGCTACTTCATGACTGGCCTTTGGTTATCATATTACCTTGTTTTCATGTGAAAGGAAGCCTGGGCTACCTCAATGGTATCTTGAAATGGTGCCCTTCAGGGAATTTTTAGGTGAGGAAGCCAGACACCAATATTTCCAGTACAAGAGATATTTGCCATTTTGATTCACACATTGGCCTGTTTTCCACCCAAGAAATCTCATTCGTGGGACTTGGTGTTACGTAAATATTTTGAAGGCTTGGTTTACAACAAGAACTGCTACTGTTATGCTACTACCATGTCCAGAAGTAACATCTGCTGAGAACTTGCGAACACTGGGTGTGGCTTGCCTCTCAAATTAGCAATGCTTTTGATGGAGCGAGGTCATAGGCTGGAAGGTTCTTGGAAAGCCAGCTTCTGCAAGATGCTGGGACCAATCCTTTCATTTTCGTATCCTCAGTACTTACCACAATACCAGCATGTGGAAAGCCCCTGAGTATAGGCAAGGCAGGTACTTTTCTTGGATTAACAGTTGGAAGGTTTTTTTGTTCTTTTTTTTAAACAGCATAGTTTACACAACCATCTCCTTTATTCTATGAAAGAAAAACATTACCGGTAGAAAATGGAAATATTGAACCTATGATACATTTTACAGATTTTCAATAATAGATTTGGGCAATTTAAGAATGCAGGGAATGAGACTCCTGAGTCTTTCAACCGGAAGATTCTGGAAATCCTCCTGGATTTCATGTCTGAAGGAATTAATACAGAATCCCATAGATCTTGGCTTCAAAGTCTTTAATTTTGCTTTTGATTGTCAGGGGTCTACTTAACTCCATATGCTGCTGGAAGAAGAGAATTCTAATTTGCTCACATGAGGGGCAAGGGTTTAGCTCAGTGGTTTTAGTATTACTTGATCACCTCTCTTCTTTTAGAGCCGAGGGTCACGGTTTTGCAGGTGAGATTTAAAGAAATAAACAGGAATCACAGGAGAGAATACACTGGGTTGGTTAATTTTCATCTTGATTTTTATTTCTGATTAATTTTAGATCTAGGAATAAAGTGCCGTCAGGAAAATAGTTTTCACGGCTCTTGAATTTTGCATTGGGATTGTACTCTGCCTGATTTTTAATTTTAAGCTTAGTATCAAGACATTAGTATGCAGATGCAATGCTGCAGTTGCCAGAACTGTCCAGAGACCAAAGCGTGCTTCTTCTGAGAGACATTATTACTTACTTAAGAACTGGGCACATGACTACTCCAATGATGGATATGACAGAGTGGAATAATTATCCTAAAAGAGGCAGCCACCCAGACTTTGGTGTTTTGACTCTAATGAAAATGACTTTCAGTAATGCATAAGACACCTCTCAAGATCAGCCCTTTGATTATTTCTACATGTTATTTAGAAATAGTAAATTAAATGGTTTTACAGTTATAACAAAGCTTTCAGCAGGATAACGATAGGATTGTAGAGTTCAGTTAGAAAGACCTAAATTCTAATTTTATTACTTATAGTCTCTCTGTCTCTCCTCATAAACCGCTGCTTTTCTCATCTGCTAAGTAAAGATATATCAATAAATACTTAAAAAAATTTCAAGGTGTGTAATATTTTGTGCAACGTGTGTGATCACTATTATTATGGCTGTTGTTATTTTTGCGTATAATAGAATGACAAGGTGACTAGTGATGGAGCAGGGCAGTGCCCTTATAATCGATGCCCTTTAGGAAATGGAGGTGGGCAGGGGAGGAGGCAAAGGTTTGTAAGAAATAGCACATGACATGGCCATTGGTCCAGCAGATATATACTGAGGACCTTTATAATGGTCATTGTGGTAGGTGCTGGATCACGTTTGCATTTCCAAAAGGTAATTTAGGGTGAATGTAGAGAGACTGGAAACAGGGTGAGCAATTAGGATGCTCTTATAGAAGATGAAGGTCTGGACAAAGAGTAGACATGTGAGAGACGATTGGATTGAAGAAATGTTGGGGGAGGGAAAAATGAATTGTGAATGAGATATAGGTTTCTAGCATTGGCAGTTGGGTAAATGATGACTTTGTAAGTGGGACAGGACATATAGGAGGAAAGGAACAAGTTGGTGGGGGATATGAAAAGGGGCAGTGTTTTTCCTAGGAATTCTTGAATTGGAAACTACATTGTTCTGTGTTTTTTTGTTTTTTATTTTTAAATAGCTATGGGCCTTTATTGCCTATCCTTATTCTAGTAGTTCAAATTAGTTGATAATATGTACGTGAAGTAATTCTAGTGTGCCGATGCAATACATTTGAATAATGAATTAATGTTGAGTCAGCTGGCGAGGAACAGTTATAGATGGTATGAGGGAGATGTGTATGCAGAACCTTTTTTTTGGTGGTGGTGGTTCTGGAATGTTATAAACCACAACTCAATAAATATCTTTTAGTTTTTCCAATAAGTTTGCAAACAACCTGCAAAACCATTTTTTAGGCTATGGGTAGAAAATGAACATCATAAATTTAGATTATGCTTCTATGAGTTGTTACTTATTTTTCATTTAAATCAGCCCAAGGCTATGTTTGTACTGGAAATAAAGAAGTAGTCTTCTACTATAGAAATACTGTTTCACCACTGGGCAAAGAGTGTTTTTCTGAAAAAACAGATTAAAATAATGATGTCTTTAAAATTTTCTTGTTTGGTACTTATTGCTTTCAAAAATTTCCATTCTGCAGGACAGTAGATTTAATGCGTGGATGACCTTGGGGAGTTAAACACCATTTATTTTTATTTTTTTAAATTTATTTTTATTTTTAATTTACTTTTTTTTTTTTTGCGGTACGCTGGCCTCTCACCGTTGTGGCCTCTCCCATTGCGGAGCACAGGGTCTGAACGCGCAGGCTCAGCGGCCATGGCTCACGGGCCCAGCCGCTCCGTGGCATGTAGTATCTTCCTGGACCGGGGCACGAACCCGTGTCCCCTGCATCGGCAGGCGGACTCTCAACCACTGCACCACCAGGGAAGCCCGATAAACACCATTTAAAAAGAGGAGGAGTAGGAATAAAAACTGCAGCCTGAGAGAGGGTCTTTAGGCTGCCTCGACTGCTCCAAGAGAACATTGCTAGCCCCCAATTATAGCCCTGAAGGGAAGCAATCACAGGAATTGTAGATTGTGAATTCTGCAGTTTTGTATGCAAATACAAAACTTCTCCTCAATTTAGCTTTGTATTTCTGAACACTCCTAGCTGGTTTGTTGCTTCGTTGTTACTTCACAGTGATACAAATAAGAGACCTCACCCTGTGGTAAGTGAGTGATTCATTGCTTTTCTAAAGATCCATGAGTAAAGTGTTGCTGGTGGGGCAGCCTGAGATCTACTGAGACCTGCAGTGATTTGGTGATGAAGTTATCCAGCTATTCCAGGATGGATGACGTTATCCCCTGTGTGAGGTTGAAGATCTATGGGCTAAGGAAAGTTAGTTGCAGCTTATTTTCACTTTTTTTCCCTAGAGAAAAATAGGTAAGTTTCATTTTTGCAGAAGTTTTTAGAGTGTTTAATATGCACAGCATGAATCTACAACTGGGAAATATAGTGTATGACTTTCTGTGAAGTTATTTGACTTTTTATTCTTTTTTTGGATTTAGGATTTTATTTTAATTTTTTTGTTGAGGTGTAATTGACATACATTATTATTAGTTTCAGGTGTACAGTATACATTATATAGTTTCAGGTGTCCAACATATGTAATTCAATATTTATATATATTGCAAAATAATCACTACTATAAGTCTAGGTAGCATCCATCACAACACAGTTACAGGAATTTTTTTCGTATGCTGAGAACTTTTAAGATCTACTCTCATCAACTTTCAGTTAGCAATATAGTGTTATTAACTATACTCACCATGCTGTTGCATTATAGCCTCCTGCCTCTGTTCCCTGTGTCTATGAGCTTATTTTTATTCAAAAGATTTTTTTATTAAACTTTTTTAAGATTCTACATTTATTTTCAGTTTTTGATTGGCCAATGAAACGCTCCAAAACTGCTTACCCAGTTTTCTGAAAACAATGTAGAGTTCACATGAAAGAATTTAGTAATGACCTGTGTGGATTTGGACCTTCTTTCTCTGTCAAGAGGTTTTATAGACTTCAGTATACATAACGCACACGGTTTAAAGTATATTATGCTTGTATACATTTTCCCATACTTTCTTGGTTTGAAGAATGAACTTGGAGTTTTTCAACGTTTTTCTAAGTCCCTTAATAGCAAGCTACCATTCTTGGCAGTAATAAAGATGAAGAATGCTCTGTTACCAAGAAGGAAAGAATACCTCATCACTGTTCAGACTTTTCCACTGCTTTTACGAAGTCTCAGGTGTCGTGGCGGGTTGGGGAGGCAGTTGCATTTCAAGTCTCAGGGTCTTTACATCTTTTGGGATTTACTCTGGCAACGCTTGTCTCATTCTCTCAAATTAAATTCCCCAAATAAAACAGGGGAAGTGAAGGAAATGAACACATTAAAGAAACTAACAACCATTATTAGACGGTGGTATATTAAACTACAAAAAGGGACATTCGGTTTGATTTCAGAATTTTGTTTAAGGGAAAGAGTAAATGGCTTGATCTGAAACTGAAGGTAGATATTTCTAGTTTTGTATTGGAAGAAAGTTTATTAAATTTTTACTTATAATGTAAATGTTCACCTAAACGTTCCTGTGGTTCATTTCTAAATGCTTTGGTGATATATGCATGGCCAACTATTTAATGATCTTTCATGAAGTTATAGATCTGATTGGGGTGAATGCAAATGGTTGGTACTGGGGCTACTCCTTCCCCCTGAGAACAGACGTTGAATTCTCAGCCTCCAGAAGTTATAAAAGTTTACCATCACTGCAGCATTGAGGAGAGTAACACAGGCATAAAGCTGTCTTCTCCTTGGCCGATCTCCTTGTCTCCTTGACATTTAACCAGCCATTTGCTTATATAATGCTCCTCTGTCTCTGGGGGCCCGTGAGTAATTTTCATAGGCCTGAGGATGCAGTGTCTCTTTCAAACTGGGCCTTTACCCTGCTGCTCACGTCTATCATTTCTGGCTAACTCTTGGCCTGCAGGTGTCTGGTTAGACATTTAGGCCTTTCTGTGTTGGAAAGACCTGCCCTTGGGTCCTGTGTTCTCACAGCATCCTATGTATCCCCTGTCATAGTCACACAGTTCTTAAAAGGTATTCTTTGGGACCCCACACTGGTAGTAGTATTCTCCACAAAACGTATGGTTAGAAAGTTCTGGAATGGATAGCAGTGATGGTTGTACATTGTGAATGTACTTAAGGCCACTGAATTGTCCATTGAAAAATGGTTAACATGGTAAATTTTATGCTAAGTATATTTTAACTACAATAAAAAAACAAAAAAGAAGTCTGGGAAATACTCATATTCACCTCCTGGAGATTTTACATTAAAGAATCTGAGAAGTCTTAAAGACCTGTTTGACTTTCTTGACTCAGAGTTCCCCATGCTGAGGCTTTAAAAAAGGCAAAATTTCCTGTTAATGTTCAGCTAATTAATATTCTCTGGGATGTTAAATTGCAAATGCCTACTTATTTCCACACTAAATGGTGATCTTGAAGGCATGGAAAGGACCCCTCTGTAGTCCTAGAATAGAGGTCAGAGTAAGCCTTTAGTAAATATGCGTTGAGTGAAATACTTAAATCAATATAATATACTGATATAAGTATATAATATAATACTTAAATCAGTATAATAACATGGATAGCACAATGGAGTATTGTGAAAGGGACGTGGAGCTGTAGAGACCATGGGCTGACCTTTGATTTCTTCAGGTATGAAATGGAAATAGAAAACACCCTGTGAGAATAAAAGGGTTAATGCTTTTAAAGTATCTGTCATAGAAGGTTACAAATATATAAATGATAGTTCCTTTCTCTTCCCCTAAAAAATTCAATTCTCATAAAATATACGATAAAATCATAAATTTATGATAAAAATTTATCATAAATTATGGGTGTTTAGGATGAGATTACTTCCATTCGTGGGGATCAGGAAAGGATTTGAAGTCATATGAGTTAAAAGATTGACAGGATTTGGACATGTGGGGATAAAAGAAAGGACATTAACGAGAGAGAAGGAGATGCATAAACATCTGGAGTCGAGAGAGTATTGTATACATACTCTTAAGAAAAATAACATGTTCACTTGTACAGTTTATCCTTTCCACATACTCTTTTTCCCTGACTTTGGAGGAGGAAATTGGCTATGTGTTTTTCTCTGTAGACCTCTTTTAGGATCAGACAATTTTGCCTTATTTTCCCCTCCTGTTTTCTTATCCTCCTATAAATACCTCGACTTTAGCTTTCTCACTTTCAGCTTGTAGCATGTTGATATGCTGTATCTTTTGTACAAAACATGCTTATCCTCTTTTTTTTCCTTAACATTTTTATTGGAGTATAATTGTATAATTACAATGGTGTGTTAGTTTCTGCTTTATAACAAAGTGAATCATCTATACATATACATATATCCCCATATCTCTTCCCTCTTGCATCTCCCTCCCTCCCACATTCCCTGTCCCACCCCTCTAGCTGGTCACAAAGCACCGAGCTGATCTCCCTGTGCTATGCGGCTGCTTCCCACTAGCTATCTATTTTACATTTGGTAGTCCCAGCTTACACTTCGCCCTCCCCATGTCCTCAAGTCCATTCTCTAGTAGGTCTGCGTCTTTATTCCCATCTTGCCCCTAGGTTCTTCATGACCTTTTTTTTTTTATTATTATTTTAAGATTCCATATATATGTGTTAGCATACGGTATTTGTTTTTCTCTTTCTGACTTACTTCACTCTGTATGACAGACTCTACATCCGTTCACCTCACTACAAATAACTCAATTTCTTTTCTTTTTATGGCTGAGTAATATTCCATTGTATATATGTGCCACATCTTCTTTATCCATTCATCTCTTGATGGACACTTAGGTGGCTTCCATGTCCTGGCTATTGTAAATAGTGCTGCAATGAATATTTTGGTACATGACTCTTTTTGAATTATGGTTTTCTCAGGGTATATGCCCAGTAGTGGGATTGCTGGGTCCTATGATAGTTCTCTTTTTAGTTTTTTTAAGGAACCTCCATACTGTTCTCCATAGTGGCTGTATCAATTTACATTCCCACCAACAGTGTATGAGGGTTCCCTTTTCTCCACACCCTCTCCAGCATTTATTGTTCCTAGATTCGTTGATGATGGCCATTCTGACCAGTGTGAGATGATACCTCATTGTAGTTTTGATTTGCATTTCTCTAATGATTAATGATGCTGAGCATTCTTTCATGTATTTGTTGGCAATCTGTATATCTTCTTTGGAGAAATGTCTGTTTAGGTCTTCTGCCCATTTTTGGATTGGGTTGTTTGTTTTTTTGATATTGAGCTGCATGAGCTGCTTGTAAATTTTGGAGATTAATCCTTTGTCAGTTGCTTCATCTGCAAATATTTTCTCCCATTCTGAGGGTTCTCTTTTTGTCTTGTTTATGGTTTCCTTTGCTGTGCAAAAGCTTTGAAGTTTCATTAGGTGCCATCTGTTTTTGTTTTTATTTCCATTTCTCTAGGGGGTGGGTCAAAAAGGATCTTGCTGTGATTTATGTCATAGAGCGTTCTTCCTATGTTTTCCTCTAAGAGTTTTATAGTGTCTGACTTACATTTAAGTCTTTAATCCATTCTGAGTTTATTTTTGTGTATGGTGTTAGGGAGTGTTCTAATTTCATTCTTTTACATGTATCTGTCCCGTTTTCCCAGCACCACTTATTGAAGAGGCTGTCCTTTCTCCACTGTACATTCCTGCCTCCTTTATCAAAGATAAGGTGACCATATGTGCGTGGGTTTATCTCTGGGCTTTCTATGCTGTTCCATTGATCTATATTTCTGTTTTTGTGCCAGTACCATACTGTCTTGATTACTGTAGCTTTGTAGTATAGTCTGAAGTCAGGGAGCCTGCTTCCTCCAGCTCCGTTGTTCTTTCTCAAGATTGCTTTGGCTATTCGGGGTCTTTTGTGTTTCCATACAAATTGTGAAATTTTTTGTCCTAGTTCTGTGAAAAATGCCAGTGGTAGTTTGATAGGGATTAGATTAAATCTGTAGATTGCTTTGGGTAGTATAGTCATTTTCACAGTGTTGATTCTTCCAATCCAAGAACATGGTATATCTGTCCATCGAATTGTATCACCTTTAATTTCTTTCATCAGTGTCTTATAATTTTCTGCATACAGGTCTTTTGTTACCTTAGGTAGGTTTATTTCTAGGTATTTTATCCTTTTTGTTGCAATGGTAAATGGGAGTGTTTTCTTAATT
Source organism: Delphinapterus leucas (assembly GCF_059928025.1). Lineage (NCBI taxonomy): Eukaryota > Metazoa > Chordata > Mammalia > Artiodactyla > Monodontidae > Delphinapterus > Delphinapterus leucas. The sequence goes on from NC_143144.1 coordinate 10,769,191, forward strand.
TCACTTTCAGATTTTTCATCATTAGTGTATAGGAATGCAAAAGATTTCTGTGCATTAACTTTGTATCCTGATCCTTTACCAAATTCATTGATTAGCTCTAGTAGTTTTCTGGTGGCATCTTTAGGATTCTCTATGTATAGTATCATGTCATCTGCAAAAAGAGACAGCTTTACTTCTTTTCTGATTTGGATTCCTTCTTTTTCTTTTTCTTCTCTGATTGCTGTGGCTAAAATTTCCAAAACTATGTTGAATAAGAGTGGTGAGAGTGGGCAACCTTGTCTTGTTCCTGATCTTAGTGGAAATGACTTCAGTTTTTCACCATTGAGGACGATGTTGGCTGTGGGATTGTCATATATGGCCTTTATTATGTTGAGGAAAGTTCCCTCTATGCCTACTTTCTGGAGGGTTTTTATCATAAATGGGTGTTGAATTTTGTTGAAAGCTTTCTCTGCATCTATTGAGGTGATCATATGGTTCTACTTCAGTTTGTTAATATGGTATGTCACATTGATTGATTTGCGTATATTGAAGAATCCTTGCATTCCTGGAATAAACCCCACTTGATCATGGTGTATGATCCTTTTAATGTGCTGTTGGATTCTGTTTGCTAGTATTTCGTTGAGGCTTTTTGCATGTTTGTTCACCAGTGATATTGGTCTGTAGTTTCTTTTTTTTGTGACATCTTTGTCTGGTTTTGGTATCAGGGTGATGGTGGCCTCGTAGAATGAGTTTGGGAGTGTTCCTCCCTCTGCTATATTTTGGAAGAGTTTGAGAAGGATAGGTGTTAGCTCTTCTCTAAATGTTTGATAGCATTCGCCTGTGAAGCCATCTGGTCCTGGGCTTTTGTTTTTTGGAAGATTTTTAATCACAGTTTCAATTTCAGTGCTTGTGATTGGTCTGTTCATATTTTCTATTTCTTCCTGGTTCAGTCTCGGAAGGTTGTGCATTTCTAAGAATTTGTCCATTTCTTCCAGGTTGTCCATTTTATGGGTGTATACTTGCTTGAAGTAAATTCTCATGATCCTTTGTATTTCTGCAGTCAGTTGTTACTTCTCCTTTTTCATTTCTAATTCTATTGATTGGAGTCTTCTCCCTTTTTTTCTTGATGAGTCTGGCTAATGGTTTATCAATTTTGTTTATCTTCTCAGAGAACCAGCTTTTAGTTTTACTGATCTTTGCTATTATTTCCTTTATTTCTTTATCATTTATTTCTGATCTGATTTTTATGATTTCTTTCCTTCTGCTAACTTTGGGGTGTTTTTGTTCTTCTTTCTCTAGTTGCTTTAGGTTAAGTTTAGGTCGTTTATTTGAGATGTTTCTTGTTTCTTGAGGTAGGATTGTATTGCTATAAACTTCCCTCTTAGAACTTCTTTTGCTGCATCCCATAGGTTTTGGGTCATCATGTTTTCATTGTCATTTGTTTCTAGGTATTTTTAAATTTCCTCTTTGATTTCTTCAGTGATCTCTTGGTTATTAAGTAGTGTATTGCTTTGCCTCCATGTGTTTGTATTTTTTACAGATTTTTTCCTGTGATTGATATCTAGTCTCATAGCATTGTGGTCAGAAAAGATACTTGATATGATTTCAGTTTTCTTAAATTTACCAAGGCTTCATTTGTGACCCAAGATATGGTCTATCCTGGAGAATGTTCCATGAGCACTTAAGAAGAAAGTGTATTCTGTTTTGGATGGAATGTCCTATAAATATCAATTAAGTCCATCTTGTTTAATGTATCATTTAAAGCTTGTGTTTCCTTATTTATTTTCATTTTGGATGATCTGCCCATTGGTGAAACTGGGGTGTTAAAGTCCCCTACTATGAATGTGTTACTGTCGATTTCCCCTTTTGTGGCTGTTAGTATTTGCCTTATGTATTGAGGTACTCCTATATTGGGTGCATAAATATTTACAATTGTTATATCTTCTTGGATTGATCCCTTGATCATTATGTAGTGTCCTTCTTTGTCTCTTGTCATACTCTTTGTTTTAAAGTCTATTTTGTCTCATATGAGAATTGCTACTCCAGTTTTGTTTTGATTTCCATTTGCATGGAATATCTTTTTCCATCCCCTCACTTTCAGTCTGTATGGGTCCCTAGGTCTGAAGTGGGTCTCTTGTAGACAGCATATATATGAGTCTTGTTTTTGTATCCATTCAGCCAGTCTGTGTCTTTTGGTTGGAGCATTTAATCCATTTACATTTAAGGTAATTATCAATATGTATGTTTCTATTCCCATTTTCTTAATTGTTTTGGGTGTGTTATTGTAGGTTTTTCCCTTATCTTCTGTTTCCTGCCTAGAGAAGTTCCTTTAGCATTTGTTGTAAAGCTGGTTTGGTGGTGCTGAATTCTCTTAGCTTTTGCTTGTCTGTAAAGGTTTTAATTTCTCCATCAAATCTGAATGAGATCCTTGCTGCACAGAGTAATCTTGGTTGTAGGTTTTTCTCCTTCATCACTTTCAATATGTCCTGCCACTCCCTTCTGCCTTTCAGAGTTTCGCTGAAAGATCAGCTGTTAACCTTATGGGGATTCCCTTGTATGTTATTTGTTGTTTTTCCCTTGCTGCTTTTAATATTTTTTCCTTGTGTTTAGTTTTTGATAGTTTGATTCATATGTGTCTTGGTGTGTTTCTCCTTGGATTTGTCCAAGGAGATATTTATTGTTATTGATTTATTTATTATATGGGACTCTCTGGTGCTTCCTGGACTTGATTAACTATTTCCTTTTCTACATTAGGGAAGTTTTCAACTACAATCTCTTCAAATATTTTCTCAGTTCCTTTCTTTTTCTCTTCTTCTGCGACCCTTATAATTCGAATTTTGGTGCATTTAATATTGTCCCAGAGGTGTCTGAGACTGTCCTCAGTTCTTTTCATTCTTTTTTCTTTATTCTGCTCTGCAGTATTTATTTCCACTATTTTACTTTCCAGGTCACTTATCCGTTCTTCTGCATCAGTTATTCTGCTCTTGATCCCTTCTGGAGAATTTTTAATTTCGTTTATTGTGTTGTTCATGATTGTTTGTTTGTTATTTCGTTCTCTGAGGTCCTTGTTAAACATTTCTTGTGTTTTCTCCATTCTGTTTGTAAGATTTTGGATCATCTTTACTATCATTATTCTGAATTCTTTTTCCGGTAGGCTGCCTATTTCCTCTTCATTTGTTAGGTCTGGTGGGTTTTTACTTTGCTCCTTCGTCTGCTGTGTGTTTCTTTGTTTTCCCATTTTGCTTAACTTACTGTGTTTGGTGTCTCCCTTTCAGAGGCTGCAGGTTCGTAGTTCCTGTTGTTTTTGGTGTCTGACCCAGTGGCTAAGGTTTGTTCAGTGGGTTGTGTAGGCTTCCTGGTAGAGGGGACTAGTGCCTGTGTTCTGGTGGATGAGGCTGGATCGTGTCTTTCTGGTGGGCAGGTCCTCATCTGGTGGTGTGTTTTGGGGTGTCTGTGACCTTATGATTTTAGGCAGCCTCTGTGCTGAGTGTGGTTGTGTTCCTGTCTTGCTAGTTGTTTGGCATAGGGTGTCCAGCACTGTAGCTTGCTGGTTGTTGAGTGGAACTGGGTCTTGGCGTTGAGATGGAGATCTCTGGGAAGTTTTCACCATTTGATATTACGTGGAACTGGGAGGTCTCTGGTGGATCAATGCCGTGAACTTGGCTCTCCCACCTCAGAGGCACAGCACAGATACCTGGCTGGAGCCTCAAGAGCCTGTCATCCACATGACTCAGAATAAAGGGAGAAACAAAGAAAGAAAGAAAAAGATAAACTAGATTAAGATAAAATTAAGAAGGTATTAAAATAAAAAACAATTATTAAAAAATTTTTTAAAGTAATTAAAAAAGAAAGGAAGAAATAAAGAACAACAAAACCAGAAAACAAATCCAGCAATGATAAGAAGTGCTGAAAAGTATACTAAAAAAAAAAAAACAAAAATAAAAAAACCCCGGACAGACAGAACCCTAGGACAAATGGTAAAAGCAAATCTATACTGAGAAAATCACACAGAAGCATACACATACACACTCACAAGAAGAGGAAAAGGGGAAAAAATAATAAATCTTGCTCTCAAAGTCCACCTCCTCAATTTGGGATGATTTGTTGTCTGTTCAGGTATTCCACAGATGCAGGGCACATCAAGTTGATTGTGGAGCTTTAATCCCCTGCTCCTGAGGCTGCTGGGAGAGATTTCCCTTTCTCTTCTTTGTTCGCACAGCTCCCAGGGGCTCAGCTTTGGATTTGGCCCCGCCTCTGCGTGTAGGTTGCCTGAGGGCGTCTGTTCTTCGCTCAGACAGGGCGGGGTTAAAGGAGCCGCTGATTTGGGGGCTGTGGCTCACTCAGGCCAGGGGGGGGAGGGGCACAGATGCGGGGCAAGCCTGCGGCGGCAGAGGCCAGCATGACGTTGCCCCTGCCTCAGGCGTGCCGTGTGCTCTCCTGGGGTGGTTGTCCCTGGATCCCGGGACCCAGGCAGTGGCGGGCTGCACAGGCTCCCGGGAGGGGAGGTATGGAGAGTGCCCTGTGCTCGCACACAGGCTTCTTGGGGGCGGCAGCAGCAGCCTTAGTCTCTCATGCCTGTCTCTGGGGTCCGCGCTGTTAGCTGCGGCTTGTGCCAGTCTCTGGAGCATCTTTAAGCAGTGCTCTTAATCCCTTCTTCTAGCGCACCAGGAAACAAAGAGGGAAGAAAAAGTCTCTTGCCTCTTTGGCAGGTGCAGACTTTTTCCCGCAGCCCGAGCCTCAGCTCCCAGCCCCGCTTGCCCCAGCGGGTGAGCAGACAAGCCTCTCGGGCTGGTGCTGGCATCTCTCCACGTTGCCCTCTTCACCTCTGCTGCTACGCTCTTCTCCGTGGCTCCGAAACTCCCCCCTCCACCACCCACAGTCTCCTCCCGCGAAGGGGCTTCCTAGTGTGTGGAAACCTTTCCTCCTTCATAGCTCCCTTCCAGTGGTGCAGGTCCCGTCCCTATTCTTTTGTCTCTGTTTATTCTTTTTTTTTTTGCCCTACACAGGTACGTGGGGAGTTTCTTGCCTTTTGGGAGGTCTGAGGTGTTCTGCCAGCGTTCAGTAGGTGTTCTGTAGGAGTTGTTCCCCATGTAGATGTATTTCTGATGTATTTGTGGGCAGGAAGGTGATGTGCACATCTTACTCTTCCGCCAGCTTGAAGCTCCTCTCCTTATCCTCTTTTTTTTTTTTTTTGCTGTACGTGGGCCTCTCACCGCTGCGGCCTCTCCTGTTGCGGAGCACAGGCTCCGGACGCGCAGGCCCAGTGGCCACGGCTCACGGGCCCAGCCGCTCTGCGGCACGCGGGATCCTCCCGGACCGGGGCACGAACCCGTGTCCCCTGCATCCGCAGGCGGACTCCCAACCACTGCGCCACCAGGGAAGCCCTCCTTATCCTCTTTTGATGAACCCTTGAACTAATAGGCCATGAGCCCTTGTGGGGCAAGAATCAATTCAGTTTTGTCCACTCAGTACTTAACATTGTGCTCAGCACACGGGAGTGATGGACTGAATGATTGCCAGCTGAATGAGGGAATGGATGGATGGATGGGTGAATGAATGAATAAAAAAATAGATCTAGTGCTGTGTGTCTAAGATTGAGGCCAGGGAGCTCTAATGAGTTTATGTGAAGTGCCAGGTGGTAGCCAATGTTAATATACAAGTGCTTTCCCTGAGATGTGGTATGATCTGGCGGAGAGCAGCATCCTCACTGTATATACAGTAATCCAGGTTATCCATGGGTGGTAGAAAGGGCTGAGAAAAAGCCAGGCAGAGAAGTGGGAACTAATTCGTAGATGATCATGTTTGGTCCAGGGCAAAGTGTGGTCTGAGGGCAGTGTACCTAGGGAGAAAAATGGGAGCCAGTGGACAGGAGAGTTCTGTTAAATGTGTGAAGATAGAGGTTCCATATCATTGCTTTGTTGGGAAGAACAGTTATATTTTCATAGCAGTTGTGATTCAGTTCATTAAATACTTAATTTGATTGTGTACTAGCAAGGGCAGGGAATTAGAGGGATGCGAAGAGCTGGTAGTGTCAACAGATTGATCCTTTGGGAAATTTTCAATCTTACAGAGAAATAAAACATAGAAATCCGAGCTATTTTTTTTTTAAATCCCACATTTGTTTATTTATTTATTTATTTTTGGCTGTGTTGGGTCTTCGTTTCTGTGCTAGGGCTTTCTCTAGTTGTGGCAAGCGTGGGCCACTCTTCATCGTGGTGCGCGGGCCTCTCACTATTGTGGCCTCTCTTGTTGCGGAACACAGGCTCCAGACGCGCAGGCTCAGTAGTTGTGGCTCACGGGCCTAATTGCTCCGTGGCATGTGGGATCTTCCCAGACCAGGGCTCGAACCCGTGTCCCCTGCATTAGCAGGCAGATTCTCAACCACTGTGCCACCAGGGAAGCCCTGAGCTATGTTTTAAGGCCCATATCAATCACTATCTCCTCCATGAAATCCTCCCCAGTGAAGACAGAATCCTATGAAATTATTTTTGTGCAGTTGGAAACTTAATTTTGTTTCATCTTATAGTATTTACTGATTGCTTGCTACGTGGGTATGAGTTTTATTTTCCCCGCCAGATTAAATATTTGAGGTCAGGGCCCATGCCTTACTAATGGAATGATGAATATGACAGGTTAATAGGGTAATCTTACATGATTCCTGAAGTCTCTAACAATCAGTATCTGACAAACACATATAAACAGTGGAATCTTTGGATTACTTGTCCTAACACTGAAGAAGTATATCTTAATACTGCTTTAAAGCAGTCCAATTTATAAAATAAGTTTATATGTATTATTCATATTAATTTCATGAGGATCTGGAGTGTACACATTAACAATATATTTTAGAAATAAAAAATTGTCCATTTTTAGAGAAATGTTTTTCAAAGGTGTCAGTCTATCTCAACAAGTTTTTTATGGTCTTCAGTTACATTTCTTCCTTATGTCTTTAATATTGTTTCTAAATTCTTAAGTTCTGTTTGTCAATAATACCAAGTGATTCTCTTTTCTACTAGGTTATCCAGATTTTGCCATCCTGGAAGACATTGAAATTTAATTTTTTTTCTGTTGTCTGAGTGCTTGTTTTGGACTTGGAAGAAATGTCAGTGGATTTTTTTTTTTTTAAGCAGAAGGGATGTTTGAGAGTATAGTCCTGAGTATCTGGATGTACATTCATTCTGCTGTTAATTGAGTTGCTGTTCTGCTAATATCTACTGACAGCCTCTCATTCATCTTTATAGTTCTCATATAGGAAGGTGAGATGTTACAAGCTTAAGGTGATAGGCTTAAACTTGGCTTTCCTTCCCTCCTTCCCCCATAGGTGGTAAAGAAAGCAAAACAAGAAACTAAGAGTTGATTCTGAAAATTGATAAAAGAATTATTCTTTGTAATTTAATTCTAAACCATTATATTAAAGCATATTGTTTATACTTTATTATTAATTGTAGATGTAGAAACATGAGGTTCTGTAAGGGCTTATCACCTTCCTGGATTTTAGACCCATGATAGGATTTTGTTTAGTTAGAGTTTTATTGTCCACAGCAGTTGTTTTCTTTAAAGCAATTTAAGAAATCATATATTTTAAACTTGCTTACTAGATAACTAAGTTAAACATTGAATGGAGTGCTATATTAGGAGATTCTAATATTTATGGATTAGGAATCATTTGTTTGAACTGTAGGCTATGCATGCAAATATTGTGGATAAAAAGAATCATTTAAGCATTTGAAAAATTAGGTGTGACCAGATGAAGTTGTGGTTATAAAGTGTATTTGACTAGGACTTGACTTTTTGTTAAAAACAAGATGAATTTGAAGCACATTTTTCTCATGATAATCCCAAATGATTTCACTGCCTTTTTAGATTTTTGTACCTTTCACAATGTGTAAGACATATCTGTCTTCACTGTTAGTAAAATTTTTGAGGAAAAAAAAGAAAAAGAAACATTGTATACAGAGTTGATAATTAGTTTAAATATAACTACAGGAAGTACTTTATATCAGCTGGGAGTTTATTGATCAATGCAGTATTTTTAATTAAAAAAATCATGACCCCAATAATGTTGTCTACTTGAATTGAATTGGAAGCAAAATGTATAATTTGTTAGATATCTTTTCCATGTAAATATCCACTGGAATATTTTAAATTGAGAAACTGCAAATCTCTCTCTTTGCATACTAGAGGCTTAGTTGTTTTGGATGACAAGAATACTCTTTTCATATGTTTATCCCTTCACTCATTCACAGATACATGTAAATACCCTTGTTAAAGAGATTCTTTTTTTAGTGGGGGGTGGGGTTGGTGATGGGGGTGTGCCAGGCAGGTTGTGGGATCTTAGTTCCCTGACAAGGGATCGAACCCAGGCAGTGAGAGCACAGAGTCCTAACCACTGACGCCAGGGAATTCCAGAGAGAGATTCTTTTTCTAATGTAAACATTGACACTAGGTGCTGGTGATACAGTGATACCAAGTTTCAAATGAGAGTCTGTTGGTTCCAAAAGCCACATCCTTTCACTCTAACAAGGATGGCAGATAGGTTTGTTCACTTGTGGAGCATCTGTTATGCACCAAGATCTGTTTTTCTGTAGTGTCCATAGGGTAATCCCCAGTATCATGCTGAGTTTGGAGTGTATTCTGAACTGGTACAGAGCTTCCTCTGGGGAGGGGAGGTTTGGAAGCAGGTTACCAGCTTACTCTTCTTGTGGATCATGTGTGAGTCAGGCATTTGTAAGTTTATATAGTATGTTAATATAGAATAATCATGCCATCATATAATCACATAATTCACCCATCAAATCTTTACTGGACTTTTGTGTGTCAGGTTAACCCCCTTCCCCACTGCCCCTGCTCAATCATCTTATCCTCTATCATCAAGGAGCTTAAAAAGGCTAAATAGAGATAATTAGGGATGTGATGACCAAAAGCCACTTTAAAGTTAACAAACGTAAATTATTTATTTATTTATTTTTAATTTATTTTTTTTTTTTTGCGATACGCGGGCCTCTCACTGTTGCGGCCTCTCCCATTGCAGAGCACAGGCTCTGGACGCACAGGCTCAGCGGCCATGGCTCACGGGCCCAGCCGCTCCGCGGCATGTGGGATCTTCCCAGACCAGGGCACAAACCCATGTCCCCTGCATAGGCAGGCGGACTCTCAACCACTGAGCCACCAGGGAAGCCCTATGACTCTTTCTGAATTATGGTTTTCTCAGGGTATATGCCCAGCAGTGAGATTGCTGGGTCATATGGTAGTTCTATTTTTAGTTTTTTAAGGAACCTCCATACTGTTCTCCATAGTGGCTGTATCAATTTACATTCCCACCAACAGTGCAGGAGGCTTCCCTTTTCTCCACACCCTGTCCAACATTTATTGTTTCTGGAGTTTTTGATGGTGGCCATTCTGAAGCCAGCAGTTTCTGATTATAAGTGGCTATTGTTTTCATTTAATGTTTGGGTTGTATGAAAAAAACAATTTTGTGGAGTGGTAGAATTTTGATAGGAAATGAAATCACAAGTTGTAGGAAAATGGCAAAATAACCATTCCCATAGCCCACAGCCCTCCTCACAAATTTTGCCTGTAAAAACTCTTCCCTGAAAACCATCGGGGAGTTTGGGCGTTTTGAGCATGAGCTGCCCATTCTCCTTGCTTGGCCCTTGTAATAAACATTTCTGTGCTCCAAACTCCTATGTTTTGGTTTGTTTGGCCTCAGTGCGTGTTGGACACATGAACTGGAGTGTGACCACAGGGGTTGGCACATTGGTGTTTCCTTTTGAAAAGTAGAGACAAAAGGCGGAAGCTGGAAGACACACCTGTTTTTATTAGCTCCAGGGTGTGTTAGCGTGCCACAAAGATTTGACTTGCCTTTGAGAGGTCTAGAATTTGGCATATGCTTCAGCCACTGGATGTAAAACACAGACAAAACAGAGGAGGGGAGCTAAGGGGCAGAGGGACGGTCTCAGCCAATCTCCTGCTCCCCCTAGGTTGTTGATGGAGGGAGCTGGAGGTGAAGTTGGCCCCTGTTTCTGCACGACCTGAAAAGTAATTTCATTCATGTCCTGGATTGAATCAGATTCCCTGCCTTGAGTTCAGAAAGGTCACAAAACCAAGGAGTAACACCAGAGTGCTGATTTGTTAACTGATGCTGAAAAATGCTGGCTCAGCTGGGCTGGATTTTGCAGTTGCCCGGCTGTAGTCTTGGTGAGCCACGTTACTTACTCATTCATCAAACAGTATTTCTAGGCTCTTGGGTTACAGTGTGAACAGGACAAGTGTTCTAGGGTGTTCTGAGAGGGAGGCAGGGTGAGGGAGCAGAGGCAGGCAGAAATAAAGAACGGGAAGACTATCAGATAACGATGAGCGATGATGTACAGGAGGTGACAGTGGGAAGCTGTGAGAGCGAGTGGCCGGCTTGCTGGCTTACATGGGCTGGCATCCTGAAACCTTCCTGACTGTTCAGCCAAAGGGCGCTTGATGAGCTTGGAATCAAGGACCCACCCCATGACTCCCTGCCTTTTTGACAGACATAAGCTTTTTGTAGTTATGCTTGTAAATGCGATCTAGTTCAGGCCAGAGCTCTCCAAGTTGATTTTGCGTATCTTTGTTTACAATTTTGTTTCTGCTACTTTCTTATTTATTTTTACGATTTTATTTTTTAATTGAAGTGTTGTTGATTTACAATATCATGTTTCAGGTGTATAACACAGCGATTCAGTTATACATATATATATTTTATATCTCTGTATATCTATTCTTCTTCAGATTCTTTTCCCTTATAGGTTATTACGAAACATTGAGTAGAGTTCCCTGTGCTATACAGTAGGCTCTTGTTGGTTATCTATTTTATATATAATAGTGTGTATATGTTATGCTAACTCTCAAAAGGCAGTCCCCTTCCTTTTTCCCAGAATCATTGGGGCTCTCTCTAGCTCCTGTCCATACCCCATGTGCCTGCTATGATGTATTTAAAATCATGAAATAAGCCGGCCCCATGTGGGAATATATTTCAGAGAAATATTTGCAATGTTCGTGCTTTTAGGCCTCATGCTATTTATTATTCATTTTGTTTTTTACGCCTGGAAAGAGAGTGCTGATGGAGGAGGCAGGTGAAGTGGTGGATGGTTGAAAAATCAGTAACAGGAAAGAAATGAAACTGATTTTCAGGAGAAAAGCTTAAGTATTTTTGACAAATTCATGTGCAAATTTCTGCTGAACTCATAAGGGATGAAATTTCTTAAAAAGGATCATAATCTCCTTGCATTTGACTTGCTTCATCTGAAAGCACTGGAGAAACAGATGGGTGAATTACAAATTTTTGAGACTGTCAAAAATTGGGCCCTAGCTTTTGTAAGGTTGGGGTAAATTATGAACTGCCTGTCCCCAGATTACATAATGTTCTTGAATTTATTTTAAATAATATTTTTTCATCTATTATTAAAACTTCAAAATAAACAGTGTGAGGGTGATCTTAGTGCTGCACCCCACCACGGTGCCATGGGCATTCGGCCAAATTGAACCTGGGAATGTTGCTTTTTTAAAAAAAATAAATCTATTTTATTTATTTATTTTATTTTTGGCTGTGTTGGGTCTTCGTTCTGCGTGCGGCCTTTCTCTAGTTCCTGTGAGCGGGGGCTACTCTTCGTTGCGGTGCGCGGGCTTCTCATTGCGGTGGCTTTTCTTGCTGCAGAGCATGGGCTCTAGGGCACGTGGGCTTCAGTAGTTGTGACGCACAGGCTTAGTTGCTCTGGAGCATGGGAGATCTTCGCGGATCAGGGCTCGAACCCGTGTCCCTTGCATTGGCAGGTGTGTTCTTAACCACTGCGCCACCAGGGAAGTCCTGGAATTTTGCTTCTTAAGGACAGTTTCCCATCATCTGACATAGAGCACCTGGGGTTTGCCAGCTTTCCCCGCTTCTCTGATACTATTTGTGAGCAGTATCCCGAACATAATATTAGGCAACACCAGCAATAAAACAGATGCTTTCTGCATGAATGTTTTTGGAGGCAGAAAGATGAGCCAATTAAACATTTTGTTTCCTGATGCATATGTAACATTTGTACACATGGATGATCTTTTTAAAATTTGTGATTTGCTACTGTTGACAGTGATATTTAGACTGAAGTCTCTCGGGGCTGGAGCCCAGATTTTTAAATTATTTGCAAAAAGTTTTTTAGTAAGTGAAATTAGCCCTGTATTTTAAAATGAATGAATGTAACAGATCACTGTTGGAAAGCAGGTAAAATCTACTGCATATCTTATTTATTCTTTAGACATGTTACATGATTGAGTCATGTCATGAGTATTTAAAGAAACAAAATAATTCTCTGGCACACCTAAATTTCATGTAGGCAATTGGACACCATAGAGCGTTTGCAATTCTAGTTACAAATTGTACTGCTGTCCAGAAGGTCTCATTGAGCTCAGGGCATTTGCTGTCTCCTGTACCAGTTTTGAGGAAATAAAAACATCTAGGTATACTTGTTAGGTTCTAGGGTTTCAGGTTCAATCTCTGTACAGCACGACCTAACAAGAAAATCAGTAGTCACCGGAGAGTATGCTTGGCATTAAATTACGCGAGATAAATGTATTTGTTTGGGTTTGAACAAAAACTAAAGCAACAAATACGCTAACCAACAGAACCCACGTCTTCACTGCAGATTGGCTGTTAACACTTTGCATTCTAAGATCGTCTCCCACATGCTATCACCAAAGCTGCTTTATTTGATTTCCAAAGCTGTGCTGTGTTGAATATTTGATGAAACAGACTGCAGATGTCTGCAGTGGCGTTTTCGGTGAATCCCTGCTCACAGCTGAGAAGTCTCTCCTCTTGGAGATTTCCAGGGCTTGGTTCTCAATCTGGAGAACAGAGGAGAGAAGCATGATTATTCCTATCAGTGGGTAGGCACGAGAATGATACGTGAACACTCAGAACTTCCTACCTTCCAATAAAAATTCCACATACAGTTAGTGATCCTCACGTCAAATGGTAGTGGTCCAGCTTTTCTTAGAGGAGCAAAGACTGTTCAGCAGCTTGTCTCCAGGGAGGGCACTTTTGCTGAGTAATATCTGTGGCCACGATGGTGAGGACATTCTTTTGTTTGCTGTAACTTTTCGACTGGATGAGTGTGGTAGTGTGAGCATTCCTGTTTATAAGGCAGAGAGTAGGCACTGCGGTCTGTCAGTAGTAGTTTTCTCTAAATGAAGGAATCAGTGTGGTTCTCTGATGTCTGGTTGCATGTCAGGAGCCCGTAGGTGAAAGCTGTGATTCTAAGTCTAGGCTGACTTTCTTTTTCTCAAAACAAAAAATGAAACAACAATAACAACCCCTTCTTTTCCTGGATACCCACCTAGCCAAAGGGAAACGGATTTATTGGGGTACTGATGTCAGGAGACCAGTAGTCCTGGGGGTTGGGGCCGGCTGGAACCTACAGCTGTCACAGTGTGTCTTAGAAATGGCCTGGATCTCACTCCATTTGCCTATAAATGTTCTTTGTAGATCCCACGTGGGGTTGGTAGGCTTGGCCAGCTTCCAGTAAAGAGACTGTTAGCCCCATTCTGGGCCAGTAATGGCCTTCTCTTCCTGGGCATTACTTGTTAGAAGTTTTATTAGGGACGAAGCTTTAAGAATAATGCGTTTGGGCTTCCCTGGTGGCACAGTGGTTAAGAATCCGCCTGCCAATGCAGGGGACTCGGGTTTGAGCCCTGGTCTGGGAAGATCCCACATGCTGCGGAGCAACTAAGCCCGTGCGCCACAATTACTGAGCCCACGCGCCTAGAGCCTGTGCTCCGCAGCAAAGAGAAGCCGCTGCAACGAGAAGCCCGTGCACCACAAGGAAGAAGAGTAGCCCCCTCTTGCCACAACTAGAGAAAGGCTGCGCGCAGCAACGAAGACCCAGTGCAGCCAAAAATAAACAAATAAAATAAATTTATGAAAAAGAAGAAAAGAATAATGGGTTTGATCTGTGTGCAGAGGAGAGACTGGCTTAGGAAATTCATAGCTGCATTTTTGACATCCTGTTTTTCCTGGAGGTCGGTTATTTGAGGGTTACGAACTTTGGTGTCATCTGTCTTCTGAACACCCTGCCTGTTAAAGGTAGAGTCTGTTATTTCTTAAGAGACTGATGATCAAGTTGATAGATTGCCAAGCCTTCTGCTCATCTTTGCCATGTCTTCTCCAGCCCTCTCTGAGAGGATCGTCCATGCCTTTGGAGAATGGAGGTGAAAAAACGTGTAGCACATAATACTTGAATTATAGTTTGGGGGGAAATTTAAGGATGGGGGTAATTAAAATGTTTGAGTTTTCAGTGATCTCTTTTTGCGAGTGTTTTTTGCCACCGTGAAGGACATCAGTACCGTCTGCCATCAGATGTGCCCTACTTTCAGATGTTAAATGCTCTATACCAGCTATAGATTTAATTTAGTGGTCAGGAGTAGTTTTGACTTTCGATCTTTTAGGATGTTGATCTAAATGTGCTAGGAATATTTAAGTCTATACTCTTAATTTTATCCGCATGGGGTATATGGCATTGGAAACAATTTGGTTATTGATTTTTCGGGTTTTGTTTTATTCTTTGTAGCCAGCCAAAAAGAACAGAATTAAATGTTTCATTTGAGATATCTCATCCTATGACTTTTTTCCTTCATCTTTGGGTTTTCCATAATAATAGGAAACTTTGAGTACCTTTGATATGCCATGGTGATTTCTTTTTTCTTTTTTCTTTTCTTTTTTTTTTTTTTGCCGTACGCAGGCCTCTCACTGTTGTGGCCTCTCCCGTTACGGAGCACAGGCTCCGGACGTGCAGGCTCAGTGGCCATGGCTCACGGGCCCAGCCGCTCCGCGGCATGTGGGATCCTTCCGGACCGGGGCACGAACCCGTGTCCCTTGCATCGGCAGGTGGACTCTCAACCACTGCGCCACCAGGGAAGCCCTGGTGATTTCTTTTTTTCTTTTGATAGTGGCTGAATGAGATGTGTGTGATTGCATCAAATATTAAATTGTTACTAAATTGCAGTTATTGTGAACATGCATTCATCATTTCTAAATGTCATCTAATTATTTAGAAATTACTTGTCCCCCCCAAACACCAAAATATCATTTGTTGTTGTCTTGGCTTATGGTATGAATGGGCTGCTGTGTGTAATTGCCTTTTTGCTAGGTGAAATATGCTTCTAATATCTTGCCCTGTTTTAAAAATAAATATGACTGGAATTTTACCTTCACATTTGTAAATGTATAACATAACTGGAATATTTTAAGCAAAACATGGTAAAGCAAGCAGATCTGCTTAGAGCCCTAGAAGTAATTGTACCATTTGTACCTAAGTAGGTTTTTGTTGTATGGATAGTTCATATACTGTAGGCATGATACGTTGTTTAGTGAAAATTCTAAGAACGAGAAACACTTAAACTCCTACCTTTTATGAACTGTTAGCACATAAAAGTTCATATCTAAAAATTCCCCTAAAATTAACTGTTTAATATTGATTTAGCTATAGTTTGGACATCTTCCCCCCCCCCTCCTTCATTTCATTTCTTGAGTGCTTATTGTGTAAAGTCATTATTCCAGGTGCTGGGGATTCAGTGGTGACAAAATAAACATCCTCCTCTCGTGAAATGTACTTTGGAAGATGGAGAGATTCTGACAATAAGCAAAATAAGCGAGGTGATGGCAGACAGGGATATTGTTCTGAAGAAGAAAACAACCACACAGCAATGGGAAAGAGAGCAATATGGGGGTTGAGAGTAAGAGGGAGGGCATTTTAGGCAGGCTCGGTCTGATTATCCTGTGGATGTGCTGCTTGGGTCGAGTCATGAATGACGAAGAGGAGCCAGCTCTGGAAAGAGCTAGAGGAAGAGCCTTCCATGCAGAGAAGCAGCCAGTGCCAGGCTCTTAGGCAGGGGAAGCTGGTCAGGTTGGAGGGCATTGTGGCAGGAGTACAGCCAGCACGTAGAGCCGAGGGAGGCGGGAGACGCAGGGTTCAAATGAGGACTTGAACTCTCATAATGCCTGGAGCAGTGACTCTTTTCTGTCTCAGCCCGGTGGCCCAAGGGTGCCAGTGACTCACAGAAGCTGGCGGACTAATTATAAAGTGAGACTAAAGAGAAGCAAGATGGTAGTTAATTGAAGTGAAGGTTTCATTTCATTTCACGCTCATCACAAGGCTGTGTTTTAAAACGTTTACAGTAAATGTTTGTTAAGGTGCTTTGTAAGGATACAAGGAGTAATTAGCAAATAAAAGAGGTTGTTATCCTACAAATATAGAAAATCTTTCAAAAAAGCATTGAGCAAGTTACCTGTGACTTATGGTCAGATGTTGAACTACTGTGTTATAGAGCTGGATGAAGATACAGCTGATGCAAAACACAGAACCTGCCTTAAAAGTCATTCTAGGAACCAGAATAGGTGTAGGTATTACATGTATGTGTAGGTGTAGCAGTTGGTGCAGGGGCACATGTAGAAGTAGGTACAGGTATATTTGTAGATACAGGAGCAGGTGTAGGCGTACGTGTAGGTGTAGGTGTAGGAGGATGGGTGTAGGAGCAGGAGTGGGGTCTGGTGGGGGAGGCAGAGGCGTATGTATATGCAGCACCCCTGTGGTTGTAATCTGAGTTCTAAGTAGTTCTAGGATTTCTTAGAGGTTTCTGAAGGGTATTGGTTATGGTAAGGAGAGAGAGGCCAAATGGGTGGACTTTTCTTGAAAATAGGTCCTCCCATTAAAAATGTTTTAAAATATAGTGCTTTAAAATGTCAATTACAATATGTAATTGTATATATGGAATGAATATGTGGAATGAAGCCCTTGCCAAACGAGTGAAACCCATCATCAAGTCTGTGGGGGTAGAGGACTTTCCAGTTTTAACCCTTCTGGCCACACAGTTAGAACCCCCCGAGCCTGTCCGGTTGGTGACTACCTGCAGAGAAAATACAGCAGTGATATTAATATCTGGATCAGGGTGCCTGTGATTTATATTATCTCACTTCCATATACTCATTTTCTTACTAGGTTTTAGAAACCTTTGCAGCTCAGTGCATTAGGTAATCTGCCTGTTGATATATTGGCTATTAACTATTGCACTATCAAGATATTATCAGTGATTCTCTAGGGACAAGCAAAAATCTCCGAGACTCCTCTGGAAGTTGTTATTCAAAAACCTGCTTTCATCAGAGTTTCTCTAATTATGCAGTGCAGTGATGTAGAAAAAGGCTGCAATAGATTTCATCTGCACTTGCCTCGTTGCTTCAGATTTCTGTGTTCACAATGAGTAATGTACGTATGCTTCCCAAACAGGTGGACGATCAGAGAGCTCTATGCAAACACAAGTAGGTTGCTAGCTGGAATATCAACGCTTTGACTCAGGAGTTTCTCTGCTTTGCACCCAAAAGGTTAAAAGCACTTTTCATTCTTGTCCCCATCGTGTTTCCTGAACCAGGCTCTCTTTGCCTTGACATCAGTGTCTGCTAAGCAGCAACCTGGCTTGGCTGTGCCCTTGAACGTGTGCAGACCTTTGAGAAGTGAGTAGCAAGTTCATCAGTCTGGCTTAAATGGTCTCCATTCTCACCACTGCTGTTTGGGCATAATTAAATCGCTAATTCATTCTTCCCATCACAGAGCTGTTATTCCTCTTTAACCAAGTACTTAATGTATGGTCACAAAAGATAAATTTCATCAGTAGGTCCTCTCCCTAGACTTTGAATTTTGTTTGCTCTTGGGTGGGTGAAGCTCCTTATGCTTCCCAGGTATGGATTCAGACAGACTAACTTTCTATGCATGATTTTTCATTTCCTGTGTAGGCATTAGAAAATTGGCCAGACGCATTAAGAGTTTGAACTTCCATGGTAAAAGATTAGTGTACTTAATTTTATTTAATTTAAAAGAGGTAATTCCAAGGGTGTACTTGATTGTGGTATGTTCATCATTAGGAGAATTAAAAATGTTTCATTTTTCTTCATTCACTCTAGTTTAATATTTAAACAAGGTATTAAATGAGTTTAGAGAGCAGTGCATTTATAATAAATTCTGAGTGTGGCTCGGAGTTTTCCTCAAGGATTTTGAGTTTTAATCTGTTCTCAGATTAGTGGCAATGTTAAAAAAAAAAAAATTGTAAACAACCAGTGTGTTCTTGTTACTGTCCAATTGGCCTCCCTTTTGTGAGCTGGTTTCTTGCCCAGCTTCAAGGCACCATCTTTTCCAGCAAGGGAACAATGTGCCAATTAGTTACCACCTGTGAGGAGCATTATTAAGAGGTTAGAGATGAGATGCGGAAAATTAATGTCACCTAGTTCATCGACCAGTGTGCAGAGGAAAAAACAGAGATGATAATTTAAAAGATATTCTTCCATCCTCGATACCTATTTTGTTTAAAGAGGAAAGCTGGTGCTCCAATGAGTACCACATCCTCATAAAGCCAGTAACAAAATAGAATACTTTCCTTAAGAGGTGTAAAAATAGATGTGAAAGGCAAGAAAATATTTTGAGAAATTTACCAAATTTTCTTTTGCCCTGGGATGCTTCTGGCAAAACCAGGTTTATTGCCTTATTTTCTTTAAGTTCACTGTGCGTACAGTGTTGGGATAGGAGGAACTGCCGGCATTATCTGGGTATGGTTGTGACTGGGGAGCCCCAAGGAGGTTCCCGAGGACCCCAGACTTTCCCCTTTCGGGGACAGTGGTTTACCTATGCCATGCCATATCCACAGAATGATGGGTGTTAGATCCTCGGTAAGGTTGCTTGCTGTGTTTAAGTACTTGGGATATCAAATGCCAGAAGGCTGCTAGTATGAACTCTTGGCTGGTGTGCACCTGGGTAATCCTATCGCCCGTTTCAGCTTCATAGTAACATGTTAAGGTTATTATTATTACTATTAAGGTATTGTTTACCTGACTTTTCGGATGAGGAAAAAAGAGATGCAGAAAGATTGGAAACTAGGTGCCTTGCTGTAGCTGCTACAGGTGCAACAAATGACCCTTTCACTTAGCTTCTCAGTGCATCCAGATAGCGTTAGAGGCAGCTCTGAGAATAAAAAAAAGGAAGCACCCACATAATTTATGTGTGCGTCTTGCTCTGTAGCTAACTGCTTCTACTGGGCTTTGGGACTGCAGACAATTGGTTTGAGGCCTGGCACTGTTGCTTATTAGCTGTGTGCCTTGGGCACATTACTTAATCTGTCCAAACCTGAATCTCCTCATTTGTAAAACAGAGACAGTCATAAAATAGAACGCATCTCACTGGGTTGTGGGAGAGTTACAAGAGATATGTGTTAGTGTCGTGCCTGTCAGTTCTCCTTGACTGTTAGCTAGTGATACTCTGATGGTTCCTTCTTTGTAAAAAAAATTTATTGAAGTACAGTTGATTTACAATGTTGTGTTAATTTCTGCTCTACAGCACAGTGATTCAGTCATTTATACACACACACACACACACACACACACACACACACACACATACACACATTCTTTTTCACATTCTTTTCCATTACGGTTTATCACAGGATACTGAATATACTTGCCTGTGCTCTACAGTAGGACCTTGTTGTTTATCCATTCTCTATATAATAGTTTGCACCTGCTAATTGTGATGGTTACTTCTGTGAGAAGACACACTGACCACCAGCTCAGAAGAGCTGCAGGAGAGAGAGAGAGAGAGAGAGAGAGAGTGTAGTGAGGTCACGTGACAGTCTTTCACCTCAGGAGTGATTGGCCTCTTTTTCTGCATCTTAAATTTTCCACATAGATGGGCTGGGAAATCCACACACTGTAAATATCCATCTGTATCATGTGCAAAGGCAGTTTTTATGCATGATTTTTCATTTCCTGTGTAGGCATTAGAAAATTGGCCAGATGCATTAAAAGAGTTTGACCTTCCATGGTAAAAGATTAGTGTACTTAATTTTATTTAATTTAAAAGAGGTAATTCCAAGGGTACTTGCTTATGGTTTTCAACATTAGGAGAATTAAAAATGTTTCATTTTTCTTCATTCACTCTAGTTTAATATTTAAGCAAGGTATTAAATGAGTTTAGAGAGTGGCACATTTATAATAAACTCTGAGTGTGGCTCAGAGTTTTCCTCAAGGATTTTGAGTTTTAATCTGTCCCCAGATTAGTGGCGATGTTAAAAAAAAAAAATTGTAATCAACCAGTGTGTTCTTGTTACTATACACTTGGCCTCCCTTTTTTTTTTTTTTTTTTTTTTGCCGTACACGGGCCTCTCACTGTTGTGGCCTCTCCTGTTGTGGAGCACAGGCTCCGGACGCGCAGGCTCAGCAGCCATGGCTCACGGGCCCAGCCGCTCCGTGGCATGTGGGATCCTCCCGGACCGGGGCACGAATCCGTATCCCCTGCATCGGCAGGCGGACTCTCAACCACTGCGCCACCAGGGAAGCCCGGCCTCCCTTTTGTGATCTGGTTTCTTGCCCAGCTCCAAGGCACCATCTTTAGTTACTGTCTCCTGAACTGTGCTCCCTTAGAACTGAACTTTGACTTCAGATAATCCAACTCTCTCTAGATGATCTTTCCCATTTATGAACCTTCCCTCCTCCACTGCCCACCTGCTGCCCCCTACCCTTAACCTCAGCCTTCACTGACCCCAGTGTCCTGTTGGAGGTCCACCATCATCCACTGCGCTATGGCACCTTCCTGTGGTAGTGCTAAAGACAGTGACTTGCAGTTGTGTATTTAGTTCTTTATTTTCCCCTTCGACCTTATCTGAAAATTTTCCATCTTGTGTTCTTTCTAGTATACCTGTTGCCTTTTCAAATAACAGCAAAGTTGGGGGGGATACGTTTAAATCGTGCTAAGTATTTAGGAATAATTTCATAATGGGACTCTTTTGGACTCTGCTGTTATAAATACTCGAACAATGACCCAGGATCGAGAGTCAGTCATATTTGTAAAGCATTTCAATTACTAGTGAGGGCAAGGTGATCGATGTCACAGACTCCACATTTTAAAAAAACCAGTCCCTGAGTTATGTAAGTTGATCAACGAAGGTTAAAAAACACTCTGTGAATAAGGTTTTCTATTTGCAGCATTTCTTAACATTTTTCTCCAGATTTTAAGTGTGTTATCGTGAGTCAGCCTTTATGATTGCAAAGCCTTGGTCTTGTTAATAATGTATAACTTCCAAATGAGTCATGAGCTTATGCATAGCTTTTGAGTATGCAAATTTTATAATACTCATACTCTGAAGGCTTATATTTTTCTGTTTATTTAAAAGTGTTAGGTCTCATTTGCATTGCATTTTACAGCTATATTATGTCCTATTTATTTATTTATTTACGGCTGTGTTGGGTCTTCGTTGCTGCGCGTGGGCTTTCTCTAGTTGTGGCGAGCGGGGGCTACTCTTCGTTGCGGAGTGCGGGCTTCTCATTGCAGTGGCTTCTCGTTGCGGAGCACGGGTGGTAGGTGCGTGGGCTTCAGTAGTTGTGGCATGCGGGCTCAGTAGTTGTGGCTCACAGGCTCTAGAGTGCAGGCTCTGTAGTTGTGGCGCACGGGCTTTGTTGCTCCACAGCATGTGGGATCTTCCTGGACCAGGGCTCGAGCCTGGGTCCCCTGCATTGGCAGGTGGATTCTTAACCACTGTGCCACTAGGGAAGTCCCTTATGCCCTATATAATCTCTACATGTCACATTCAATCTAGATAGTGTCCCCTGAGGGCTTTAATTATATGCTGTAGTTCTTGAATTCTTTTATGTACTTTTCAGAAATAATCTCTTCTCTTTATTTTTATTATGGTGGATCTTAAAAATGGTTGCTCTGTAACCTGGTGTCATAGATGTCAGTCTTCTGGAAGAGTTTTCAGATTTATTTTCTTTTATGGCCTTTAGGACATTTTGTATTACTTTAGAGTCATGCCCATAACCCCATGTGTGATGTCTCTCTCTCTATACCTACATACTTATATACCCATGCTTTCATGTGCATGTGTGCATTTGTAATATATTTGAAAATCAGTTGTGTTGCGCTTGTTTTAGTAGAGATCATTGAACCATTGATGTGGTTTATATATACCATTGTTTTGGTATATAAAGCACCATTTCTTAATGCCTGTGGCCTATCTTGTATATAATTTTGAATGACTTTGAAACTACAAATATCTCTGACTGCAGCAGCGTGCCCTAAGATAGTCCTAGCTAGCACAGCCTCTGTTTGGTCCCAGGTTCACCCTGCATTCCTCATTTACAGAAGAAGGACCTGTAAGAAGGTCCTTCCCTATATTGACAGCTGTAATTTGGAAAACCCATAGCAGGCCTTCTATTTTCCTACCCAGTAGCGTTGGAACTGTTAGTGTTGGGCACATTGTAGATGTGATGGGTTGGAAAGTTAATTTTAAAATTATAATAATTTCCTATTAGCTCAGACAAATGGCCAGTGTTGTATTACTCACATTGACATTGTAAAATTTCCTCATTATAATTGACAATGATGCCTTCTTTACTTTAAAATACACTATCAAATATAAATGTCCGTGGTTATGAAATCACAAAAAATGGTCGAAAGGTGATTTTATTGGGCTCTGTCACTTAGTTGTATTGAGTATTGTTTGAAATAAGTACACCCTTGGTCTTGACTTGGAAATCTTGCTGATTAAAAGAAACCCCAAATATTAGTATCACTGGTTTTGTTAGTACTACATGAGCTTTATTATTTTTATTGGCTTTCCTGAATTTGATCAAATTGTCAGTACTTTCTGTACCTTGGGAACTATGTGTTCTTAAAAAAAGTAAAAAATCTTTAACACTGCAGGTGTTAACATTTTGCTTCGGATCACAATGAAAATATTGACACTTTATTTGATAGAGTTGATAGAAAATCCTTCATTTGCATTTTACTACTGTGTGTCTGGTGAAGATGTTCTTTTTTTTTGCGGTACGCGGGCCTCCCACTGCTGTGGCCTCTCCCGCCGCGGAACACTCGTGGCATGTGGGATCCTCCTGGACCGGGGCACGAACCCGTGCCCCCTGCATCAGCAGGCAGACTCCCAACCACTGTGCCACCAGGGAAGCCTGTGGTGAAGATGTTCTTTAACTTTGTATGAAAGCTTATTAGAAAGTTCAGGAATACACAGTACTTCCAGAAAACTGTGTACCTGAAACAAGTTAATATGCGGAACAGGTACATGTGTCAGATGTTTAATTATGGGGGAGGAAATGATACCTTGATATTTACTGAGATTACCAGTGCTTTTGCGTATAGAATAACTGATCTTTTTGTAAATAAAAAGATAGTCTTTAGTGTATGTTAGGTTGTCCTTCAAAATAGTACCTCCTTATCAGTCTCACAAAGCATGGAGATTGCCTTTGGCTTTGACTGTATTTCTCTGCTCTCTTGCTGGCAGTATCTTTGCCCAGCTCCTTCTGAATTGGTTAATACATGATAAAGTCAGCTGTCTGCTTTGGAATTGCTCTGTGATTTTAGGACATGATGCAACATACATAGCAAATTTGATCGTAAAATTCTTTTCAAAGTTATTAAACGTTAGATATTTAAAATCATGTTACAGTTATGTAAATTATAAAAGCTAGGAATAAACTGAAAATGTGTGAGTACACCCCCCAGTGTAAGGAGCATTTTCAACTTCACTAGATCCCTGTGAGCATTTTCCTGATTGGAATTTCTAGTGTTAGTGAGTCCAAGGTTGTAGTGCTCGCTACATGACAGGCCAGTAAATTGAGAGACAGGTTGTTGGGACAAGGAACAGTGACTTTATTTGGAAAGCTAGAAGACTGAGAAGATGGTGGACTAGTGTCCCAAAGAACCATCTTCCCTGAGTTAGAATTCAGGCTTCTTTTATATGAAAAGGGGGAGGAGATATGGTTGGTTGTTGCTCACTTCTTGGTGTCAAAATCCTTTGTTCTTGCAGCTGTCCATGTAGGTCACATCATGATGTTCCTGTAAACCTCCAACAAGACAAATGTTATTCTCTGTTTTGCAACTTTTAATCTCTGTATGAATGGAAAAGTGTTATGTCTGTAAAGGTCAGAGCCTTGAGAATAGGCTATTCTGTTTATTTCAGGCTGTAGGCAACATTATTAACTTGTTGCAAAAGTAATAGAATAGAAAGGTTAAAGTAAAATAAAGATCTAATATGGAGTCAGATTTGTTCTTCTCTGTTACACTAGTTTGCAGTCAATAATCTCTGTCTTGACTTTTGTTCTTGTTCTCTTGCTTTCTTGTTTTTAAAAGCCCCATACGACTGACTTGCTTGTTTTTGAAATTTAAAAATGATTTCACATGCTATAAGTGTAATCTATTGCAACTTGCTGTTTTCACTTAACATTATGTTTCTGATTGATCCACATTGATGCTCGTAGCTACAGATCAGTTATTTTCACAAGTGTATAGTATTCCATTTCATAAATATATATATATATATATGTATCGTGATTTATTTATACACACTACTTGCTGATGGTGATTGGATTGCTCCTTTTTTTTCTTTTTTTTTTTTTAACTCTAGCTGCTACAGACCATCCTGTATATGTCTTCTGATGTACAGGTGCAAGAAGTTTTTAGGATTTACACCTAGAAGGGGAATTACTGGGTTGTAGGGTATGGGCATGTTTAAGTTCACAATATAAAGCCAAATTGTTTTCCAGAGTTTTCAAAGAAATATATATAATGTTTATACGTGGGAAAAAATACGTTTTCCAGGGTAACAAATGAACATTATATGACAGAGCCAGATTGTTTTCCAGAGTTTTACGACATGTAGTCGCACCAGAGAAATGTAAGAATTCTGCATGTTCAGCGTCCTTGCCATACTTGATACTGTCAGACATTAATTTTTGCCAGTGAGGGTTGTAAAATAAAATCTCACTGTGGTTTTAATTAGTATTTCTCTGATTCCTGATGTGCTCATATATCTTTTCATATGGTTATTGGCTATTTATCTTTCTTCTTCTGGAAATACTTTGTCTATTGAGTTGTCATTTTTCTTATTTTCTTTGTATTTTCAAGATGCTGCTTCTTTGTCCATGATGTGCTGCGAACATCTTTCTTCCTTCAGTTATTGGCTTGTCTTCTTCACACTCTTTATAAAGCTCTATGGTAAACAGGCTTTCTTAGTTCTTATAGTAGGAGAATTTGTGTATTAGTTTTCTTTATAGTTAGGACTTTTTTTTTTTTTTTTTTTTTGCGGTACGCCTGCCTCTCACTGTTGTGGCCTCTCCCGTTGCGGAGCACAGGCTCCGGACGCGCAGGCTCAGTGGCCATGGCTCACGGGCCCCGCCGCTCCGCGGCATGTGGGATCTTCCCGGACCGGGGCATGAACCCATGTCCCCTGCATCGGCAGGCGGACTCTCAACCACTGCACCATCACGGAAGCCCTAGTTAGGACTTTTTTGTGTTTGGTTTCAGAAATCCTTCTCTCCTCCAAGGTTATAGAGATTCCGAAAAAAATTTTCTTCTCAGAATTTCAGAGTTTTACTTTCAACCTTTAAGTCCTTAGTAACCATCAGTTTTATTAGTGTGTACTCTGTGGTGTGAGGTAGATATCTAATATTTTTCCATATTATTATGCTATTGCCCTAGTGCTATTTATTGAATTAGACCATCTTTGCTCATTGCCGCCTTTGTCCCCTGTGTGTTTCTGACCTCTCTGTTCTGTTAAGGTTCTCTTTCCCTGTGCTCACGCTATCCTGCCTGTAATTACAATAGCTGCTGTACAATAGATACTGAGATATCTTTTAGGGCAACCCTTGCTTTTCTTCAAGAGTGTCCTGATGAGCAAGTGTTATCTTTGCCATATGGCAGGTCGCAGAGGAACAGAAATAGTACTGGGATTTCTGCATTGCTTTCACCCATCCTCTCAAGTATTTCAGGTAGATTCACTAAAACAACTGACCGCTGATGAGGTTAACCACATTGTATTTAACCCAGTCTTTCCCGTTGTACTTTTTATAGGCAAGTTTGAAGATTTAGCAGTAAATTTAGATGCTGGTGTTAGAGTCTATTTGTAATCTTCCAGGAAATTCTCTAAATTTAGGAGGCTAGGAATGCCTTAAGAAGCCCTTGCAATGGTCCTGCAGAAGAGGGGAGGAAGAAGCAGCAGAGAGGAAGAGCCACTATTTATCAGAACTTACGGATTCTAACTATTAAACTCTTTGTCGTGTCATTTCAGTTAACTTCTAACATCTCGGCGATAGGATTATTCCTCTTGTCCTGTAGCTGAGGAAACTGACTCGAGGGGGAGGTAACTCAGCGGAGGTCACACGGTTCCCAGGTGTCTGATCAGGGCTCCACGCCCATCTATGTCCAGAGCCCCCATGCTTCGCACTCACACCAGCTGCCCCAGCCACTGTGCCCTGTCAGATGGGCTCTGGGCTGGGCATAGAGGGAGGCACGCAGAGATAGGGCAGCCCTTCCCATCAGTCTGGGTCTCGTGCTTCCCGTTATCCTCGCAGAGCTCCATCCTGGGCCTGAATTCTGCTTGACTGACCAAGAGGATGAGCGTGCCCTTTGTGAACAGGAGGACAGGGCAAGGTGCCAGAGTGGCCCTGGCTTTCTGACCACATTTCAGGTCTGTGACACTGTTAAGCGATAAGACTTTGATTCTGGGTGGTCTGTTGATAGGGGATCTAGCTTACTGAACGGCATCTTTGTCATCCACGATGGGCCACCGTGAGATGCTAAGGGCAGCTCAAGATCCCCAGTGGTGGAGGCTTGCTGGGAGATAGAGCCTTAGATGATGGCCTGGTAAGTGAATGCTGCATTTCAGTCCCCTGGTCTAGAAAGCAAGACCCTTAGGGGGCTGAGAGGAGGGGGAAAGGGCGTGAGAACAGGGCAGGTGATGACTGACAGTGGAGGATTCCAGGCTGCCCACCCCAAGCTCTTATAGCCCTCCTCTGTTCTCCCTCCCTGAGCTGCTCTGTGTGGCCTGCGTTTCGCATTTCTTTCTCTTTTGGACCTTGGTTTCTCTTTTGATTGCTGTCTGGTAACTGACCTTGTGGCCCCTTTGTTTCTGATACACAGCTCGACTTTATGTCTTCTGAGACTTACTTTCCCAACTTTTGATCTTTCAGTGGAAGTCCTCTTTTTCTGCTCTGTCTGGTCAGCTCAGATCACCAATGATGATTATAATAAATACAACAACAACAGCAGTAACCGTAATAGTAATTATTATTGCCGACCCTCACCGAGTAGATTGAGCCCCTGCTCTAGGTGCTTTCATGAATTATCTCATCTAATGCTCACAGTAGTGCAAGAGAGAGGGTCCAATGATTATTCCCACGTTAAGTCTTTTACTCCAGGTCAGGCTTGTTGGTGGGCGGTGGAGGCCAGACTTGAACTCAGGCGGGGAGCTCCAGAGGACTTTCACATCCAGGCATCCCTCACCAGGGATGTCCGAGCTGCGCAGGATGTGTCAATGATTTGGTTTAGATGCTGTGGCAGAGCTGGGCCTGCTGGGACTTCTGTTTGCATAGTTGGCTCTGGTTTACCTCAACTAGAAACAATGTGGTACAGAGGGTATCAAAGCAGCCAGCCCTCCAGCCTCAGTGTCCTAGAGAAACCACCACTGCACGATGGCTGCTTAAGGTAATTCAGGTCTTGTATACCTGCTGAACGGTTGCAAACTAGGTTCTGTATGCAAAGGCTTAAGAAAGTGGATGATACAGTTTTCAGAAAGAGAAGGATTAGTGGTGACATAATTTTATTGAAATCTATAATTCCTGTAACAGCTGACTTATTATATAGCGGTCGATTCAGAAGGACTAGAGTCAGGATCTTGCCGGCAAAGAGCAGTGGCTTCTTGTCACCAGACCTGGTACATGGTAAGTTGTAGTTCGGTTGCAGGCAGCTGTGGCCTGGAACTACAAACTTGGTCTTCAGTTTCTTTTTGAATTATGAAACATCTGGCACAGACAGAAGAACGCATGCTGTATACATGCAGGTCATGTGACTTAAACATAAAAGGAAGCTCCCTGTTCTTCCTGATCCCATTCCAGGGCTCACCTCCCTTCCCTGGAAACTGCCACTCTCTTGGTCTTATTTTTTCTTTCTCTTGCTTTCCTTTATTTTTACTGGAAGAATCACAAATATACTTCTAAACAATATATTTTTAGAGTTTTTCACTTTTGAACTTTATAAAAATAATATCACCTATAATATGTATATATATATTATTTGGTGATTTGGTTATATTATTACGTGGTGTGAACATACAGAATTATAAAAAATCTATTTTTTTTTTTGTTTTCAGAGTTTGGATTCAGGGCAGTATATTTGAGGGACCCACAAAGAAGGCCAGGAAGATTTTAAAAGTAGGAAGGAGCAGAACATTTAGGCATTCCAGAGCAGCATAAGGAGGGTAGATTTTATTCCAAATCCAGTAATACTTCATCAAGGGATTCTAAATAGGGACCTGATATGGTGGAATTTATAAGCAATTACCTCATCTTTATCTTTTACAATACCCTGCTTATCTGAGGAAGCAACCATGAAAGCTGATAACTCTGGTATAGCATGATAAGTGAAAAACATTACTGGGTCAACCAGACTGCAATTCAATTTACTGTGCGTTGATTCAGGCAATGGCAAGTGGCTGTTCTTTGACGGAAAATTCCTGACTTTGGTCCTGAATCAGTCACCACATAACAAGTTGGCTATTACAGGAATTACAGATTTGAACAAGTTATAAATCACAAAAGCCTTTTTTTTTTTTTTGGCGGTATGCAGGCCTCTCACTGTTGTGGCTTCTCCCGCTGCGGAGCACAGGCTCCGGACGCACAGGTTCAGCAGCCATGGCTCACGGGCCCAGCCGCTCTGTGGCATGTGGGATCCTCCCTTACCGGGGCACGAACCTGTGTCCCCTGCATCGGCAGGCGGACTCTCAACCACTGCGCCACCAGGGAAGCCCACAAAAACCTCTTTTTCAAAAATGTATCATCCCATTTTCTTAACCCTTTGCATGCAGAATCTACTTTGCATACATCTGCTCTATTTGTTAGTGAAATCCTAGACAAACCGTAGTTAAAAGTTAGGTGGAGGAAGAGAACCTGTGAAAAAGGTCTGGAAAAGGTAAGTTAGAAGAAAAGCACTGGAACCAGGAAAGAAGAATTTAGAGGAAGGCATATTTACACTTGGTTTATTAAAAAGGTGGCGACCGGCAGGCCCAATTGAAGCCTGCTGGGTTGAGAACTACAAATAGCCCTTTGGATTTGCCAGTGGGGAGGCCATTGATGACCTTTTCATGGCAGTTTTAGGGAAGACTGGGGGCGGGGGCGGGGAGCGGTGTGTGGAAATGACCAGGTACCTAATGAAGGAACATGTATTTAAATGTTAATATGACATATTCAGATGAGGAGAAAGAATTTCCAGAGAGTGCAGGTAAGGACTGTACATAGAAACGAGCTGAGGAGACACTGTTCAGGTAACCTTAGAAAGAAAGTAAAATGTTACAGTTGAGATTAGGGCTGATGGACAGACGGGAGATGGACTGGGTGACCTTCCAGTGCCCTTCCCGAACTCAGATCCAGTATTATATCTCATGCTTTGTTCCCTTTGCTAAAATACCAGTGACATGGGACAGGGGTGGGAGAGAAGGGACGGCTTTTCTCTGTAAAAGAGGGCAGCTGGTACTGTGATTCCTTTGAGTTTATCTGACAACTGAAGGCAAAGCTTCATGCGGCACGTCAGTTTTCTGGGTGAGTCAGCGAGTAGAACTGCGCAACTCCAGGTACTTAAGGGAAGGAGGTTCTAAAACACTGTAGGACTGTGCTGTTAAATGGATCAGGGCTTACGACACAATCCTTTGCACATAATTTGTTGCTTTAGGAAGCTGCCTGGGTCACTTTCCCTTTCTGGGAGTGCCTGTCCTAGTGACGATGTGGAACCTTGAAGGGGGTGTGCTGGGTGGGGCGTGGTGGGCCTTCAGGGAGGCAGCAGCAACCTGGCCTGGCACAGTGCATGGGGCCTCTGGGAGCATCCTGCCTCCCCCGGAAAACCTGTGTTCCAAGACTCCATGGCTGTGAAGAAGGGTATTGGGTGCAAAGGGGCAGGCGGGGCTGGAGTGAGGACTGAAGGCTGATTCCTCTTGCTGCAGTCTTGGGAGGGCACGAGGCTCCTGTTCTTTCTTTCAGTTATGAGATGGAAAGATGCCGACTCAGCTTTTATCTACTCGAGATGATGCAAGTTTTCTCAAATTATGGAATACAATTTACAAGAAAAGAACAACTTTCCAGGAACCATTAATTTCATCAAGGATATATATATTTTTTTTCCCGGAGGCTTACATAATTTATTTTCTGTTAAGTTATAGGCGTAATTGCAGAATAGTCTTTGACAAAAATAATACTTATGTTGTCCGCTTTTATTTAAAAATTAGATAATGATTGACTTCAGCTATTACTGAAGTGCCATTGGGGTACGATGGTTGTCTATAAGTGATCTCTGATGTTCACAGTCTTGTTTTTGTGCATTATTATTGTTTATCATATGGTACTGCTATTTTTCCAGAATCATATATTTCTTTGTAGCTTTTTATTTTAAAAATGTTTTGCTTAAAAGTATACAGAACCTACTGTATTCCCATCTGAAAAAGTCTTTATACAAAAAAGTTCTGACCATCACTATTTTACAGGTATAGTTGGCATAAAATATTTCAATTTCAGCGTGTTTCTCCAGATTTACTTTAGTTAGGTTTTGTGCCCTGTTATGGACTGAATGTGTCCTCCTCCAAATTCATGTGTTGAAACCTTATCCCTAAGGTGATGGTGTTAGGAGGTGATTAGGTCATGAGGGTGGAGCCCTCGTGAATGGGATTAGTGCCCTTATAAAAGAGGGTCCAGAGAGCTCCCTCTACTGTCTGCCATGTGAAGATACAGTGAGAAGTCAGCAGTCTGTGACCTGAAGAGGGTTCTCATCAGAACCCAACTATGCTGTCACCTGACCTTGGACTTGCAGCCTTTAGAACCATGAGAAATAAATGTCTGTTGTTTACAAGCCACCCAGTCTGTGGTACTTTGTTATAGTGGCCTGAATGGACTAAGACATGCTCCTTCTATCTAAAGCAGAGCTTGTTATCTTTCCTTGGAGCACTCCTTTACTCCACAGATCCCCTATCACCAGCTCCTTCACCTGTGGTTCGTCTTTAGATTGGCACCCCTTGGATTCAAAAGAAGTGTCTCAGACTCTCAGTCCAGTAACAAACAGCACACCCCTGAGTACTTACTGTGTGCACTGGGGATGCAGCCACGCAGAAGACACAGTTACCTGCCTCCATAACTCACGGTCCATTTGGGAAGGTGAATGAAGGATAAAGTGAGTGGACATTCTGAGGCAGTGGTCACAAGACTCGTCTTTCGGGAACAGTTAGACTTCTGTACATAACACGTGACACCAAGGAGACTAAGGAAGCATCAGCATCTGGCTCTTCTTTTGCTGCTCTGTGCATCACAGTCAGTTGCTGCAGAGCTTCTGGCAGCTGTGTCATGCAGGCTTCAGTTCACCTGAAGTTTGAACAGCTTGGAAAACAACAGTGCTTGCTCCTTAGGTGCCTGGCCAAAAGGTTTCATTGCCAGGATTGTCCTGACACGAAAGGTTTCGTTGCCAGGATTGTCCTGACATGAATCTATTTCTGGGTCTCCGGTCCTTGATTTCTTAGGTTTCAGGGGGTCTGAGGGCTATTCTCCAGAACCTCACAGGTCTGTAACCTGGGAGCCGCTTACCCCCTGGTAATCCAAAGCCCTCTTGTGGGTAAATGATGCATCCCGTGTCATGAGAGATGAGCTCTTGTCTTACAGGACTTTATCGTTGTGAATTAGAAAAATATTTTTCTGTCTATTACATTTCTCTGTATGCAGTTTCCAGACATAATTACGACCTGTGGCAAAGTCTCCCTATTATAATGCTCGGGTAGTACGTTTAGAACTATTTTAATGCAAGCATTATGGTTATGTTTGCCTCTTTTATAACATACGATTACATATGTAAAAACAAATACATGGTCCTATGAGATCCTTAGTATATATATGAGGGGAAATCTGGATCCCACTGTCACACTGTTGCAGTGGTGTTGATTTCAGTTTAACTGGACCACATGAAGCACATGGCTCTGAATATTGACGTTGTTTTGATTTTTTGACTTGTAAGGTGACAGTGATCCCCAGTGTTTGGTTAGATAGTTTGATTTACAGTTGTCTGATTTCAACTTTGATTACCAAATTCAAGACTAAATTCTGGATGATTATTCTGGGCGTTTCCTCCAGTGGAACAACAGAAACAGAATAAGATCCACTTGCATAATAGACCTGCGTCACTGTGTCCTTTCCCATATGTCCCCAGAAATTGCATCATCTTGATTTGCTGTTGAAAACAGAGAGAAAACCCTTAAAAAAAAAAAATAACTATTCACTTTTCCCTGTGGTTATGAGTGTCACTGAAACCCGCAGTAAGTTTTCAGACTCTGGACATATTTGTGTCAAATGACTGCAGAGCTCATAGGCTGCAGAGGACACAGCCGGCATCTCGAGGCCCCCGCCAGCATCTCGAGGCCCCCAGAGAGCCTGGCTCTGATAGCTGCGTCTGTGCTACTGCAGCATTTTGGGTAGCTCTGGGGCCTGCACTGACCAGTGAGGGTAACCCGGGGAAAGGAGATCAGCTTTCCACCACCTCCAAAAGCCAGAGCTTGAGCTCACTGCAGCCTTGCCGAAGCCTGGATGTGTGCTAAGTTCTCAAAGTCAATTGATGGGACCCTTCAGAGCCCCACCCCCCCAATTCAGATTAGAGCTGTAATAGAAATGCAGTGATGAGAATGTCATAGACTTTCATTATGAAATTGCTCCCTTGGCGCAAGGCAGACAACAAAATTGCAGAATCTCGTATGGACTGACAGATTTGGGGGATTATTTTAAGAACCCAAGGTCCTCCCCAAACTGTATCTGTGAAGGCTTGGATTTCTTAAATTTGAGTTTTCAGTTGCAATTTGCTTTTTAGTGGTTCTGTCCATGAAAAATCTTAAAGCTCTTTTCTGTCTGTCACGTTATGCATACTTCTAAAGGATCTTTTCTTTTCATACTTGGATTTAACTACTTCTTCTCTTTGCCCAGATCACTAAAGCCATGTGGCTGAGCCAGCAGCACCAGCCAGGTCTCAGGGTCCCCAGTCCTTAAGCAGCTAGTTGGAGATGAGAGAGCTGAAATTGATCAGGGCCCACTGACTGCTGTTCTGGTGAAGGAATGTCATGATATATACCTGCTGTGATGTGTCTGTGCAAGGTCGCTGAATGAGTATGCTTCTGCTGTAAATATATTTCCACAAAGGTGGTTTTCTGTCATTTACTTAGAAGTTTAGGTCAACAATGATACAAATGAACTTATTTACAAAACAGAAACAGACTCACAGACTTAGAGAAGGAACCGCAGTGGGAGGGGGAGGAAGGGTGGGAGAGAGGAATAGGTTGGGAGTTTGGGAGTGACATGTATACACTGCTGTATTTAAAATAGATAACCAATAAGGACCTACCGTATAGCACAGGGAACTCTGCTCAATATTCTGTAATAAATGGGAAAAGAATTCGAAAAAGGATACATGTATATAACTGAATCACTTTTCTGTACACCTGAAACTAACACAACATTGTTAATGAGCTATACTCCAGTATAAAATAAACATTTTAAAAAAAGGAAGGATAAGAGTGAGAGACTCCTCATCTGAGGTAGGTATTGTAAGCTCTCTCTATAATAAAAATGGGAAATCCACAGGGGGCACCATGCTTAAGTTTTCTAAAGCTCAGCATTGCTTTTTTGTCTGTTCATTTCTGTTTAATTAGGAAAAGATGGCATCCTTCAAGGGTTTTATTCTCTGGTCTAGGTGAGTGTTCAGGGATGGTATTAGGTCATGTGACATATAGCACAGCACTCAGCAGGACAGCCTGGGAGTCATGCGATTCTTATCAGAATGTGACCTCTCTAAGCCTCAGTATTTTGTATGAAATGGAGACAGTAATTCTCATCTAACACTGTTGGGATTATTATATCAGAAAATACATGTAAAGCTCCTAGCCCGGCACCTGGTATATATGCTCACTAAGTGTTAGCACTTACCATTATGCCATTTAAAATTTATTCTTAGGTGACTTTATCTGTGGAGTCTAGTGTTGCAATGTTATTTTGTAGTCTCAATATCAACTGCCTCAGATTTTTTAACAGAGTTTTTGTTTTGCATCGTTTTTTTTTCATTTTTTAATTATGGCAATAAACATATAACATTAAAATTCCATCTTCATCATTTTTAAGTATACAGTTCACTAGCGTTCAGTATTATCACATTGTCGTAACAAATCTCCAGGAGTTTTTCATCTTGCGGAACTGAAACGCTATACCCGTTAAAAATGAATTCCTTCACCTCCTCCCTGCCTTGGCAACCACCTTTCAGTTTTCAGTTTTTATGATTTTGATGACATTAGGTATATGATGGAATCACATAGTATTTACCCTCTTGGGACTGGCTTATTTTGCTTAGCATAATGTCTTCCAGGCTTACCTATGTTGTATCATGTGACAGGATTTACTTTTTAAGGCTGCGTAATATTCCATTGTATGTATACATCACATTTTCTTTATCTGTTCATCCTTTGGTGGACCTTTGGGTTGCTTCCACCTCTTGTAGTGTGAATAGTGCTGCAATGAACATAGGTGTGCAAGTATCTCTTCAAGATCCTGCTTTGAATTGTTTTGGATAAATGCCTAGAAGGGGGATTGCTTGATCATATAGTAATTCTATTTTTAAATTTCTGAGGAACTCACATATGGTTTTTTCCATAATGGCTGCACCATTTCACATTCCTGCCAACAGCGCACAAAGGTTCTAACTTCTCCGTGTCCTTGCCAACATCTGTTATTTTATGTTCTTTTGTTAATGGCCATCCTAAGCAGTGTGATGTGGTATCTCATTGTGGTTTTGATTTGTATTTCTTTTGCAATTAGTGACGCTGAGCATCTTCTTAGATGCCTGCTGACCATTCGCCTATCTTCTTTGGAGAATTGTTTATTTAAGTCCTTTGCCTATTACAAATTTTTTTTATGTTGTTGAGCTGTAGAAATTCTTTACATATTCTGGATATTACCCCCTTAACCAGTATATTATTTACACATATTTTATCCCATTATATAGGTTGCCTTTCCACTCTGTTGATTGTTTTCCTTTGATGTACAGAAGTTTTTAAGTTTGATATAGTCCAATTTATTGTTATTTTTTTCTTGCGTTGCCTGTGCTTTTGATGACATATCCAAGAACTCATTGCCAGATCCAGTGTGCTGAAACTTTCATCCTGTGTTTTCCTCTAGGACTTTTTTAGTTTTAGGTCTTAGGTTTAGGTCTTTAATCCATTTTAGTTTATGTATTTATTAAAAAAAATTTTAATTGAAGTATATTTGATTTACAGTATTGCATTAGTTTCAGGTGTATAGCATAGTGATTCAGTTTTTATTTTTGGCAAATTATATTCCATTATATGTTATTAAAAGATGTTGGATATAATTCCCTGTGGTATACAGTAAATCCTTGTTGCTTATCTTTTTTATGTAGAGTAGTTGTATCTCTTACTCCCATACTCCTGATTTGTCCCCCCCCCTTCCTTTTCCCCTTTGGTAGCCAGAAGATCGTTTTCTATGTCTGTGAGTCTGTTTCTGTCTTGTATGTAAATTCATATTTATTATTTTTTAGCTATTTGTAGTTAATTTTGTATATGGTGTAAGGTAGAGGTCCAGCTTTGCTCTTTTGCATGTGGATATCCAGTTTTTCCAACACGATTTGTTGAAGAGACTGTCTTTTTCCCATTGTGTACTCTTTTAACACTCTTGTTGCAAATCATTTGACCATATACCCAAAGGTTTTTTTCTGGACTCTGTTCTGTTTAATCAATCTGTATATCTGTCTTTATGGCAGTATCACACAGTCTTTATGACTTTTGCATTGTAGTATATTTTGAAATCAGGAAATGTAAGGCCTCCAACTTTGTTCTTCTTTTTCAGAATTGTTTTGGCTATTCAAGGTCCCTTGAGATTCTGTATGAATTTTAGGATTTTTTTTCTCTTTCTGCAAAGAATACCATTGGGATTTTGACAGGGCTTGCATTGAATCTTGACTGCCTTAGATTTTATCAGACAAAACTGTTCGCCATTTTTAACAAGAAAAGTGAGCTGTTGGCTATAAAACAACATTTCTTTTGCTGCAGTGTGGCTTGTGTTGCCAAGTTTGTGTTCTGATCGAGGCCAGATAAAGGGCAGCACAATCAAACCACGCAATGCTGTCGGTAGGCAAGTAATCTCTAGCTCTATAAGATGAAAAGACGATTTTAGCCGCTTTTGATCTGATTTAATGATAGAACCAGGGAGCATTTATTATTCTTGCTGACAGATATCAGTGTTATGTGAAAAACTCTCAAATGACTATTTAAAATATCAAATGACTGATAGAAATTTTTTCCAAAGGAAGAAGTGGGTGATAGGAGTTTTCTGTTGTTGCTGCCCTTGTGATTATTACTTACTGAGTAATATATGCTCCATTTTTAGGTCAGGTGCCTTCAGTAACACTAAGTGGATTTGGCGTATGCAAGTCCCTGATTACCCATGACCACACCTTTTCGAATTTCTTCCAGGCCCTCATCCCAAAACCACAGTGACATAGTTGGGGTAGGAGTTTCTGTAGAATGTTCAGTTCCAGGAGACTAAACTCGCAGGGATGGGGTGACTTGTCCAAGGCCTGGTGGCTCTGGGGGACAGAGCCAAGACTCGACTGAAGAAAATCATTTCAGATGGCATTTAATACATTGATGAGTCATTCCAAATTCTGTGAACTCAACTTACGTAACAGAAGCTGCACATTCAACTGTTCAGCCAATTAATTAGCCTTTGGACGGTGCTTTACACAGGAGTCAAAAGATCATGGGAGACAGTAAGCATCTGAAAATTCAAGAGAGGGAGGAAGGCGGAGGGCAGTTATTTTCAGCTAGAACAGAGCAATGTAAAGTACGTTAAGTATAACTTACTAAAAGCCGATTTTTTTGATTTTCTTGATTTTCTTGATTTTTTATTTTGCTCTACTTAAGTGTACTTTTTCAAGTTAAGAATAACTGTACAAAACAGAAACAGATGCACAGATTTCGAAAACAGACTTACGGTTATCAAAGGGGAGGAGGGATAAATCACGACGTTGGGATTAATATATACACACTACTGTATATAAAATAGATAATCAACAAGGACCTACTGTATAGCACAGGGACCTCTATGCAGTACTCTGCAATAACCTTTATGGGAAAAGAATCTGAAAAAGAACAGACATATGTATATATATAACTGAATCACTTTGCTGTGCACCTGAAACTAACACAACATTGAAAATCAACTATACTCCAATATAAAATGAAGAATAAAAAAAAGAATAACGGAACAAATTGTCATCAAATATACATTAGCTGTATAGTAGTATAGATATTATATGTACAATACTTAAGTTATTTGGTGTTATTTAGAACCCAAACCTAATGACATAGATGAAGCAGACATTGTTCAGTATTCTCCCAAATCCAAACATCTGTGGGTAAGATGATACCTGTTTGGAGTTTCTCTGACAATTTACCTTCCTCTGCCTTTGAAAAAGATCTTGCACATTTTTGAATGACTTCTTGTAACTTGGCACAGTGATGATGTTAATCGATTAAAATGATTAATCCTGGGGGAATCCATTGCCCTCCACAGATCAGCAGCCTCACTTCCTTCAGCGCTAGATGCTGAATATTGCTCTTCAGGGGAGAAGCTGTTGTAAATTGCTGATGTATTTGGTACTTATTTTTACGTAATTCAGATTTCTTATTTTCCAGAAACTCTGAAAACCTTGAGGATATGAAATGCTTGTTTTCTACTAATGTCAAAAGTGACAAGTACTTTTAAAAAGGCACAAATGTAAAACACTGTAAAACAAAATCATAGACATTAAGACTTTGACCACATTCAAGAAGAATGTATTTATTACCTCTGTCACTTTTTTTTCCCTCACTGCATCTCTAGTAGTTTAATAAAAAAACTCTAATGAAGAGAAGACTGTCTTTCTCTTGAGCCAAACATTGTTTCATAACTGTCGTTCCATCTTTAACTTCTTTTTTTTCTCCAAAACTTTGAGCAAGCAGAATCCTTTTAATGTCTCTGAGCACTTGCCATGGTTCGGAGCACTTGAAAAGAAATTTTGCCTGCAGGTGTCTTTCTTCTGCATTCTTAGATGTATCCTTTGCATAAGTGCATTTAGTTTCTTCTTCCCTTGCCCTTGATGGAGTTGCTGGCAGCATACAGATATGACTTCATGGTTTCTTGCATCTGCTGGTTTCCCTTTCTTATCCTGGGCACTGACAGGGTGGGCTGAGAGGGACCTGGAATAGAAATCCAGAGAAGAAAAAAGGTTTGGTGGCAATGACGGTTGTCAGGCACAAAGTCAAGATGTTAATGAATTAATGATTCATAAGCCCTTTGAACCTCACTGTGTACTCTACGTGAATGAGACATAGCCCTCAAGGTGCCCGTGGGCCGGTCCCTGAGATTACTGTGCAGGAGAGAGAAGTCTGGAAGCATCCAGAGTTGATGGCAAGTCCTGGAGAAGAAGGGATGGTTGGTTGAAACAGCAGGATACCGGCGGGGCCCATGACATTGGGCAGACAGGTGCTGAGGTTGGAGAGTTAAGGAAATGAATACTGACCATTCATGTAGACTCCGACCCTGACCCAGAGGCTGCCCACACTCATCTTGTATACAGAATTAGAGAGAGTGAGCAGGGCCTACAGAACTAAGTTGTTGGAGAGAATGATGAGAGAGCATCTCTGCTACTCCTTGAGCCTGACTAGGAGAGCCAGGAGTTTGAAGCTGCTGGTTTGTAATCATCATGTTGTCCCCATTTGAAGCTTTCCTTGTTATAACTGGAGGCAGCCGAGGAGCACAGGGCTGGAATCCTACTTCCTCTGAGAATCCTCTGAACCCCAGTTTCTTCATAGGTACAGGTGTTTGCAAAGGTAGGTGCCTCACGCAGAGCCTGGCACCTATCACATTATCCTGCACGTGTGAATTGAATCTGATCCGTGAATAGATATTTTAAAATTTCTCCAAACTCTTTGAACTCTTTTAAGTTATTACTCAAGCTGTTAAGTTCATGCATATAAACCTATTTTCTTGTTATTTTTCCGATACATTTACTATAAAAGTTGAATGTGCTCCATTGTATAAATTTTGGAAAATACAGAAAACTAAATTTAAAACTTCAATGATTAAAATTAACTTAAAATAAAAATTAGATCACTTGACATTCTGACACTTAGCAAGAACCAGTATTAGAATTCGATGTCTCCTTCATTCTTGACATTAATTGGGGAGTGCACTCTATTCGGCCTTTTATACATTTGTATTTATATACCGAGGCACTGTGAAATAGTGGTTAAAAATACCAGATTTGGTTCCGGACGGACCTGTGTTCTGGTTCCAAATTTACTATTAGTAATTATATAATCTTCAGTTAGCTATCTGACCTCTTTATGCCTGTTTCCTCACCTGTGAAAGGACATAATATTTCCCACTTCATTGTGTGGATGTGAGGAATAAATGAGCTAATACATGTGAAGGGCTTCGCATAATGTCCCAAAAGTTGTGAACAGACATCACGTGTTAACTCTGCTTATTATTGAATTGTCAATATTAATGAAGAAACAAAAACAATTCTTTGGGGAAAGTTCTTTATAATTTCAGTCTTCAAATAGCTAATTATCTACTAGTGCCTCTTGTCTGGCAGGTTGTTTAAAGCATTGGGTACCTAAAGGAATGTGTTCATTTCTTCTCCAATCCCAAGGCTAACTTTTCAAGGACATCAGAGCAGTGCTTTCCTTTCTCATAAGCAAAGGTCAGGATAAGCTAAGAAATCATCAATTGCAAGTGTTAAATAAAAGGCAGCTTAAGAAACAACTGAATATGTTATGATCTAAGAATACTTAGTGAAACCTACTTTTGGTAGGCTTTTAATGTTCTGATAACAAATTATTTTTACTTGCATTTTAACTGTATTAAATATATTAATTGAGACAAGGAAAAATGAAAACAAAATTTTTTTTTAGTTGGATAACCTGGGTGGAATAATAACACATGGAAACATACTTATCTGGCTTTATGATAGTAATAATATTATCTCCTTATATTTTTAATTATATGCCTTATGCCTTTTAAAATATTGTCATATACATTTTCTTATTAGACTTTCTACAAAATTCTACTAGCTAGGTAGTTTAGAACCAAAGTCTTCTCTTTCTAATCTAGTAGTCTTTCAGTGAAACCATGATATGTGGTCATGCAGGATAGAATGTTTGTGATTTGGAGACTGGAACTTGTCTACATGGAGAAAAATCTTTCTCTTTGGCTTTAAAAATAAAGAAAATAGTATTTTTTGATTATCAAGTTAATAAAATTTAATAAATGTAAACCTACCAAGTTTAATTTATTAAAATTACTAATTTAA
The DNA here is from genome assembly GCF_059928025.1 of Delphinapterus leucas. Lineage (NCBI taxonomy): Eukaryota > Metazoa > Chordata > Mammalia > Artiodactyla > Monodontidae > Delphinapterus > Delphinapterus leucas. Next base: position 10,809,648 of record NC_143144.1, read on the forward strand.
AATTTAATTTATTAAAATAATTCTAGACTTTAAAATAAACTCTTGGTTACTTAAAAAAATTATTCCAAAAAATTATTCATTGTTTTTATTATTTTAAAATATTTCACTCGTATTTAGCTTAGGCTCCATCTTTAGGAACACAGGTTGGAGCTGGGTTGAAAATATTTGGACCATACAGCAATTCTATACAGAATTCTATACAGCAATTCCTTAAACACAGGTTGTAACCTTTTTCCTTTTTTTTTTTTTTTTTTTGCGGTACGCAGGCCTCTCACTGTTATGGCCTCTCCCGTTGCGGAGCACAGGCTCCGGACGCGCAGGCTCAGCGGCCATGGCTCACGGGCCCAGCTGCTCTGTGGCATGTGGGATCTTCCCGGACCGGGGCACGAACCCGCGTCCCCTGCATCGGCAGGCGGACTCTCAACCACTGTGCCACCAGGGAAGCCCCTTTTTTCCTTTTTTAAAAATAACTATTGAGGTGTAATTTATATACAATTAAATGCATCCATTGTAAAGTACACACCTATGTCTTCTATCTTCAGATTTCTCCATCTTTTAAAAGATGAAATATTTTAGGCATATAAAAAAGAGTGACGAATATTCTAACAAACACTCAAGTACTCACTACCCAGATTAAGAAAAACGTGTACAGATGTTCTTGAAACTTCCCATGTGCTCCTCCGGCGCCCCGCTCCCTCCCTGCTTCCCAGAGAGAATCATTCTGTTAAATTTGATGTTTATCATTTTCATGCATGTTTCCCTTCCATCCATATATAAGCAATATATAGCATTCTTTTGTGTGTTTTAAAACCTGATAAAGCGATACATTTTTGTATTCTTTAGTTCTTCAGCATTGTTTTGAGATTTCTCTAGATTAATCACTGATTCACTGATATGTGTCACTGTATAACATTCCATCGTAAGCATATTGCATATACCACAGTTTATTAATTTGTTCCTGTCTTTAGGTATTTATACTGTTTTCAGGTGGTGGTGTTTGTTTGTTTCCTATTTGAGACACTGCTCTGGTGAGCATTCCTGTTCATGTCTCGTTGAGCACATGTACAGGATTCTCTAGGGCATAAACCTAGTGCAGGAATTGCTAAATCTGAGGGCTTGTGCTTTTTCAGCTTTTCTAACTATTGACAAATTGCAATTCTGAATGATTGTGCCATTTATTTTTCCATCTATAGTGAGTGAGTTCCTGACTCTCCACAGTTGGGATTTATCAGACTTTTAATTAAAAAAAATTTGAGACTTCCCTGGTGGTCCAGTGGTTAAGACTCTGCGCTTGCTTCTGCTGCAGGGGGCGCAGGTTCCATCCCTGGTCGGGGAAGTAAGATCCTACATGCTGTGAGGACAAAAAAAAAATTTTTTTTTTGCCAATCTGAAGGATGTAACAAAGTTTTAAAACTGCATTTTCCTGATGATTAGCAAGGTTGAACATCTTTTTGTGTATTTATTGGGCATTTGGGTTTCCACTTCTGTGAATTACCTATTTAAATTCTCTGTCCATTTTATCACTGAGCTGTTTTCCTTGGTTCATTTTATACTATAGATATAAGTATTATTTTTCTGTATGGTAAATATTTTCTCCCAGTCTTGGTTTGCCTTTTACCATTATGATGCCTTTTGATACACAGAATTTTAAGATTTTAATAAAGTCAGAATTTTCAGCCTTTTCTTTTTACGGGTGGTGTTCTTTTTCTCTTAATTAAGAATTTATTTTTTTATCTTAAAGTCATAAAATTTTTCTCCTGCATCATCTTTTAAGAATTTCTAGGTTTTGCTTTTCACAGTTACTTACTGAATTCACCTGGAATTTCTCTTGGAATTTTATATTTTCCGAATTAATACTGATTTATCGTTGTTCATCTTTACCCCAATTATTTATATGTCAGCTCTGACATATTTCAAATTTCTAATATACTTGTGGTTCTCATTTGGTCCTTCCAAGTCTGTTCAAATTCTGTGTCATTATCATATTGTCTTAACTATGGCTTTATAGTAAGTTTTGATAATAAGTCCTCTACCTTGGTCTTTATTTTAACATGTTCTTAGCTATTTTAGGCACTTTGGATTTTGATGTAGATTTAAGAGTTAGCTCATCAAGGTATATGAAGTACACTGTTGGTATTTTAATTAGAATGACATTGAATTTATGAATCATTTTGGGGACAGTTGATATCTTTAAAATATTGAGCCTTCCCATCTATGAATATGGTATCTCTTTCCATTTATTTTGCTCCGCATTAATGTATATATTTGAAGTTTTATAACTCTCTTCAGAAAGATGTAGGTATCTTTCGTTACACTTATTGCTAGGTACTTCTTATTTTTTTTCTTGTTGTAGTAAATGGAATCTTTTCAAAAATTACATGTTCTGTTTGTTCTTGGTGTATATGAAGTAAATTACTTTTTTTGTATACTGTTCTTATATCAGCCACTTTGCTGAGCACATGCACATAATTTGCCTGAAGATTCTATAGCCAATCATATTGTCTGTGAGTAATGTCTTTTGTAATCTTCATGTCTTTTCTTTTTCTTGTCCCATTGCAGAAACTCAGATTTTTAGCATAAGGTTCAATAGAAGTGATATAACTGGGCATTAACTATGATGTTTGATATACTTTCTCAAATTAAGGAAGTAATTCATCCTGATTTTGCTAAGAGTTGTTTTTTTTTAAATTGGTCTTGAATTTTATTACTCTTCTGCTTTTATTGCTCAACCATAGTTTTCTGTCTCTAAATCTCTTTGTATATTCCTTAATTATATAACCACCTAACAGTACTGAGGCAAAGACTTTTTCAGATGAAAAAGACTTGACTATTTTTATCCCAGTGAGGAGATGAGCAAACATAATAAATCAAGCAAATTTCTGAAAGGTACATTTGTGGAAATGTGGGCGTATTGTGGAGTTGATGAGGAGATGGGAGGTAATGTCATCTTGTGGAAATGGCAATAGTTAAGGTACTACATAGCTGAGTCTTGTGACTTTTATGCAGTAATGCTCCATCACTTGAGTTCGGGGGTAGAGTACAAGAATTCAAGTAGCTAGATCGATCTAAGGATGTGAGTATGCAAGGTGGTTGTAGCATAAGGGTTAGGGAAGTGTGGAGTTACTGGGGGAGTTGGTTTTAAGATGTAGTTGACTTGATCAGTCGTGTATGAGTGCGATTGCTGCTTACAGGAGGAAAAGAAGTCAGGAACAGGTCTGATACACCTGGACAAATTTTGGTGACGAGGCAATGGGAAAGAGAAGGAAGAAGGTTGTGATCCAACGCAGAAAGTAGAGTATACGATTTCAAAAGAGAATTGTCTTGGGGTAGTGACAAAATCTAGGTTATGGCCATATATTTCAGAGTCTTTGATAGAGTGGTTTCCAGAAAGTACTGTAGATGAGTCATTTCTCATCAAATTGCCTGAAAATGAAATGACCCAATTGTTCCCATCTGTAATGAATACGATTTTATTCTAACAGGACTATCTAGTTGATGTGTTGAGTCTACAAAAATGTTAATCTTTTTTCTGTCCTTATACAGATGTATTACCATCTGAAGTGCTGCATTTTCATGAAATGTGATGTGTTTAATCCTTGCATTTTAAGGGAATTAGATTTTTTTTAATACCTTTTTTTTTCTTTGGCTTGCGGGATCTTAGTTCCCTGACCAGGAATTGAACCCATGCCCCCTGCAGCGGAAGTGTGGAGTTCTATCCACTGGAGCACCAGGGAATTCCCGGGAATTAGATTTTTAATGATATTTATTAAATATGTTTGAATATAGCATTGACATTTTTTTTGAGGGTGGGATCTTTTTCTTAGAATTCTTTGTTCTGTGCTAGTTTCTGTCTCTTTAGCATTTATAAATAAGGAGCAGATCTGTTTTCTTAAATAGGCTTCCCTCTGAGAAGTATTGAAAAATGTGGAAAGAGTAGGTTTTCAACTTGGAGGATTGTTTTGTTTGTTCCTGGTGTTTTGGAATGGACCAGTGTTCACAGTATATTTTGTAATCCACAATTTTTAGGACCTTGGAAAACTGGAATAAGATTCAGAAAATCACTAGAAGAAATGAGTTTTGGAAATATATTTGCTTTTTTCTTTCGTTCTGGAGAAATGGTAGTCCATGTATGACCTAAGAAAGTTTTCAACAACTTGAAGGATTACAGTATAACTAAATTGGCCAAGTTTTCTGTATTTACACTAAGAATTTAATAAACTTAATTAAATTCCAGGTCCTTGCCATAAAAATTGTCAGATTAATCCAGTTAACTTCACGAGTGCAAACTTCATGTGTACTAGTTTGCAGGGTCCTGCCGAGTATATGAAATGAAAATCTGATGTGGTCTTTGTCTTCAAGGAAATTTTACTTGCGTGATAGAGGCAAGACATTCTTGGACTGAGAAATAACAATACAGAACAGCATAGGGTTGCAACAATTCTGTGGATTCTCTCAACTCTGTAGATCATGAAAAATAATTTCATGTCTGCAGATATCTCCGATGCATGGGGAAAATGCAATATAAAATAGTTTTCTAACAAAAATTCAATGATATATCAGTATCTACATTATAATTGAATTTAAAATTATGCTAATTTGAATTTACTCCAGAAACTCTTGTTAATGAGCTGATTTTTGTTGACTGTAATAAATATTTCTATACCACTTGCTCTATATCTGTATTAAGTATTTTGCCACTGATAACTCCTTTAACTGGTCTTAGGAACCCTATGAAATAGGCCTGTTATGATCACCTCTCTTTTAAAGATAAGGAAAACAGAGAGGTTAATGAATTTGCCCAAAGTCAAACAGCTCATGAGTGGTAGAGCTAGGATTTGAATCCTGGCAGTCCAGCTCCACTCTGCCTCTTTATTTTTGGTTTATTCTGTTTTATTCATTATCACCTATTCTCAGCGTTCCTTTATGAATGAAGTAGAAATAGATTTTCATCAGAAAGTAAGTGGAAAATTTGCACATTTTTAGGGTATTACTTTTGCCTTTCCGGGGCATATTTTAAATATTTGTCAGTATGTTGATACTTTGGGTTTATAACTGCTCCCCCTCCCCCGCTCCTCTCCAAAAGAAACCAGAAATAAACTATAGAAAACAGCAAGTCCATTTTGTTATATGTTAATATAGTTTTGAGTCCTTATTTCTCTGAATTTGGTTCAAAGGAACCTCAATTTTCCCATCAACTGCTAAAGTTCTATGACTACCTCTTTTAATTTTTACTTCCTGAACTAATTGCAGTTTGGAAAGTGGTGATTGGGCTGGGATATCAATCATTCAGGAATCTGGCTCTATCAGTGTGTCAATCATAAAAGAGTAATCAATGTAGGGCTTCCAACTCTGATTCTTTTTGTGCCTTTTGCCAGGCCTTCCCATGTGGATTTTAATGATACAGGATACCATTTATGGAAAGATGGTAATTTTAATGATAAGAAATATCAGAGTAGCATTTTCTTGAGTTGTTTTTAAAATAAGCCTCTTTTAGCCAAGAATTGAAAACGACTGGACCAAGACATGTTTGACCTCTGTCTGTCATTGCGTTTGTCGCCAGGAACCAAATGAAAGAAATCAGCCTGACTGGACGCCTGTTTACTTTTGTAGTCTATTAGTGTCTCTTTGAGGTCTTGACACTGCCCTTGCTATTATTCAAGGTCTTGTTTTACTGGCAGAACTTGGTCTGGACAGCTGTTTTTTTCCCTAATAGTTCTGGACAGATACGTTGATTTGTAGCTTCAGATGAGAGGCACACTTGTCAGTTTGGACAAAAATAGCTTTGTGATTCTTGCTGTGAAATCTCATTTGTGGTTTTCTGACTACTAGAGGGAAATTGCAAACAGACATCGGTAGAATGTCCTTTTCCTAAAAGCTGATGCACTAGTAATGAAATAATTATTAGTCCATAGGTTCAGTTTTTACAGTAACTTAGGCAAGTCCCTTTCCACACACAGGTATTATCAGTATCCTCCTGGTCCCTCCCTCCCCATTATCCTCACTGAGGTTTACAGGAAGGTCCAACTTTCTTTCCACGTGAAATTCTCATTGGATGACAGGCTCTGGAGGCTCTGATGTCTAAATCCTCCCTTGGCTGCACGATGACTCTGGCATTGGACTGTGGGAAAGGTTTATGACAGGCCTGTTATGTGCTAACGTTATCTGTCAGGTGATGGACAGGAAGATAGATTATATTCAGAATTAGTGTGATAAACACCATTGGATCTATCTGAGTTATTTCATCATTATCTATTGATTTGTTGCATGAACTACCAGATGACTAAAAGATAGGTCATCACAGTTTGGCTGGATTTTCTCAAAGAAGGCAGCTCTGGATGAGCTTGAGTGCAAGATATATTGATAATAGAGAGGTCAGAGAGATAAGGTTGGGGCAGACAAAAAACCTTAGTGTAAGGCCTCGAAAGTACTGTTGGCAATTGTGGATTTCATCTATGTAAGAAAAGATTTTTGTCCTAACATCATCATAATCTTATATTTACTTATAAAATTTGAGTTAAATTTTCTGTCAAGGTAGACGTGTGTGATCTGATGGATCTATTTTTCGTGTCTGATGACAGTGTGCTCTCGTACCTTTGTCACTCATTTCTATGTGCAAAATCTTTCTGCCACCTGGTTTTGCTTATAAAGTCTTCAATATTGGGAACGGATTTGAGGATCTCTTTGTATAATCTAAATTTTCCTCTAGTCCATTTCCTTTACAAAATATACACAGAGTTTCCTTTAAAAATCTGTGTTCTTTAAAAAATAACTTGTTAACTGAAAACTTGTTCTGAACAGTACTCATTCAGAAATATTGAGGACGGCTTTCTACATCTTTTGAAGGTCATTCCTACTCCAAGGTTTTCTCTCTGCTCTGATCTCTTAGCTCCTGTGATGGGGAAATGTAGAGAAGGGAGAAGGCAGGTAGGATGGCGGGTAGGCAAGGAGGGCAATATTGTGAGTGCGAAACTCTTCTAAATGAAATAGTCACTATGGAAACAACTTTATAAAACAACATAATGAATATTTTCTTAAAAGATAAAGTTTTTCACAATCCTTTCACCCTAATAGATCAACTACATTTTGCGTGTGTGTTTAATTTTAGCCCATGTAGATATAAATAATAATACAGACACTTGCATATGTTGACTTTACAGTTAACATTGTGTCATGTTTCATTTGTCCCATAATTTAAATCCTAGATAACACTGTGTCAAGTAAGGTACCTTATTTTATGAAATTATGCCCCTGTTGTGAGTTATTTAGGTGGTGTCCATTCTTCTTCTGTTACAAATAAGGCACATTAGTTTATTTAGAAAACCTTTGAGCACCCATCAAACCACTGTTGGATGCTTTCCTGGGTATTGTATTTTCATGCATGAAGTTAAACATTTGAAAGACCAGTGGTGACGAATTCTGTGGGAATAGCTTTTATGGGAAAAGTAGTTTTTATAAAGCGTTTTATGTTATTTTACCCAACTGCATGACTGTCTTTTCAGAATTTTTCTAGGATGAGCTATAGAAAAAAAAAATCCATTTATCCACTGGTAGGATCCCAGCACTCTAAATATTCCCATCCTTTTCGGCTTTGTTTTGCACATAATTACAAACCTATTGTAGCATATTAATTTTTTTCTTATTTTTCACCTTAGGATCCTTGAAAATAGTTGAGGAGTATTAGGTTTTAGAAAGATACAAGGATTCAGGTTTGCTCTAAGTGAGACCCATGTGGCCTTCGCCAACTGTACCGCCCAGGATGAACTGATGTTAGGTTGACCAGTGAATGTCATGGGCAGAAGCTCACACGTTAGGGCACATAGGCACCAGTGCATGCAGCACTAGTGCACAAAGATCATTGCGACTTTGCAATGATTTTTGTCTTGCTGTATTGCAGTATGTGTGAAGTAGCTAATGGTTTCAAAGTTTTCGCTGGTAACCATTGAGCCAGTGACGAAAACAGGTGCCATCGTTATGGAGTTTGCTGACTCCACTGTTTGCTTACAATAGTGACAATTTTGAATGTCCAAGACTGTGGTAACATGAGGAGCTGTGTGATTTCCTTCTGCATGGGTGTTCGTGTGTTTTGTTCAATTGAAGCACACTCTCTATTCTGTTACATAAAATAAGATGTGTTGAGATGCATGCGTAATGTGATTTCTTTTGAAAAATGTTTGAATAATACAGTGGTTGGACTAGAAGTGCTGAGTAGTACTTGCTTTTTGAGATGCTACACACACACACAGACACACACACACACACACAACATTTTGTTGGACGTGATTTTGGAAATGCCATCATCTTAGATTTGTATATGACCAGTGATCAAGTCTTTACAGTTACATATATTATATGTATATATGTTTACATATAGTAAAGCTTTGTTCTAATGCTCTAATTTTGCTACTTATATATTTTTTCCTTTGGGAAATATGAGTCCAAGTGAATTAAAAATGCCAGAGGGGGGAGTGTGATACACCTGAAATGTCCTTGGATTTTAGAAAGATTCTACTTCTCTTTTTCTTAATTTATAATAGTTTTTATTAGAAATATAATAGTAATATACAGAAAAAACTTGTAGGAAAATATAAAGAAATAAAGAAATGTAAGAAAATAAAAATTACTTGTAATCCTGCTACCCAGAGCTAAGCTGCTGTTAATATTTAATATATTTTATTTTTTTCTATATATTTATGTGTATATTCTTCTTTCCTTTCATGTTTAAAAATAAGTTTGGAATCATTCATATCATGCATGTCCTGTTTCTCTTTGCTTTTTATATCATTAGCATTTCTGTGCCAATAAACTCTTCGTAAAAATGATTTTATAATACCATGACTGCCCCATATTCCAGCTATAGCATGTTTTCCTTCTGAAATGTTGGGGATTCTCTATTGCATGTCACAGAGTCTTAGGTACCATTTTTCCCTGTGTGCCCATCCTTGAATTAAAAGAGCTCATCTTTTACCAATTCTCTTTGTTCTCAAGTGCTCCTAAAACCACCCCTCAGATCTGAAGGTCAAATTGACATGTGTAGGCCTGGCTGGTGTCTGGTGTCCAGCATGAATGGCTGTAGCGGAGGGTGTGGGAGTTGGTAGGTGTTGACCTTGGGTGGGTCAGCATTTTCCCGTGCTGCTCTGGTGAAGGTCTTCTCCCTGGTTTTTTTCCTGTCTCCACCATACTGTGTCCTAAGGCACGTCAACTCCCTCAGTCTCAGTTCCCCCTGACAGTTGGCATTCCTGGGAGCGATGGTCTTGTGAGACTCTGTGCGGAGAGGTTCTGATGCCTGCCTGGGGCTGTCGGATGGAGGAAGCTTCTCCCACCATCTCCAAAAGCAGGCTCTGGGGTCAGCAGTCCAGCCTGAGTGAGGCAGGACTAGGACCACCTGGGCCAAAGTTTGGGATAATTCCTCAGAGACTGAAAACTACGTAATTGATTTTCTGGTGCTGTTATTGTTGCAGCCTTCATGCGTTGTCATGGATATTTCTGTTGGAAAATGGTGGGAGAGCAAATGGAGTTGATTGAGTTGGTTTTCATCACACAGAGAAATCTACATGCTACTGAGGGAGTGGGTCTCATGCAGTGCCATGTTCGAGTTCAGCCTTGGCCTTGGATACTGCTGAGGTTATCGAATGGCATTCCTGGATGCATTTGTGCAGTTCTTCCCTGTGGAAATAGGGCATAGAAACTTTAAACTTTATCTGGTCCAGAGATCACTGAGTTCTAGGCTCACCATGGCCCATATCAAGTGCAGTGTGATCCCATGGCACGGACTCAGGGAGCTGGGGCCATGCTGGCCCTCGTATTTGACTGTATGTGTACAGCTAATTAGTTCACTCTGCAGTGATGCTAGAGAGGCTAGGAATTGGTCATGCTCGTTGAGTCAGCCTGTTTAGCCTGATAATTTTGCATTTGTACCGTGAATAACCCTCTGACATGTTTTCAGAGTTAATTTTCAGATGGGGAAACATTTAACTTAGACTTGCTAGAGTTTTCATAGTTAGCAAGTGGTACAGCTGGGATGAAAATCTGGTTTTCCCATACCAAGTCTAGGACTTTTTCTACCATTGTATCAGTTCTTAAGCCAAACTAACGAATCATTTATTTTCCAGGAGGCAATTTTATTGCAGTGGATTTATTTTTTGGTTTATTTATCCATTTGACAGGTCTCTGAACCATGATTTCCCCACTTTTAAGAAATATCAACAGTGCCATGCTTGATTTACCTGAATGCCAAAGTGCTTTCCATGTGTACTGAATAATTGCGGTGTGTGTTTAAGGATTATTCTTAGTGACTCACCCCACTTAATTTCACTCCAACTAGCATGATTTATTACTCCTGAGGATGGTTGATAAGTAGGGTATCCATCTGAGGAAAGTGTCACCTTTTATGTGGGACATACTTAAGAGAGAATTGATGATGGAAACAAATGAAGTTAATTAGTTGAGGGAAATTAAATAGATAAATAAGATATTTGAAGTCAGATTTGCACAGAGCAACAAAGATACTTGGCAGTTTTATGACAGTGCCATCTTAAATCTGTTTGGTAGATGACTAAGCATTAAAAAAAATTGCAGACATCTGTCCTGTTTTTGACTGTTTCTTGCAATGTTTTTTGTTTGGTTGTTTACAAAGGATGTTCTTTGGGGAAAAGTTCAGGAAATACTAAACACAATGCCGAAAAAAGTTAAGTTCACCCTTAATCTATAATCTGGAGATGAGTACCCCCATACTTCTTTTCTTATACTATAGATTTATAAAATTCTTTTTTAATACTATAGATTTATAAAAAAGCAAGCTTTCAACCTGGATGTAACAGGTTCGTCACCTTCCTAAGGGGAGCGGGTGGGAGGTGTTGGGAGATGGCCAGGCTACCAAGGCTTGGGGCTGGAAAGAGGAAACGAAAAGTGAGTCCTAAAATCTTTTAGTACTTTTGCTCTGGGCCAAACAGAGCTGCCTTTGGTGTTTTTAATGTCCTCTTAAGTTCCATTCTGCCGATAAATATGATCTGTCAATGAACTTAAAAAATTATTAGTGAATATCTAAGAGGTCCCGATTTTTCAACATAATGAAAATACGACAGGGAAAATCCTTTTACATGTACCTTCGTGAACATAATAAATTCTTTTCTTAAGAAACATCCGTAGAAACAGCATTGCTGGATCAAAGACATGCATCTTTTTTTTTTTTTTTGCGGTACACGGGCCTCTCACTGCTGTGGCCTCTCCCGTTGCAGAGCACAGTCTCCGGACACGCAGGCCCAGCGGCCATGGCTCACAGGCCCAGCCGCCCCGCGGCATGTGGGATCTTCCCGGACCGGGGAACGAACCCGTGTCTCCTGCATCGGCAGGCGGACTCTCAACCACTGCGCCACCAGGGAAGCCCCAGGCATGCATATTTTAAAGTCTTTTGAAACGTGTACCAAGGAGTTTGACATTAGAAATTTTACAAGGATTTGCAGTTCTTGAGCAGGAGAAAAAAAATTGTCCAAGAGGCATGTTCCACACATCAGATGCAGTCAACTCAGAGAAGGTGAGGGTATATATGGTTTAAGTTCATTCTGTTCTATAAACAAGACTGGCATCTTAGTTCTGGCACTCGTTATACTTTCATTGGGCCTGGGAATTGAGCCAGCAATCCCAGGGTAAAGCAACCTTGAAAAGAATTCTTTTTTCTTCTCAGAATCATTTGAAAAACTTTCCAGGAGGAAAATCTGTAGCACCGGCAAGATTTGAGTGAAATACTTTCTCCTTGTAAAGCACAGTGCCTCTGGTTCATCAACCTTCAGTGTCTGAGATCTGACTGGGTTCCTAGGCACCTATAACTCAGTGCTTAAAAAAGAACATCACTCTTAAAGTATGACATACTGACTAACTAAAAGTAAAGTAACGTCTCTAGTATGTTACCATCTTGCCAGCTCTTCCCACCGGCACTTTCTTTAACCTCATTTTAGGTCCTAGTGTTTGTAAGTCATTATTTAATACTATACTTATAAACACTTTACTATTTTTCAGTTGCCCTCTCTGAGCGTATTTAACATTTTCAGTTTTAAAATATCCTCCAGGTTTTTTTTCACTTATTTTATAAAAATTTAACTAGAACTCAAGATTAGATGAATAGATAGCGTTTCCCACTGACATTCTTTTTCCTTTAGGATTTCCATACTGTTGCCTTTTTAAATCCTTTTCATGTGAAAATCAAAGGCTGATAGAGAAAATATACTAGATTTTAAATCCAGAAAATGAAATAGCCAGGGCTCATCTCACCTCCAAACCCACAATCATTTTTGAGAATTCATAAGCCTACAAGTCAGAAGCATATTTTGTATGGAAAACCAGTATATGTTTTAGAATATTGCAGAAGGCTGTATTTGTGAGTTCTAAGCCCCTTAAATATTGATAAATATCGATTAGCACTGGTATGACTCTCTAGGTAGTTGTCTCTGGTTTTCAGGGGCATACATTTATTATTTATCAGTCTTCTTTTCTAAAACAAATTAAGATGCTGTAAATGAAGATTCCTGTTCACTGGTACTCCTGAAATCATATGGAGTAGTTTTTATGTATTTATGTCACCATGTTTCCCTTCTGTATTGGCGGGTTCTGCATCTGCAGATTCAACCAACTCAGGGTGGATCCGTGGTTGTTTGGATCTGCGGATGCAGAACCTGCGGATGCAGAACCTGCAGATACGGCGTGTGGGCTGTAAGGGACTTGAACATCTGCAGAGTTTGGTACCTGGGAGGGGGAGGGTTCTGGAACCAATCTCTCTGTGATACCAAGGGCCGACTGTATTTTAAGTGGGCGTTTTTGATCTCTAGTAATCACTGTAAACATACTAAAATACTTTTTATTATATTCATACACAAATGAAGAGGGTGTTTTCCCTCTAGGTTTTGAAGACCAGAAGATACAGGTTTCCTAGTTTTGGAACCCTGGGAAACTACTATATCCTCATCTTTAAAATGGGGGTTATACAGGATATATATGAAAACTATTCAGCTCAGTTCTCGGGATACTGCAGGTGCATTCCATGATAATTAAAGAGCTTCTCTATTACTTCATAACAACAAATAGTTTGAGGGGTTAATACTGTTTACTTACAGTCTCATGTTGCCAGAGTTTCATATTTTAATGGAGTAACATTTTATTTTATTTTTTAAAATTGAGGTATAGTTACTTTACGTCGTGTTAGTTTCAAGTGTACAGCAAAGTACACATTCAGGTACACATATATATTCTTTTTCACATCCTTTCCATTATAGGTTATTATAAGATATTGAGTATAGTTCCCTGTGCTATGCAGTAGGTCCTTGTTGTTTACCGATTTTATATACAGTAGCATGTATATGTTAATCCCAACCTCCTAATTTATCCCCTCCCCCCTGTGCCCCCCTCCACGATCTCCTTTGGTAACCATAAGTTTGTTTTCTATGTCTGTGGGTCTATTTCTGTTTTGTAAATAAGTTCATTTGTATCATTTTTTAATATTCCACATATAAGTGATATCATATGATATTTGTCTTTGACTTACTTCACTTAGTATGATAATCTGTAACTGAGCTAAGTAGTTTACATATATATCCTGTATAAGTCCCATTTTAAAGATTTGGATATAGCAATTTTCCAGGGTTACAAAACTAGGAAACCCATATCTGCTGGTCTTCAAAACCTAGTCTGTTTTCCATGTTGCTGCAAATGGCATTACTTCATTCTTTGTTTATGGCTGAGTAATATTCCACTGTATATATACACCACATCTTCTTTATCCATTCATCTGTCAGTGGACATTTAGGTTACTTCCATGTCTTGGCTATTGTAAATAGTGCTGCTATGAATATTAGGGTGCATGTTTCTTTTTGAGTTAAAGTTTTGTCTGGATATATGCCCAGGAGTTGGATTGCAGGATCATATGGGAATTCTATTTTTAGTTTTTTAAGGAATCTCCAAATATGTTCCATTATATTCTAGTAATTACATTATTAAGATTGTGTTAGGTCACAAAATTTAAGGAATTAAAAATATGGAACTGTCAAAATGTTATCTCGTGCCATAATAAGCCAATATTTTAAGTTTAGAAAGTATAAATTAAAAATATTTAAGGAAAGAACATGTTATATCATTCTCAGTGTAAGTCCTATAACAACATATGGGATGAAAAATATTAGTCCAGTAAGATCATGTATATATGAGGACCTCTTGCTTTCAACTTAAATTCACTTGTGATTTTTGAAGACTTTTCTGGTTCATAGATGAAATTCAGGTTCCGTGTAACATCTGAATCACTATGAATTTAGTCTTTTCCACCTATATTCCTGTTTCAATAGGTATTGATACATAATAATGCAACACTTAGCCTTGAGTATTGGGCTTTAAAGCAAAAATTTCTTTGCTTTTTTCAAGAAGTCAATAAAATGATAAAATATGTTGGGGACCTACGATACAACCTAGAAAAATGAGGATTCTAAGCCTTATGTTGGGGCTAAACTGATTGTAGGTTTTAAAAGCTGTAATATATTCAATACATTATTTAAATATTGCAATTTGAAGCATTTACTATAAGGCCTGGTGTAGCCCATGCTCACTGAACGGTAGCACAATGCCTTGTGCACAGTGGGTATTTAATTAATGTTTGTCCAAGTGGAAGACTGCGCCCCACACCTCTCCTGCCCCTCCAGGGTACCTGAAATTCTAACTACTAAACAGTGTAGTATTTAGTCTCTAATAGGAAGTACGGTTCTTACACAATGGGTGCAGGGCTGGTGGGATAAAGCCTTTTGGACCTCTGCCCAAGGAGGCTGCCCACTCTGGGGGAGGCTTCCCCAATGGGCACCGTGACTGGCGGGTCACTGAGCATCCTGGGTGGAGAAGTGACCTTCAAAAGGGAAGTGATATTGCCTCATCTTCAGTCACAGCTCTGACATTTCTTATTTACTTGATTTTCCTTTCAAAGAAATCTTTTGTGATCTTTTGCTCTCATTCTCTGCTCTGTGTGTTGCTAGTTCCTGGTGACATAATCTTGATAATAAAACCTTCTTGATGCAAACTATAATATATAGGATGGATAAACAACAAGGTCCTACTGTATAGCACAGGAAACTATGTTCAATATCCTGTGACAAACTATAATGCGAAAGAATATAAAAAAGAATGTGGGCTTCCCTAGTGGTGCAGTGGTTGAGAGTCCGCCTGCCGATGCAGGCGACACGGGTTCGTGCCCCGGTCTGGGAAGATCCCACATGCCGCGGAGCGGCTGGGCCCGTGAGCCATGGCCGCTGAGCCTGTGCGTCCGGAGCCTGTGCTCCGCGGCGGGAGAGGCCACAGCAGTGAAGAGGCCCGCGTACCGCCAAAAAAAAAAAGAATGTATATGTATGTATAACTGAATCACTTTGCTCTGAAGCAGAAATTAACATTGTAAATCACCTATACTTCAGTAAAAACAAAAACCCAAAAAAGACCTTTTCCTTCTTGGCGACTCAGGCTTCAGGTGACTTGTTGAGCTACTTGTCTTCTTGATGTTAGAGTCTAAAAGATATATTTTTTAAGACAGTGGATGGAAAGTGAGATGTACCTAAAGTGACCATGGGAATATTTGGGAAGGTTTAGTTTGGGTTACCAACTAGCTGTTACCAAGGGCTTCAGGCAGTGGTTAAAAGAAGAGGCTTTGGTGACAGTTGGCCTGGCTTTGAATGCTGGCTGCACACTACATACTAACCACGCAACCCTGGGCTTCTTACTTCTCTGTGCCTCTGTCTTCTCCTCTGTCAAATGGGGATAATAATAGCACCTAGTTGACAGGATTGCAAAGTACTTAAGCAATGTCTAGTGCATAGTAAAAACTAGCTCAGGAAATGTTAGTTGTGGTGATGCAAATTCCAAGGTACAGGCACAGGAGGATGGAATTGGGAACTGTGATTATATGGGAACAGTGACTGCTGACTCCTGTTCCCCTGTGCCCACCAGAGGGGACCTCTCTTTTCTCCGAGGCACCTTGAGTACCCACTGAGAGAGAGCAGGGATCTGTACCTCGAGATTGTGGTCTGCATACAGAGGCTTTTGCTCTGTTGGTTGGGCTCAGAGAGCTTATTACTGTGGCATTCAGAATGTGAAATAATAGTTAATGGGGACAAGGGAATTTATGGCAAAATTTAAAATCACTTAGTGACTAATAACTTAGTGCTCTATGAAATCTGTATCTTGATATGCAGGGTGGCTGTGCTATTAACATTTCTGAGCTATTTAGAAGCTGGTTGGATGCTTTTTGTTACACATTCATTTTTCATTTTGCTCTTCCATTGAGGAGACATCAGTAGGATTTAATAATTGCCTGTCATCTCTGGAAAGATAAGTAAGATAATAGATTATTAAGGGTTATTTTTCATTTTGATGGTGGATAAACATTAAGAGGAATCCTTGCTGAATGAAAACTGTGATTTATTGATTATGATTACAGGATTAATATGAAGCCACTCAAATGTTTCTCTGCTCATAGATTCTTTTCCAGTGCTACTGTAGATACGATTCAGAAGGACTATTAGCTATGAGTATTTATTAAGTATTGAATACCTGCTGTCTCACAGGAGCTTCTCCGAGTAGGTGATTTGTAATTGAGGAAATGCAGGCTAGGGGAGGTTGAACAACTACCCAAGGTGTTACAGGTTTCACCTCCTAAGCACATTGTCTTTCTCCCGTACTTTGCAAATCAAGGCTTTTGATACAACTGATTGCTTCTTAGGAAAAAATTATTTTTCAGCTTTAGTAAAATCCAACTTTCTTCAGGAGGCAGTTCACTATGGTGAATTTGGCATTTGAGTCCTAGGGTCAAAGGCTGGGTTATGGGGAAGAAAGTACATAATGTATATGAAGTATCTAGAAGGGACCTGTCACACAGCCAGTGCTTTCTTTTCACGTGGCCTCTGGCTTTGGGTGGGGTGCCCGCCGTCCAGTGAAATGCAGCAATCAAGAGAACAAGCCAGGGGACTTCCCCGGCAGTCCAGTGGTTAAGATTTTGCCTTCCAGTGCAGGGGGCATGGGATCGATCCCTGGTTGGGGGACTAGGGTCACGTGTGCCATGGGGTGTGGCAAAAAAAAAAAAAAAAAAAAAAGAACAAGCCAGGGCATCAGATACATCTGAGTCTCACTCTCTCACTTTGGGCAGGAGACCACTTGGGGTGCTTTTGGCTGCAAATAAGAGACTCTTATTTTCAAATGCCTTATACCAAAGGGGATTGCTCAGTGAAGTCTAGAGGTCGAGCCCATTGAGAGGTGGCTGATGCAGGCGATCCATCTCTCTTCTCTGTTACACTTGATGTTTGTCTGTTAACTCACAGCAAGTTGGCCAGGGGACTACCGCGCATCACATCTGGACGTGACAATGACTAGAGGAAGAAAAAAGACCACTTCTTATTATGGTCCTTGCCTACTAGAGAGGAACGTTTTCCCAGAATCCTTTTCCCCAAGAGACTTCTCTCAGGTCTCATTAACCAGAGAATGCTCAAATGCCCGTTCCTGAAATAATTACTAACAAAGTGAGAATAACCTCTGCAGCTCAGAGTGGGGTGGCCCCTTGAGGTACATGAATACCTGCACAAAACTGAGATCCTGTAGAGAGTCAGAAGGAGGGAAGGGATGTTAACTCTTCTCTCTCAGCCCTTATTTCCTGACGTATAAATGGGGGAGCACAACACTTAGCTCACATGACTGTCAAATGAGACAGGCACCAAAGACCAGCATCAGAACAAGGGCTCACCGTGAATTTGAAGGAGCATGAGACCAGGGCCACAAGTTCCGGCTTCTACTCGTGCTTAGTTACTTAAAGCTGTGCAATTTTAAACAATCTCGGAATCTCCTTTTTCCACTTGCTCAACAGCTATCTTTGGAGACCTGCCATGTGGCAGGCGTTGTTCTGAGCAACAGATACAGGACATGCCTTCCCCATATGTATGTCTGTGCTAATAACTATGATTATAATGTTGCATAGCATGTATGATTGATTAGGTACTCACTGTTGAACACCTATCGTGTCCCACACTGTGGTGTTCACTCTATGCCATTATCTTGGATGCTCACAATAGCTTCTTTGAGCAGGTATTTTGTAGTTGAGGAAATACATATAGGAATGTCAGGTGAATATTATCAAGAAGTAGTGGTTGGGGAAACCACCTCCGAGAACAAAACTATCCTCAGCGTTTGGAAGGAGTCCAGCAAGGCAAAGCCTGCTTGTCTCTTTCATTCATTAACATTGGAGATATGCCTCCTGGCCTTGGAAGTTGCTAGCTAAAGTATCTTACACATTTATATTCTTTAAATCCATTACTTTTCTGGAAGAATGTTCATTTATTATTATTTTGATTAGTAAAAGACTTGAATGAAAGTATTGATTTGATGAAACACCAAAACAGGAGCTCACTTCTGCTTATTTAGGACATTAAATTTAGTTGATGAAATGTGCAAGAGGAAGTGTGACTTTTCTGAATAAAACAGTCAGTAGTAGAAGTAATTTGATTAACTCTGTTTTGGTCACAACCATGACCTTTTTGTGTTTCTTTTTTGGTATATAGCTGTTTTTATTTAGAACTTGTTTAATTTCTCTCATTATTATAATTTTTAGCATATAGGTCTTGTATTTATTTTATTAAATTTTCCGTAATGATTTCATATGATTGATATATTTTAAGGCATTTTATTTTAAATATAGGAGTGTGTGCATGTCAGTACTTTATAGGTCTTACAATGATAGGGAAAGATGTGATTTATTTTATTTTTTAAAAAATTTGTAATTTAATTTTTATTTTTGAGGTAATTGTAGATTCATATGTAATGTTAAGAAATGATAGAGCTCTTCTGTACTGGAAAGATGTGATTCAAAAAGAGAAGGGCATGGAAATCCTGGGAAATTTCAGGCCATCTCAGACACTTTGCTGATAACACCTATAGTGACTTAGACACGTATACTATCGTTTTAAAAGAAAAATCTTTTAGTGTTTTAGTACTTACATATTCTCAAGTAGAATTAGTAGCTGGTTTCTTACCTGTTTCTTGATTTAAATGCATATAGAGCAACTGTGTGATTTAACAAGGAAGGAGATACTTTTTAGTCTTTTTCAAGTGGCTCATTGAAGTGACCTTTTCCGGGTGGTGGTCAATGTCAGCACAGACATGGGTAATCTTTTCCATGTCAGCAGGTCAGTGCCAGCCCTTTCAGCCTGGACCCCGGGGGAATGATGTGTTCCATTTTGTAAATGACATCACAATCTTTCAACTGAACAATTAGTCACCCTGCTCGTGTCTTGTCTTATTATGTTTTGTTTTTTGTTAAGACAAATATTTGAAATGTAAGCAACAGCTTGTTCCAGGGCAGACGGTGTGAGAGGTTTGGGAGTGACCGTTGGCAGCGACTATGGAAAGGAGAGGCTAGTGGCTACAGGAGGACCTGTGTGCCTGTTTTATCCTGGGACTGTTGCATTAGTGTAACATTTTGTATCACCTTTCGGAATGTATCAAAATGGAAGTTTAGGGCCAGTCGATATGTTGGTTCAAAAATAAGCCAGAGAGAATCTCTGAATGTTACAGCTCTTCAAAGATACTCAAACCTCTTAATTTTGTTCACCCGGAGTCCTGTCTTTTGCTGTGTCTGCCGTCTTTTTCCTCACATTTTTGGTAGTACTCTAGAAAGAAGTGTCTTTCTTCTTCCTTAAGGTTTTCAGTCTGCATTTAAGGTCTTGATGGTACCTGTGAGGTAGATAGAGATGCACTCTGCTTTTAGCCTTGGGGAGATTTTTCCTAATAGTCCAGTAGTAATAGCATTTTCCAACCTCAACCTTATGTTTCTTCCTCAAATTATTGTTTTCTGGATAAATATGAGGCAGGCTTGTCCTGCGTTACTTGGGGTCAGCATTTTACTTAAGATCTTCTTCCTTTTTAACATATACAAGTTGGTTTAAAATGATGCAAGTTTGGTGAGAACTAAGAAATCTATAGCCTGTAGTTGAATAATAGAAAAAAAGTTAAGACAATGAAAAGATCTACAGCATCCAGCGTTTTGCTTTATTCCCTGTTTATAGCACCTATTTCTCTAGGTTAGAAGATGAGAATTCTAGAACCTGTGGCACCTGCCTTGTCCCACCAAGACAGAGTGGACTTACTTTTCCAGCAGTAACTTAAGGTACTCTGTGCTTTTCTAAAAATGAGGCATCTCTGTGCTGCTGGTCTGCAAGCTTCCATCTGAGCTGTGGTCCTGCATGCTTGCTGTCAGAGCAAGTTGACCCCTTAAGAAAAGACGCGTCCTCAAGAGTAGTGCTGGTGATTCATCTGAGCCTGTTAACAGGACTCTGTATGTCTCTGTGATAGGCAAAGAGGCATATGTGTTCCTGAACAATGCTAAGTTAAGGCATAAAGTTGATTTTGGTTCCTTTAATAAGAGGAAAGGTCTCTGATAACCTAACTTTATTCCCAGAGTTGGTATTTTAGCTGTAGGCATATTTGGTCAGTTAATATGTACTCTGGTGAGTCAAATAACAGAACTTTCTTTTCTCCTCCTATTTTTTTAAGGTATGTAATACAGGGAGAGAAGTAACTCGTCCTGGGTCATAGAAACCCTGAGCAAAGGACGCATAACTTTTCTTCTGTCATCCAGAAAAATATTTGCCCACACCACAGGTTTGCCCTGATCAGTCTATCATCAGGCAGATTCACGCACATCACATATTTGGGGAGCAGCTGAAGAGCAATTATTGACATGAAAAACAAGAGCCGAAACAAAAGAAAACAAAAACAGAAACACAAAGAATTTTTGTGTGTGTGTGCCAAATGGTGTACCCTTATATTTCCTCTTGTGTTGTAAGGCAAAACTGTCTTTTCAGGTGATATCACCCATAGTGGACCAATTTGATTCATTTTCCTACAACTTTTCCTTTATAGGTCATTTTTCTTAGAGTCCTACTATAGACATGAACTTATAAAATGTAATCTAACCTATCATGGACGAGTATTTCTTTTCAAGTCTTATCTTGTGATGCAAAATAGTAATAACGGTAAGAAAAAGAAATAAGAAAAATGGTAATATTAGTAAGAGCTAACATTTACTTAGCTTATTATATCTAGGCATTGTTCTATATGTTTACATATATTAATAATCGTAAGTTACTATTATTATCCCCATTTGACAGGTGAGGAAACAGAGGCCCAGAAAAATTAAGAAATTTGCCCCCAGTTTTATAGTTGGCAGAGAGGGGTTCAGATATTGCATTCCAGCTGTAGATATTTATCCATTAACCACTATGCTGTGTTTCCAGAGGTCCTGATTATTTTAGAACATTTGTTTGTTCTCTGTTGCATCATCAGTGAGAGCTTTGCTTTTGTTTGCATCTTCTCAGGTGGTCTCGGTGTTTTGGTCTTTCAGTAGACCCAGTCAACAGCATCTCGTTTCTTGCCTAGGTTCTGAAGAATGTGGGAAATATCAATACAAGAGTAAAGCAGATGAAAGATTAGAACATCACGTTTATTACTGATGGGGGAACCTATCCTTGTGTGCAGCATGTTCCCAAGAGGAAGGAAGGGCAGAGCTGAGCCACGCGTGCCTACTTTTCCCCAAGTTTCCCAGTCAGCTGGTTCAGGTTGGCTCCTGGGGGTGGCGAGAGTGATGGGGCAGAGGGAGGCCTGGAGTGGGTGGTCAGGGAGAATCCTTCCCGACAGGAGCCACGAATGGTGAGAAAGGGCTGTTCTTTAAGGTTAGAGATTGAGTTGATCAAGTCTGGAATCTAGCGAAAAGTTAACATTACTGTTAGAATTAGGAAATGGGACAGGTGGCTATGATGTTCGGGAATAGTTTTGTGGTTTGGTGGGAAAATTGCATGTTGGTATAAATATAGTTGGAATCCTGAGTTTGTATTAAATTGCTGCACGTCTCACCTCTCACCGACTTCTAGGGTTTAAAAGTGTATCCCTCTGGACCTAGGTCCTGTTGTTTCCTTTCTGTGTCTTTGAAGTGTTTTGTCTTTTCCCTTATGTTTTCAATGGTGTTGCTTACGTATTTTGTTTATTACTGACAGTGTGACCTATTATTGTGCTTTAGAAGGCATTGTTGTCTTAGGGAGTGTTACATGATACGAGTAGTTATTCTGTTTATTTAGAAAAGCACCTCAGATCTCAAAGCAATTTAGAGACCTCAGAATACAGCCTCTGTATAGGCGTTTTTGACAGAGAACTTAGTAGATTTAGAGAGAACTTGTTCCCTATCGTAATCACCATTTAAGAGTGTTTGAAACAGGGTTGCTACTTTTGGGGGATAGACCAGAAGTGATTATTGGTGAAATGCATTGTGCTTAAAAGTGACAAGACAGTGTAGGAGGCCAGGTTTTAATTTCTAGAGGTGCCATCTAGAATAGAGTGGGTAGGGCATTTGTGTCGCATAGTGGTTTAATAACAGTTACGTGCAAACGGTAAGGACTTGTCCAGAGCTTCCGTAAAATGTTATCTAAAACATGTTGCCAAATTCTCTTCCTTTTTCATGGTTTTGGAATGCTATTTGGTGTATAGCTTGAATGAGAAGCCTTTGGTGACAAGAAGGCAACAGAAGAAAAATAGTGATAGCTAATGTCTATTTGCACTCAACAGTGTGCCCAGAACTGTGCCAGCCACTCTAATTCTTGCTTCTTTCAGTTCTGTGAAGTATTCTGCAGGTATGGAATCACAGGCTTTCAGGGGTGAAGTTACTCCCCCAGGGTCACGCAGCTCATTGGTGATATAAAAAGCTGTAAACCCAGCTCTGCTGACATGTTATAACATGTGTCCCTGAAAGGGAGAGGTGATGGGTGGTGCTTTATCTACCTGATTTTAATTTGGTTGAGAAAAGAAAGCTGGAAAATCCTTAAATATCTATATGTTAACTGAAAACTAATCTAATACTAGAAATGTAGTACTTTATGGACTTTTATGCATGTTGGAGGTGGATTTTTTTTTTTTTTTTTTTTTTAACCCAAAGTGTGTTTATTGGGATGGTTTCCCATTCATCTTGATTCAGGCTGCTTTTATTGCTGCTTCCATCTGAAGGAGCATCCTCCGTAAGCCTTGCTTTTTTATGCATGTTGGAGGTGGATTTTTTTTTTTTTTTTTTTTTTAACCCAAAGTGTGTTTATTGGGATGGTTTCCCATTCATCTTGATTCAGGCTGCTTTTATTGCTGCTTCCATCTGAAGGAGCATCCTCCGTAAGCCTTGCTTTTCCTCCTGTAGGCTGCTAGAGCAGCCAACACCCAAAACCACTGTTTGTGCATGGCTAAAGACGGTGGTGATCTCAGAGCATCCTGGGCATTTCACATCCATGCGATAGGAATTGGGGCTATGCACCAGGCACTTCTTGTGTTTCCTCTTCTCTTCTGGAGAGGGATGAAGGAGATCCTTTGCGAGAGGCATGTTCTCCTGGGGAGGTCATCACTGCCGGAAGGGGACGTGGATGGTTTGATGTTAGTGCTTTTGTTCCTTTTGAATTTCACTGTGTTTGCTGTAGTAAGATTTGTCTGTTAATACTTCCTGAATGATGGACTTTGGTTGAAGGCCTGTGTTCAAGGGCTCAATGGGCAGAGGCATCCTAGATCTCTGTCAGGGAGTTGAAGTAGCTCCTATCCTGGTGGTCCAGCCGACTGGGTGGAAAGAGGCTGGGTCGGGGCACGGAGGCGGCATTTAATGTTAGTGCAGAATTCTTAGGATTCATTTGCTGAGCGGTTCTTACTCTGTCTTGATCCACAAAACACAGTGAAATAAAAACCAGAGGGCTTTGGATTGAAGCTTTTTTTTCCCCTCTCTCTATATATTGGTTTGGCCAAAAAGTTCGTTTGGGTTTTTCCATAAGACGTTACAAAAAACCCGAACGAACTTTATGGCCAAACCTATCTTTTTACTGAAGTATTGTTGATTTACAGTGTTGTGTTCATTTTAGATCTACAGCACAGTGATTCAGTTGTATATTCTTTTTCAGATTCTTTTCCTTTTTTAGGTTCTTATAAAATATTGAGTAGAGTTCCCTGTGCTATATGTAGGTCCTTGTTGGTTATCTATTTTATATATAGTAGTGTGTATCTGTTAATCCCAAACCCCTAATTTATTCCTCCCCCTCCCCGCTTTCCCCTTTGGTAACCATAAATTCGTTTTCTATGTCTGTGGATCTATTTCTGTCTTGCAAATAAGTTCATTTGTATCTTTTTTTAAAAGATTCCACATGTGAGTGATACCATATGATATTTGTCTTTCTCTGTCTGGTTTTGTTCACTTAGTATGATAATCTCTAGGTCCACCCATGTTGCTGCAAATTGTATTATTTCATTCTTTTTTATGGCTGAAGCTTATCACATAAACTGAAGTGCCTCAGTGAACCTCCATGGGCTTCAAATCTAATCACCATCCCTGCATCCCACACACTGGGCCGGCGATGAACTTGCTGGGTGTCACAGAGCATTTTCCCCAGCACCATCCTGTTTGCTCATGTATAAGAATTGTAGCCTGGCAAAATACCCTTCCTTTTTTTTAGAGCTCTGCCCTCTGCCTGTACAATGCAATCTAGATGCTTTCTTTAGTGTCATAATATATGTTGTTAATTTTAAAGGTAAATAAAATGTTGAAATATTACATTGCTCTAAGAAAAATAACTGAAACTAATCATGAAAAAAGACTATCTTTTATTTATGCTGGTTGACAAACTGAACTGGAAAACATCAAACTTAAATTGTGGCTAGCATAAACAGAGAGGGAAAATGTAACCTTAGTGATGGGTTCAAAACCTTTTAAAATAAATATTTCCAATATTATCCCTAATACAACCTGATTTATTTAAGAGGGAGTGTTGAATTTAATCTCTCCTCTACATATCACAATTATAGTAGTTTTAGACTTGTTATCCAATCTTGTAATGGCAAATAGCTTTAGAAAAAATACAGTAAACACCAAGGGGGGAAAGCAGGGGTTGGGAGGGGTGGTGGTGGGATGAATTGGGAGATTGGGATTAACATATATACATTAATATGTATAAAATAGCTAACTAATAAGAACCTGCTGTATAAAAAATAAACTAAAAATCAAATTAAAAAAAGAAAAATACAGTAAAAGCAACACCCAGCAATCACTTGAAGTGAATAAGTAAGCCTCTTAAAATTATACCTTTTTTTTCCAAATGGAGATACTTTCAAGGACTTGTCTTTGAAAGTAGAGACATACTCAGTTTTTTAAAAAAACAAGCTTATCTCTTTACCAAATGTAGATTTAGTCCTACCCATGATAGTTGGCTGAATAGAAGTCAGTTGCATACTGGGATGTTTTCATTTTTTAAATGATACCCTAAAAATTTGACTGCTTATAATATGGAGCATACTTGCTTTTCATTGTATACAAGTTAAATCTGTGGTAATTTTAAGATGAACGTGATTTTAGTGTGATGATTGGGGATTGTGAGATGTGTTTATGTAGCTTATTGAATTGTTTTCCCTCTAAGCAGCTTTATACAAAAAAAAATCAAAGAGCTGTATATTTCGCTCATTTAAAAAATCTGCTTTTCCCTGTTTATTTTTTAAGCCAGTTAAATGCCTTTCTGAACAAGAGTGGATAAAGCAAGTGAATAAGTGCTTTTCAAAACTCCCTGAATACATTTAATTCGTATTGATGAGATGTATGTGAATCCATGATGGAGAGCCCATCATTAGCTTTAGGGGGCGGATGTGGTTAATTAATTAATATCATACCTTTTTGTTTTACCCACATAAATTTCCCGAGGCCAGAAGTTTGTTAATCTCTACAGAATGCAGTATATGGCGATAAATACAGAAAGTGCATTTTCATGTTACCCAATGAAGGGGGATTTATGTGGCATTAGAAGCATCCACAGCCAGGCAGTATGGCCCTGAATGTCCTGTATGAGGCTTGTGTCCATAGCATCGTAGTCATTGCCTAAGTAAGTAGTTATGTGTTGTCAAGCCTTTCTCGCTCCCCACGCCCTCCTACCAGTCTTGTTTCACTTGGCTTTTTCAAAGGAGACACCATGAATACCTATTTCCTTTGCCATGAGTCAGGGTGGTGGTGGACCAATCTCTTAGCATCTCTGGGACTCCTGTGGGCTAATGCTATGAAGTGATAGGAAGCCTGTTAACTCCAGGAGGTGCGAAACAAGGGGAGGTCTTTTCACTGCTGACCCAGTGTTCTGTAGCTTGTTTCTAACTAATTAATTTTAGGTAGCAACTTCTGTGTTCTATATGATGTCTTAGTCCGTTTGGGCTGCCATCATGAAATAGCACACATTGGGTAGCTTATAAGCACAGAAATTTATTTCTCACAGTTTTGGAGACTGGAAGTCTGAGATCAGGGTGCCAGCATAGTTGGGTGAGGGCCCTCTTCTGGGTCACAGCTTCTCATTGTGTCCTCATATCGCAGGAGGGGCTGGCTCTGAGTTCCATGGGATCTTTTTTGATAAGGGTGCTAATTCCATTCATGAGGGCTCCACCCTCATGACCTAATCACCTCCCAAAGCCCCCACCTCCTAACACCATCACATTGGGCATTAGGGTTCTAACATGTGAATTTGAGGGGGGACACAAACATTCATATGAAAAATTGTGAACAGAGGAGAGAAAATTTTGAATGCTAGAAATTATGCTTGAATGTATTTCAACACTGAAGGCATTTTTGTTTACTGCATCATCCATAGGGTGTTTGTTATAAGCCGTGCATCACTGTTATTTTTATTAGCTTTCACAGTAGGATAGGATATTGAAGGAGAAAGCAGGAAACCTACAGGAGAAGAGTGTGAAGAGTGAAGAAACACCATCTTCCAGTAGGACAGGTGTATGTGTTAAGAAGAAATAGCCTGAGATAATTCCTGTATTTCCATGAATACTGTAAATTACTGTTTGATGAGTGTCTGTGCTCCAATTCATTTTAATACCCAAAATGTATTTAACTATATTGTAAGAACACATCGCTAGATTGGAACTTAGACTTTTTAGAGGTTCATAGATGGCTTTATCCTTCTTGAAATTCCCCCTTGTGCGAGCATAACTTCATCGGTTGAACATAACTTATTGTTATTTTGGGGAGAGAAGTTTATGACATAAATGATCATTTTAGGTATGTAAGTAGCTTTTACTTTTTCTCATGATCTTATTCAGTAATTTTGTATTAGTTATTGATGGGTTCTTATTAGGTGACTTTCTATACCCTCCTTCCATTGGGTGAATTTCTGATGAATGTTTACTGGATTTTTATTCATATTACATGGCTAGAACTTAGCATGTGTGTCGTGCATGAGTCAAGTGTGATGGCTTTTAGTCTTGCCATTCTTAGCTTGGTAGTCTTATACTTCTTTTTAAAAAAATTTCTATAGCAAAGATATATGTATATATTTTTATTGAGGCATATAGTTAATTTACATTGTGTTAGTTTCAAGTGCACAGCAAAGTGATTCAGTTATATATACTTTTTCAGATTCTTTTCCATTATAGGTTATTACAAGATACTGAGTATAGTTCTCTGTGCTATGCAGTACGTCCTTGTTGTTTGCCTGTTTTATATACAATAGTGTGTATCTGTTAATCCCAAACTCCTCATTTATCCCCCACCCCACCCCATCCGCTTTAGTAACCATAAGTTTTCTGTGTCTGTGAATCTATTTCTGTTTTGTAAATAAGTTCATTTGTATCATTTTAAAGATTCCACAAATGACTGATATCATATGGTATTTGTCTTTTATGTCTGACTTCACTTAGTATGATGATCTCTAGGTCTCTCCATGTTGCTGCAGATGGCATCACTTCATTCTTTTTTGTGGCTGAGTAGTATTCCATTCTCTCTCTGTCTATACCACATCTTCTTATTTATGTATACATTTTTGGAGTGTCCCTTGGAATGATATGCCCTTTTAGATATAACTTGTTTAGAAATTCTGCAAATCCAAACTTTAATTTAAATGTGACTCTCTCAACCATTAACAGTGCCAACTGTAGATAGGTAGGTCGATAAGCACATGAACTGCCAATCAAACAAAGCTGGGGGCTTCCCTGGTGGCGCAGTGGTTGAGAATCTGCCTGCTAATGCAGGGGACACGGGTTCAAGCCCTGGTCTGGGAAGATCCCACATGCCGCGGAGCAACTAGGCCCGTGAGCCACAACTACTGAGCCTGCGCGTCTGGAGCCTGTGCTCCGCAACAAGAGAGGCCACGACAGTGAGAGGCCCACGCACCACGATGAAGAGTGGCCCCCGCTCGCCGCAACTAGAGAAAGCCCTCGCACAGAAACGAAGACCCAACACAGCCAAATAAATAAATAAATAAATGAAAAGAAGGCTCAACATTAAAAAAAAACAACAACAAAGTTGGATTTTCACCTCTGTCAGAGGTAACGGTATTACCCTAAAGGTTCAGTAGTCCTTTGCTTTAACCCCCTACCTGGAAACCTGGATCGTACATCCTATTTGACAGTTCTGTGTGATGTTTTGCCACTTAGATAATTACCAGCAAAGTACCAAAAAATGAGAAACATTTTGAAGTTCTAGGTAAGCTGTCTGAAATTTGCAGGAATAATAGCTTTCTGCTCCTACCCTCAAGATCCCCAGAGCCTTCCAGCTTCTAGGAGGAAGGTGCTCTCATATTGAGCCCACTGAATTTTGCAGTTCCTTCTTTTAACAAGAAAATCTACCTCCCACCATTGATGGAAGCTGATTTTATAATCTCCTACATCTTTGCTTTCTTCAAAACAGTAAATAACCCAAGCCCTACCAGCTAGAGAAAAGAAAACACAGAATTTAAATGGAAGAAAAAATGGTACCCAGTTTTTCTTGATTGATTGCAATGCATTCCACTTCAAGTCTGTGTCTTTGCCTCATCTTGTTTTTGTTGGTTTTTTTTTGTATGCAAAAGATTTGGTGTGAATTCTGCATTTAAATTATTTTATAAATCATTTCATTTGCTGAGAATGACAGTGTCTTGAATTTAGTCAGTAAATGTTTATTGAGGACGCACAAAAGATGGGCCTACTGGTCAGTGCTGGGCATAGGTACATGAAGTCCTAAGTAGCTGACCTTCAGGGACTCATGGGGAATGCGCTGAGTATGCATTTTCCTTGATTATTAGAGCTGCCAACATTTAGTTTTTAGAATATTCTGAAGTAACCTTATCCTTAGAGAAAAACCTTTATTTTTCAGCAAAAGCAAGTCTCTCTGCATCTGTTACTTTCCTGACAGACACAAATTCTTAGGTAGTAAAGTCATGGAATCATAAGTGCCAGATGGAACTTTCAAAATGGATCTTTGAATTTTCTTCTGTCACTCACCACACCTCCTTCATCAACCCTTTGACTCTATCTGGACAGAATCCACAATACTTGCCAGAAAGCGGCAGGTATTTTATATCTGAAATATCTGTTCAGTGGGAATTGGCTTGTCATTGAATCTCAGGTGTCAAAATAATTTTTTATGTATTCTCTATTGGCATGATCTCAAAGTTCTTAACTGAGAAAATGAATTGAAATATGTAAATTGAAATGTTAATGTAAACATACTCATAATTGTAAATTACTTTTCTTTTTGCTGTGAATATTAAACAGGTGGTGGATTCAAGGGTAATATTCTAGAGACTGGAAAACATTTCCAGGTAGTCTGTAAATGCAGAAATTAAGAACACTTTTTATTCAGTCGCTTTTTCATTCAGTAACATTTAGTGATGGCTTCTCATCTCTAGACATTGCAGTGAATGTAGGGGAATCAAAGTTGGCGTACGTGGCCACTGTCATGAGGAAGCTTACAGTTTTGTGATTTTTTTTTTTTTTTTTTTTTTTTTTTTTTTTGCTGTGCCATGTGGCTTGCGGGATCTTAGTTCCCCAACCAGGGATCGAACACATGTTCCTGGCAGTGAAGGCACGGAGTCATAACCACTGGACTGCCAGAAAATTCCCTTGTGTTGTGTTTTTTAATGCCCAAGAGTCTAGTTAATTTTTAAAGTAGCTTATGGGTGCTGTAAAAATGTATCCTCTCTACTCTAAATGATACAGGTGGTTGAAAGCTCTAACTTACCCGTCCTTGAGATTTGGGGTCCACCTGGTATCTTCTTTGAGGGGTCTTGATTCAGAAGCCCATGCATCCTCTCCACAATTCTGACTGGTTGGTAAAGGATTAGGTTTTACTGTTAGATCTCTTTCTCTCCACCCCAGTCCATATGCATTGACTTTTCCTCTTTGTATAGTGTTTGCAAAAAAGCAGAATAAACAATTCCAGAGAGTTGTCATTTAAATAAGAGGAGCTTTCCTGCTTTTAGTCAAAGGACCTGCCCAGTTTATGGAGGTCACTGTCTAGGCCTTCCTGATTCACCTTCTCCTGGTCATTGATAAGCAGTTGTTTTTGATCTGACATCCAACCTCCTGAGAGCGGCCCCCAAAGAGAAATTGCGGGGTAGTCTGATAAGATCATATGTTGGGGGGCGGGTCCATGCAATTTCTGATCTTGGCGTTAGCAGTCAGATTCTTTCTCTTGGTTGGTTTTATGGTTTCTATCCACTGTAGGGTTGCTTCTCAAAGTGGTTCTTGGATATTAACTCTGAATGATCTGAATTGGGGCACAGTTCCTTCCAAGTAGAGATTGTGGAGTGAACTACTTATTGTCTGGTTTTTCAAACAGTTGGAAAAGTTTGGGTTTGGCTACTGCAGTTGGAACATTGATGCTCTCTAAGCAGATGTGAAGATAACAGAGTTATGATTATTGATATCATCGACGTAACAAGGGGTCTAAGAGAATGATAGAGCATTGAGCTACTTCCCCATCATCCTTTAAGGCTGAGCACCAGGTTCATTAAAATAGTCTTTAGGGCAAAAGGTAGAGTATAGGTGTGCCATCATTTAAACAGGCAGGTGCTAACTTTTAGTGTGTCACGTGTATGTGTATTTGAGGTGGGAATGTGAAATAAGCCTTGATGTTCAACACATACTTACCTTTATCCCAGTGTTCTTTTGTATTCTATGACTAGGAATTTTCTCAACCCTCCATTCATTCCAGCATCTTCTGAGGGACTCAGATGAGCCCATGTGCAAAAAGTTCTTCCTTCTTCTCCACAGCATCCTATCCTACAACCATTTTCAAACACAACAACAATAAAACACCTAAAACTTCATTTACGAAATGGAGAGATTTTATTTCTAAAAACAAAGGGATGACTATTATTACCCCTGATACAAGCAGGAAAAGAAAGGATATACCTGCTGTGTTTCAGACACTTGCTAGTTGCCGTATTAGCTCACCTCACGTTTGCCAGCGGTGGTTACTGTGACAGAGTGGATCAGTGAATAGCATTGAAGTTTCCTTGTTTTGGTCTCTTTTTGCTTTATTATTATTTTTTTTTCTTGGGACGTGGCAAGAAAGGGCTAGGAGTTTAGGAAAAATGCAGATGGGGCATGTATTTAAGAGGTAGAACAGAGTCTAAGGAACAATAACCAATCTAGAGTTACAAAATGAACTTTAACTTAGGAAAAGCCTTAGGAATCCACAAATTTGTCCTTATATTTTATTTTGTAGAGGAGGAAATTTAGATGTAGGAAAATTCAGTGGTTCATCCAAGGTTGCACGCGGAGTTACTGGTAGGGAAAGGAAGTCTGAGGTTCTTTTCAGTATAAAAGTAACAAAAAGTAATGAAGATGGCAGGCAGCAGATTCTTTATCCTTTGAGCAGTCAACAAGAGAGAAAGAACTTAGCTTGAGTTTAAGTAATTTAAGATAGTTTTGATGGTAGAAACTCTTAATAGTGGAATGGGGTGCTTTGAGATATTATTTTGAGGAGATCTGCAATCTAAGATGTTTTTGGTTTGGTCCTTTCCTGAAAAGTGGGTGGGGAATGGTTGGAGGCCCTGTGAGTATCCTTTATTTACTATGGTATTCTGTGATGGTCCCGTAGTTCAGAGAAGGGTAATGTTGGTAATCAAATATTGATGATTTTAATCTCTCTCTTGACCCCCTGGTCTTGACCTTCTCCAGTATGAGGAGCCACGATGAGGACTGTGGAACCACCAGCCAGATGGGCTGTACTGGAATTGTGTTCTTTTGATCTGTACGTGCCCAGGATGTGCAGGTTGATAACAGACCTACGATTCACGTATTACTATAATTGTTAAAGACCTAATAAAGTCGGCAGTTTTGTATTTATTGATGAAAACTTATAGAAATATTACACGATCTGTAATAGATTTGCAATCGACCTTTGTAGTTAATATTCGACTTTGTTTTGAGTTGGATAATGAGATACATTCTCTAGCATAGTTACTAGCATCTGTAAGTCGATTGGGAAAAACAACAATGAAGGGATCTAAACCAATCAGGATGAGGGGGATCCAGGAGAATGATCATTCTACGTGGGTCAACGTCAGCCTAATACACTTTTCCCAGTCAGACTTCTTCTTGCCTCCTCTTTCAAGTAGACATATATAAATGCAAAAAAATTATGATGCAAAAGGTGGGGGAACTGTTGCCGATATATGGAAATATGTATATTTTTGTTGTTATTCCTTTGAAAAATGTTTCTCAACATACCCAGTTGGGGGGCCCAGCCTTCAGTGATCAGGCAGCAGTGCACTTGAACAAGGCTCTTAATTTTTCTTTCTGAGCCGTTACTCCACGATGTAGTATATATACCAAGAGAACATCTCACTTTTTCATCAGCAGTATGCTCTGCATGAGTGCAAGGACTCTGAGGAATAGTTAAGATTTAAATATTCCCAGCAGGGTAGGAGGGAGTTTGGATAAAAGAATATCTTTCTCTTTCTCTCAAGATTTTATCATTAGAGAAGATCATTTGGCTTGCTCACGGAAGCTGCCGTTATTGCTTCAGCACAGAAGGTCGCAAGTTTTTTGCCTCATAGAGTCTGTTGTTTTCACCTGATATTTAATTCCCTGGTATCATAAAATGAATTTGAATCCTAGATTTTTTCAGGAGTTTAGGAGTTCTCCTGCTAGTGTGAGGTCACCATTTGTCCTGTTACTGTGAAGTAAGGGATTGAGAAGACAAATACCATGAATTCCTGCAGATGAGCAGTAACCTCATGGAAATCACTTTAGGACAAGGTCCCCATGGCAGTTTCCTACAGAAAATGACTTCCTTTCATTGAAAAGGCATTAGGTTTTAGGTTCTGTGAATTTCAAGTTCTAATGTTGCCAATGCTCTGTTGATTTACTTAGGGTACCGGTAGAAATCTTTTGGATTTATGTGCAGAAATCCAACTCCAACTGGTTCAAGCCAAAATAAAGGAGGGATGTGTTGTTGTCTCATGTAATTGAAAGGTCCAGGGTAGGTTTAAATTCAATCATGGCTCTTTCCAAGGATCCAAATGATGCCATTTAGACTGATCCCATTGTTTCTTGGCTCTGTTTTCGTCTTGGTTGGCTACATATGCAGATAGGTTTTTTGCTGTGAGGTGACGAGATGGTCACCTGCAGCTCCAGGCCCACATTCTACTAGCTTTGAGACTGGCAGAAAGAGATTTCTCCTTCCTAAGAGTTCCACTGCTGGGATTGAGTCTCATTGTGCCAGCAGGGGTCATGTTGCTAGGAAGATGGAAGGTCCTGGTCATATGTGTGACCCCTGCCCCTGAGAGGGGAGGAAGGGCGGAATCACCTCTACCCAAATCACCTGGACTGAGAGTCTGGGAGGAGAAAGTCCCTCCAAAGAGGAATATCAAGATTTCTCACCAGAAGGGGCAGTGATGACTGGGCTGTCCAAACAACAGATTGCCACTCCCTTCAGCTTAAATGTTACTATCCATTTACATTCATGCACAAGGTGGTATTTAGAAATTTAGAAAAAATCGTCTTTCCGCATTTAGTGCTTCCAGTCTGATCCCACAAGTTCCAATGGAGACTCCCTTTTTCAAAGACATTTATAGCAAAGGCTTTAAAGTATGTTTCTCTCATAAAAACCAATGGATTCATGGTTTTATTTAAAAGTTTTAAAATTTTATTTATTATTTTTATTATTTTATTTAAAAATAAATGATTTTTAATCATTTATTTTTAAAAAATTTATTGAAGTAACGTTGATTTACAGTGTGCCTATTTCTGTTGTACAGCTCAGTGATTCAGTTATACATATATATATTCTTTTCCTATTATGGTTTATCACAGGATATTGAATATAGTTCCCTGTGCTATACAGTAGGACCTTGTTGTTTATCCATTCCATATATATAGTAGTATGTGTCTGCTAATCCCAAACTCCTAATCCTTCCCTTCCCCGTGCCCCTCCTTCCAACCATAAGTCTGTTCTCTGTATCTGTGGATCTGTTTCTGTTGTGTAGATATGTTCATTTTTGTCATACTTTAAATTCCACAGGTAAGTGATGTCGTATGGTGTTTGTCTTTCTCTTTCTGGCTTCGCTTCGTATGATAATCTCTAGGTCCTTCCCTGTTGCTGCAAATGGCGTTATTTCATTCTTTTTAATGGCTGAGTAACATTGCATTGTATATGTGTACCACATCTACTTTATCCATTTATCTGTCAGTGGTCATTTAGGTTGTTTCCATGTCTTGGCTATTGTAAATAGTGCTGCTGTGAACATTGGGGTGCGTGTATCTTTGGAGTATATGTATTGGGGTGCGAATTATAGTTTTGTCTGGATATATGCCCAGGAGTGGGATTGCTGGATAATATAATCATTCATTGTTTCATGTTTTATCAGTTCTTGTGAAAGGTAACTTGTTTGTATTATAATTGGCCTCTTTAGAGGCCCCTTTGGTTCTGTTGGAATGCCTCTCTTTGGACTTTGGAGATTTGTCAGTGCAGAGCTCGCCATGCACTGAGCAGCTGCATGAGACAATTTCTACATAAGCTTCTGTAGGCAAGCATGTACCTGTTAATGTGGAAATAAAATTCAGCTCTGTTTCCCTATTTGTCAGGGTCCTGGAACAGTAAGGATGTAGGGTTAGCATGTGTACGGAAAAGTTCATTTCCATTCAAACATAAAAATAGATGGAGATCACAGAGCTGTCAAAAACAAGGCTTCTACAAATTTAGACTCAAGTTTGATGTCAGTTGAGGAGTTTTAAATAATGTATCAAAGTGGGAAGAGAAACTCAACAGAGATAATGTTGTGAAAGGGCAGCGGTGATGAGAGAAAATCTGTAGATGAATTTTAATTTGGGAAATCTCTGTCTCTTCACAGACTCTAAACAGGTTTATCAGTCCACAGTTGTTGAACATTTCCTTTGACTGCAGAAGTGGCTTTAGTCTGAAGTCAACCTGTGCCATGAGCGCTTTAATCTGTTTTCTTTCTTTGTCCTACTGCTTTGTCACTCTAGTTGACCCCCTCTATGCCAGCAGCATTGTAGCATTGCCAGTCCTATTCATTTTTAGGCCGGCATATTTGCTTTTTGGACAACAGCATTGTTTCTGAAATATCTGAATCCTCAAGTAACATTGATAACTTCTTACTCATTTTGAAGGTAACTGAAACTTCAATTACTTTCATAATTTTTTGACTTGGTGGTTTGCACCCTTTGTCTTCTTACTCTGTTTGATTTGGTTTTTGCTCAGAAATAGGAGTACACATGGTGATTTTTTACTTTTTAAATACTGTTTGTTTTTAACAGTTTGATGGTGATTCAGTGACCATTAGCTTAATTTATAAATTCAGCCAAGCAGTGGGTAATTTAAAACATTTGGTTGTCAATTTTAATGGGAGGTGAATAAAAATTTTGTCCTTGTTATTACCCTATTTCTTGCGGGCCTATATATTATTGTGCAAGTGAGTATTGGTACTAATTGAAAGATATCTTTTCAAATTTTGTCTAGTACTGGCACTCGTTTAATTGTTGCTCTTATCTCTTATTTCAATTTGGAAGAAAAGATCTTTCAATGGTTCGTAATTTATTATAAACAGTTCTACAACCATTGTCTTTCCTGATTTTTTCTGAGATTGTTTCAGAAGAAGGAGGAGAGAAAGCCCTCAAAATGATTAAATAGCCCGGGAAGAGTAAGTATTTGAGCTCCTGAAAAAAATAATTGTTTCTGTAAAATCAGCTTTTGAGATACAGCTCCACTTTTCTTGTCATTTCCTTTGGCTCTGGCGTTTGAAATTACACAGACTTTCATGTTCAGAGCGCCGCCCTCCCTCTCTGGCCCATTCATTGCGGAAGGGCTCCTGTCAGGGGTAATTTTTAATAAAACACATACTTATGGTAACTACAGGGTGAAGGAAACGTTAGGAAAGGACCCCACTCAGATGCCATGGAACCTTGGAGGTGCTTCTGGTGGCTTGGAAGTTTCTTTATGTTCAACAGCACAAGAGACTTTCTGGGGTTGATTCGAAAAGGAGCTCCGATCACAGCTTAATAAGGTGGCTCTTGCTGGCCATTGTAGATGAGTCTGAAGTGCTGTGCACCCTGGGGGGAACACACAAAAGAGAGACATTCTACAGAACAATGACCCCTCCACAGGGTATTGCCATAACTGGACAAAGGTGGGTGGAACCTATGGCAGTTGTGGGGTGGGGGGAATGATTGTTTTGAAAGGGAAGCTACTGCTGGTTATGCTAAAAGCAAAGATAGAAAATAGAAAGCGTCCAGGGTATCTTAGCTGAGTTTTAAAGTTGAAAGTTACCCTGTAAACTAACCTATGGAAAGGCTGAGCAAAGAATTAGCAGGTTTACGTAATGTTCCCCAAATCTTGACTATAATCCATGATGCTTATGGGTCTTTGCAGAATCTGATTAGAATCACACAAAGGTGATACATAGTTTGGGAAAGTCCATTTATTTCAAAAGAGAAATAACTGTTTGGGGTTGTGTTTCAGTCAGTATTTCACTAAATCATCTTTTGCCAAGATATCTTCAATATGAACTGGGATGATACTTTCATGGTTTTTACTTCTTCTCATCAGTAATCACCCAGAGAATCCCAGGCAGGAAATTCCTTCTTTCTTTATTCATAAGAAACCTAGTTTTTGCTCGTAATACAGTCTTTTTATTCTTTTTTTTTAAACATCTTTATTGGAGTATAATTGCTTTACAATGGTGTGTCAGTTTCTGCTTTATAACAAAGTGAATCAGTTACACATATACATATGTCCCCATATCTCTTCCCTCTTGTGTCTCCCTCCCTCCCTATCCCACCCCTCTAGGTGGTCACAAAGCACCTAGTTGATCTCCCTGTGCTATGCGGCTGCTTCCCACTAGCTATCTATTTTATGTTTGGTAGTGTATATATGTCCATGCCACTCTCTCACTTTGTCCCAGCTTACCCTTCCCCCTCCCCATATCCTCAAGTCCATTCTCTAGTAGGTCTGCATCTTTATTCCCGTCTTGCCCCTAGGTTCTTCTGACCATTTTTTTTTCTTTGCTTTTTTTTTTTTAGATTCCATATATATGTGTTAGCATATGGTATTTTTCTTTCTGACTTACTTCACTCTGTATGACACGCTCTAAGTCCGTCCACCTCGCTACAAATAACTCAGTTTCGTTCGTTTTTATGGCTTAGTAGTATTCCATTGTGTGTGTGTGTGTGTGTGTGTGTGTGTGTGTGTGTATATATATATATATATGCCACGTCTTCTTTATCCATTCATCTGTTGATGGACACTTAGGTTGCTTCCATGTCCTGGCTGTTGTAAATAGAGATGCAATGAATATTTTGGTACATGACTCTTTTTGAATTATGGTTTTCTCAGGATATATGCCCAGTAGTGGGATTGCTGGGTCGTACTGTAGTTATGTTTTTAGTTTTTTTAAGGAACCTTCATACTGTTCTCCATAGTGACTGTACCAATTCACATTCCTACCAACAGTGCAAGAGGGTTCCCTTTTCTCCACACCTTCTCCAGCATTTATTGTTTGTAGATTTTTTGATGATCACCATTCTGACAGGTGTGAGGTGATACCTCATGGTACTTCTGATTTGCATTTCTCTAATGATTAGAGATGTTGAGCATCCTTTCATGTGTTTGTTGGCAATCTCTTTGGAGAAATGTCTATTGAGGTCTTCTGCCCATTTTTGGATTGGATTGTTTGTCTTCTTTTTTTTTTGGGCTGTACGCAGGCCTCTCACTGTTGTGGCCTCTCCCGTTGTGGAGCACAGGCTCCGGACGCACAGGCTCAGCGGCCATGGCTCACGGGCCCCGCCGCTCCGCGGCATGTGAGATCTTCCCGGGCCGGGGCACGAACCCACGTCCCCTGAATCGGCAGGCAGACTCTCAACCACTGCGCCACCAGGGAAGCCCTGTTTGTCTTTTTGATACTGAGCTGCATGAGTTGCTTGTATGCTTTGGAGATTAATCCTTTGTCAGTTGCTTCATTTGCAAATGTTTTCTCCCATTCTGAGGGTTGTCTTTTCGTCTTGTTTATGGTTTCCTTTGCTGTGCAAAAGCTTTGAGGTTTCATTAGGTCCCATTTTTTTGTTTTTATTTCCATTTCTCTAGGAGGTGGGTCAAAAAGGATCTTGCTTTGATTTATGTCATAGAGTGTTCTGCCTATGTTTTCCTCTAAGAGTTTCATGGTGTCTGGCATTACATTTAGGTCTTTAATCCATTTTGAGCTTATTTTTGTGTATGGTGTTAGGGAGTGTTCTAATTTCATACTTTTACGTGTAGCTGTCCCGTTTTCCCAGCACCACTTACTGAAGAGGCTGTCCTTTCTCCACTGTACATTCCTGCCACCTTTATCAAAGATAAGGTGTCCATATGTGCGTGGGTTTATCTCTGGGCTTTCTATCCTGTTCCATTGATCTATCTTTCTGTTTTTGTGCCAGTACCATACTGTCTTGATTACTGTAGCTTTGTAGTATAGTCTGAAGTCAGGGAGCCTGATTCCTCCAGCTCCGTTTTTCATTCTCAAGATTGCTTTGGCTATTCGGGGTCTTTTGTGTTTCCATACAAATTGTGAAATTTTTTGTTCTAGTTCTGTGAAAAATGCCAGTGGTAGCTTGATAGGGATTGCATTGAATCTGTAGATTGCTTTGGGTAGTAGAGTCATTTTGACAATGTGATTCTTCCAATCCAAGAACATGGTATATCTCTCCATCTATTTGTATCACCTTTCATTTCTTTCATCAGTGTCTTATAATTTCCTGCATACAGGTCTTTTGTCTCCTTAGGTAGGTTTATTCCTAGGTATGTTATTGTTTTTGTTGCAGTGGTAAATGGGAGTGTTTTCTTAATTTCACTTTCAGATTTTTCATCATTAGTGTATAGGAATGCAAGAGATTTCTGTACATTAATTTTGTATCCTGCTACTTTACCAGATTCATTGATGAGCTCTAGTAGTTTTCTGGTAGCATGTTTAGGATTCTCTATGTATAGTATCATGTCATCTACAAACAGTGACAGCTTTACTTCTTCTTTTCTGATTTGGATTCATTTTATTTCTTTTTCTTCTTTGATTGCTGTGGATAAAACTTCCAAAAGTATGTTGAATAATAGTGGTGAGAGTGGGCAACCTTGTCTTGTTCCTGATCTTAGTGGAAATGCTTTCAGTTTTTCACCATTGAGGACGATGTTGGCTGTGGGTTTGTCATATATGGCCTTTATTATGTTGAGGAAAGTTCCCTCTATGCCTACCTTCTGGAGGGTTTTTATCATAAATGGGTGTTGAATTTTGTTGAAAGCTTTCTCTGCATCTATTGAGGTGATCATATGGTTCTACTTCAGTTTGTTAATATGGTATGTCACGTTGATTGATTTGCGTATATTGAAGAATCCTTGCATTCCTGGGGTAAACCCCACTTGATCATGGTGTATGATCCTTTTAATGTGCTGTTGGATTCTGTTTGCTAGTATTTGGTTGAGGAGTTTTGCATCTATGTTCATCAGTGATACTGGCTTGTAGTTTTCTTTCTTTGTGACATCTTTGTCTGGTTTTGGTATCAGAGTGATGGTGGCCTCGTAGAATGAGTTTGGGAGTGTTCCTCCCTCTGCTATATTTTGGAAGAGTTTGAGAAGGATAGGTGTTAGCTCTTCTCTAAATGTTTGATAGCATTCACCTGTGAAGCCATCTGGTCCTGGGCTTTTGTTTGTTGGAAGATTATTAATCAAAGTTTCAATTTCAGTGCTTGTGATTGGTCTGTTCATATTTTCTATTTCTTCCTGATTCAGTCCCAGAAGGTTGTGCATTTCTAAGAATTCGTCCATTTCTTCCAGGTTGTCCATTGTATCGGCATATAGTTGCTTGTAGCAATCTCTCATGATCCTTTGTATTTCTGCAGTGTCAGTTGTTCTCCTTTTTCATTTCTAATTCTATTGATTTGAGTCTTCTCCCTTTTTTTCTTGATGAGTCTGGCTAATGGTTTATCAATTTTGTTTGTCAAAGAACCAGCTTTTAGTTTTATTGATCTTTGCTACTGTTTCCTTCATTTCTTTTTCATTTAT
Source organism: Delphinapterus leucas (assembly GCF_059928025.1). Taxonomy (NCBI): domain Eukaryota; kingdom Metazoa; phylum Chordata; class Mammalia; order Artiodactyla; family Monodontidae; genus Delphinapterus; species Delphinapterus leucas. Next base: position 10,849,999 of record NC_143144.1, read on the forward strand.
TTCTGATCTGATCTTTATGATTTCTTTCCTTCTGCTAACTTCGGATTTTTTTTGTTTTTCTTTCTCTGATTGCTTTAGGTGTAAGGTTAGGTTGTTTATTTGAGATGTTCCTTGTTTCTTAAGGTAGGATTGTATTGCTCTAAACTTCGCTCTTAGAACTGCTTTTGTTGCATCCCATAGGTTTTGGGTCATTGTGTTTTCATTGTCATTTGTTTCTAGGTATTTTTTGATTTCCTCTTTGATTTCTTCAGTGATCTCTTGGTTATTAAGTAGTGTGTTGTTTAGCCTCCATGTGTTTGTATTTCTTATAGATTTTTTCCTGTAATTGATATCTAGTTTCATAGCGTTGTGGCCGGAAAAAATACTTGATACGATTTCAGTTTTCTTAAATTTACCAAGGCTTGATTTGTGACCCAAGATATGATCTATCCTGGAGAATGTTCCATGAGCACTTGAGAAGAAAGTGTATTCTGTTGTTTTTGGATGGAATGTCCTATAAATATCAATTAAGTCCATCTTGTTTAATGTATCATTTAAATCTTGTGTTTCCTTTTTTATTTTCATTTTGGATGATCTATCCATTAGTGAAAGTGGGGTGTTAAAGTCCCCTACTATGATTGTGTTACTGTCAATTTCCCCTTTTATGGCTGTTAGTATTTGCCTTATGTATTGAGGCGCTCCTATGTTGGGTGCATAAATATTTACAGTTGTTATATCTTCTTCTTGGATTGATCCCTTGATCATTATGTAGTATCCTTCTTTGTCTCTTGTAATAGTCTTTGTTTTAAAGTCTATTTTGTCTCATATGAGAATTGCTACTCCAGCTTTGTTTTGATTTCCATTTGCATGGAATATCTTTTTCCATCCCCTCACTTTCAATCTGTATGTGTTCCTAGGTCTGAAGTGGGTCTCTTGTAGATAGCATATATACAGGTCTTGTTTTTGTATCCATTCAGCCAGTCTATGTCTTTTGGTTGGAGCATTTAATCCATTTACATTTAAGGTAATTATCGATATGTATGTTCCTGTTACCATTTTGTTAATTGTTTTGGGTTTGTTATTGTAGGTCTTTTCCTTCTTGTGTTTCCTGCCTAGAGAAGTTCCTTTAGCATTTGTTGTAAAGTTGGTTTGGTGGTGCTGAATTCTGTTAGCTTTTGCTTGTCTATAAAGCTTTTAATTTCTCCGTCAAATTGGAATGGCATCCTTGCTGGATAGAGTAATCTTGGTTATAGGTTGTTCTCCTTCATCACTTTAAATATGTACTGTCACTCCCTTCTGGCTTGCAGAGTTTCTGCTGCAAGTTCAGCTGTTAACCGTATAGGGATTCCCTTATGTGTCATTTGTTCTTTTTCCCTTGCTGCTTTTAATATTTGTTCTTTGTATTTAATTTTTGATAGTTTGATTAATATGTGTCCTGGCGTGTTTCTCCTTGGATTTATCCTGTATGGGATCCTTGGATTTATCCTGTATGGGACTCTCTCTGCTTCCTGGAGTTAACTGTTTCCTTTCCCATATTAGGGAAGTTTTCAACTATAGTCTCTTCAAATATTTTCTCAGTCCCTTTCTTTTTCTCTTCTTCTTGTGGGACCCCTATAATTTGAATGTTGGTGCTTTTAATGTTGTCTCAGAGGTCTCTGAGACTGTCCTCAATTCTTTACATTCTTTTTTCTTTATTCTGCTCTACAGTAGTTATTTCCGCTATTTTATCTTCCAGGTCACTTATCCGTTCTTCTGCCTCAGTTATTCTGCTATTGATCCCTTCTAGAGAATTTTAAATTTCATTTATTGTTGTTCATCACTGTGTGCTCTTTGGTTCCTCTAGGTCCTTGTTAAACGTTTCTTGTATTTTCTCTATTCTATTTCCAGGATTTTGGATCATCTTTACTATCATTCTGAATTCTTTTTCAGGTAGACTGCCTATTTCCTCTTCATTTGTTTGGTCTGTTGGGTTTTTACCTGCTCCTTCATCTGCTGCATATTTCTGTCTTCTCATTTTGCTTAACTTACTGTGTTTGTGGTCTCCTTTTCACAGGCTGCAGGCTCGTAGTTCCCATTGTTTTTGGTGTCTGTCCCCAGTGGCTGAGGTTGGTTCAGTGGGTTGTGTAGGCTTCCTGGTGGAGGGGACTGGTGCCTGTGTTCTGATGGATGAGGCCTGATTGTGTCTTTCTGGTGGGCAGGCCCACGTCTGGTGGTGTTTTTTGGTGTGTCTGTGACCTTATTATGATTTTAGGCAGCCTCTCTACTAATGGGTGGGGTTGTGTTCCTGTCTTGCTAGTTGTTTGGCATGGGGTGTTCAGCAATGTAGCTTTCTGGTCGTTGAGTGGAGCTGGGTCTTGGCGTTGAGATGGAGATCTCTGGGAGATTTTCACCATTTGATATTACGTGGTCTGGGAGGTCTCTTCTGGACCAGTGTCCTGAACTTGGCTCTCCCACCTCAGTGGCACAGCCTTGATGCCTGGCTGGAGCACCAAGAGCCTGTCCTCCACACGTCTCAGAATAAAACGGAGAAAAAAAAGGAAGGAAGAAGAGAAAGTAAAATAAAATAAAGTTATTAAAATGAAAAATAATTGTTAAGGAAAAAACTTTAAAAAACCCCCAAAGAACGGACAGACAGAACCCTAAGACAAATGGTAAAAGCAAAGCTATACAGACAAAATCACACAGAGAAGCAATCACGTACACACTCACAAAAAGAGAAAAAGGGAAAAAAATATATATATTACTGCTCCGAAAGTCCACCTCTTCAATTTGGGATGATTCATTGTCTGTTCAGGTATTCCACAGATGCAGGGCACATCAAGTTGACTGTGGAGACTTAATCCGCTTCTCTTGAGGCTGCTGGGAGAGATTTCCCTTTCTCTTCTTTGTTCGCACAGCTCCTGGGGCTCAGCTTTGGATTTGGCCCCGCCTCTGCGTGTAGGTCGCCTGAAGGCGTCTGTTCTTTGCTCAGACAGGACGGGGTTAAACGAGCAGCTGATTCGGGGACTGTGGCTCACTCAGGCCGGGGGGATGGAGGGGTATGGATGCGGGGTGAACCTGCAGCGGCAGAGGCCGGCGTGACGTTGCACCAGCCTGAGGCGCGGTGTGTTCTCCCGGGGAAGTTGTCCCTGGATCCGGGACCCTGGCGGTGGCGGGCTGCACAGGCTCCCCAGAAGGGAGATGTGAAGAGGGACCTGTGCTCGCACACAGGTTTCTTGGTGGCGGCAGCAGCAGCCTTAGCGTCTCATGCCTGTCTCTGGGGTCCGCGCTTTTAGCTGCGGCTGGTGCCCGTCTCTGGTGCTCCTTTAAGAAGCGCTCTTAATCCCTTCTCCTCGCGCACCAGGAAACAAAGAGGCAAGAAAAAGTCTCTTGAGTTTTCGGCAGCTCCCCACCTTTTCCCGGACTCCCTCCCGGCTATAGCTGTGGCGCACTAGTTCCTTCAGGCTGTGATTACGCCGCCAGTCCTCTCTTTGGGATCCGCCGGAAGCCGGACCCTCGGCTCCCAGCCCCGCCTGCCCCGGCGGGGGAGCAGACTAAGCCTCTTGGGCTGGTGAGTGCCGGCCGGCACCGATCCTCTGTGGAGGAATCTCCCCGCTTTGCCCTCCGCATCCCTGTTCCTGGGCTCTCCGCCGTGGCTCCGAAGCTTTCCGCCTCCGCCACCCGCAGTCTCGCCCGCGAAGGGGCTCCTAGTGTGTGGAAACCTTTCCTCCTTCACGGCTCCCTCCCACTGGTGCGGGTCCCGTCCCTATTCTTTTGTCTCTGTTTATTCTTTTTTCTTTTGCCCTACCCAGGTACGTGGGGGAGATTCTTGCGTTTTGGGAGGTCTGAGGTCTTCTGCCAGCGTCCAGTAGGTGTTCTGTAGGAGTTGTTCCACGTGTAGATGTAGTTCTGGTGTATTTGTGGGGAGGAGGGTGATCTCTGTGTCTTACTCTTCCGCCATCTTGAAGCTCCTTCTGTAATATAGTCTTTTCACCTTTGATTGCTAGGAAAGGATAGAACAGGATGTTTTTATGTAACTGCATATTTGCCCTGAGAGGCGTGTAAAGCAATAAAGGAATGAACCGAATTTTCATGATAATAAGACTTAATAAGATTGAGTTGTGATACTATTTTAACATTGAGAGATTTATAAAAAATCCCTTTTGGATTTTTAAAAGACATACAAAGATGGCTTGACATTGAATGTCCTCTTAGGTAATTTTTGTTTAATATGAAAATTTAAAAAGTTGTTGAATTAAACATCCTTCAGAGGGTATCAGAAACCAGTGGAATTTAAAGTGTCAGTTTGTGGACAAAATTTTTGATGAGTACTTTTGGAAGGTTAATACTTTCTTTGTCTAAATCAAATGTGGTTTATCTATTTCTCCTAGTGAATACCTTTTTACAATTTGTTTTATCCTTTGTGTTGCTTAATACCAGTGTCTGTCTTTTCTGGATAATATTGACCAGTGCAAAGTTCTTACAGGTGATGAGGTCTTTAATTGGTTCTCCATGCTGCTGTATGACCTTGTTCATGACCTCTGTTCCTAGTCCACGTTACCAGTTACGTGGATGTTAGTAATAGCCAACTATTATATGGTACTTCATAGTTTGCAAAGGCCTAGTTATTTCATTTAATTAGTCTTTATAATAATCGTATGACATAGGTAAGGGTAATTTTTTAATGAATAAGATAATTGAATCTCGTTGAAGTGGATTATTCCAAGGTTAACCAGCTAACAAGTGGAAAAACTGCTCTTTTAACTCATGTTGGATAGAGTTTTGTTTTTGTTGTTTTTAAATTTGTACTTTCTGATTCATCCATTCATCTGTCACACATTTATGGAGCATCTATTATATTCTGGGTATGATGGCTGTCACAAGTGCAGCAAGAATGAGACATGGTCCTTGTCTTTGAAGAGTGTAGTCTAGGAAAAGAAAGTTGTAAGCAGGAAGTGTGATGACTTTGTGAATCGTGGTCCCGATGAGGAATTCCATCCATCTACTTCAAGATTTGCAGAGTAATTTATACTTTGACCCTGTGGAAGTACATTTTTTTTAGGCAACTGTAACAGCCTTTCCTAATATGCCTGAAGTTGTACTGGGATAAATTGAACTGGATAGCAGACAGGGAACAGCTCTAGAGAAGTCTGTTACATTAAAAGGTAGATTTGACAGATATACACTATAATATATAAACTAGATAAACAACAAGAACCTTCTGTATAGCACAGGGAAGTATGTTCAGTATCTTGTGATAACCTATAATGGAAAAGAAATCTGAAAAAGAACATATATCTCTCTCTCTGTATATATATAACTGAATCACTTTGCTGTACACCTGAAACATTGTAAATAACTATACTTCAATTAAAAAGTTTTTTAAAAAAAGGTAGAGAGACAAAGGCACAGCAGGAGGCCATGACAATACTCCCAGTGTGACTCATCCAGCCTTGTCTCTGCTCCTTCGGCATCCTGAGCTTTTTTCGGTCATGGTGCTGTAGTACACGTTTACTCTAGGACAGTCAGTTATCTACTTGTTCTCTCTTCTCGGTGGACTCTTAAGTGCTTTGAGGGTACTTGTCCAAGCATTTTCATAGTACTTGACTTGCCATGTCCAGCCTGTGTCCATACTTGTAGTGCACTTTATCCTCTCTACTCAGCCATTATCTTTCTTTTCCCATTTTTAAAAAAATAGTATCACATGATGCCATAGTGTTCTAGAGTTTGTAGACATTCTCTCATTTAAATGTGTGTCATCTAATGTTTAGGGCTCTAACCTCAAGTGGATCCTGGCAGCCCTCCTCTGTTTCCCTAGGCAGCTTACTGTCCTGCATTCCTCAAACCCTGTCTTCCTTTCTCACTCCCAGCTGCTACTTTACTTCCTATTCCACTGAGAAAACAGAAGCCCTTGGAAGAGAACTTCTGCATCCTCCCACCACTGAATCAGTCACCTTCCAGGAACCCCACCCTTGCTCCTGCCTGAGGCCACTACCTCCACCTGTGCTCTCAACCCCGGGCGGAGATGCACTGACCCCATCTCTCCCTGAATTACAAGCCTTTTTTCTTTATTGGGTATTTTCAGGATTATTCCTATCAGTATATAAACATATGATAATATATTTCCCAAGCATATCAAGAACATCTTCTCTTAGATATCTTCATGGCTTGCCCTCTCACTTCATTCAGACAAATGACATTTTATCAGAGAGGTCTTCCCTGTATAGCCATTTAAAATATCGACTCCCATCATTTCTTCGCCCTAGCCTGCTTTCCTGAAATATTACAGAAGCCCCCAGATATTTCCTTCCTTAACTCTATATCCCCCTCCAGCTACTGTACCATTTCTCTGCTCCTCTTTTTAGCACAATTCAAGGGCTGTCTATTCCTGCTGGTCCACATCCTCTCCTCTCATTCTCTCCTAAATCCCCTCTGTTCTGGATCTGATCCCCACTACTCCACTGAAATGACCTTTGGCAAGACCCCCAATGAACACCACGTTGCCAACCGTGACGGTAATTCTAAGCCTTCATCTCACTCAGCTTCTGCATAGCGCTCTGCTCAGAAAACAGCTAGGACTGTTTTTTCCTTTGTAGCTCGTTTATCTGACTTGGCTCCTGGTTTTCCTTCTCCCTTACAGCCCGTTAACTATAATTCACTATAATTCTTCTTTATTGAATTCTCTCATCTGAACCTTCTGATGTCCGTGTACACTAGGTTTAGGGTTCACTTTTAGATTCTCTAGTTGTTGTTTACCCATTCATTCCCCTCGAGTAGTATCATGGTCTTTAAATACATTTTCATACTGTGGACTCTTAAGTATTTATCTTCAGCCATGGCATTTTCCCTCAATTCCAGAGTTATATATCCAGCTGCCTACTTGAGACCTCATTTGGATAAAAGTCATCACAGACCTAATATGTCCAAACTTGCCTTCACAAGCCCCTCCCCTGCTGCAAACTGTTTTCCCCCAGTGCCCCCCCATTTCAGGACATGGTACCAGCATTTAACCAGGTGTTCAAGCCTGAAACCTTAACATATTCTTTTTCTTCTCTATCTCCATCCCATATACTGTAAGCTCTACTTTTAAATTATATTCAAATTCTGACCACTTCCCAACACTTCCACAGGCAACACTCTAATACAAACCACCATCATCGTTTGCTTCGGCTACAGTGAGAACCTTTCAAATAGTATTTGTGTTCTCAACATGGCAGACAGTGTGATTCTTTTAACATGGAAATAAGTTACATCTCTCCTCTGCTCACAACCCTCTATGGTTTTCATCTTTCTTACTTATTTACTTATTATTGAACTATAGTTGGTTTATAATATTGTATTAGTTTCATGTGTACAGCACAGTGATTTAGTTTTTGCTTATTATATTCCGTATTGGTTATTACAAGATATTGGGTATAATTTCCTGTTCTGTACAGTAAATCCTTGTTGCTTATCTGTTTTGTGTATAGTAGTTGGTATCTGTTAATCCCATACTCCTAATTTGTGCCTCCCCCACTCTCTCTCCCCTTTGGTAACCATAAGTTTGCTTTCTATGTCTGTGAGTCTGTTTTTGTATATAGATTTATTTGTATTATTTTTTAGATTCCACATATAAGTGATATCATATAGTATTTGTCTTTCTCTGACTTATTTCACTAAGCATAATATTCTCTTGGTCCATCCATGTTGCTGCAAATGACAATATTTCATTCTTTTTTAAAAAATTTATTTATTTTTGGCTGCATTGGGTCTTCGTTGCTGTGCATGGGCTTTTTTTGCGGCGAGCGGGGGCTACTCTTTGTTGTGGTGTGCAGGCTTCTCATTGCGGTGGCTTCTCTCGTTGTGGAGCACGGGCTCTAGGCACATGGGCTTCAGTAGTTGTGGCACATGGGCTTAGTAGTTGGGGCTCGCAGACTCTAGAGCGCAGGCTCAGTAGTTGTGGCGCACAGGCTTAGTTGCTCTGTGGCATGTGGGATCTTCCCGGACCAGGGCTTGAACCCATGTCCCTTGCATTGTCAGGCGGATGCTTAACCATTGCGCCATCAGAGAAATCCTTCATTCTTTTTTATGGCTAATATTCCAGTATGTGTGTGTGTGTGCGCGTGTGCGTGTGTGTGTGTGTATACATATTGTATGTAAATATGTGTATATATGCGTATATATATACATACACACACACACAACACCTTCTTAAGCCAGTTGTCTGTTGATGAGCGCTTGGGTTGTTTCCATGTCTTGGCTACTGTAAATACTACTGCTGTGAACATTGCGGTGCAGATATCTTTTTGAATTAGAGTTTTCATTTATTTCTTTATAGATACCCAGGAGTGGAATTGCTGGATCATATAGTAGTTCTATTTTTAGTTTTTTAAGGAACCTCCATACTGTTCTCCATAGTGCCTGTATCAAGTTACATTCTCACGAACAGTGCAAGAGGGTTCCCTTTCCTCCACACCCTCTCCAGCATTTATTTTTTGTAGACTTTTTGATGGTAGCCATTCTGACTGGTGTGTGATGATACCTCATTGTAGTTTTTATTTGCATTATTTTCTCTAATAATTAGTGATGTTGAGCACCTTTTCATATGCGTGTTAGCTTTCTGTATGTCTTCTTTGGAAAAGTGTTTTTTTAGGTCTTCTGCCCATTTATGATGGGGTTGTTTGTTTCTTTGATACTGAGTTGTATAAGCTGTTTGTATATTTTGGGTAGGTCTCATCATTTGCAAATATTTTCTCCCATTCCATAGATTGTCTTTTCATTTTGTTGATGGTTTCCTTTACTGTGGAAAATGATTTAAGTTTGATTAGGTCCCATTTTTTATTTTTGCTTTTATTTCTTGAGATAGTGATCTAAGAAAATACTGCTACGATTTATGTCAAAGAATTTTTTGCTTATGTTCTCTTCTAGGAGTTTTATGATGTCTTGTCTTACATTTAGATCACTAATCCATTTTGAGTTTATTTTTGTATATGGTGTTAGAGAATCTTCTAATTTCATTCTTTTACATGTAGTTGTTCAGCTTTTCCAGCACCACTTGTTGAAGACTGTCTTTTCTCCGTTGTATATTCTTGCCTCCTTTGTCTTTGAGGTTAATTGACCATAGGTGTGTGGATTTGTTTCTGGGCTCTCTATTCTGTTCCATTGATCTATTTGTCTGTTTTTGTGCCAGTACACGCTGTTTTGATTACTATAGCTTTGTAGTGTAGTCTGAAGTCTGCAAGGGTTATACCTCCAGCTTTGTTCTTTTTTTCCCAGGATTGCTTTGGTAATTCTGAGTGTTTTGTGGTTCCACATAAATTCTAGGATTATTTGTTCTAGTTCTGTGAAAAATGTCATGGGTATTTTGATAGGGATTGCATTAAAGCTGTAGATTGCTAGTATCATACTTGGACCAAACTCCAGAGTCCTTCCCATGACCTACAAGCCCCTCTGGATCCAGTCCTGCTAAGTTTCTGCCATTGTTTCTTCTAGTCATCCCCCCAGCCCCTCACTCACCAGACCCTTTCCTAGTGCAGGGTTGCTGTGTTTGCTGCCCTTCTCTGCCTGGAATATTCCATGTGCTCACTCCCAAGTTTATTCTGATCTTTGTTCATTGTCTTCTCATCAGAGAGACTGATTCTGACCAGCCTCTAATATAATCCCCTTCATTACTCTTGATATCTTTGACCTTGTCCTTTTGTATTCTTGGCTCTTATCACTGTCTGATGTTAAATTTTATAAACTATTCATTTACTTATTATTTTTCTCTTCCTTGAGTATAAGCTCCGTGGGTGCAAGAACTTGTTCTGCTATGTTGGTGGTCATGACTTGTGAATTTACTTCTTACAAAAATAGGAATGATGAAATAACAATTATTAATCATCTTTTATATTCTGGGCACCCTTTCCTGTGCACTTTGTAAATATTAGATGCTTGATTAATTTAATCCCTTGCATGCAACAACCGTGTAAGGTAGGTGTTTTCTCATTTCATAGATGAAAATACTGACAGTCACAGTGACTAGTAAAAGGAGAGCTGGGATTTAAACTCTGAGCGAGTCTGGTCCAAAAGTAATGTTTTCTACTTAATTCATATTATTTAGTATTACAAATGATTAAATAATAGTTATGTATAGTGGGCAAGTTATTATTAATATATAACTTACTATATTAATTCTTACTCTGTAACTTATTATACTAACTCTTATAAAACTTGTTATTACATAACATTATTATATAACTTCCACCTAATAGATAAAGACACTGAGTTTCTAATTGGGCTCTAGGGGACTCTTTTTGCACAAACACAAGATTTCTGTAACAGATACTTTGTGTGTCTCACTTTATCTGGGTAACTTTTGTATTTTCCATCCATTATATTTGACCCCTTGAACTGGCACTTGTGAGCTCAGCACCAAGCTTTTCAAAAGCCGGTCCTAATATTTGTATCATGATTTTGCTTCGAGTACAAAGTAACCTTTTGCTGATCTTTATAATACTTGGGTTAAGCTGAGTGAAAACAGCAGAAAGGCTGAAAATTGCTGTTTTGCTTGTGCTCACTTTCTGGAGTGCATATGTACAACCTGACTCTTATCAGAAATAGCTTAATGCTCAGGTATAGTTTGGTGGTTCGTTGATTCTTTCCCAGGTCAGAGAAAAGCCTTCAGCTGAAATATTCACAGATTGCAAGAAAAGTGAGGAAATTTATTGAAAGCCTATAAAAATATGGAGGTTTTGGTGCACTGCATGGTAACCTCCATTTTAAAGAATTACGTTTATAATTAGCAAGAACAGAATTAAATTTTTATAATTAGCAAGAACAGAATTTAATAAGTTTGCCAATTACAGCAGTAAATTGGAGGCCGAAATCGCAAGCTCATGTTTCCCTGTGTTTTTCAAAAGCAAGCCTCTGAATCCATAGATAAATGTTATGTCCATACAGTTTGAGCTATGAAACCCTTGCATAAAAATGCAGGTGGGGAGGTACGTATCAAAACATATACCAGAAACAAGAGTAAAATAGTTCCTATGAATAATATTATTTCGTGCTCTGTGTTTTTGCTAAAAACTCTTTGGTGTTTATTCTCCAGTGGGTGGTATAATATGTATATGTCCAGATGGCTGTTATTTATTTATTTTTTTGATCAGTCTTGAAAATTTGTCCTTGTGTTGTGCGGTAACAAGAGAATTACAGTTACTGGAGGTCACAGACTTGTATATATGAGAGAGAGAGAGGGAGAGAGTCTGTGTATATGTAATACAAGAAAGCATAGTGTCCTCAAGAGTTAGAAATTGCCTGTCTTGAAATAAAGAGTTATTGATATATAGATTCAGATCTTGAAAATTGCCTCTAAACTTACTTCTCCATCTTTTTTTTGTCTTTTCAGCATTCTTCCTTTACATAAAACCTTTCCGTTATCCTTCCTTAAAATGTTGCAATAATTCGTACACAGTTGTCTGCCCTTCAGGACTTTAATGTGGTTTATGCATTCACGTCTGGTGTGGATCTTTGAGAAGCTCTACAGCTTTCTCCCTGGGTCTCTGCCATTCTGCAGACAGGAGGAGCAGAACTTTGAATATTCTAAAATATGCATATGCAAAATCTCAAGCAATATATTATGTATAACATACACATATTTTTATAGTTAAATATGGGTCTCATCTGTTCTGCATAGCTACTAAGTATTTCAGAGTAATATGAATAAATACACTTAATTTTTCATAGAAGCATCATATGTAAGTGATACTTTGTACAATAGGTACACTCTCTGGTGTAATTGCAGAAGGACTCCTAAGGGGCCAGCCCACCCGGCACTCTCTTTTGTCTCTTAATACTTGCTTGAGCATCAACCAGGTGACAGGGAGACATTATTGAGTGATCAGTTAGTTACTCTGCTTGTCTCAATGTGTGATGTCAATGCTTTATGTGCAAGTAAGAGCACTGATTTTCTTTACTAGCTCTTTCTGTGGGTGTATTCCACGTAGAGGTGTGAGAAAGTCAGGGTAACAGTCTCATACTCAGCACATATATTAAGATGAATTTCATCTTTACATGTGAGGCAATCTTCAGTGCCAAGTAGGAAATTCAGATCATTTCAGAGCTAGGAACACAGATTTTATGCATGCTATTTTCCAAGTGGAAAAGGGGAAAAGGTACATTTCTGTTGATGTTATTGTTGGTGACTGTATCTGTCAACTTTAATCTATCTCACGCGAAACAGATACTGAGTTAGAATGTCTGCAATATGTTCAGTCTTTCTAGATCTGATTTTTCACTTGCATGTCAATTCCCTCATGACTAAGGTCAACTTAAATGCTTAAGTTTTGTAACTGCTTCTGTTTTTATGATGATGACCTCATATGTTGTCCAAGCTATTTTAGGCTCTTTATTTTCCTGTATCTTTTAAAATTCTAATTTAAAAGTTATTTAAAATATTTCAGAAATGTACTTATTTTCAAGGATTTAAAACCTAAGAGCAGGGACTTCCCTGGTGGTCCAATGGTTAAGACTTCGCCTTCCAGTGCAGGGGGGTGAAGGTTCGATCCCTGATCGGGGAGCTAAGATCCCACATGTCTCTAAGCCAGAAAACCAAAACATAAAACTGAAACAGTATTGTAACAAGTTCAATAAAGACTTTAAAAATAGTACACATCAAAAAAGATCTTTAAAAGAGAAATTAAAAAATAAAACCTAAGAACAAAGAAATTTCCTTTATTAGTGGTCTCTGGGAAACTTTTTTACTTCTTCATTACTTTCTACTAAGAAATATAGTTTGCCATCACTGTCTTGGGTGATATTCATGAGGGCAGTTTCAAAGTTTTTTCAGGCATTTTGAAATAAAATTTCACAAGAGAGTAGATGGGATACAACATGTCGTAATGCTGAAATGGCTTCCTCATGTGGTCTTATGGGTGCATCAGTCCTGATCTACGTCCGTTCTTCTGTAGTTGGGATCAGATTACAGGATTGTATCTTCATCTATAAATTATTTGTGCTGTTTAATATACCAGTTGCTGTGTGTGTGTGTGTGTGTGTGTGTGTGTGTGTGTGTGTGTGTGCGCGCGCATGCGTGTGCATAGCTTTCTGCTGGTGCTTTAGCAGCTCGGATATGTGGTCTATGTGAAGAGGTGGCAGGCAGCCAGGTGGGTAGAACTGTATTTTCTGACAGAGCTTAGAATCGCCTGTACATGGTGATACTGAAAATCAGGCCAGCTTTTTGTGGGCTTCATTTCAGTTTGGAAGCTCCCTGTAGAGAGTGCCACCTCCTTTGCCTGCCCTGGGGGCATCCTCTGCCATCCTGGTTCACCACCACTCCTATTTCCTAGGTTTTAGGGTAATAAGTGGAAAAGCAGTTAATTGAAGAGGAAGATGCTCTGCTGAGTTCAGAGCCAACAACTTAATTTTATCAAGTATTTTCATGAGTTCTGAAGGATATGGTAGATGTTAATACATTCATTCTTTCTACAATAGCCCAGAAAAATAGGTATTTTTCCATCTCTGAAATGGAAGTTAAAAAGGTCCCTTCCTCCTCTTCTGTCTGTATTGATCTCTGTCTTCTGCTTTGCCTTTCTCTCTCCTTTCCTAAAAATCCAGTAAGTACCACTACTTTGGACAGCCGTTTCTCAGTCGAAAATTTAATCATTGACTAAATTTTAATTACCTACTAATGATACAGACAACCTTTTTCTCACCTCACCATTGCCTGCTGCTCCTCGATTCAAAGAAGTTTCCTTGTTATTTTGTGTAAGTTTGTTTTTCATGTGACTTTGTTTTTCATTTGGTTTTAACACAGTTAAATCTGCATATAGTAACTTTATTCACTTTACCTATAGCCACATCGCTAAAACATATTTGATGAATGGAAACCAGGGGATTATACTAGGGTTAGTTTCTGGGTAGATTTCTAGCCAGACTGTTAGTGCAGTGATTTTATATCATTGTAGGAGGTAGTACAGCACAATTGTTAGGGGTCTAGGTTATAGAGTCAGGTGGACCCAGATTTGAATCCTGTTCAACCACTTTGCTGGGTAATAGGGATTTACTCTCACAATGCCTCTTCTCATCTGTTAATACTCAAAAGCATAATAATAGTACTTAACTCTTCATTTATTTATGGCACAGACTCCCTGTCCCTCAGTAAAAGCCAAAGGCTTTTGGCTTTTAGGCTGGGCTCAGGGCCTGTCTTGATCAGGCTCTGTTGTCTCTGACTTCGTCTCCCACCATCCTCTTCCCCCTGGGTTAATCCACTCCAGCTGCGCTGACATCCTTCCTGTTTCTTGAACATGCCAGATACTCTTCTGCCTGAGAGGCTTTCACTGGCCTTGCTTCTGCCTGGACTGCCCATTCTGCAGATACTCACATAGCTCATGCCCCTTCCCTGCTTCAAGTCGTTGTCTCAATGAAACCCGTTAATTTTATTCATAATTTCAATCTTCCCCACCACAGCAGCACTATGAGCCCCTTACCCTGTTCCAATTTTTTTTTTTTTAACATAGACTTTTCACCTTTAACATAATTTACGAACTTATTGTCTTTTTGTTTATTGTCTCTATTCCCTGCTAGAATGTAAGCCTGATAAGTTCAGGGATCTTTGATTGATTTCGTAAATCATCTCAAGGGCTTAGAACATTTCCTAGAACATATTATGTCCTCAGAAAATATTTCAGTGATAAATGAATGTTTGAGAGGAGCTGTTGGTGGTGTTATTTGATAATTATTTTCCATTTTGTACTGTTACAGCAGACGTGGCAGCATTTGTTAGAGAAATCATGTCTTATTTACGCCTCACAAAATTGCCTGGAATGCAGTATTGTAGTGCTGGCTTTCCCCGCATAAATAATTGATCTCTGTGCTGAAGAGCTGTAAGGTCATAGGAAAAATACAGGAGCATTTAACAAAAGGAATTCAATCCAACGTATGTTTATGGAGCAGTGGTCTAAATTGAACGGTGGTATGATTCCCTTGGGTTTTAAGTAAAACGTTTATTTCCATTGGGCACCTGGTTTCCATGGAGTTTAATCTGACCTGCTTGACAGATAGCATTGGATACAATACAGATGGTGGACTTTATTTATTTATTTTGTTTGTGGTACGCGGGCCTTTCACTGTTCTGGCCTCTCCCATTGCAGAGCACAGGCTCCGGACGCGCAGGCTCAGCGGCCATGGCTCACGGACCCAGCCGCTCCGCGGCATGTGGGATCCTCCCGGACCGGGGCACGAACCCGTGTCCCCTGCATCGGCAGGCGGACTCTCAACCACTGCGCCACCAGGGAAGCCCAAGAATTTTTAAAATGCATGGTCAGTAGGCTCTCCAACCACAGTGGTTCTGGAGAAAACATTGTGCTTTGAGATGAATGATGGGTTAATTAATAGGCGGGTGTTTGCGAATTGGTGTTTGGTCCATCAGTGCTCAGTATATTTCACTTTCGGTCAAAAAGGAGCTCTTCATTTACTGGAATGTAAAATAGAAACAGCTCCCAGATAAACTGGAAAAAGCCTTATAAGTGTGTCAGGCTAGAATCCATCAAAGTTGGATCGTAGTTGAAAGCTATAGTCATGGCTCTCTTGTTAGTGGTGTGGCAGAGCTCCCTGAACTCGGTGTTGCTTCGTGGCCAGGCGCTTCATCACACAATGCCTAGGCACTAAATTGTAAGGAAACTGCACAAGTGAGTTGGTTTTATTAATTTAATGGAGTAGTTCAGTACATTGTTGGTTCCTTTCCCTTGTATAGTTGGTTTGTATCACATATTAATGAGCATCTCCAGAAATGTGCTCTCATTTCTGGTTCTGTCCAAAGTCCACAGACTTATTTTAATATTCATCTGTTACTGACTGCCTCCAAACTCTCATAAAAGACCTCTCACATCTTTTCTGGGACCCATATCCTTTCTGGGACCCATTCTGAATCCCCCTCGTACTGGAGCACTTGTTAGAAATGCAAAATCTACCCAAGACCTTGTATTTTAGCAAGACCTACAGGTGAAAGGATGCATGTTAAAGACTGAGAAGTACTTCTCTAGATAACAAGTGTCTTAAAAAATCAACTGAGCCTCTGGAAGCAGTGTGGGGTTGAGGACTCTTACATTCAAATAAGTTAGGTCTAATGACCAGTTCTTAGAAATAAGTATGTTCAGCCCTCTGTGAGTAACAAGTTACTTTGAGCCTTATTTTCCTCATGTGTATATCTGTGGATAATCTGTATATTACTGGGATATTGTGAGGATTAAATAAATTAATGCCAGGACTGGCATACACTATATTTTTGGTAAATATGGTACACCTTCTCTTCTTTCGGGCTTACTGGGTAGCACTGTTATTCTCACCTGCCTTATACCTTGCTGTATGTTCTTATTCTCATTCCTAAAACGTCTTTAATTAGTACATTACAGTAATTATTTACTAACTGTGTTTAGATGGCCTCCAGTATCCAAAGGAACCTATCTTACCCAAGAGTGTAGTTTACTCGCTAGAGTTAGTTCCATAGGGTGAGACAAGATAGCAAAAGACTGTGGCGGTTTGGGAAGGCATTGAGCACATCAGGACAATTCAGTTCTTTGTTACTATACCACCTATTTGGAAAACATGATGTATCTTTGATCTTGCAGATTATATAAGCAACAGAGATATTTCATTATTTTTATTATAGCTATGCTGAACATGAATTAATATTCAGATGTACTCATTATATGAAAATAGTGCTTTTTTTTTAGCAGTTGACTTTTAAAATGTAACAATTGAATGCTCACTGGAAATCACTGAGCACTGTGGGGAGAGTTGGGAGCTAATTATTAAGAGATTGGACTTGGCTGTGACCAGTGCTATGAGCCAGCTATTAGGTATTGCTGCTACCACGTAGGAAATAAAGCAAATATATAGCATGATAAGGGTTTGTATTAAATTACAGCTGCACTTTTCCAGTTGATATAGCATATTCTTTAGGTTAACCAAAAAGGCTTGTTTTCTGCTTTTGAATATTTGCTGTGTCTTATCACCTCCACTCTACTATTCTACCATGGTGAGCATCTTCTAGCATGTACTCATATTCCTTTTTCGCTTTGATTCTAATTAAAAGGGTCGATGAGTATATTTGTTTTTTTATTTTCTCTGTTAAGTATCCTGTTTCTTTGAGGTTGAAATGTCAAAATATAAATGGCTAGACTTTTTAGGCATGTGCCACTTAGAATCTGTTAAAAAATGATAATGATGTCTTGCATTTTTTGTTGATTTAGGGCCTTTTGTATGTCAGTCACTGTGTAAGTTAGTTGATCTCACTTCCCTCCTCATTTTGTAGACGGCAGAACTGGGGTAAGAACCCAGCTATTGTTAATTCTAAAGCCTGTGCATCTTGTCGTGTTCATGCTGCCTGTACTGAGTCATCGCATGGATCATCTTTCCCTTGTACAGTTTTTCCTGTAACCCTGCAATTGATTGGAAACCAAGTGTTGGATTGAAGAGGACTGAACTAACAAATCACCTCTCTGTACATTTTTAAGCAATCCAGGATCATTTCAAAGATGATCAAGTTGCCAGTGTGTGGTTGAACTAAGATGACTTTTCAGGTTGACCCAGAAGCTCTGTTATTGACCTGTTTTCCTGTGTCAGTTTTGGAACGATGTGTATGTGCTTGCTAGTAGAATCTGTTCCATTCTTGATAATACTTGATGTCCTAGGAATATGTCAGACCATTTTTTGATAGTTTTGATGATTTAAAGCAGTGTGTAAGAGCGCTAACATGGAAATCCTGTATTTTACTTTTCTCCATGCAGGTTGCCTTTGGGGGTCAGTAATGACAGTAAAAAAAAGAAAAAGCTGTTGATTGCCTTGAATAGCAATAACTTCTCCCGCCTCCCCCTACCCAGTTATCTTTTTTTTGCAAATAAAAGTACACTAGGAATTGATTCTTTGGCTTTTTTGGGGACAGTTGTTCTTATATTTATTTTTCTCTGATTTTATTTTTTTTAATTTTTAAAATAATTTTTTAAAAAATTTATTTATTTATTTTTGGCTGCATTGGGTCTTCGTTGCTGCGCGTGGGCTTTCTCTAGTTGCGGCGAGCGGGGGCTACCCTTCCTGCGGTGTGCGGGCTTCTCATTGTGGTGGCTTCTCTTGTTGTGGAACACGGGCTCTAGGCGTGCTGGCTTCAGTAGTTGTGGCACGTGGGCTCAGTAGTTGTGGCTCACGGGCTCTAGAGTGAAGGCTCAGTAGTTGTGGCTCACCGGCTTAGTTGCTTCGTGGCATGAGGGATCTTCCTGGACCAGGGATCGAACCTGTGTCCCCTGCATTGGCAGGTGGATTCTTAACCACTGAGCCACCAGGGAAGTCCCTATTTTTCTCTGATTTTAAAAAGCATTAAATAATAACCTTGTGGATCTGATTTAGACTGAGTAATGCCAGATCTCACTTTTTTCTCTTCTCCTCCCCTCTGCAGGATGATGAAGTGGTTCTGCAGTGCACTGCAACCATCCACAAAGAACAGCAGAAACTGTGTTTGGCCGCAGAAGGGTTTGGCAACAGACTTTGCTTCTTGGAGTCCACTTCGAATTCCAAGGTGGGATAAAGCCTTTTCAGGCTACTCAAACATTCGGGTTTTAATAGGGGCACTGAAGTTATTTATGGGCACTCTGCTCTTTTCTATGGAACAGAAACTAAAGGAAATTGAACAGTCTTTTCCCTATTCATTAAGCAAAGTTTCCGTTGAGCCCCTACTCTTTGCAAATAACTCAGATGCGATTGTTAACAGGAATAGCCAAAGTCCTTGCCCTGTGCTGTTTATATATAGTAGGGGAAAAGTAAACAATGTAAATAAGTGATAATTTTAGAACCGATAAGGGCTGTGAAGAAAAGCAGAGTAGTAACAGGGTGGAGAGCGATAAGGCAAGGACTCACCCTTTCACAAAGGGTGTTTAGGGAAGGCCTTTCTGAGGCAGTGATATTTGAGCAGAATGAAGTGAGGGAGGGAGAAGTACTAAGTTCTTGACGTTTCTGGAAAGAACCACGCAATGCAAGGGCCCCTCGTTAGGAATGTGCTTGCAGACTGTTTAAGGAAAAACAGGTAAGCCACTGCAGCTCTGGTACCGTGAATGGGGCCACTGGTGAGGAAAGGTGAAGGGCCTGTCAGCCCTTGGTTAGCAATTGAGGTTCCTTCCTAGTATAAAGGGAGGCCATTGGACCAGGTGAGCAATACAATTTGATTTAATATTTAAGTAAATATTTGATTTAGCTCTTCTGTGGATTAGTGGCTTTTGTGGGGTTTTTTTGGCTTAAACAACAGAAATTTATTTCTCACAGTTTTGGAAGATAGAAGTCCAAGATCAAGTTGCCAGCATGGTTGGGTTCTGGTGAGAGATTAGAAGCTTTTGGAAGAGTAAGATTAGAAGCAGTGAGAGCAGGTGGAAGGTGCCTGCAGAAGTCTGCAGGGCAGCTGCTGGATCTTCAGATGAGAAGCAGCGGTGATGGGAAACTTGGGGGAGTTGAGAATAGACTTGTAGGATTTAGAGGATGTGCTGATAGATGACTGTGTAGCATAAAGGAAAGAGAGGAAATGAAGATGTTTCTGGGGGTAGAAAATCAACCAGAAAACAGTCAATTTAATAATGTTTTGTGTAGCACTTTTTAGTTTACAGAGTCCTTTGACCTGCATGATTTCATGTAATTGTCACAATAGGAGAATGTGTGCATGGTTATTGCTGTTATAGTCACTGTACACATGAGGACATGGGGGCTAGTAGAGGGCAGGTACTAGGCCAAAGGCTTCCTGTGACTCAAAGCAAGTGTCGTCAATAGCTTTTCACACTTAACACCTCGGTCTTTTGGCTTCGAGTCCCTGATTCTTCCCTTTATATCACAGTACCCCTTTCATTACTCTGTGGAATAACATTGAGCAATGTATACATATGATTTATTTATTATAGTAATTTAATGCCAAGTCACATTATTAATATTGTAATGGTGGGTGACAAAACATTATGCATTTTATAGCCCTGCCTAGATTTATTTTTAATTTGACAAGTGTTTATTGAGCATTCTCTTTGTGAAAATTACCACAATAGGTATCAGTTGTGAAAAATATTCTTCTTAAAAAGAACTTATTAAGAATTTTAATATTTAGTATTTTCCCTGTGGTTTCTGGAATTTTGTCGTGCCTAGAACGAGGCAGGCCAATTAGTTAGCTGGGTTTTTATTTTTCACTGTACTGGCTATGGTTCTCTTGGTCCTTTAATATAGGAGCTGCTTTCCAGTACTAAAAATGAACTCTCCTCATGCTCTAGTTAGGTATGTCATGTAGCAGTCAAGGCACTGAAATAGGCTAGGCATTCATTTAAACTGGTTAATCTTGAAATAGATCAAGATGGAGGAGTAGGAGGAGGTGGAGCTCACCTCTCCCCACAAACACATCAAAAATACATCTATATGTGCAACAGTTCTCGCTGAAAACTAATTGGAGACTGGCAGAAAGACTCCTCTACAGCCAAGGCTATAAGAAAGATCCTCATGGAATCGGGTAGGAAGGGAAGACAAGTGATCAGGTTGGGACCTGTGCCTTTGGGAGGGGACTCAGAGGAAAAGAGGGATACATGGGTGGAGATTTGCCCTGGGAAGTCAGCTGTTCCTGTCACATATTAGATGCCCCAGCCCTGGGGTCTGACACAGGGAAAATGAGCCCCTTTGGCTGGTGGGAGGGCTGGTGGGACTCAAAAGAGGGCTATGGGAAGCCTGAGTTTTGCCTGTGAGCAGTGTGCTTGTGCTGGCTTGCTCCTGAAGCAGGGTGGAGAGGGCAGATTGAAAACTGCTGAGATGGCTGCCTGTGACTGCCCCAGTGCACGCCACAGCCTGAGCCCAGCAAACACTCCAACCCCACTCACTGTATACTAACAATGAACGCTCAGAAAGAGGAAACAAAAACCAATCCTGTTTAAAATTGCATCAAAAAGAATAAAATACCCAGGAATAAACTTAACTAAGGCAGTGAAAGACCTATACTATGAAAACTATAAAACACTGTTGAAGGAAATTGAAGATGGTACAAAGAAAGGAAAAGATATTCCATTCATGGATTGGAAGAAATAATATTTGTAAAATGTCTGCTACCCAAAGCAATCTACAGATTTAATTCAATCCTTATCAAAATACCCATAAAATTTTCACAGAGCTAGAGCAAATAATCCTAAAATGTATATGGAACTCAAAAAGACCTGAATTGCCAAAGCAATTTTGAGGAAAAAGAACAAAGCTGGAGATGTCATGCTCTTTGACCTCAGACTATACTACAAAGCTACAGTAATCAAAACAGCATGGTACTGGCATAAAAAGAGACACACAGATCAATGGAGCAGCATAGAGATCCCAGAAATAAATAAACCCAGGCACCTACAGTCAATTACTCTATGACAAATGAGGCAAGAATATACAATGGAGAAAAAACAGTCTCTTTAGTGAGTGACGCTGGGAATACTGGACAGCTACCTATAAAAGAATGAGAGTAGACCATTTCCTCACACTGTATACAAGATAAGCTCAAAATGGATTAAAGACCTAAATGTCAGACCTTAAACCATAAAATCCTAGAAGTGAACATACGTGGAACACTCTAGTATACTCCATGTTAGTATACCTGAAACTAATATAATATTGTAAATCAACTATACTTCAGTAAAAGCTTACACAGTGATGCATGTAAATTATATCTCAAAAAAAAGTGAAAAAAATTTTTGGAAAAAAAATAAACTGGTTAATTCTTCGCAGGGATACTTGGCTATACTGTGACTGTTGACATAGTGAACTGACCATTTCAACCATTTTTGTTGTTGTCGTGCTCTGTTATTCTTTTTCGGTTTATCTGAAAATTTGTATTTAAGATGAGATACTGAAATTGTTTATCAAGCATAGAATAAAATAGTAACTGAAGTCCAGTAAACCAATCTGAACTTTTTTTAAAAGTTCTTACAACATAAATACTCTTTTCTTTGCCCTACTCAGATTACTTGATGATTCCCTTCTGTGTCAGTCTTTTTTCATATATCCGTTTTACTTTGTTCTCCCTGACTTGTATATCCTTCCTTTACGTTTCCTGCTGGTGAAATACTGCTTGTCCTTCAAAGCCTATCTCAAATAGTCCCTCCTCTGGGCTGTTTTTCTCTCTGTTTTTCTTAAGTGATTTATTTATATTTCTATTATATTGTTAGTTGGGCTTAATTCTGTGTAACATCCACAACATCTTCTCTCCCTGAATATGTAAGTATGTATACTCCCAGGTACCATACACTAGCTTCTAAATTCCCTGAGGACCTGGGGATAGCTCATTTATTTTCTTATTTTTTAGCATGAAGCACTAGTGAGTGATTCATAAGATTTAATGGATTATTAAATTTGAAAGGCAACCACTAGTCTGAGGGCAATTTATTTTATAAAAGAGACTTTTAATTTTCTGTAATAGCAAAGAGTCAAAACTGTGGATTTCCGTTGATGTTTAAACTATCTAAGCCTGGGTGCAGATGTGTTTCATGTAGGTATATCTGGATTTGACATTCATTGGTAGAAAATGAGAGATGGCCTTTTTTTTTTTAACCCCTCAAATTGGTGTCTCCTGCATTTATTATAAAGGTTGGGAGAACAGAATTATTGTTGGCATTGAGTAGTCAGCCACTGTAAATTATATACATATTCCTGGAAATGATCCCAGAAAAACCTTAAGCACAGAACCTTCTAATAAAATGCAAGAGTTACTTTTTCAGAAGACTGTTTCATTTTCCTAGGATATTTATTCAGGCTGATCTGTGCCTGAAAGAGAATGTTTCATAATTCCAGCATAGATTTTCTTGCAGAAAATGTAAGCATTAAATCTGATGATATGTTTAAATAGTTATTCATAATTCATAATTATGGGTATTTACTGCACACTCCTTATATGAATGACATTTTTGTTTCTATATTTTAGAATTGAAAAGTTGGGCTTTTGTTCTTTGGAACTAGTCATTTTCAGAGATACCCACCTTGTTATTATTAAAAAGTTTATGGAGAAATGAGAAGTTATTAGGGAGGCATAGTTTTTAATCTCCTTGAATCTCCACATAAAAACAGACCTATGACGATGGCAAAACCTGAAACCCACAGACAATATAATATCTAAAGCGAACTAGGTGACAAGTTATCCCCACCTCTGGTATCAGTAAGTGTAGGGGAGGAAGTGTAGGGGAGGTGACATGGTTTCTGCTGTCTCTGAAAACTGGTAACAGGTACTCACTAGAAAACATGGTGGGCCAATGTGAAACTAGAAGCTAAAACTAGGAAGGAACAAAGGAACTATGATAAGGATGGATGTTTCTAGAGCAATCTTGGCTTATGGACTTGTGAAACTAACCAAATAAGGCTCTTTTCTTGACAAAGCCCTGCTCTGAGGGAAATTGTTGGGAATCCAGTTCAGATTGAGCAGGGTGGATAGGGGCAAAGGATAGAGAAGGACCAGGTGAAAGTGGGGCAGGGAAACAGCCAATAGATCTCATAATCAAAAAGCCTGGTTTTGAACACTATATGAAAACAGCAGAACAAGTTGCCGTAGGACCCTGAAGCTACAAAAGCTATGCTGACCCACCCTCCTTTCCCAAGCGTACAAGGAAGCTCATCTCAATTTTTATCTGTTTATCTGGTGTGCTTTTGTTGCCTGTAGACATAATTCTGCTCCTTATTTGTCTCTTTTATATAGCTATATATATATAACTATATATATAGTTATATGTATGTGTAATTATATATAATCATACATAATTTATATATAATTGTGTATAATTTATAAATAATCACGTATAATTTATGTATACTGTATAAGTGGAGTAATTAATTTACATTTATTTATATAATTATTTACATTTTTCCATTATGTATGTAGATGTAATTTTATATGTCACAGAGAAGAAGGAGCAGAATAGTATCTATAGGTAATCCAGGCCCATCAGACTTTCAACTGCAAATGAGGAATTTAAAACAACCATGATTAATATGCTAAAGGTTCCAATGGATAAGGTAGACTGCCTGTAAGAACAGATGGGCAATGTAAGCAGAGAGGTGGAAATTCTAGGAAGGAAGGAAAAAGAAATGCTGGAGATCAAAGACACTGTAACAGAAATTAAGAATGCCTTTGATGGGCTTATTAGTAAATGGGACGTCGCTGAGCAAACAGTTTCTGAGCTTGAGAGTATCTCAAAAGAAGCCTGCAAAAGTGAAAAGCGAAGAGAAAAATGACTGAAAGAAAAACCATAACAGAATTGAGTATCTAAGAGCTGTAGGACACCTACAGAAGTTCTCTAGAATCATGATGAAAGGAATAGAAGAAATATTCGAAACAGTAAAGACTGATAATTTCTGCAAATTAATGTCAGACACTTAACCACCGATCCAGGAAGTTCAGAGAACACCAAGCAGAATAAATGCAAAAAACCCCTATACATAGGCGTATCATTTTCAAGGTACAGAAAATTTAAAAGTCCAGAGGGAAGCCAGAGGGAAAAAAACGTACCAATGGAGGAGCAAAGATAAGAAGTACATCCAACGTCTCAAAACACCACTGGAAACAAGAAGAAACTGGAGTGAAATATTTAGCGATGAGAGAAAAAGAGACTCTATACCAACCCAGAATTCAATATCCTGCAAAATTACCCTTCAGAAGTGAAGAAGAAAGACTTTCTCAGACAAACAAACATTCAGGATATTTTTTGCCAGTAGACCTGCTTTGCAAGAAATGTTAAAAGAAGTTTTGCAGTAATAAGGAAAATATATAGGTCAAGAACTCTAATCTTTAGCAAGGAAGGAAGAGCATCAGAGAATGAGTGGTTAAAATAAAATCTTTTTTTTTCTTATTCTTAATTGACCTAACAGATTGTTGAAAGTAGTAATAGCAGTACTGTATTTAAATATATATGTATTCATTTAATAACTTTCCCAACAGAAAGCACCAGGCCCAATGGATTATTCACTTATTATTATTTTTTCCTCCCTCCCTCCCTCCCTTCCTTCCTTCTTCTTTCATTTATGGCTGTGTTGGGTCTTCGTTGCTGTGTGTGGGCTTTCTCTAGTTGCCGCGAGCGGGGGGCTACTCTTCGTTGCGGCACGCGGGCTTCTCATTGCAGTGGCTTCTCGTTGCAGAGCATGGGCTCTAGGCGCGTGGGCTTCAGTAGTTGTGGCATGAGGGCTCAGTAGTTGTGGCTCACGGGTTTTAGAGTGCAGGCTCAGTAGTTGTGGCATGTGGGCTTAGTTGGTCCATGGCATGTGGGATCTTCCTGGACCAGGGCTCGAACCCGTATCCCCTGCATTGGCAGGTGGACTCTTAACCACTGTGCCACCGGGGAATTCCCTCACTTATTTTTCTTAAGGAAGACACTATACCAATTCTTTATAATCTTTTTCAGCTGATTGATGCAGAAAGAATACTTCCTAACTCATTTATGAAACCGTTACTCTTATATCAAAATATGATAATGACATTACAAGAAAAAAAACTACAGACAATATCTCTTTATATGTAGATATAAAAATCCTCAAGAAAATATTAGTAAATAGAATGCAATAATGTATAAGAAGAATTATACACCTTGACCACATAGGATTTATTCGAGGTATACAAGTCTAGTTCAACATTCAAAAATCAATTAATGTATCCATCACATCAATAGCAAAAAAAAATCACATGATCATATTAATAGATACAGAAATTGTGTTGGAAAAAATAACATGCATTCATGATAAACCCACAAAACTCTTAGTTCCCATGTAGTCTTAGTTTACTTTCTCAACTTGATAAAGATTATCTACAGAAAACCTACAGCTAATATACTTAATGGTGAGAAGCTTGAAGCTTTCCCACAAAGATCAGGAACAAGCCAAGAACATCCCCTCTCATCACTTCTTTTCAACATTGTACTGGAAGTCCTAGCTAACGCATTGAGACAAGAAAAGGAAATAAAAGGCCTACAGATGGGAAAGGGAAATAAAACTGTCTTTGTTCATAGATGACGTTATAAATCTATGTAGAAAATCTGAAAGAATCAACCAAAGACTCCTAAAATTAATAAGCAGTTATTGCAAGATACAAATTTAGTATACAAAAGTCAGTTGCTTCCCACTATACTGACAATAAACAAGTGGAATTTGAAATTAAAAACACAATACCATTTATATTAACATGCCAAAATGGAATACTTAGGTATAAATCTAATAAAATATTATAATATCTCTATGAGAAAAACTACAAAACTTTGAAAGATATCTAAGAAAAATTAAATAGGTATTTTGTGTTCATGGATAGGAAGACTCAATACTGGCAAAATGTCAGTTCTTCCTGACTTGATCTACAGATTCAGTGCAATCCCTGTAAAAATCCCAGCAAGTTATTCTGTGAATATTGACAAGCTTATTCTAAAGTTTAGTTGGAGAGGGAAAAATAACCCGAATAGCCAACAGTGTTGATGGAGAAGAACAAAGTTGGGGAACTGACACTATCCAACTTAAAGTCTTGCTGTAAATCTACAGTAATCAAGACAATGTGATAATGGTGAGAGATTGGACCAGTAGATCAATGGAACAGAATCGAGAGCCCAGAAATAGACCCGCAGATAAAGTCAGGTGTTCTTTGACAAAGGAGCAAAGGCAGTCCAATGGAGCCAAGATAGTCTTTTTAACAAATGGTGCTGGAACAACTGGCCCCCCCCATGCAAACAAGTGAATCTAGACACAGACCTTACACCCTTGACAAAAATTAATTCAAAATACATCACAGACTTAAACATAAAACGCGAAACTATAAAATCCCAGAAGATAACGTAGTTAGAAAAACCTAGATGATCTAGGGTGTGTTGATGAGTTTTTAATTACAACAGCAAAAGCACGATCCGTGAAAGAATGGATAAGCTGGACTTCATTAAAATTAAAAACTTCTGCTCTGAGAAAGACAGTGTGAAAAGAATGAGAAGATAAGTCTCAGACTGAGAGAAAATACTTGGAAAAGGCCCATCCCAAAATATAGAAAGAACTCTTAAAACTCAGAAATAAGGAAACAACCTGATTTAAAAAAATAGGCCAGAGGCCTTAAGACACCTCATTTAAGGAGATAACAGGTTTCCCCTGCCATCTGAAAGTAGAGCATTCCTATGAAACTTTTCATATGGCAAAATGGCTTAAAGCAAACAAGCAGTTACCTTAGGACACATCTTGCTAACAGACGCACAAATTAAACTGAGATAAAGCACAGATGCTCACAGACACAGTCAAAGCTGTGGCTGCTTGATGCCGAGATGCTGAATGTAGCTTCTGAGGAAGGACTGCGTGAAGACAGTTTGGAGGCTTCTTACAAAACTAAGCATACTCTGACCATATGACCCAGCCATCATGCTCCTTGGTGCCACTCTTGTTGCTGATAGTATGGGCTGGATCTATAATGGCTTGCTGCAAGACAAAAGCTGAACGCTGTTTCTGCTTCTTGCCTTTGTTCGTAAAAGCAAAAATCCTCTTCTGATTTATTTTGATTAGCAAACAGGTACTAATATAGATCTTCCCTAAAAGCAAACTGGCATAAAAATAGACTTTTGAAAAGCAGGGGATACTTGTATATAGATCATAAATAAGCACATGAAAAGTTGTTCCACGTCTTACGTCATTAGAGAAGTGCAAATTAAAATAATGAGATAGGCCCTCTGCCCCGCCACTCGCTCTGTTCCTCATGTCGCAGCCCCCGCTGTAGCTGCCGCGGAGCCCACAGCCACCGCTTCTGAGCAGAGGATGGCTGTGCCTCCCACGTATGCTGATCTTGGCAAATCTGCCAGGGATGTCTTCACCAAGAGCTATGCATTTGGCTTAATAAAACTGGATTTGCAAACAAAATCTGAGAATGGACTGGAATTTACAAGCTCAAGTTCAGCCAACACTGAGACCACCAGAGTGACGGGCAGTCTGGAAACCAAGTTACAGGTGGACCGAATATGGTCTGATGTTTACGGAGAAATGGAACACTGACAACACACTAGGCACGGAGGTTACTGTGGAAGATCAGCTTGCACGTGGCCTGACGCTGACCTTCGATTCATCCTTCTCACCAAACACTGGGGAAAAAAATACTAAAATCAAGACAGGGTACAAGCGGGAACATTATCAACCTGGGCTGTGACGTGGATTTCAACATTGCTGGGCCTTCCACCCGCGTGCTCTCGTGCTGGGTTATGAGGGCTGGCTGGCTGGCTGACTACCAGATGAATTTTGAGACCACAAAGTCTCGAGTGATCCAGAGCAACTTTGCGGTTGGCTACAAGACCGATGAATATGAATTCCAGCTTCACACTATTGTAAATGATGGGACGGAGTTTGGCGGCTCCATTTATCAGAAGGTGAACAAGAAGTTGGAGACTGCTGTTAATCTGGCCTGGACAGCGGGAAACAGTAACACTCGCTTCGGAATAGCAGCCAAGTACCAGATCAACCCTGATGCCTGCTTCTCGGCTAAAGTGAACAACTCCAGCCTGATAGGGTTAGAATATACTCAGACCCTAAAGCCAGGTATCAAACTGACACTGTCAGTTCTGCTGGATGGCAGGAATGTCAGTGCTGGTGGCCACAGGCTTGGTCTAGGGCTGGAGTTCCAAGCATAGATGAATACTGTACAGTCGTTTAATTTTAAACTATTTTGCAGCATAGCTACCTTCAGAATTTAGTGTACCTTTTAATGTTGTATGTCTGGGATGCAGGTATCGCTATATATCATGTTAGACTTCCAGGTTAAAGGTGATTCAGCTTTAGGGTGTTACCCTTTCAGAGGTACAGAAGAAACCCAATTTCATAGAAGGTCCTTTCAGCTGTAGACTTGAGGGGGAGCTTGCTGGCCCCTCTAGAGATGTCAGGTTTCTTTTTTACCTAGAAACGGCTGCAAGTGGAAGTTGGTAATTTGCAGGCACTTTGTAATTCGTAAATTCATATTAAGTAAATGAATGAAATTGTGATTTCCTGAGAACGGAACCTTGGTCTCCTACCCTGATTGAGAAGAGGCTCTTTGATGGTGTATACAAACTCTTCTGAAAGGGACTTTTTAAGGCAGGGACTTTTTCCACCCCAATCCATCACCTCTTTTACACTAAAAGTAGTCTGCAGGGAGCGGTAGCTGTTTATTCTGTGCCACTTTGGGGTGGAGAAGGTGGATGTGATGAAGCCAGTAATTCAGGACTTAATTGTGTTTTTTCTCATGTTGTGTTTTTTGGCCCTTGCACCAGAGTATGAAATAGCTTCTAAGAGCTCCAGCTGCAAGCTGGGAGGAGTCTCTGTGACTGTAATCACATGGTGTCAACACTCAGCATCTAAATTGAACTTCTCTTGTATTTTCGCCACTCAGTTTATTTCTTAGGAGTTTAATGGGTACATTTTAGAGTCTTTCATTTTGTGTGGAATTAGTTCCTCCCCTTCAAATGCTGTGATTAACATCACTTAAAACTTGAATAAAATATTGAAACCTTAAAAAACAACAACAACAAAACAATGAGATTCCACTGTGCCTATTAGTTACCAAAATCCAGAACATTGACAATACCAGATGCTGAAAAGGTTGTGAAGCAACAGAAATTCTTACTCGTCATTGGTGGGAATGCGTAATAGTTCAGCCACTTTGGAAGACAGTTTGGAGGCTTCTTACAAAACTAAACATACTCTGACCACGTGATCCAGCCATCATACTCCTTGGTATTTACCCAAAGGAGTTGAAAGTTTAAATGTTCACACAAAAAGTTGCATGTGGATGTTTATAGCAGCTTTATTCATAATTGTCAAAACTTGGAAGCAACCTGCATGTCCTTCAGTAGGTGAATGGATAAATAAACGGTGTTGCTTATAGATAGTGGAATATTACTCAGTACTCAAAAGAAATAAGCTATCAACCCATGAAAAGACATGGAAGAAACTTAAATGCATACTATTGGGTAAAAGAAGCCAATCCAAAAAGGCTGCATACTGTAGGATTCCACCTATATAACATTCTGGAAAAGTCAAAAATATGAAGACAGTAAAAAGATCAGTGGTTGCCAGGCGTTA
Source organism: Delphinapterus leucas (assembly GCF_059928025.1). Classification (NCBI taxonomy): domain Eukaryota; kingdom Metazoa; phylum Chordata; class Mammalia; order Artiodactyla; family Monodontidae; genus Delphinapterus; species Delphinapterus leucas. Next base: position 10,879,987 of record NC_143144.1, read on the forward strand.
GGGAGGAGGGGTGAATAAGAGGAATTTTAGGGCAGTGAAACTCTTCCGTATGATATTCTCAGGATGGATACATGCCATTATACATTGGTTAAAATCCAAAGAATGTACAGAACCAAGAGTGAAAACTGTGGACTTTGGGTGATTAGATATGTCAATGAAGGTTCATTTCTTATAACAAGTGTACCAGCTGGTGAGGGATGTTAATAATGGCAGAGGCTTATTTAGCACGTCTGTGGGCAGAGTGATGGGAAAATCTTTGTGTTTTCCATTCAAATTTGCTGTGAACCTAAATATGGTATAAAATAATGCGTTGAAATAAAAAGGACAACAGAAAATGTTAGGTATAAGAGAATGCACTTATAATAAATGACCCTGGGAAGAAAACCAAAGCTCAAGAACACTTGCCTGAAACCACACATTGAAAATGCATAGTGCCTACGTAGAAAATCACCTTCTTAGTTGGCCCAGACGGATAATCACAGTAAAGCTATTGGAGTTTAAGGGTAAAGAAAAAAAACCTTTTGAATCCAGGCAAAAAGACCAAGTCACTTTTAAAGGAAGGAAAGTCAGATTGTCATGATACTTATTTTTAAGACCAACGCTTTATGCCAAATGAAAATGGAGTAACACATTAAGAAACTTAGGGAAAGAAAATATGTGTCAAAGATGCTAGCCAACGTGACTTTGCATACAAAGGCCATAAACTATTAAGAAACTATTTCTATCTGAAATTTACAAAGCACACTATTAAGTAAATGTTAGGTCAAAGGAGAAGTGTCAAGTAAAATGGAAGAATTTTTTAAACGTAATGAAAATGAGTACATGATTATTTAGAATATGTGGGCATATCTAAGAAAGTTATCAGGAGAAAATTTTTAGCATTAAATGCATGTATTAATAAAAATTAAAAAGAAGGGCTTCCCTGGTGGCGCAGTGGTTGAGAGTCCGCCTGCCGATGCAGGGGACACGGGTTCGTGCCCCGGTCCGGGAAGATCCCACATGCCGTGGAGCGGCTGGGCCCGTGAGCCATGGCCGCTGAGCCTACGCGTCCGGAGCTTGTGCTCCGCAACGGGAGAGGCCACGACAGTGAGAGGCCCGCGTACAGCAAAAAAAAAAAAAAGAAAAAAAAATAAAAAGAAAATAAATGGATTAAACAAGCAGATAAAAAACTAGAATAACAAAGTAAACGAAAGAAAGCAACAGGATAGACTTAATAAAGATAAAAAGGAAATTGATGAGTTAATTTAAAAATTGGTTCTTTGAAAAAATTCAACAAACTAAGATAAAGGGAGAAAGTACAAATATTCTTGTGTATTAGAAGTTACGTAAAGGTACAAAAGGGAAAACAGTCACAGCACAGTAAATTAAATCCTAAGGGACCATTTGCTCAATTATATGCAGGTAGATTTGGAAATGTTCATGAAATGAATCATTCTGTAGAAAAATTAAGTATACTTCAGAAAGTCTAAACAGACTAATTGTCATAAAATAAAGTAATAAGAATTTCCTGACAAGAATTGTACCAGGGTCAAATAAACCCCTTCTTAACTATGCAGCTTAAATTATTCCAAAGATAGGAAAAGAAGGAAAACCTCCAAATTTGTTTCATTGAGTAAGTATAACATGGATTCCAAAATCTTAAAAAATTATTTTGGAAAATTATAGAACAATTTTACTTAGGAATATTGATACACAATTCCAAAATAAAATGTTTTAACAGAAAACAATGTTGCATTAAAATATACCTCATGACCAAGTGGGGTTTATTCCAGGAATCCCAGAGGGGCTCAATACCAAAAAATCTGTTAGTATAATTCTTCATATTAGTAGAGCTAAGGAGAAAAATTCTTTAGACATCCCTGAAGGTAGGGAAAAGTCTCTTGACAAAATTTAATATCTATCTGTGTTTCAAAAAATAATAAAATAGGAATTGATGGATAGCTCCTTAACATTTATTTTACAAACGCACATACGTATACACACACACACTTGCACACTTCAGTTCAAAAGTCAGCACCTTATTTACTGGGGGTGGGACACTAGTGGTTTGTTTGTTTATTTTCACATATTGTATGGTTTTTATTTATATGAAATATCCAGCGTAGGCAAATCCATAGAGACATAAAACGGATTAGCGGTTGCCAGGGGTTTAATGGAGGGTGACTGCTTAATGGGTCCCTGATTTCCTTTCGGGATGATGAAAATTTTTTGTAGCTAGTTAGTGGTCATGGTCGCACAACGTGGTGAATGTGCTAAATGTCACTGAACTACACACTTAAAAATAGTTAACATGGTGAATTTTATGTATCTATTTGGAGTAGACATTAATTCCTTTTACGTTTTAATTGAAGTATAGTTGATTTGCAATGTTTCAGGTGTACAGCAAAATGATTCTGTTATACCTCCTATATATATGTACATATATATGTGTGTGAATATGTATATACATATTCTTTTTCAGATTCTTTTCCATTACAGGTTATTATAAGATAGTGAATGTAGTTCCCTATGCTATATAGTAGGCCCTTGTTGTTTATCAATTTAAAATATAGTAGTATGTATCTGTTTTTTTAAAAAATAAATTTATTCATTTTATTTATTTATTTTTGGCTGCATTGGGTCTTCGTTGCTGCACTGGGCTTTCTTTAGTTGCTGCGAGTGGGGGCTACTCTTCATTGCGGTGCGTGGGCTTCTCCTTACGGTGGCTTCTCGTTGTGGAGCATGGGCTCTAGGCCTGTGGGCTTCAGCAGTTCGCGGGCTCTAGAACACAGGCTCAGTAGTTGTGGCGCATGGGCTGAGTCACTTAAGGCGGATTCTTAACCACTGTGCCACCAGGGAAGCCCCAGCATGTATCTGTTAATTCCAAATTCCTAATTTATCCATCCCCCATGCTTTCGCCCTTGGTGACCGTAAGTTTGTTTTCTGTGTCTGTGAGTCTGTTTCTGTTTTGCAGATAAGTTTATTTGTATAATTACTTTATTCCACATATAAGTGATATCATATTGATATTTGTCTTTGTCTGACATACTTCATTTAGTATGATCATCTCTAGGTCCATCTGTGTGTTTTATTGGAGTATAATTACTTTACAATGTTGTATTAGTTTCTGCTGTACAACAACGTGAATCAGCTATATGTATACCTATATCCCTATACACTAGTTGCTTGAATTGGACATAAGTTAAAGATGGACGTTCAGTATCTCTGCTGTGCATGTGTGTTGGAGGGACAAGCCAGTGTTATTAGACGTAGAGACTTAAGTTTGGATGTGAAGAGGTAAAGCATCTCTAGTTGCAGATGATCTGATTATATGTCTAAGACTACCAAATGAGTCAGTGGAAAAACTACCAAAAATGGACTTATGAGAGACATCTGTGGAACAGTGAGTTATAAAATCAGTGTACCAACAGCCTTCATATATGCAGACCAGTTAGAACGTACACTGAAAGATACACATATATGGAATGATGCTTGTGCACACATACATACCTACACAGGTACAAACTCAAGTTTACATTAAGTTCAAAAGGGGACCAATGATTGTCTTAGGCCAATCATTTATCAATAGTAATGGAGTGGTCCCTCAAAAAAGAAAATTCGTTAAAAAAAATAGGATTCTTGTTTAATGATCTTATTGCTACACATATAATTTTCTGGTACTACTCTTTTTGTGGACTCAGGACGGATATAGTAAGAGGATCTTTAAGATTTGTTTCAGCCCAACACTCCAATGATTCTGTATTTCTAAGACTGGTCCATACTTACCGTACCTATAAAACAATACTATTGATTTTGATTAGGCCTCCAAAAAGGAAGTTGAGCCTTTTAGGTAGAACAATATCAAGAACTCTTTCTTCCAGTTCCTATGGCATCACTTTAATTAAAAGTATATCTTCCCATAATGGAACATGATAGAGCAATATTTTATCTTCAGTGACTTCTCATTTCAGGATATTATTCACCATCATAAATAATGCATTAGTATATTAATGATGCATAATAGTTGTGATATTCCAGATGAACTGCTGCTCTTACTCAAGTGAGAATTTTTGAATAATAAAAATGTCAGTATAAGATAAATGCTGGATGATGTAAGAAAGATTCACTTTAAAAATCAAGTTTATAAAACATTTTAAATATCAGATGCTTTCTCAGTGTTTTTCATAAAAATTAATTGAGGTAATAAAACATAATTATAGGAAAATAAATATTAACATTATTGCCATTTTGTTCTGTTTATTCATTGTGACTTTCACAGAATTTTGGGCAAAAGGGAGGTAAAAGACCAATGTGTTTGGGAAAGAACATAAATTATTAATAGCATTGTTTGTTTCTCAGAATCCTTGTGTTTTAGTTATATAATTATTTTTTCCCCAATACATTAAGAGGAAAACAAAGTACGTGGTAGGTGTGGCAGAAAGGAAGTACCCTAATAATGTATGACTGTCTAGTCAATAAGGAATAAATGATTGCTTACTTAAAGTTCTGATAAAACAGAAAAGTTATAAGAAAATGTCTAACAATTTTTGGCAGATCATTCTATTGGCCAGAATGGAACTGTTTGTTAAAATATAATTTATAAGTTGTGTGGAAATAATTCTTCAGTGTTTTAAACACATATTGATGCTGCTTGCCCAGTTAGGAAAGGGTGGTGACTTGAAAGGATAAAGATGATGACATAATTGAAATCCCCAAAGGAGGAAGCATTTTATGGAATACTTGAATAATACAGCATCAATAAATTGTCTTAGGAGCTAAAGACTCATTCTTGGAATATTTTAAAGATTTTAAAGAAATTCTCATTGTAGTCAAAAATGAGCTTCTGGTCAGTGTGTCTCAAAATAAAATGAAAACTTAAGAGAACACTGAAATCTTAGACTGAAAAACAATTGAATCTAAAATCTGGGAGAGATATCCATTAATTATAAGGTAGATGGAACCAGTTGGAGAAAAACCCACCTGGAATTCACCTCTGATACACACAGGTTTACCTCAAACACTAAGGAAAGATTGGCAGGCACTTCAGTCCATCGAGCCTGCCTCCGACCCACAGGCTGTGCTAAAATGCATAGTGTGAACAAGCAGTTCTTTGTAAACTCCACTCCTCTGTCCCATCAACTCAGATTCCCACCAAATGGCATGGGCATTGGTAGGCAGGAAGCTGGCGATGACCCAGTGCATTTTGGAAGCGTTAGTCCTCTCAAAGTAGTAAAGGCATATGCGGAGATAGGAACGGGATTGTGGAAGTATAGTCTCGGGAAGGAGAAGCTGCTAAGTTAGAAGATCAGAGCTGAATTGAGTGAGAATGCCTGTTTAAAAAAAAAAAAAAAAAAAAAAAAGGTCTTGCACACCATCTTTTTTTCTAGATCTGAGAGTATGATTTAACCATCACTGGAGTGAACACACTGCAGCAAATTGTTACCTAATACAGGGGTTGGCACACTTTTTTCTATAAATACTTTCTGCTTTGTGAATCAAATGTTTTGTTTTCTTTTTGTTAGAACTACTCAGTTCTTGGAACATCGTGGCATGAAAACAGCCATAGGCAGTATGTAAACAAATGAGCATGGCTGTGTCACAAAAAACACCTGTATTTATGGACACTGAAATTTGAATTTCTTATGATTTTTATGTTTATAAAATATTACTTCTTGTGATTTTTTTAACCATTAAAAAAGGTTAAAGAACTCTTAGTTCATGGGCTGTACAGAAACAGACAGTGGACCAGATTTGGCCCATGGACTAGAGAGTGTCTCTCCCTCATATAACATGTGGAAAATATTATATTCCTAAAGGAGAAGCTAGAACAAATACTGTAGGAGCAATAATGAAAGATATTATAGAAGAAAAATGTTCTGCCTGCAGGTTAGATATACTCACCCTGTTCTCTAGTTGGGAACGAATACTCTGGGTGGAGCTAATAGTGAAGTTTTAGGAATGTAGAGGCCTGGCATTTGAGTGGGACTCCTTGACAGATGGTAATTAATAAGTTAATGAATGTGTTTGACAGATGAATGAATGAAAGAATAAATGAGTATAATATAAATGTAGATAAATAGAGTGTGATGTGGAAGGATGCATATCAGAAGGAGGACAAGGACAAAGGACGGAGAAGAAGAGGCATTTGTCAGTGACTGGGAATTCCCAAGTGTTCTTTTGGGCTTGGGGCAGGGCTTCAAATGCCATGCAACCAGCACAACTATATTTGAAAGATAAGGAGAGCTACTGAATGCTTTAGAATGGTGGATTGTGTTATTTCATCCTCTATTACTACTAAAGATGAGCAAAGCCAGACACTAATTAAAATGGTCAGGACAGATTGTAATCAGTAATATACTATTGCAGTAGAGAAGAGAGCCCAGCACGAACTGAACTCTGTCAATTCGTACAGACTTTCCTGGGTATTTTAAGAGGAGAATGAGGGAATCGGGAGGGGGGCACATGGGGACTCAGTAGGGTCAGGGAAGGGAAAAATTGCAAAGGGTTGGTCGACATAAATATTGACTAGGCCAACTGTGTCTGCTAGCTGGTAAGTATTGAAGTTCGAATTCTCTTCTCCCGGGGAGACTGGGAGACAGGGGTGCCATCCTTCCTGATGATCACATTTCAAAGGAATAGCTTTCAGGTACTTGAGAAAGACACCCTTGAGTTGTAGGAGATATTAGTATATAGGAAAGGGACAGAGGAAGGATTCACAGTTGGAAGGCGTTTTAGTAAATGCGCTAAGAGAGGTTGGTGGGGCCTGTTGTCAGGTGTTGGCTGCGGCCTTGAGCTTTCTCATGGAGGCCCTTTCAGCGGGGGCTAGAGTCACACTAGGGTTGTGTCCTTGAGCCATTAGAAACTATGTTCGTGCTTATGTCTCTCAATGTGAGTCTGGCAGGGGGCAGGGATGGACAAAATCATCTTTGTTGAGAGTCTTTGGTTTTTATAGGCCAAGGTTGAGACCTAGTTGAAAAGAGGATTTAGAGGCGCCAGGGGAGAGTTTGGTCCAAGAGCGAATCTTTGTCATTTCATACTGATCTGTCTATTTAGACACACATAAACTTCCCTGGAGGTGTAATTAGTCCAGCCTGATCGAGTTTGCTGGAAGACAGCTTGCCTTTGAACGTGCTCTGCTCTCTTTCTCCCTGGAACATCCTTGAGTAATTCTCCACCTAAAGGAAGCCTGTTCGTCCTTTAGGCAGCTGTCAAACTTGCCTTCCTTTGTGAAGCCCTCCTGCATTTATTTCCATCCCCTCCTCCCTGAAAAGATACTTCTTTCTTTTATCCTCCCTTCCTTTCTCTTTCCTTCCCTCCCTCCTCCTTTCTCTTCCTATCCACCTCTCCTCTCCCCTCTCCTCCCTCCCTCTCTCTCTCATTCAGGCATAGTGAATTCCTTCTACTGTACCTCTTGCTGCAAAATCACATGACCCTTTACATTTTGAAACTATTATGAAATAATTACCGGGAAAACACCTACAGGCAGAGGCAACATCTCATTCATCTTATATCTCAAGTGCATAGTACATTTTTTGTTTTTGTTTTTGCAGTACGCGGGCGTCTCACTGTTGTGGCCTCTCCCGTTGCAGAGCACAGGCTCCGGACGCACAGGCTCAGCAGCCATGGCTCACGGGCCCAGCCGCTCCGCGGCATGTGGGATCTTCCCGGACCGGGGCACGAACCCGTGTCCCCTGCGTCGGCAGGCGGTCTCTCAACCACTGCGCCACCAGGGAAGCCCCATTTGGCTTTTTTTTTTTTTATCTTACTGTATCTTCCAAAGAATGCACAGACATAGTCTTCCTGCTTCAAGGAAGTTAATTTAATGTTTTTCACGTTACCAGAGTAAATATTCATATTTGTGACCGTAATGATGCTTAATCTTAACACCGATTGACAATGGAATTGGCACCATGCACTTTCATTAGTAATTTACTATTTTCTGTAAAGGATAAAGCTAATCTGAAAGGGCTGCCTACTGTAGGATTCCAACTATATGACACTCTGGAAAAGGCAAAACTATGGAGACAGTAAAAAGATCAGTGTTTGCCAGGCGTTATGGGAAGGGTGGGATGCATAGGTGGAGCACAGAGGATTTTTAGGGCAGGGAAACTGTTACAGGAAGGGGGACCCCTTCCAGGGCCCGAGAGTGGGCTCTTGTCTAACACTCAGAAATGTGTCTGAGGAGACACACATGCTGACAAAGCAAAAGACTTTGTTGGAAAGGGGCACCTGGGCAGAGAGCAGGAGGGTAAAGGAACCCAGGAGAACTGCTCTGCCACATGGCTCACAGTCTCAGGTTTTCTGGGAATAGGGTGAGTTTCCAGGTTGTTTCTGGCCAGTCCTCTTGCTTGGCCCATATTTGGTCTGACTCAGGGTCTTTCCTGGTGATGCACGCATCTCTCAGCCAACGTGGATTCCAGAGCAAAGGATTCTAGGAGGTTGGCAGGACATAGTATGGGCTGGCATCTCCTCCCTCCTTTTGGCCCCTCCTGAATTCTTCCAGTTAGTTTTCGGTGGCAGCACCATGTTTCTCATTGGGACCTGCAGTTGTGAGACAACTCATGTAAGTGGGTATCACTGTGCTGGCCGAGGTGGGCAGTTTTGGTCAACAGTTCCCTAACAAAACTGTTCTGTGTGATACCATAATGGTGGATACAAATCATTGTAAATTTGTCAAAACCCATAGAATGTACAGCATCAAGAGTCAACTCTAATGTGCAAACTGTGGGCTTTGGGTGATAATCTAATGTTTCAGTGTAGGTTCCCTGATTGTAACAAGTGTACTACTCTGGCCAGGGACGGCTGTGTGTGTTGGGGGGTAATATGGAAACTCTGTGCCTGCTCCATTTTGCTCTGAACCTGAAGCTGTTCTAAAAAATAAACTCCACCTAAAAAACAAAACAAAACAAAAAACTCTCAATTTTGTCAGTAGGGAAGTTGATACTTAACTTGTGTCCATTTCAGACAAGGTAGTTATACTGCACACAGTGAAACTATAACCATACTTATCAACAAAAATAAATCCCAGGAATATAATATTGGGCAAAAATTAAAAATTACGGATGGACGTATACAGTATGATACCATTTATATCATGTTACAATATGAAAAACAGTTCTGAAATTAGTATTACAATGTGGACATCGGTAGTAAAATTCTGAAAAAATGCCCTTGAATGATAAATATTAAATTCAGCCGAATGGTTATAACTCCTTCAGGGGAACAAAGAGAATAAAATCAGGGCTGGATACCTGGTTCACTTCACCTGTGTATGTAATAATTTATTTTTTAGCTGGCTGTTGAAACATGGGTGTTTATTGTAATCCTTTCATACCATTTTGTATTTCTGAAGTTCTTCATTAGCAAATAGCTTATGGAAAATGATGCTTGATTCGTAGCCAGAACATTTTGAAAATGATCAGTAAACGCTCAAGTAATGAATCTGGGATTTGATGTCGTGAATAATATTTTGTCTTGTTAGATTTACGTTCTCAAGGTTATGCCTTAAAAGCCTGCAGCAGAAATTGCTTGGCTGGAAATGATCGTAGTTCAGGGTTTAGTGTAGGGGTAAGATAGTCAACTTGGTGAACAGGAATATAGGAATGGAGCAGAGCTAAGGGTGTTTGTACTAGAGAAATATACTGCAGCTATGAGAAGTAACCAGCTGCGGTTTGGACTTACTTTTCAAGCCACTAGTAACTGAAGTTTACCACCAGTCTTTTAGTTCATAAGCCTCAATTTGCATAAAACATATGACCTAAGTCGGGGTTCACGATTCACCCAGCCTCCCACACTTATGGAGCTATTGACTGTGCATGGCATTCCTTTCTAATTTTCCCAAAGTTTCTCAATATTTTTTTCAATTCCAGGAAGCTACTACCAATCAATCTGCACCTGAAATGAAACTGATTCGCCATCCTGGGTTAGTCAGGAGAAGCTAAGTTATGCTTTTGTAAGAAAAAACTATGAACCCCGAAGTCTCAGTGATTTAATTTGTGTACATGTCACATGTCTACCACTGGTTAGGAGTCCTACTCCAGGTGGTGACTCAGGAGCCCCCGGTAACTAACATTCCATGTCTAGAATGACTTTAAGTACCATGGCAGGGGAAGAAAAGAGTGTGGAGAACTAACTTCCTTTTCTGGGTGCTTTGTTCCCAAGGAGACACATCATCTCTGCTGACAGCTAATTGCTCAGAGCTAATGGTCTGATCTAACTGTAAGGGAGCTGGGAAATTTGAGGGATCGCATGTCTGTTAAGTAAGTAGTATGTGCTTTTGCCACTTGGGCTGAAACTCTAGATTAGGCTTACTGCTGTTTAGAGGATTACAGTCAAAAGGAACTGGGTTGGGTACAGGGTGGGACAGAATATAACATGGTATTCTAAGTGTATATAGTATAATATAATTTAGGAAATTTAGAATACTGAAGGTTTTTGTTTAAAGATCTCCTGGCTCAATCATTTAATTTTATAAATGAACAAAGTGAATCCTAGTGACTCACTCCAAGTTATAGAGATAGTTCATGGCAGTATTGGGGCTCGACTGAAAAAGAAACCGAACTGTCAATATATAGAGAGAATAATATGACTGTCTACAGGGAAAATCTAAGAAAATCTGCAGATTAATTATTAGGAGTAATAAGATCATTCAGCAAAGTTTCTGGATATAGGATTGATACACACTAAAATCACTATATTCTTGCAAAACCAAGTAGAAAATTTAATAGAAGAAAGTTATTCACAATAGTATCAGAAATGATAAGACATGTGGACCAAATGTAAAATGGACGCATGAAACCTCTGGTGAAAACATCAGTCTTATTGACAAGACATGAGGGAAGAACAGAGTAAAAAGATTGTATTCTTTGGCCAAGCACATACGTAATAATAGAAACTGTAGCAAAGCTGGTTAATACATAAACATGTACAAAGAATGTAGATTTGTAGAGAGTGATAGCCTCATCACTGAATATGTATTGTCAGTGTTTGGCTAATATTTTGAAAAGGGAAACAACACTTTAGGATGTGTTAACCTGAATATAATATTTTAGAACTGTGTAATTTTTATACGTACTCTCCATTTGCTAGCATTATGTCTGTCAAAAAATACCAGAGGATGTTAAAGTGATAAAAAGAGTAGAAAATAGATTTTATAAATAGTTACCATAAAAAACAGATTAAAGGTTTGTGTTTGCCTTGTTTGGCAAAGAGAATCAATTTGATAGCATCAAAAAATACCAAAATGGTATTTATACCCATGTGACATTTATACGGTATGTGCCCATGGACCATTATTAGCATAATGCCTGTTTCTCAGTATCTTTAGCTGTAGAATGTGTGAGATAATTGTACTTACCTTATGCTGTCATTATAATGATAGTATGAGATAAATAAAAAGTTCTTTGAACAGTGTCCATTGTAAATGCGCAGTAAATGCAACCAGTGGTTTTTACTGTTTACTATTATTATTTCTGTTATTACTAATTAGGATGCCAGTCAGTTATTTTCCATCACTACAGAAAATTCAATGTGAATAGATTCTAAAAATGAGTTTGGATGGGTTTACAAAAGAGTTTCTTTCTCCTAAAATTAATTGAGTCAGCATAACCTATAAACAGTGTTGTAGATTTTATATTTTCAGAAGTAACAGAGTTTGACTCATTTTGGATATTTACTAGTTTTCCGTTAGAAAGAAGGACCACCCCCCTCTTTCAAATTTCATGTGTTCTGTGAGTTTTTGAACAGTTTGTTAATTAATCAACTCAACAAATATTAACTGAGCATTTAGTAAGTTTTAGTCTCTTGGGATCAAGTGATGAATAATACATGATCCCTGCTGCTGTTGAGCTTTCAACAGGTGGGTTATTTGCATTTTAATTAATTATTGAAAATGCAAGCTGGTGTGGAGATAGGAAGCCAGTCTTTATTTACATGTCATAAGCACTATTTAAGGTCCAGTACAAGATGCTAATGGAACCTACGGGAAGGTTACCTTGCTCAATCTTAGGGTCTTGGGTAAAGTGATGCCAAAGTCAGACCCTGAAGGATAAGTGTAGTTATTTTGGGGAAGAACTTAGAGATTAGCAGACCATGGCTATACAGAAAGCATATTTATTAGAGCTACATAGAGGGTAGTTCACCCCTTAGAAGGAAATATTACTTACATGTGTTTGAGTTATCTTTGGGTTTGCTCTTCGGACAAACACAGAACTGTTCTAATAGACTCATTTCTCATAAATACCCAGCTTACCTAGAGCGTGAGATACGTTTTTAAGGTTTAAGTCAGTTTTCTAAGGATAATTGAACACATTTGGAATGGTTTTTGAATGGAACCAACTTCTGAGATACGGCTTTTAAAATATTGACATCTTCTATCCATTGAATATATTACCTTTCATTATTATTTACTCAAAGAGCTCACTACATCGACTCTCCCATTTTTATTTCTGTTGAATAAACTGAAATAGGTAATACTGGTAAGCGATAAGTTAAATAGTTTAAAATCAAGTTAAGGTAGTAAACTTACTAGTACGGTATGATGATGGGTCTCCTTACATATCTAAACATACGAAATGATCCCTGTGTGCTAAAATTTCATTTCAGTTCATGTTTAAAAATTGTTTTGTTCATTTTTGGTTAAGAGGTACTGTCTAGTAATTTTCCATCAGTGCTAAAGACTGTAGTGTTAGCAACTTTCAGACCCATGAGAGTAAAGTAATAGAGGCTTTTAGGAATAACTTTAATACTTTTTTCTTGCTTGCTTAATATTTGATGAGTAAACAGTGACTTGAATTAAAATATACATGTTATTTACCTTAGTTGGTTGCAGTTGATGGCATATTAATGTTTCAGGTGTGTAGGGGCTGATCATGAGAAAAGCTTACTTTATTAAGGAGACTTATAAGGCAGTGTGTGTTGGTCTTGCTTTGGCGTAGCAGACACACGGGTTGTCAGCAGAGTGTTTGTACTGAGTTTAATTAATGAAATAGACTATAGTAGAACTTAAAATATGGAGCCCCCTTTAAAGTTCAAAAACCTTTCAGGACTTTAACATCATAGTAGTTGTATGTTTGGTGTCTGTTGCGAAAATGGAACATGACTAAAAATACTACTGTGAGTTCAGAAACACTTGAATATTTAAATAAAATGTTGTCTTTGATTAATCAAATTTTAAAATAGTATATGCAATTCATATACACACACATATAAGCATTAACTTTCAAGATGTGTAATTATTCAGTATCAGACATGCTTTAGGAATGTGTGGTGGTTTCATTTTTTTTTTAATCATCCCTAATTACATGCCCACAGATTGGCAATCACTGAATTATGTGTCGGAGATTTCAAGAAGCGTTGATTAACCTAGGGCATAACGTCTTTGTGAGGAGAGTTAGTGAAATAGAATTAAAGTGTATGGGTTTGGTTGCTTTTTTTTTTTTTGAGTGGGACATGGAAATTACTTAAATAAAATGTTCTTTTAAAAATTGTACTTACAGTGTTTGGGATAAAGATGGAGGCAGAAAAGCCAGAAGAAGGGCAGGAGTATTGCTTCGTACAGTCATCATAAGTATCATGTAATGAAAAATCTAATCTGTATTGGTGCAAGAGGGATGGGGTCCAGAAAATTTGGGAAAAACCCATAGCAGATCTTGGTGGTGTATTTCACACTGCCAGCAAAATTCATATTAAGTTGAGATTCAGTTCCTTAAACAGAAAATGTGATGTTTTAGATAACGTGAAGAAACATTGAAGTATGGGTTATTTGCATTTTAATTAATTATTGAAAATGCAATAATTTCTCATGTATAATTACCACCATGTAGGTTTTGGAGGTACTATAATTTCTGGAGCATTCTAAACATTGTAATGTAATATTTTAACATTCTTTATTGCCTAACATTTCCATGAAAATTGTCTAAAATGAATGTTTACTTGATCTTTTAGGAAATGTGGTAACTTTCTGTAAAAAGGGAAAAAAATGAGTGCCATGAAATTCATAGAGTTTTTTTGTGTTTAAAATAAATTCTTTAACTTAATTCATTTAATAAACACTTTATTGAGTGCCTACTATGTGCTAAGAAATGTCCAAAATCATGGTGATAGACAGTGATTGAGATGGAGTTCATCATCTTGTGATCTTTCATTCTAGTGAATGAAGATAGAAGATAAATAATTTGGTTAACAATTAGTGATGCATACTGTGGAGGATAAGGTGGTGGTAAATGATAGGGTGACCCCATTCGATTGCTTTGGTCATAGAAGGCCTCTCTGCCAAATAACCAGAAGGAACCAGATGTTGGACGTGTAGAGGAAGGAGAATTGTAGGCAGATAGAAGAGATGGTGTGAGGACTTTAAGGTGGGAATGAGCATGGATTGTTCTGAGGACAGAAAGAGGCTAGCATGGTTGGAATCTAACAGGTGAAGTGGGTAAGTGACATGAGATGAGGTCAGAGAGATAGGCAAGGGCCAAATCATCAAGGGCTTTGCAAGCTAGGGAATGAGATTTGGGTTTTAAGTTCAGTAGAAAGCTACTGGATGGTTGTAAGCAAGTGTGTTCCATGATTTATGCTTCTAATTTTTGTACTGGTTGCACGTGGCGAGAGGATTAGAGAAAACAAGTGACAGAAGCTTAAACTGGGGTGGTAAAGGTAATAGGAGTAATTGGATTCAGAATCTTTATTGCATTGGGTTTGAGAGGTAAGGGAGAAAGGAATCACAAGATTCTGGGATTTGAGTATATTGTTGAGATGAGAAAGATGGGTGGAAGGCATAGAGAAAGGAGGACATTAATATTGAGTCCTATTTTGACTGTGCTGGGTTTATGACATCAAGTAGAGACATCAAATAAGCAACTTAATATCAGCCTGGAATCCTAAGGAGAGGTCGGGTCTAACGACATAGATTTGAGAGTCATTGGGTTATATTATGGTACAGTAAGTCCCTTACATATGAACGAGCTCTGTTCTGAGAGCACGTTTGTAAGGCCAATTTGTTCGTTAAGTCCAACAAAGTTAGCCTGTATAGTACTGTACTGTAATAGGTCTATAATACTTTTCACACAGATAATACATAATAGACAAACACAAAATGTAAGGAAAACATTTTTAATCTTACAGTACAGTACCTTGAAAAGTACGGTAGTACAGTACAACAGCTGGCATGCAGGGGTTGGCATCGAGTGAACAGGCAGGAAATAAAGATGCTGTTCTACTGTACTCTATTCAGTACTGTACAGTAAAGTACACAAAAGCACAGCCACTTATAGAGGATGCATGCACGTGACAGTGTACACCAGACATGTGAACTAACTTACCTGATTGGACCTGCAAACACAGATTTGCATCTTTGAAAGTTCACAACTTGAAGGTTCATGCACAGGGGATATACTGTATTCAAAACCATGGGTTTGGGTGAGAATCCTCTGGGGGAAGTTTGTGAATACAGAAGAGCAGGGGGCTCAGGGCAAGTACTTCCAACATTAAGAATAGATCTGAAAAGAATGGCTCAGCAAAGGAGACAGTTCTTTTGTCTTCAAAGAGAAAAGAAACTAATAGAAAACTCCATCCCAGAAGTAGAAATACTTGAGAGGGGGAAGAAGATTGATGTGTAAAGAAAAGGAGGGAAACGAATAAAAGAAGACAAAGCCATGAGGCTGGTCTGTAGATTTAAATAATTGAAGGGGGGCTGGAGGTAATCTTTGTGCTTTGCCCTAACAAACTGCAGGAACAGGTAAGGCATAAAGTCTTCGGTGTGTTTTAATGCTGAGTAATGACTTCCATAGAAGTTAAAATCACAATCCAGCGTTTTTGTAATAGCCTCCCCACAGAAAAGTATGATAAAGATGGGTGTTAGGCTTAAAGACTTGGGTGTACTTCTAAAACCCAGGAAGAATAAGTATTTCAAACAATTTTAAAGCATTTTTAGAAGAATCACATCAACTGGGCGTATATAGTAATGGCTTGATTCAGAATAAGTTTGAAGCACTGTAGCCACCCTGAATACCTTCAGTTTTGAAGTTTCTTAGTTTTAATAAAGGTATTCTGGAACTCATGTTGAGAATTTCACTGTGAAAGAGTATTCATCATGTATTGGAAACACTCAAATATAAGTTTAGTATTTGGATTCCTTTAAAAGGCCAGGCTTTTTCTTTATGTGTGTGTGTGCATGTGTGTATATATGTATACACACACACATATATACATATATATGTACAAATACATATACGCACATATACTTATATATATATATAAACAGTGATGCTTCTGATGCATTTGAATCATTTATTCCTTCAGAAGCAAGTGCTTCATTCCCTTAACCAGTCAAATTATTCTTTGTGGTCACTTGACTACGGACACACATTCTCATTCGTCAACTCTGCTGCCTGCTGGACACAGGCACAGTGCTGCGTGCTGGTATAGAAAGATGAAAGTGAGGTCCCTGACCTCAGGAATACATGGTTTCCAACAAGGATTCTAATCATCCAGGGCTGACCTATGAGGACTCACAATCCTTGGAAGTTGTAGCCACAATTATCAATATATCCATTTTTCAACAGGTTAGCAATGAGGTCTATGACCAGGAAAAAAAAAAAAAAAGACTAAGAACCATTGGCCTAGGCTTTGCAGATGTAATATGTGACTGGATGACACAGTGTTATTTTTAGTTTTGTTTTCAGATTCTCCTAATCTTCTTAGGGAATCAGAATTCTTAATCTTGGCTTGATTGGCTTCATTCTGTTTTCGTTGCGGCTTCCATCAGCCCTAAGAGACCAGTGCCACTGCAGCAACATAACAGGGTGAATGAGGATAATTTCACATGTATGTGAAAGGAAAAAGTATTTTTGTAAGAGTCACTTTTATCTTGTTTTTGTGTCTTATATGTGTGTCTCTGATAAACTATTTAGCATTTGTATGAATGTGCTGAGATACTTCTGTTGCTCAAAATCGTGAACACTTAAAGTACAATTCTTAGAGTTTTGTTTTTTATTGCATGGATCTACATAGATTTTGCTCCAAACTCAGAGTTAGTCTTAGCTTAAATTCTTAAAATGCTATCGACTTTTCTATTTCCTCCTCTTTATTCTTCTGGTGGAACTGTTATCATTGATCAGAATGTTTTTATTCCAGTGTGGCTTTCAGAAGGTGACCTTTGGCTGGAGGAAAGGAGCTGGGGATGAAACTTACCGATTTGAGTATAGAAGAAGAAAAGTGTAAGATTTGAGTCAGGAAAGGTTAATAATAAAGAGAAAGAATGATACGAAATAACATGATTAGGTTAGGGTGGGTCTTTGAACATGCAGCTTCTTTCAGAACTCTGCAATAGAAAATTCTCAGCGCTGTAATGACACTTGCTATAGCGGCCTTCTGAGCCAGGAAAGGTTTTCTGAGGCACCCCAGATACTTTTCCCACCACTAATAGTTCAGAGTCATAAGATAGTACTGGCTGAACCTAAGTAGAGTATTCCTGAGTGGTGAGTTACAACATCTGCTAATAAAAAGTTTTATACTTTGACATGTTCTGCTAAGTTTTTATTGAGGGTTGTGAATATTTAATGTCCTCCTAGGAGCTCTTAGGTAAATATGTTTTCACAGCACACGTGGTGAACCAAACTAATTATTATACTGTGAACCAAACTAATGGGTTTTAATTATGCTAAGGGCTGTAGAGCTGCGGACAAATTCATAATGTGTTTTAAATTGCTAGAATGGAAAGCACAAACCAAAGGTCTAACCTGGAATAATGTTTGGAAAATAATTTCCTTTGCTGAGATGCCAGCTCTCGCTTTTATTTCTCAAGTTGAAGAATACAGTTGACTCGTGGCATTCACATCTGCAAGGTGGAGGAGAGGAATTGTTGCGCTTGACTTTGGGAGACCCAGATTTTAGGTGAGGGTTTTCACTTCCTCTCTCTTTGGATTTGAACAAGTCACCTGACAAGAAGCACTTCCTCTGCCTTGGCTGTAATATAGGGAAGTGCTATCACATAGGGGAGGCTTACTGAAGATTGCTGAGAGATTGTAACAAAATGATATATAGACAGTGGATAGTTAAGAGGTTTCTTCCCTATTGTTTCGGTTAAGGGAGGTTTGAGTCATCACTAACAGAGCCATTAGAATTTCTCTGCCTGACTGGCAATCTGGTTACTTTAGTTAGTGTTTCTCCCCTTTGATTATTATTGTACTCCTTTAATTTTCTGCAATCTCTTAGTCTATTAAACACGGCTGTTTGGGAAAGGGGGTCAGCTGTACTTCCTTTTGTATCCCAGTTGACATGTAGGTATATATTAATTTTAGTATTTGATCTCTTATTTCTAAAAATGGGTGAGGCTTAAATGATACCCTTGTTGGTAACATATTGAGTGTAGCCCTGCTGCACTGTAAACTTCTCAGTGATCCTGTATGTTCACTGACTGTTACGAGTTATTGGCAATTCACAGAAGAAAATGAGATCTTCAGTGCTGTGTTAGACAAAGTGCTTCTCTCCTAATTTTTCAGATAATGCCCTTAACAGTTAGTCATCAGCTGGTAGTTATAGGGATGGTAGAGAATTAATTGATGACAGCAGGGATACATGTGACTTTTCCACATTTTTGATAAAATAAACACTTAACGAGCTTATTGGAGAGTTTCAGCTTTATTCTCTCAATGCCGAGGACATCATGGCACCAGTGAAATCTGTTGAGTTTTCTGCCAATCAGTCCAAATTGTAACCAAGTCTTTGTAACTGTCTTATAATAATAGAAGTAAATTTAATGGAAAACTAGAGTTCCTGGCACATAGTAATTACTCACTAAATGTTTGTGGAATTGAATTGGTAAGAACTTCTGTTCCCCCAAGGGAACATGTAATGAACCTATAAATGTTACAGGGAATGAGAATGTAGCTTGTGACACATGGCTTTGATTTAAATATAAACTAACTTTGTAGTGACCAGTGAATTGTCATATAGTCTTTAAACACCGATAAATTGAATTGAATAATTAATAGGGTTTTAAAATTATAATGTCATAATTAAAATTCTACTTGGAGACTGAAAAAAATACCTATGCTATTCTCTACCTTATACTCCCCTGAGGTCTTCCTTAACTAAATACACACCTCTTATCCCTGTAAAACTCAAGGTTGCAAATATTAGAATATTTAGTTTCTTGTGTTTTCATGAGAATTAGAAATATTGTTTGTAGCATACTATTTTTTTTTTTTTTGCTGTACGCGGGCCTCTCACTGTTGTGGCCTCTCCCGTTGCGGAGCACAGGCTCTGGACACGCAGGCTCAGCGGCCATGGCTCACGGGCCTAGCCACTCCGCGGCATGTGGGATCTTCCCGGACTGGGGCACGAACCCGTGTCCCCTGCATCGGCAGGTGGATTCTCAACCACTGCGCCACCAGGGAAGCCCTATGAAAATGTATTTTAACAACAAAGTAAAAAGTATAGACCCTCAAAGGAAAACCTAGTTTTATTATTTGGTTTGTTGCATACCAAAACACAAAATTTGAGACCTAGAAGTATCCAGGATACATAGATTATTCCTATCTATGTGAATGATGACCAGAGAAAAAAAGAGATACAAGTGAACAGGCATTTCACAGAAAAGGAAATACAAATGGACCATTATAATATGAAAACATCAACCCTCATTATTAATTGGGGAAATACAAATTAAAAGCACAATGAAGGATCATTTCACAGATTGGGAGTATTATTGTTGGTGAGAATGTGGAGCAATAGGAATTTCCACCCAACTCTGGTAGGAATGTATACTGGAAAACGGTGGCTATTTAATAAAATTGAAGGTGTGCGCACACTAATTTAAGGTATTCACTCCTAGGTACATATCCTAGTGAGATTTTTACACATGTGCACAAGGAAACTAAATATTTAGATCATGAGGTTTGAGTTTCATGACTTGCAGTGTCCCTGAAAAATATCTAGCAGCTTCTTATTGTGTCTTCTTTAAAAGTGGAAGACAAAAAGTCACATTCTGGGGGGGAAAACACTTACTATCTTAAAACTGGCCGAAATATCAGTAATACTAGGAAACCATGTCACACACAAAGATGCATTTTTGTGCTAGGAAATATTGCTGGAAGACATATAGAAAGCATTGCTGAATAAAAAGTGAAAGAAGTAGGACTATTATGCAGCATGGGAGATGGGCCATAGAATTGCATTGATTTTGTTTCAATAATGAAAATCCTTAAGAGCTACTTTTAGAAAACATTTTGAAATATTACGGAGAAGATTGTGTTCTCAATAGTGAAAAAGTCTCTTGCAAAAGCAAGGATTTGGGGAGGATGAGGATGGTGCTGATGAAGGAAAATGGGCAGATATAACCACTCATGGAGTGACTGCTTGACCAGAAATAAAATGAGAATCTTGGGTAAGTTCACAGAATTAGCTCCTTACATGGAATTCACACTTTCTTTCTTAGGCAAGCTATTGAAGCAAAGAAGTTGGAGCCAGAATATAAAATCTTAATAGTACTTTATTTATTTATTTATTTTTGAATTTTATTTAATTTATTTTTTATATAGCAGGTTCTTTAATAGTACTTTAAAATGAGATGTGCAGTGGCTACACCATGGACAGTCTTCTTGTAATTTTGTGGCCAAGTACTTAATTTGAAGGTTTAATTTTACAGAAATTTAACTGTTCCAGACTTGCAGTGATTGATGATTGGAAGCTTTTCATAGCATATTCCCCTGAAGATATTTCCAGGGTGAAGATGACATTTTTTACAATGAAAAAGCACCTGTTTTCCAAGTAATCTTACCATGGAGAGAACATTTTGAAAATGGATGTTTGAGTATTTTTTTAAATTACATCAGTATATTGCTGAAAATGGTCTAAATGTGTCACGTATGTAATCTCTGACATAAGCAGACTTTAAAAAACGTGAATGTCAAATTTTCTAATTGTTTAAATATTGAGGTAAAGTGAAATTTGAATCCATTTGTTAAAAATATAAAAATAAAACATTGTGTGATTAGTTTAAGAACTGACTGACAACAGGCAAAATGGAGAGTTCGTAGCTGAATTTCAACAAAATCCTTTTATAATTGGTGGATTAGAATGAATCCTTTTCCATTTGGATGTCTGCATTGTTTGTGACATTTCTTTTGCAGTTTCAAAAGCCATTAAAACAAATTATTGAGATAGACTGAACTTGAAACCAGCCTTCCTATTATTGTATCACAAAGTTTAAATCTTAAGGTTTTAAAAATAATGAAGCATATTTAGTCACATTATATTCATAACCCAAGCAAAAAATGATTTATTATATTACAATTATAATAAAATTTATAGAAAATATTGTTTATCATATTAATTTTCATTTTTAATCTTTTGTAATATATGTAAGTACTGGCGTACAGATCTGTGATGAAAATAACATTTTAATATGCTCCTTTTTGCAAATAAATGTTCAAAATATTTGCGGAAAAGAGACTTTTCAGATGCAAGTTAAGGATCTTGACAATAGGAGATTGTCCTGGATTATGTTGGTAAATTCTAACTGTATTCACAAGTGTCCTCATAAGAGGGAGGCTCAGAGAGATTTGACTACAAAAGATGAGAAGGGGATGTTAAAACTGAAGCAGATATTAGAGTCACATGCTTTGGAGATGGAGGAAGGGGCCACAAGCCGAGGAATGTAGGTGGCCACTAGAAGGCTGGAAAAGGCAGGGTACCAGATTCTCCCTTCAGAGCCTCCAGGAAGAATCATCCTTGCTCGCATCTTGACTTTAGCCCAATGGTTTCAGATTTCTGACCTCTAGGGCTGTAAGAGAATAAATTTGTATTGCCTTAAATGTGTGGTAATTTGTCACAGCGGCATTAGGAAAGTAATGTACAGTGTACAGGGAAAGAGGTTTGGAGACTACTAATATCTACTCCAGTTTCTAACTTAATGAAATGCTTCTGCTCGAGGTCCCCGAAATTAACCTTAGATGTTTCACAGTATCGTGTTTTATTTCATTTTTTTTTCTTTCAGTGGCTGTCTACCATCATATTGCCGATTTCCTGATGAGTTTCTGAACCAGATCCCAACATTCCACTTTGAATAAAATTTTCAAAAATTCTTTTGAAAGATTGTATAAATAAGTTAGTGGGAAAATCAAATTTAGAAGTCAAATTCAGAAAAGCAAAAAGTATTTCATATTTCAACATGAATTTTCAAAGGCCAGAATACATTTACATATCCCAATTAGGCATCCTTGAAGCTAAAGCTTTACTTAAGAAGTTGAGTTTTTATATTGTCCTTTAAAAATGTGTTTCTAGCTAAAGGTTTAAAGTTACATAGGTAAAACGTGGTAGTAGCCTTACAGGTACTCAGACTGCTAATCTGAATTTGAGCATACTATGACAACTAAATTGCTAGTTTTATTGAGCATATATCAATTCACTGTGAACTGTTTAAGTTGGTTAGTGTTACAGGTGTAACCTGTAAAAGTTGGAGCAAGTTAATGCTTAATGATGGGAATATTTCATTGAACAGAGATGGAGGTTTTCCTGAAGTCCCCCGTACTTTATGTTGCTTGCTTTTCGCTTGCCATTCTGGCCTGGTGCTCTGTCATAAAGGAAATGAAATTGGTTTCCGCAGGAAATGAGATCAGTCTAACAAAGATACATTTCAGCAGACACCAAAACTTAAATAACTAGGTCATTCATTCTTCAACCACTTATGGGTATAAACATAAACTGGTTAATGTGGATGAAATTAATATAAACTTGATTAGCTTGTAGAAAATAGATGGATAGTTACTTTAATGGGTGATTTTATCATTAAATCTCTTTACTAGGATTAAACCTGGCATCAAACATTCAAGTCTATTGTGGTACTTGCCAAATAAAAGATTTAGAAGTGTGTAATTTTTTTTTTTTTTTTGCGGTACGCGGGCGTCTCACTGCTGTGGCCTCTCCCGTTGTGGAGCACAGGCTCCGGATGCGCAGGCTCAGCGGCCATGGCTCACAGGCCCAGCCGCCCCGCGGCATGTGGGATCTTCCCAGACCGGGGCATGAACCCATGTCCCCTGCGTCGGCAGGCGGACTCTCAACCACTTGTGCCACCAGGGAAGCCCTAGAAGTGTGTAATTTTTATCACCAAAGAATTTATTCCTGTAAAGATCCAATGAATCTTTCAGGTTGGTAACCTACATGTGAGTGGATTGGGTGTGTATGAATCTTATTTCATTTCCTACAGTAGAGGGTCCTGAAATAATGCATTTAAATTCTGTGTAGATGATTTTGATTGCTTAATGTTCGGCCCTATGAAGATATTTTTTCCAATCAGCGTAAATTAGAAATTTTAGACCATCATCAGAATATTACAGTTAGTATTTGCATTATTTTAACATATGTTTATCTTTGACAAATCATAGCTACATTATTGAAAACTCATCAGTTAATATTTTTAAAATAACTTAAAAATATTTCTAGGGCTTATTTACAAATATTTCTTCAGTGGTCTATTTGCAATGAGATGGTACAGGTGTCATGTCACAAAAATGTTTTCTCTTTAATGGACTTTTCTATGAGGCACAGGTAGCACTATTCAACGAAGTACATAAGAAGTAAGGCATTATGGAGGTAACACTGTCTCATTAGCTTACAAAGGAGTATGAAAGATACGTTGCATACAAATTGGTGTAATATGTGGCAGTTTGGGTCATCACGAGATGCTTCATGGATGTGGTTGTATTTGAGCTTGGAGTTGAAGGATGAGTAGAAATTGGACAAAGGCCAAAGACGGGAAAATGTATTTGTGAAAAGTAGAGAATTATCTAATTTAGTCTGTTGTAGTAAGCATTTAACGTAGGCTGGAAAATTAGGTTGGATCCAGAATATGAATACCAGATAGGGGAGCTTGGTCTTAATTTATTAGGCAATGGGATTTCCCCCCCAGCTTTATTGAGGTTGTAATTGACAGACCAACATTGTATATGTTTAAGGTGTAAATTGTGGTGTTTTGATATATGTATACATTGTGAAATGGTTATCACAGTCAAGCCAATTAACATATCCATCACTTCACATGTTACGATCGTTTTTTATGTGGTGAGAGCACTTAAGATCAACTCTTTTAGCAAATTTCAAGTATGCAGTACAGTATTATGAACTATCGTTAATGCTGTATATTAGATCTGCAGAATTACTCATTTTGCATAATTGAAACTTACTACTCCTTGATTAACATCTATTTTCCCCAACCCTCAACCCCTAGCAACAACCATTTTCTCTGCTTCGATGAGTTTGACCATTTTTGATTCCACATATAAGTGAGATCATGAAGTATTTGTCTTTCTGGGTCCAACTTATTTCCTTCCATGTTCATCAACATTTTCGCAAGTGTCAGAATTTCCTTCTTTAAAGGCTAAATAGTATTCTGTTCTATATATTTATCACATTTTCTTTTTAAAATAAGAAGGAAATGGTTGGATTTACATTTGCCATTTTGTTTAGTTTTTATATTCCTCCTTTGTTGTTATTGTTCCTCTATTTCTCTGTTATTTCCTTATTTTGTGTAAATGGTTAATGTGCCATGTTGAAACCTTTTTTTTTCTATATATCTTTTCAGTTACGTTCTTAATAGTTACTCTAGGGATTATAATATGCATTATTTTATTTTGTTTTAACTCATCAATGTAACTTCACAGTCTACTTCGGATTAATACTAATTTAGTTCCAGCGAAATATAGAAACTTTATTCCACATAGCTTCATTCTCTTTGTATTATTCTTATCATGTATATGTATATTTATTATATATGTATATATGATATACATATCATATATATGGTGTGTGTATATGTGTGTGTATATGTATATAGGTGGTGTATATACATTATATATACATATATACATATATAGTGCATTATATCACGTAATTACCATTCTTTTTTAATAGCAAAAACATTTAAGATCTACTCTCTTAGCAACTTTGAACTATATAATATGGTATTATTAACTGTAACTGCTGTGCTGTAGACTGATCCTCAAAATTTACTCATCCTAAACTGGAAGTTTGTATCTTTGACCAATATCTCCCCTTTTCCCCACCTCTCAGCCCCTGGTAACCACCGTTGTAGTCTCTGTTTCTGAGTTTGGCTTTTCAAAATTCCATATCATATAGCATTTGTCTTTCTCTGTCTGATGTCTCATTTAGAATAAGACCCTCAAGTGCCATGTTTGTTGTTGCAAATGACAGTATTTCTTTCTTTCTCAGGGCTGAATAATTCTCCATGGTTTGTGTGTGTATAAATATATACGTATATATTTCACATCTTCTTTTTCCACTTACCATTTATTCATTGATGGACAATTAGATTGTTCCCTTATCTTGGCTGTTTTGAAAAATGCTGCAGTGAACCTGAAAGTGCAGATATCTCCTTGAGATCCTTTGGACCTATATCCAGAAGTGGAGTTACTAGATCATATGTTAGATTTATTTTTAATTTTTCTTTATGCTGTTTTCCATAGTGTCTGCAGCAATTTAAGTTCCTACCAGCAGTGTTAAAGGGTTCCCTTTTCTCCATATCTTGTGAGTATTTGTTATTTCTTGTCTTTTTGATAATAGCCATTCTAACACGTGTGAGGTGATATCTCATTGTGGTTTTGATTTGCATTTTCCTGCTGATTAGTGATGTAGAACATTTTTTCTTGTACCTGTTGCCCATTTTTATGTTTTCTTTGGGAAAATGTCTATTCACTTCCTTTGCCCATTTTTAAATCATATTGTTTGCTATTGAGTTATATACATTCTTTATACACTTTGGATATTAATCCCTTGTCAGAGATATGATTTGCCTTTTCATTTTGTTGATGGTCTTATTTACTGTGTAGAAGCTTTTTACTTTGATGTAATCCCACTTGTTTATTTTAACTTTTGTTGCCTTTGCTTTGGTGTCAAATTCAAAAAATTATTGCCAAGACTAATGTCAAGAAGCTTACCCCCTATGTTTTCTTCTAAGAGTATTAATGATTTCAGGTCTTACCTTCAAGTCTTAAAACCATCTCAAGTTGATTATTTTTGTGTGTGGTGTGTAAGATAGTGGTTCAGTTTCATTCTTTTTACATGTGGCCATCCTGTTTTCCCAGCACCATTTATTGAACAGATTATCCTTTCCCTATTAAATATTCTTGGCTTCATTGCTGTAGATGAATTGACTATGCATGGATTTATTTCTGGGTTTCTATAATGTTCAATTAGTCTTTGTGTCTTTTTATGCCAATACCATACTGTTTTGATTACTATAGCTTTGTAATGTACTTTGAAAGCAGGAATCGTGCTGCTTCCAGCTTTCTTCTTTCTCAAGATAGCTTTGGCTATTTGGGGTCTTCTGTAATTCCATATGAGTTTTAGGATTGTTTGCTCTATTTGTGTGAAAAATGGAATTGGAATTTTGATAGTGATTGCATTGAATCTGTAGATCACTTTAGGTAGTGTAGATATTTCTACAATATCCTTCTTCCAATCTTTGAGCACAGAATGTCTTTGCATTTATTTGTGTCTTCTTCAGTTTCCTTCAGTAATGTTCTATAGTTTTCACTGTACAGATCTTTCACCTTCTTGGTTAAATTTATTCCTTAGTATTTTATTTTTGCTGCAGTTGTAAACTGGGATTTTTTAAAAAAAATTCTCTCTAATAGTTTGTTGTTAATATGTAGAAACACAACTGATTTTTGTGTATTGAAATTGTATCCTGAAACTTTATTTATTAGTTCTAATGAAATTTTGGTGGAGTCTTTAGGATTTTTGATATATAATATTAGTCATCTGCAAATAGAGAAAATTTTACTTTTCCTTTCTAATTTGGATACCTTTTATTTCTTTTTCTGGACTAATTGCTGTGGTTAGGACTTCCAGTCCTATGATGAATAAAAGTTGTTGAGAGTGGGCATTCTTGTAAGGCAACTGTGGTAGCAATAAATTCTCCATCCTTGTTTATCTTGGAATGTATTTATTTTACATGTTTGAAAAAAAGTTTAGCTCGATATTGAATTTTTGGTTGACAGTTTTTTTCTTTCGGCTCTTTGATAAGTTGTCAACTGCCTTCTGTTCTCTCTTGATTCAGATGAGAAGTCAGCAATTAATCATGTTGTGATGAGTAAATTTTTGTCTTGCTGCTTTAAATATTTTCCCTTTTTTTTGTCTTTGACTCTCAATAGTTTGAGTACGATGTGTCTAGGTGTGAATCCCTTTGTGTTTATCCTACTTTGGTATTTTTATGCTTCTTGGATGTTTAAACTAATGTTTTTCTTTAAATTTTGGAAGTTTTTGGCCACTATTTCTTCAAATATATTTTCTGTTCTTTGTTTCCTGTTGTTCTGGGACTCCCATTACCTGTATATTATTTCATAGGTTTTTGAGGCTCATTTAATTTTTTTCCTGTTTTTTTCTCTGTGTATTTCTGATTGAATAATTTCTATTAAATGATCTTTGAGTTCACAGATTCTTTGTCCTTTCATTTTAAATCTGCCGTTGGACCCCTCTAGCATATTTATTATTTTAGTTATTATACTCAAATCCATTTGGTTCTCTTCGTGTAATTCCTGTATGTTTATTGAGCATTTCTATTCATTGACTAATTATCATACTTTTCTTTATTTCTCTAAACATTTTTCCTGTAGTTCTTTAAATATATTTGTATGTTTTTTTTTTACTTTATTTTAGGCTGCGTTGGGTCTCCGTTGCTGTGCACGGGCTTTCTTTAGTTGCGGCAAGTGGGGTCTACTCTTCGTTGCGGTGCACGGGCTTCTCATTGTGGGGGCTTCTCTTGTTGCAGAACATGGGCTCTAGGTGCGCAGGCTCAGTAGTTGTGGCACTCGGGCTTAGTTGCTCCATGGCATGTGGGATCTTCTTGGACCAGGGATCAAACCCATGTCCCCTGCATTGGCAGGTGGATTCTTAACCACTGCACCACGAAGGAAGTCCCTATTTGTATGTCTGAAGTTTTCTTTGAAGCCTTATCTGCTAATTTCAACATCTGGGGATACTCACTGACAGTTTCTCTTGACTGTTTTTTCTCTCAGTATAGGTTACACTTTCCTGTTTTTTTGTTTCTTTGCCTGTGCCACTTTTCTTTTTGTTAAAACTGGACTCTTTAGATAATATATTGTAGGAACTATAAATTCTGGTATTTCTCCGCTGAAGGTGGTTGTTCTGGTTTTTGTTTGTTTTTTTGTTGTTTAGTAACTTGCCTGGGCTAAGAAGGTGGTGGTTCCTGTTTTTGTTGGTTTGTTTATTGTTTAGTAACTTGCCTGTGAGATGTCTCCCCTATGATGTGTTGTCACTGATGTCACTGCTCCGTTTTATGTTTTCATTCTTTTATTTTAGCCTGGTTCTTAAAAGTTACCCTGTTTCTGCATAGCTTAGAGTTAAGGCAGTGATTGTACAGAGGTTGCACTCAGGTGCTTCAAACAGTAAGAGTTCTGTTCTCTGCATATGGACCTGTGTATGGGTAGAGAAGCACATGAGAAGTTCAGGTTATCTAAAATCTGTTCCAGATTTGCTTTCTGCGAGTTCTTCGTGTCTTTCTTATGTACATGCTACTTCAGAGTTAGCCAGGAGTGTGTGAATAGTTTGGAACTACTCTGCATGCTTCAACTTCAGTCAGGAATATACTGAGTGAGGCTAGAAGAGCTGTTGAGTTTCCCTGGAAAGTGTCACTTTCACATACAATGCATTGTGCGTGGCATCTGCTCCCAATCAAGCGAGCCCCCTTTCATAAGGTGGCACAGCTTCTGGTCCTCCCAGCCTACCCCACACCACATTCCTGCAGGAGCTGCCCATCAGCTGAGCTGTGGGGAGATGGGAGCAGCCTTCAGAAATAGCACCACAGACTCTTCCTGTTCTTACCTGAAGTTCAGCAGTTTTCAAGCATAAAAGTTTGTCATATTTTTTTATGCCTCTGGTAAAGTCCCATGGCTCTAAAAGGTTATTCTTGTCAATTTTATCCAGCTTGCTTTTTAGGGAGAGGATTTGCCAACCTTCTCACTCAGCCATAAGAGGAAGTCCCCATAATTTCTTTCAAAAATGTAGCTCATTAAAGTCTTTTTATCTTTCCTGAATTGATCCTTGAACGTAAATAGTGTCACACTGTGGCTTTCATACATCATTTACACAGCTGCTAGAGTTATCTTCCTTAAAATATCCTTTGTATTATTTCTTTGTGTTGCAGATAGCTCCCTTCTGAACTAAATTATGTATTAGGTGAGATGGAATTTTTGGTCACCCAAACTGTATTTGTATTCTGTTACCTTAAGCTATATGTTTATAGATTATATGGATTAATAGGACTCTGGAGTATGTCCAGATCACCTAACATTATTTCAGGGTTAAGTCTCACAGATACAGTTTTAGTTTCAGTTCTATATAACATACCTGAAGTATCTCTCCTGACTTAGTTTTCTAATTCTACTATATACCTCTCTCGTCAAGATTCTTCAACCAGAAAATATCATATTTTCCTTTGACATGATGACTCATATCTTCAGATAACAAGGGAAAGATCCCTATATCCAGATATACCCACAAGGCATCATCTAGGAAGGATCACTATTTTAATGCCTTATTACACTTTTGCTTTTGCTAATACATTGCCAGAGGGGCTCATACCAGGTTATGAACTTATGAGATGTCTCTCAAGCGAAAGTCATGGAGTTTGTGGTATTCATGGCTCTGATTCTATGTGTGAGTTCTTTTAGAGCATGTACACTGTCGCATTGAAGTTTAATTTATCAGTAATAAAACTATTACCACAAATGTACAGGAAAACGAAAAGAAAAAAAGAACAGCTGATAATCAGGCTAATGTTACCTTGAGGGGGACAAGGTGATATATGGGTTTTAGGCTAAGCAGATATGCCTCTTAATAGTTTCTGGTTTAGATCGAGTCATTTAATTTTGTCACTCACCATTTACTCATTCCTAAAGTGAAGATAATAATAATTCTTCTCTTATAGAGTTGTGGTGAGAATTAAGACCTAGCACACAGAGGACGCTTTAAAAGTTGTGTAGCCATTATTATTTACATAATTGTGTCTACACAGTTACTTCTTAATTCTTGAAACTGTGTGGGAATCCCGTGTGAGCAAAATCCTAGTAAGAATTCCAAGGTGTTGACTGTCTCCATCTGAGTCTGCTTGGAGTTTCAGTTTTGAGGTTCCAAGTGATATTACTG
The DNA here is from genome assembly GCF_059928025.1 of Delphinapterus leucas. Classification (NCBI taxonomy): domain Eukaryota; kingdom Metazoa; phylum Chordata; class Mammalia; order Artiodactyla; family Monodontidae; genus Delphinapterus; species Delphinapterus leucas. The sequence continues at coordinate 10,910,143 of NC_143144.1, forward strand.
AGTTGATTCTAGCTTAATTTGTTCAGACTGATACTGAGTAATTAATTTAGCTCTTGCCATTTTAAATTAATTTAGATGGAATTATCCAGCACACTTCCATGGAATGAGATACCCACGAAGAGCGAGATGGTTGTACGTTATGCCTGAATAAATCGGCACTGTATTACACTGTTAATTAAATTTGAAGACATCATCTTTGCCTGCATAACTGGACGTGGACGCCATAATTCTCGTTTTCGCTTTTTTCTGCTCCCTTTGACTTTTCGTAGTGCCCTAGGTGAGGCAGAAGCTGTTGATTGCCCGTGTCCACACGTTTGTGTGAATTGTTCCCTTTCTTTAAGCAGATTACGAGACAAGGCAGTATGGGTGTTGTGACAGAGGTCCTATGTCAGATGATTAGGTTGACCTGGTTACGGTAAAGAGTATTTTTTTGGCAACGAACTTACGAATTGATTCTACCTGAATCTCCTTTACACAGAACTCCCCGAAGACAACTCTATGGTTCACTGGAAATTTTCACTGGGGGATCCACCAAGTTTGATCACTGTCTGTGGTTCACTGGGATCTTGCAGGGAGGCAAGGCTGAGATGTCACAGACTCTGATATCTGACAAATACTTGGACCATACACTATTTTTGTGTACTCAGTATCATGACACTGCCAATTGCTTACAACATATGTAATGAATATGTATATATTTTGCTAATTCTTATTTTTAAAAATATTTATTTATTTATTTGGCTGCGCCGGGTCTTAGCTGCGGCACGCAGGGTCTTAGCTGCGGTACGCAGGATCTTTTAGTTGTGGCATGCAGGCTCTTAGTTGTAGCATGCGGGATCTAGTTCCCAGACCAGGGATCAAACCTGGGCCCCCTGCATAGAGAGCGCAGAGTCTTAACCACTGGACCACCAGGGAAGTCCCTATTTTGCTAATACTTAAAAAAAGACTCGAGCAGAGTGAAACTTTGCTCCAAAGTAATTTGTGGGTAGTTGAACTATAGCGGTGGTTCCACTATTTCCACCGATTTATTTCTTCTTGTGGTTTGCTTATTCATGCGTTTATTCAGATGTTTACGGAGCTCTGAACTCTGAATTTAGTGGTGAAGCGGCATAGCGTTTTTAACAGCAGTTTTCTTAATTTGAGCCCAACTTCCTGGAACATCATGGTGATATATGAATAGAAATTATGTGCTTCACATGCAAATTAGGTAAGTGGGCCATCACCTAGAGTGTGGAGAGTTGGTTTGTTAAGCTTTTATTGAGATTGCGACAGATAGATGGGTCTGACTTAGCAATGTTCAAAAGCAGGAGGCTGCATCCAATGAATCATTAGTAGCACATGTGATTTTTAACATACCTGCATATCATCTTGAGGCTCAATTCATAGCAGAAGCCTTTCCTTTGGTTTCCTTTTGAGTGTCTTGCTTTCAAAATACTAAATATGTGTGTTCTCACCAACAATGGCTCCCAGTTAAGATACGTGTGAACAGAGTTGACCTCATACAATATTCCTGTTATGATATTAGAAGGAGAGAGGTCATGCAGGGTGGAATGTCAAACTAGTATACCTCCAGATTTGCACTGGCACATTTGAGTCAGCTGAATATTAAAATAATTAGAAAAATAAGGTAGACTGGCATATCTACTTAATATGATGTTTAAAGAAGATTGTATTACAGAAGATGTATGCCAAGGAGAAACATGAGCACTGAGCAAATCATATGAAACCCTATTAATTCACTAGGGATTTTCATAATTAATTAATTTTCATAATTAACTGCTAATTGGCAGAGCTGTGTAGTGGTGATGTACTGCTAATTACCACTTGTTTAGTGTGCTAACAGATCCTTTCTGACTTGGACCTGTGTTGTTAAGAAAGGCACATGGGGGGCTTCCCTGGTGGCGCAGTGGTTGGGAGTCCGCCTGCCGATGCGGGGGATGTGGGTTCGTGCCCCGGTCCGGGAAGATCCCACATGCCGCGGAGCGGCTGGGCCCGTGAGCCGTGGCCGCTGGGCCTGCGCGCCCGGAGCCTGTGCTCCGCGGCAGGAGGGGCCACAACGGTGAGAGGCCCGCATACCACAGGAAAAAAAAAAAAAAAAAGAAAGAAAGGCACGTGGAATGACTTGAGCTTTTCTGAAGAGATTCAAAGGCTTGAGACGTGGGGAAACCCAGGCATATCCGTTTCATCTGCTATGATCACATTTAACTTGTCTTTCAAAAAGCTGATCTCTGAAAGAATTTATCCTGTGATTGATGCAGGATACATATTTCCTTCTCTAAGACAATGTTCTGTTAATCTTTGGTGCAAAGTGGGATGAAGAGGAAAAGAATATGACAAGCAACACTACCTGGAACTATGAACTCTCACAGAAAAGTGTGAAAGTCTGGCAACAACCACATTTCCAGGCTGGGGAAATGTTATGATTGGAATTTTGAAGACGTATAAAGAGAAAACAGTGAACTAAGATTTTCCTTTTATCCAGCTTGATATTTCTTTTCTAAAGTAGTTCATATAAGTCAGTGGGATACAGCATCATAATTACATTGGAATTGTAGGACATACAAACATTTTAAAGGATGTTGCGCCCTGTATGGTAGGTGTGATTTTGCCTGTTTCATGTCTTCACTTGGCAACTTCAACAACAACAACATCTTCATTTTTTGGAGAAGTTTGATATCTCCATAGCTCGTGGGCACGTTGACCCTCAGTGGATATGGTGTCTTGCCCAAGGCCACTCAGCAGATGGGTGGCTGAGAAAAAACAAACCTGCATCAACTTCAGACCATCTGTTCCACTCCAAAGGATCCTGTCTTCACATTTCTTGGTAGAAGACAAGCTTTTCTCTTAATTTATATCTCTGTGATTCTGGCTTTCAATGTGAGGTAGACTATTTTTTTAATTAGGCAGAGAAAATTATAGTTTGTTGGGATTTTCTAGTTTGTAATGCTTTGCTTTTCTTATTTGGACTTCAGAACTCTTCTGTGAAGTGTGATAGGTATATTGCCACTTAATGGATGGGGAAGCTCAGACTGATCTACCTGGGATCCCTTGGCTGGTTGTGCATTGACTCGGAATCCTGTGTCCTTTGGTACAGTGACCTGCCCATTTGCTTATGCTGTCAAGCTATCAAGATTTAATACCTCATTAATTTTCAAAATACATTTTGAGATATCTCTGTGTTACTCTGAAGGTTATTTGGTGCACAACTGAAAGGCAGTGTCAAAAGGTAAATTACTTGTCTTCATATTAGAAACTTAGGATTATGAAAACAAAAACCAAAGTAAAGATCCGCCATTAGGGCTGTTACTACTGTGTCCCTATAGGCGCATTTGTTTAATTTTCCAGAAATAGGTGAAATCGTAGTTTGAGGTCAACTCTTCAAACACTGAGCACTTTCTTCTGCAAATCATCGTTTCAGACTGGTCATGGTGGGGTGGGAGAGTGAGGGTCCAAGTTGAGTAACAATGTTTCATAGTATTAAACTTGAACCAGTCTTCAGGAGGCATATGGCTTGTCTAGACCCTTTAGCTGTCATGAAGAATGAAGTAGATAGAGATCTATTAACAGAAAATGATCTTCAATACATATTAATAAATTAAGATATGGAATTTATACAAAGTGAGCCCGTTAATGGGAAAAGCCAATCTATATACTTCGATGTGAGCTTACATATGTATGCAAGTGCATAAAAAAAGGCCTGGAAAGATGTACATCCGAAAGCTTATCCAGCTCCCATGTGGTTATGCCTGGGAGGGAGAGTATGTAAAATTAAATTTGGAAAGAGAGAATTAAATTTTTCAGTATTGTTTGAATTTTCACCAAGGAACATGTTTTTATATGTGATTTTATTTATGTGTGATTTAAAAATATGAAATAGTTTTCCACTGGTGGAGACCTGGAGATGAATATGTCACACTGAGGGAGAAAAAAGTATGAGCAAAGGCATCGAGACCTTAAAATGGAGTGGTATGTTAGAGTGCAATTTGTACACAGTGATAACAAGAGAGGTGGTCTGCTGTAGCTTATATAGCCCCAATTACTGTTTGCAGTTCAGTTAAGTCAATGACATGTTTCAACAGGTTTGTAAGTGACTTAGGCATATACATCTGTGTATGCCAAATGGTTCGATGGATACCTCGGTTGGAAACCTAATTGATTTCACACAGACTCTCCAGTGCCAACAAAGCCAGATGCTATGTTGTGGTTATTCTTGAGAATTTCTTTACCTGTAAGATGAGGTAATGTTTGTCAGGCAGGGAAGAACGGGGACCAGTTTGTATTTTAAAAGAAGAGAAGACACACAGCCATGCTGCTTGCTTAAGGTTTGTTACCTTTGCCAAAGCACACCTGTCCTTATCAAATTGGTCTTGTCTCCATATGAAAAGCATTATGAACCTCCTACCTGCCTACTTTGGGTTCTGGGCAGCCTAGATACACATTTAGACAGACCGAAGTATATACTTTCTCTGGTTTAATTTTGTATGAAAAATAAGTGTAATGTTTAAGAGGCAGGTAGGTGTACAGGCTGAGCAGTAGTTCTTTGTTTCATGTTCTGATGTGGTCTATTTTGAAGCACCAGTAAGGTAAAACATATATTACATAAGGGTTTATTTCATGGTTTGGGAGCACACTCATTGTAAGGGCACGTAAAGTTCTTTCAAATTGAAGTTGTAAAAATTAAAATTCTCAGTAATAGTACTTGAGTAAAGAAAAAGACTAAGGAAAAGATGGTAACATGCGAATTGAAGCTTGCGAATTGAAGTTCCCACGACAGCTGTATAGACTGTTATACTTTATCTCTTGTGCCTGGTGTTAGGGGCCATTTAGTTGATCTTTAATTAATGAATGAGACCCTTTGTTTTCCACTGACAACTTTATTTTGGGGAAGTGGGAACTAAGCCTTAACATAAATGCTGCAGTGTGGTTTAACTCTAAAGATGTCAGGGTTATTTGAAGAAATATACATCTAAATTAAGAAATACTTTTAGTAGTTTACTTTAAAAAGTGACAAGTAGCTACTTTTAAAAAGTAACAAGTTTTGGTAATGACTCTGTTGCCTAGAACAACCAGACGTTTCTCTTTCCAGTAAAAGAAACTAACAGTGCAAAGCTCTGATTTGTATTGTTTCAAGTTTTACTGAAAGGGGTAAAACTTTTTTCCTTTTTTAACTGCTCAGCTTTTCTATTACATTTATGTGTGTTTTGAGGGGGGAGGGGGCAAAGAGAGAGCGATAAAGGTCCAAAAAAAGATGGGTAGGGCTTCCCTGGTGGCGCAGTGGTTGAGAGTCCGCCTGCCGATGCAGGGGATGCAGGTTTGTGCCCCGGTCCGGGAAGATCCCACGTGCCGCGGAGCGGCTGGACCTGTGAGCCATGGCCTCTGGAGCCTGTGCTCCGCAACGGGGGAGGCCACAACAGTGAGAGGCCCGCATACTGCACAAAAAAAAAAAAAGATGGGTAGAGTCTCTGAGAGAGAATTGCCTTTGCTGATTGTCTGTTCATTTATTCCCGTTAAACCCCACTATCTGTAACAAGTATGTCGCTCTGTGAAAAAATGAAATTTGTTTGGCAGGATTAATTCATTTCAGATCCATGTGGTTTTCAAGGATCTTTAAAATAAATGTAAGATATTCCAGTGATTCATACTTTAACATTTTGATTAAAGTGAAATAGGAAACAATTTAAATATACCCAGTATGTAAACTTTTCAATATTACCAGAAAGTGCCTTTTTCTTGAAAATAACTAGAACATTTTAGATGTTATGAACAGCTGCATAGTTAATGCTTTGAGTTTTCAAACGTGATTTCTCTAAAACAATCCATTTAAGAACCAATTTTAAGAAATGAGTGGTGCTTCATAAATGCCATAGATGGAGAGAAATGACAATATGCAAAACTAACTAATGACATCCCTTATTTTGAGTTCTTGTTATGGTCTTGACACTGTGATAAGCTCTTTACTTAGATAATCTCATTTTTTCACAGCAACCCTATGAGGATGGTATAATTATTATCCCATTTTTCAGGGAAGGAAACTAAAGACTAGAAAAGTTAATAGCTTGTACGTAGTGAGGCCAGGATTCTTGCTTGCTTAGGTGATCTGTTTATAGAATCCAATCTCTTAACTATTATAATACACTGATTCTAAAGCAATTCATGAAATCAGTTCAGTGGTGTGTTGGCAATGGCTCTTAGAGTTTCCTGAGAGCTAATTGTTGCATATTTAGCAGTTTTGTGAGCTGATTTGTAAACTTTTACACTTTGAAACCAGCCATCATTGGAGTATTTACACTACAGAAATGGGCAAGTCAGGGCTTTTTATTTTTAGAAATTGGTTCACTAGCACACCATTTCTTAACATAGTTCTCTACCAGTGCTATTTGTCAAAGTGTAGCTTCCAGACTCTCACAGTTTAAATGGATATGAATGGAATAAACACTTACCTTAATCAATTTTTTCCCAGTAGCATTTGTCTTAGTGTGATAAATTGTTATTAATATAGTTAGAACTGAGAATATTAAATTTAAAAGAGCTTATCCTGAATTTCACAGTAGAAGAGAGTCCCTTTCCAAGCTTCCAGTCTTTTATCTGAGGATTTTGGAAAGAAAGCCCTTGTCTGGCTGACTGCTGTCAGTGGAAACAATCAATAAACATTCTATAATCGGAATAGAAAAGAGTTTTATTTGAGCCAGACTGAGGACTATAGCCCAGGAGACAGATTCAAGAAACACTTGAAATGTGTTCTTCTAGACTACAAAATGGGGGGAGGCTTATATAGGCAAAATCCACAAAGTTACATAAGTGATTTGCCAATTATAATTGGAGCTGGCAAGAAGTAAGGGCGCTTGTTAAGCCAGGATTGGTTGAGGTCTGAAATGGTTGAATAGTTACAAGGGGAGACCTTGAGACTGTAAAGGTGCAGCTGGCAGCTACTAACAGATCTTGTTTTGAGAATGGCTGGTGAAGTCTCTGAGTCTGATACAGTTCAGAAAATTCAAGTTCTCAGTAGTACAGGAATGTGTCTGAAACCACGTGCACAATGGCTATCTGGCTCCGTTTTGAATGCCTGAACCACAGTTTTATATCTTGTGAGAACAGAGGACAAATATTAAACAGGGGTGCATCCCTTCAAGGTTTCAAAAGAGAACGATTAGCACATACACAGCAACTCAGCATGACCTTGCTGTCTGGGAAGGGAAACTCATCTTTGAAGGAGTACTAGCATTGGCATTGTAGGGATAAAATGCCCCCATTTCCTATCTTCGAAGTGGACATTCTGAACAATCTGGTAAATGCATTTAAAAAAATGGTCAAAGCAGATGTACATTGCATGTTTGACAGACCAATGCATGCATTGCTAACTGTTCCAGTTAGCATGAAGTTCAAGCCAAATCATGTATAAGCCAGAATGACTTCCCCATACCTCAGTGTGTGAAGATTTCTTGCATTACCGCAGAGTATAAAAGTAGTAGCTGCACCCAGATTTGAGAGATTCCTTTGACTACTAGCTGAGATAGTTTGAGGAGGAATGGAAAGAAATTGGGCTGGGGGCCACAGAAGCCCATGATAAGAGGATAGAGGAATTCAGAAAACGAAAGTTCATTAAAAAATAAAGCAAAGCAAAACATGGGTGCCAGGAAGGTTTGTGCGGTATGAGTAACTAGTGATTATATGCTTCTTTTATCCATAAAATAGTCTTAACTTCAATTTTAGAACCCTGGTACCTAATCTTTCCTAGAAACCATAAAGCATCATTCTCTGCTGATAAGGATCTTTTTATTGGTAGTGGCTCAATTTAGTAAGTACTTTAACACTGTAAATTGTAATTCTGATGCACTGCATCAAGTTATCAATTTATCCTCCTAATGTTCTTTTTAAGAAGACATATTCTCACTTGTGTTTTGTGTTTAATGTATTTATAATGTTCTTCTGTTGTGAAAATGCTCCTTTGAACATCTTCCCATACCCAGCTGGATTGCCTCCTGAATCCTGCTTATCTAAAGTAAAAGCATGCATGCACGATAATGCATTTGTTCCTAATTGGGGTAGTTCTCTCTAACTTGACAGTCGGTTCTTATCCTGTTTCCTTCACCTCCTTGGTAGTTACTTGTTGGGACTTTCAGAATTTATGGGGTTATTACTTGATTGGAATGGAAGTTGATGGGAGGAAATAGAAAGGAAAAGGAATGAGTGAGAAAATAAAGCAGTATGCAGACACCGAATAGAAGTCAAATTATTACATCCGAAGTTCGAGGCCAGATATGATACCCAACTTGAGGAAGACAAGCTAATCGTTGTCTTTGTGGATAAGGACAAGCCTGTGTAAATCAGTATTTTATACCAATCAATTTTATGTTTGCTTAGCTTCACTGTTAATTTGAGTAAAGTATTCTTCTGTCCTTTTGATTTTTTATCAGCGAAGTACTTGATAGACTAGAAATGAATGCTCTAGAGTCAGAGAAGTCTGGCTTTTTAGTCCCGGCTTGAAAAATTTAGTAATTGTGACTTTGGAAAAGTAACCTAACTTCTCTATATTCTTGTCCACACAATAATCGTAATAATCCTTACCGTAGATGACCACAGGAGTTATTGATAAAGCTCCGAGTGCAGTGCCTAATCAGAGTAGGCGCTCAGTAAATGGTGGCTTATAGTTATCCGTAAATTAAGATGCGGATTAAGTATGAGAGGTATAGACAATGTATTTGGATGATTTGGGAGCTCATATGAGAGAATTGACAAGTACTCTTCTTTCTGTGAAAGAAACTGAAGTATAATAAGGTAGATTGGGTCTAGATGCTTGATGGTGGTGGTGGTGGTGGTGGTGATGATAATGATGACGACGACGACGATGATGATGATGGCGCCTTTCCTTCTTTCTGCACAGAATGTCCCCCCAGACCTCTCCATCTGCACCTTTGTGCTGGAACAGTCCCTCTCTGTCCGGGCCCTGCAGGAGATGCTGGCTAACACTGTGGAGAAGTCACAAGGGGCAAGTACTTAATTTATGTTGTCTTGCAGTATTTTAATGAACTCAGCTACTATATGAATGATTTCTTTCACAGGTTTTGGAGATTTTCTTTTGACCAAAATATGTAAATGCCTTTTAGTTGTGATTTTCTTAAGTCTGCCTTTCTGCTTCATCCAGCAGACCTGTGATGTCTTAAAGAACTTAAAAAAATCCATCCTCAGGGTGATCTGTGTCCTTGAACCTCATGCTTATGTCAGTGGTTACAATAGAATCTTCTCCTTGAGCATTTGTGTTTCTAACGTTTTTGCAGCTGTTATTTTGACTCTTTCAATTAATTGCTTTATGCATGGCTGTCATTAATCTTTATTTCATTCTCAAATGCCTCTAACCATGTGACTGTGTCCTAAGCTTCTTTGTGGCAAGTAAAATTTCATGGCACTCATATTTGAAGTAATGAAATTATGGTGTTACAGCTTTGGTCAGTTGTAATTTTGCAAATAGCTAAACATTTTCTTCTGAAAATTGAAATTTTTATTCTGTCCCCTAATGCAAACATTTTTCTTTGAAAGCTTATTTGGTAATTTAAATTATGTTCCATTCTATGCTGTGAGTGATTTCTGGGCTACTGCCCATTCTTAGCCAATTCATTAAATTTTAGAATTAAGCAGGAGGATGAGTGGTCAAATTTTTGTTTCCTGTTTATTTGTTTGCTTGTTGCTATAATTACTGCAGTGTATGGTTTAATAAGCTATACTATTTCCAGGAATAAAACTGAAAATTTTTATTTGCCATTATTGGTCCATGTGTTGCTGTTTTTGTTGTTAATCATTGCTCCGGTTTGGATAAGTAAAGAGATTTAAAAATGATAATATATGGTTTAACAGAAAATGAGTGATCAGTTCTGATGTAATGTATTTTCATTAGCCTTGTAGTTTTAAAAATTTTAGTGTCACACAGCTTAGGACTTTAATTGGTTTGTACATTAATTTTAAATTAATTTAAAATTTTAATTCTATACGACATATATGTATGTATGTATGGAGGAGAAAAGTACGTTTGTAAGTATGGAGGAGAAACTTTAGTGATCTTTATTTGATATTAGACTAATGGCTTATTTTTAAAAAGATCCAAATATGTTATGCGTGTTTTAATTTTTCAAGTTCATTTTTGGTTACAACAGTTTGAAATTAAGGTATTAAACTACATAAAGTTAAAAAAATGTTTTTTCTGGGTTTTAATGCAGTGCTTTTGGATTAGGCTTGAATCAAAGAGGAATAAAACATTTCTCAGTTTAACTAGTTTTCTTTCTACCTGGAATAACCCCTCCTGATTTTTAAACATCACATATCTACTTTGAAATTCAAATCTGTTTTTACAAAGGAAAATCCTTTTTCTTTTGCATGAGCATCTAGAAAAGCGTGTATTGTCATTTCACTTATCTTTGTAGATACCAACTTACGATTAAGTTCCCATAAATTTAATTTTTATATTGCTAAGCTGCTTTTTCTAAATTTAAACTTTTGAGGAGATGTTTTACCTCCCTAGAATCACGGCGTTGGATTAGGCAAGCTCTCAATTTTCTGTGTATATATGAAGTGTTGAAAATACTAGTTTTGGACTTATGTTTTGAAGATACTTATTAGAATTTCTGCCTCCCCCCATATATTTATTTAGCTGAATTTTATTTTGAGTTGTACTCTATCTAGAAAGTTTCCATCAGAGGTAAAGTGGTAATTTATGTGATATGTGGAATACCATTTAAAAAGACGAGCGTAGATACTGTAAGACATTAATTAGAAAAGAAAACTTGAGAAAAACCTGCTACAGGAAAGGAACATATTTCATTGAGCCAAATCTCACTTTCAAGCTAGTAACTTTTAGGAAGAAACCACTGTCCAGTAGCTCCAGAGGCAAACCGGCTGAAGAGCACGTTTGATTACATGGGACCAGTGGATGCTGTTGGCACTTGTAGGAGTCAGTCTTTGGACTCCATAGGTATCCACATCCTCTTTACGAGCGCCTCATATGTCTCCTTTGAATTCATTATGGGAATCTGTGGCAAACGTCAATACTTTTGTCAAGCAAATTGTCATCTCTAACAATAGATTACATGCAGTAGATTTGCTTAAAGAAAGATCCGCTTTGACTGGGATGAAGTGTGTCAGGAAGGTGATGCTAATTTTCTTGAAATCATTTCTTTCCCTACCAATTAACAGCGTATCAGAAAGAACCTGTGTATTACCTGATTCTCCCACTCTCTCGTGATCAACTTTCTCTAAGAAGGCTTGTTCTTTTTTTTAAAAAAATAATTCTTCTTAAACTCTTTGTGTAATTCAATACACTTAATACTGATACTGTTTAATGTCCAAAATGCTGTCATAGGCATGGTAGCAATACAACAAACACACTTGATGATGATAAGGAAAAAAAAGTCTCATCTAGAACCATGACTTTTCTTCTTGTGGTTACGTACCATTTTGCTTGTATTCTTGGGTCCCACAGGATAAATGCATGGTTTTATTAAAGCTGCAGGAAATCTAGCAGGAAATTCCCGACATCACTTGCGCCAAAACAAATCATGAAGATTATCGATACCAAAAGGAGATGCGTAAAATGAAACAGAAATATTACCTAACTTATGAAGTTTTGATTCCACAGAGTTGCTTATTGTGGCTATTGGTAAAATAACTAACATATAAGTGGCACAAGAAGCATTCTGAAAGGTTTTATTGGGAGGGATTTTTAAAAGTATCACACTTTTTTATTAAGCAGGTAAGACAGATCTAGATGTGATGTATATAATTCCACTAAACATCATTTAGCTTTCTTAATTAAAGCATATCAGTCATAAATAGGCCAAGACCTGTTTAGCTTTATCTGAATGGCTGTTCACAGAGCCTTTAAAATCCTGAGGGTGGAGACAATGCACGTAAAACAAGGAAAAAATGACCGCGGGAGCATTGCCCGTCCGTTTGGCCGAATTTTGCCTGAGCTTCTGTACGTGCACATCCTTGCTTGTGTTAATTTTTCTCTTCTCCCTCTGGGTTTTATGTGGTTCTGGATAACTTGTCTGCTTCTGAATCCACTTCTATCTCCTCTCACTCTTCAGATTTTTTTTTTGGCATACCCGGTGATACAGCATAGGCCTAAGCAGGGTTTTGTAGAATTTGTGAACAGTTTTAAGAATACGAGCTGTGCCACATATTCACTCTGTGGCTTTGGAGAAGGTCAGTCTTTATCATCAGGTTTAGTAATTATTAAATGATGAGGTATGTGGAATATTCGGCATGCATTTAACAGTGGCTATTTTTATCGTTTTACTTATTCTCCTTCTCATACCTGTAAGAAATGGCTAGTCTGCTACAATCCCTTGCACTTTCCTTCTCTGTGACCTTGGCTGGTCGAGAGTCCCCCTTCTCCCTCCTCCAGTATCCCAGCCAATTGGTACTGAGACGTAGTCATGCCAGTTCAATGATGGCACAATTAGGTGAAAATATAGTCAGTGATAGTATTTGCTTATTTCTGTGTGTGTTCTAGTTAATAAAGTTTAATAATTTAGGTGATCCTATGCTTTTGCATATTTGCTTCATTATACCTTAATTCAGAAACATTTTTGATGAACACTTTCTCCATTAATTTTTATTTTTGTGATGCCTAGTTTAATTTAAGGATTGCATTTCATAGAAGCACAGATATGAAGTGAAAAGTGAGACAGTATAGTGGAAGGAGCTTTGGTTTTACAGACTGTGAAATTTATTGATAATTCTTTTTCAAATACTATTTTTAATAGTTATCATTGTTGACAGGCATTGCTTTTGTTTAACACCATGAGTATATTAAGTGGCTTATTATTTGTATTACTATTTAGGAGAGTATATACAAAGATAACATTGACTGTCCTTTCTGTCTTTTGGTTTAGCTGTTTCTGGGAGAATTGTAGAACCCTGTCCCTTTTGACTTTGGCTTGTAACCACTTGATTATCAGTGCCTTGTTGTTAGACAATTAGTAGCTTGAACCAAGAAACAAAAAGTAAAATTAAACCAATATTTGTCCCTTATGTCCTGCTTTTTGGAGGAAATTCGTAATTTTGGTAATTCTGATTGGTATCATTCATTCACTTTACGTCATATATTTTCCTCATTATTATAGGTAATTGGCAGTTTTCTATAATTTCAATTACAACTGATGTGTTAAATATCTATAAAATTTACAATGTAATATTATAAATATTACTTATTATGAATGTCAGTCTGTTGTAATCATTTATTTAATGCAAACTTTGAACATTTATAAGATATACTTCATAAGGCTCTGTGGATAGAAAGACGAACAATAGGTGATTTTTGTCATCAATGGATTCACAGTCTAATGCAGGAATAGAAGGAAAATTATAGTGCAGTATGATGTGTGTTATCATGGAAGTGTAGATATAGTGTTAGCACAAGGAAGGGACTGGGTTTGTGGAACTTGGCATTCCTTTGACTGTTCTTTGGACTTGCTACATCATTTCTAAGACAAGTAGAAATAATATTAAAACTATTAATATAAAAATCACTTAAAATTTTTCTCCTAGGAACAACTTGGTCTCATTAGACTATTCTTTAGAATTCTATTAGAAACTAGTACTTGCCAGGAGGACTATGCATAATATGTCCAGAGATATTCCTAATATGATTTTTATGTTTCAATTTACTGAAATGGTTTATTATTTTATATGAAATCCTAAGAGTGTTTCATATTTCTAAATTACATACTGTCTTGTAATTACAAAATACCACTGTGACTTAATTATTAATAGAGAGATACATCAGACTCAGACATGTTCAGTTTTTATGAAAAATGAAGTTATAGAATATAGAGTATTATTATACAGTTGTACCATTCTTCTAATAAAACCTCTGCTTTTTTAAAGCATGTACTCTGAGAGTATTCAAAAATGCATCAAGAAGTAACCAGCTAAATTTACTGGTAAATGAGGTGTTTTTTAAAAAAAAATACATTTTTTAAACATTGACGCACCATAGATGAGTTTTTAAAAAATACATTTATCAAACATTGAAGTACCAATTTCAGGCAAGTAATTGCATTTAAGATCATTTTATATAAATGCAAGAGTAGAAGTCATAGTTCAAGAAGTTGTGTGCTGTTTTCCATGGTGGTTAAGCGTACAGATTCTAGAGCAAACTCCTTGAGTTAAATTCTTGGTAATCTTAGGAAAGCTGCTTAACGTTTCTGTACCTCAGTTTTCTCGTCTATAAAGTGGGGGAAAAAATAGTGTCCCCTTCATAGTTTTGTTGTGAGATTCTAATAAGTCCATATGACTAATGTGTATAGAACATTCATGGCACACAGGAAGCACTATAGCTACGCTGTTATCTTATTATTGTGTTTGCTTTGGGAATGCAAATGTTTACTCCAGACCAAATATTTGGTCCAGATATTAAAATCATATTTGGCCCAAGTATTAAAAAACATATTTGGTCCAAATATTAAAAGCAACACAAACAAACAGCAATAAAACCCCCAGTTACCTCAAGGCTTCAGAGAGTTGACCAAAAGCAGACATATTCTGGAGAGGAGCCAGACTTGGAAAATGGAATTGGTTCCAATGACTTCTATATTTTTTAAGGCTTTTAGCCTGGAGGCTGACAGAAGTCAGTGCTGTGTGGTAGCGAAAACTCTAAAAGAACATGCACAGTCTCTCTGAAGACAGAAAGTCAAGGAGTGATCCTGGAAAAGAGAAACCCAGAGAGAGGGAGCCCCACATTCTGTGCATACACTCTGCTCAAGTGTCTGGCTGATGCTTAGCCATGTGTATGGGCGGCAGGTGTGAATGCAGTTACCACTGCTAAGGGCAGCACTGCACTGAGGTTTGCACTGCCACCAAGCATTTTGCAGTTTGTGGTTTGAGTCCCACCAAGTTGATTGCTTGTTAAAGCAAATACAATCCACGTTCTTCAGTGGTATATAGCAGAATCCAGAATCTCAACAATATAAAAGGACAGGATACAATTCACAATTGCTTAAAATATATAGAAACATGCAAATGTGACCCAATCTCAAGAGAGACGACTACCAAGAACAACCTGGAGATGATCTTACCAGACAAGGATTTAAAGCAGCTATTATGGCTGTGTTCAATGAAATCAAGGAAAGTATGTCTACCGTGAACAAAAAGATTTAAAAAACTCAACGTATAAAAATTATTCAAAGAAACAAAATGGAATTTCTAGACCTGAAAACGACAGTATCTGAAAAGTTCACATAGCTAGTAAGTGGTAGAACTAGGGTACAAATTTATCTCCATGGAGCTCTGAAGTCAATGCTTTTAAGCTCTTTACTATGGAGTATCCATGTAATAAGAGGAGAGCAGTGGGAGGGCCTAAGGGGATGTCACTAATATAGCAGTAGGAAGAAGAGGAGGACCCCATGGAAGGCTGTGGGAAGATGCAATCTGGGAGATAAGAGGAAAACTAGGAGAAAATAGTTACAGAAGCCATGTGTATTAGTTTCTATGGCTGCTGTAATAAATTACTCCAAGCCTGATGGCTTAAAACACCATGAACTTATTATCTTAAAGTTCTTGAGGTAAGAATTCTAAAACTTGGGCTTCCCTGGTGGCGCAGTGGTTGGGAGTCCGCCTGCCGATGCAGGGGACACGGGTTTGTGCCCCGGTCCGGGAGGATCCCGCATGCCGCGGAGCGGCTGGGTCCGTGAGCCATGGCCACTGAGCCTGCGCATCCGGAGCCTGTGCTCCGCAACGGGAGAGGCCACAACAGTGAGAGGCCCGCGTACCGCAAAAAAAAAAAAAAGAATTCTAAAACTTAGTCTCAATGGGCTAAAATCAAGGTTTTGGCAGGACTGCATTAATTATGGTGGCTCTAGGGAGGAATCTATTTCCTTGCCTTTTCTGGCTAATATTTTTGGCTGGTGGCCCATGTTCCATCTTCAAAGCCAGCAACATACTATCATGTTACATATTCACAGGCTCTGTGGAATAGGATGTGGATGGTTTTGGGGTGCCACTATTTGGCCTACTACATCATGGAAGTATAGAGTTTCAGTAAGAAGTTGTTGACAACATCAGATGGAAATCAGAGAAATCTAGTTAAATGAGGACAGAAAAGTGTACTTTGGTTTGACAGGAGCCTGGTTTTCCTGCAAACCAATCAATATTATTTTCAATCTATCTTATATATACATACTAATCCATAGATTCACACATATTTTACATTGAAAAGACTTTATTCTCTAAGGAGTTTTCGGTATTTATTGGTTACTCCAAAAGTGGTGCTCAATATTTCTTTTATATTTAAATATATTTAATATTCTTTTATATTCTTATTCTTCTGGTATTTTGGTTCATGTTCACTACATCTAAAAGACTTATTTGTTCATGCTTTTGGGCGAATAGGCCAAGGATCGAAAATTAAGAGTTAATGTTGCATCCGCCCTGGTTGAGTTTTATTTTCATACTGATATTTTTCCATTTGCTTTCCCTTCATTAAAGTGAATTGGGGTAGTGTGGAGAAAAAAGGAAGGGTTGGCAAACCTTGCTGTGAATCATATAATATAGGTTGTATTCTGTACATTATTAAAAATAGGTTTCTCAGATGGCTGGGCTAATGATTCACTGGGGAAAAAATTGAAGTTTACTTAAACACTTGATACTGTTCATCCATTTTCAAATATGTTACTGCTCTACACAGTCTAAGTCTCCATTGAAATACAGAATCAAACAATTAGGATATAAAATTGTGATTACACTTTTAAATACTCTCGGGGCAGTCGATATCTGCCTCTGAAGAGACCAGGGCCAAAGACTGAATGGGGCTACTTTTTAATAAAGAAAAATAATACCACACTCACAATTTTTGTTTTTGTGTCAGCAAGATTCCTGCCTAGACTATAGTAAGGAATCAATAAATTTTATATATTGATATTGTTAAAAGTCATTAGTGACACGTAAAGCACAAGCAACACAGTAAAAACAGGTGGGACTACAACAAACTAAACAGCTTCTGCACAGCAATAGAAACAACAAAGTGAAAAGACAACCCTATGGGATGGGAAAAATATTTGCAAACCATATTATGTGATAAGGAGTTAATATCCAAAATATATAAAGAGCTCATGCAACTCAATAGCAAAAACCAAATCATCAGATTAAAAATGGACTAAAGACCTGAATAGACATTTTTCCAAAGATGTATGAAAGGCCAACAGGTACGTGAAAAGATGCTCAACATCACTAGTCATTAGGGAAATGCAAGTCAAAACCACAGTGAAATATCACCTCATACCTGTAATGGCCATCACCAAAAAGACAAAATATAACAAATACTGGCAAGGTTGTGGAGAAAAGGGAATCCTTGTGCACTGTTGGTGGGATTGTAAACTGGTACCGCTGCTATGGGAAACAGTATGGGGATCTTCAAAAATTAAATACAGAACTACCGCATGATCCAGCAATTTCACTTCTGGGAGTATATCCAAAGGAAATGAAAACACTAACTTGAAAAGATATCTGCACCTCCATGTTCATAGCAGAATTGTGATAGCCAAGACATGAAAACTGCCCAAGTGTCCATTGATGGATGAATGGATAAAGAAATTGTGGAATATCTGTATAGTGGAATATTATTCAGCCATAAAAAATGAGGAAATCTGACATTTGTGACATGGATGGACCTTGAGCATATAATGTCAGGTGAAGTAAGACAGAGAAAGACAAATACCGTATGATCTTACTTATTTGTGGAGTCTAAAACAAAAAACAACAACAAAAACAAACTCATAGAAAAAGAGATCAGATTTGTGGTTACCAGAGGTGGAGAGAGGAGGAATTGGAGGAAAGCAGTCAGAAGGTACAGACTTCCAGTTGTAAGATAAATAAGTACTATGGATATAATATACAGTATGATGACTATAGGTAGCACTGCTGTATGATATACAGGAAAGTTGTAAAGAGAGTGGATCCTAAGAGTTCTCATCACAAAGAAAAAATGTTTTTTTCCCCTTTTTAAAAATTAATTTATTTGTTTTTATATTTGACTGTGTTGGGTCTTCATTGCTGTGCGTGAGCTTTCTCTAGTTGTGGCGAGCGGGGGCTACTCTTTGTTGCAGTGCGCGGACGTCTCATTGTCATGGCTTCTCTTGTTGCGGAGCATGGGCTCTAGGCGCGCAGGCTCAGTAGTTGTGGCTCATGGGCTTAGTTGCTCCACAGCATGTGGAATCCTCCTGGTCCAGGGTTCGAACCTGTGTCCCCTGCATTGGCAAGCAGATTCTTAACCATTGCGCCACTAGGGAAGCACTTTTTCCCCTTTTTTGCTTTCTCTTTTTATTTTATCTACATGAGAGGATGGATGCTAACTAAAATTATTGCGGTAATCATTTCACAATATACATACGTAAGTCAAATCATTATGCCGTACACCCTAAACTTACACCATGATATATGTCAATTATATCTCAGTAAAACTGGGAAGAAGTAATTAGGGCCTATCATGCATGCAATATAAAAATACACTTAAATTTCCCTTGAAGTTTAAATTCCAGAACCATGTCAATCTTCTATTTTCATAACAGTAATAGAGTATAAAATGAAAGTACCTTCTTCATAATCCTTTTTTTCCCCTGAAGATAACGACAGCTAAGATTGGCTTATATCCATCTAGAACATCATGTATAAAAAAATATTTTTCCATAAACAGGATCATATTACAGACTATTGTATCATCTTCTACAATTTAATCATATATGGTTAAAAAATATAAGGACACAGAAAGTCCAAAGGAAGAGAATCCAGGTTTAATTGAGCAGGGCTCTGGCTCAGATTTTCTATAATTCTCTTGACTCTGTTCTCTCTGTTTATTTGGTTCTTAGGCTAGTTTCCCTCATGATTACAACAGGGCTGTATCATCATATCACTTGATGATATCCAAATTCAGCAGCATCTCTAGGCACACAAAGCAGCTTTCTTTGCTTTTGTTTATGAGCGTAAGGAGATTTTCCTAGAAACCTCCTGGTAGACGTCCCCTATGCCCACTGTCACATACTCATTGCCCAGATTATTTACCAGCAAGGGAAAATGTGGCTAACACAACTGGCTCAGAGCATGGGGAGGGAGGGAAGAAAGGCTACCTCTACAAAACTGGATTTTTGGGGGGAGAAAGAGGAGGGTTATATATGTAAATGAACGTTGGACGATTCCTAACGTTCTTTGCTACGATATATAGCAGACGTGGAGTTGGTACCCTTAAGCCTTATTTGGAAGTATTTATTTAGATTTGAGATCCTCCAGGTTCTTAAGCCAATCTAGATCTAGCAAGTTAAATCCTTACCTAGGATAGAAATCAAAGTCTATGCTCAGTGGTCTTTGAAGCTGGGAAATAGAAAACCCATGTCTCTTCTCCACCCAGCTGATTCATGCAGTATTCATTCCACAAAAGTGTATTGAGTTGCTATTGTGAATTCTGGGCTGGTGATACAGGGATAAATAAGAAGGCATCCTTCCTCTTGAGGAATTTAGTGATCTAGTAGTGAAAAGAAAAAGTAGACACATCATTGAATGTGGGTGAAGTGTGCTTTTGATAGTAAACAGTTCAGTGAGAGTACAGAGGAAGGAACTCTTAAGTACTTTCCTACCACTGCCTCCCCTATATGAAGGCACACCTTCTATCATAAATGGCTGAGGTCCTCTACAGATAAAAACAGTAAAAAGTTTAATGGATTAGTCTGTTTATATTGTAGGCAAGATTATGTTACTGGCTATTTATGTCGAAACTGAAATTCCCAATTATCTACTAATAACTTAACATTTTAGTTCAAGAGGCTGGGCTCTATTTGCCTTGCTGTTCACGAACATCCCTAGTAAAGCATAAATACTGCTTTTTGGGAATGGGGCTCTAAAGCTAATAAATTAACACATTTACTGACTGGGTGTGTTCGTTAGCCAGCATCTTGTCTAAAGCCTGTGTACATTATCATGTACCTGTCTTTCATCTGTGAAACTGGTGCAGTGATTTAGAAGGTGAATGGGATTATTATCTCCTAAAGGGCATATAGCTAAAAATATTCACTGAGCAACAACTATTTATCTACCACTTAGGTGAATGTGGACGTTTGTCTGTGGTTGAGATATGCATCCTCTATTTGTAGACGTTTTCTGTTTTATTGTCTTTCTCTCTAGAAAGACTACTTCCTACTCTGAAGCTAAGTATACTACATATTGCTATGTATTTGAAAGATGTGGTTTCCAGAGTCACCAGCACCAAACTCAATAAGGAGGTCAATTTAATCAACATGTAATTTAATCACCATGCCAGCATTATGCACTGTTTTAGATTATGACTCTTGAATGTATAGATTATTTTATTCTATTAGTATCATTCAATTTGAACATCTTCCTCAGATTTTTTGCTATTTAAAATAAAAAATATTTTTAACTTGTAGATGTTTGATAGCTGATGAGTCAGATAGTAAATTTATGTGCTAGATTGTTCCTGAATTTACCAGTGATTTAAAGATATTCGTAACCTATTGAGCCAAACAGCCTCTAATTTTTATTCTCTTAAAGTAAACTGTATTTTCTTAAAACAGTCTAATTTGACAGAATACATCCTCTTTCACTACTTTTTATCAAATACCAGTTCCCCTTATTTCCTCGACCCCCTCACTAGCACTGTTTCTTACCTTGCTTGAGTTCTCTCCAAAGCATTTCTTTCCTTCTGACATACTATATATTTCTGTTTTTATTTTTATTTTTAAATAAGCTGTCTATCCCCATTAGAGTGTAAAGCCCATGAGTGCAAAGTTTTTGATCTGTTGTGTTCACTGGCTTTACCAGTAACACCTAGGACAAAGCATGAGATGAACTAGATACTGAGGAAATATTTGCTGACTTGAGGGATTGCAAAATAGAATATATAAACGAAAAATTAAGGGACTGAAAAGTGCCCCAGATTCTGTGTCTACTACTATGGTGACAGTTTTGAACCTAAGTAGAACATTGACTGTTCAGTTCAGCTATTTTTCACCTTTCCCTTCTCTATTGCGAGAGAAAAGAAACATATTCAGAAGGGAAAATGAGAAAATAACCTTTTGGGGTTAGATAACCATGCATCCTTGTTTGTCTGGCACAGTTCAGGTTAACACCTGTCACAGCTTAATTCCTATTATCCCCCTTTCACTGTCCGTAGTGCCCCAGTCTGGGTGAGAAACTAAATGGCCATCCCCAGTCATGGTACCTTGGCGAATCATATAAAAGTTTCAGACGTGTTCCCCAGAAAAAATACAGGTAATTTCTACACGTACAAAATCTTTCATATACTTTGAGATTTGAGGACTTAAAAGGAATCCAAGCCACTCTTTTGACTTGTAGCCATCACTCTCAGAATCTATACTTTTTTGCAACTAATCTCAGAGCTGTGAGAGAAAGACGAAGTCCACTGGGATCTGTATAACTTCGAGACCAGATGGAACATTCTGACAGCGTGAGGTCAGTACTGGAGGTATGACCAGATGTGACTTCTCTGACTTCTGAGATAATGGTGATGCCATTAGCTCTAACACCCCAGCAGAGCTGTGGTCGAGTTCTTTACTGGAACAAGAAACCTTAGAACTGTCCTTAGACCATTGACAGAGTAGTACAGACAGCAGCACACCCAGGGCACACAGAGTGGGCTCCATATTGTAGTGCACTGATTTCCATAGTTCTGGAGACAGTGAGCCTGGTGTGAGATAAAAAGAACCTATTGAAATGGTTACGTGATCTGACATGAGAGAAAAGTGTCCCAGTGAGATTAGACAGTGCAGACAGATTGAGAGAGAGAGAGAGAGAGAGAGAGAGAAAGAGAAGTGATAGATAAATCACAGCAGAGACAACAAAAGAAGCAACGTTAGGCCAGCAAAATTTAATACTTCATAAGCTAGAGTTACTTGCATTTGTTCACTCTACAGATGTACCATGAGTAACTTATGTTCCAACCTCTGTGTAGGAGAAATGGTGAGGGAGAGCCTGAGGGGCTAGGGATGTTTCTTCCAGGACAGGACATAAGTGGAATCTGTGCATTATAATATAAACTATAAATTTTGGGGGGAAGTGAAGGATTAAAAATAAGATTCTAGGGGCAAAGATAAAAACTGAGATTCTCTTTATACATCCATGGCCTGGAGATTTTGTTTTGTTTTCTTTCTAATGGTATTAGTGTGTATAACAGTTATGAGTAGGAAAATGGTTTGTATCATGTATTTGATCATGAGATATAGTCTCTATACTTCCAAAATGGATTTGAGGTGAATGCTACGTAGTTATTTCAATTCAGTAAATTTGTAGTTAGTTTCACCATAAGGAGTTTTTGATTCCTTGGAAAACTATTCAAGAATTGCTTAGGAAGAAATCTGTGCACCAGGGGATTCAGCCAATAATTAGATCACCCTTATGGTGTTTTCTCAAGGACTGTTTTGATTATGGCTTCTTTCTAGGTTGAACTGTTGAACAACTGTTCCCTGAGCAGACTGTTCCTAATTTAATTGTTGCTAAGTGAACAATCAGTTGTCATGAAGGAACTTAAGCTTTGTTTTTCTTCATGTGTAGCTTTAGTTAGTTTTTCATTCTGTCCATTCTCTATCCAAATTGGACTCACTCCCTGAATATGCTCTATTTTCCCCAGATACATTACTCATATTCTTACCACACTAATTCCTCAACTTAGAATTCTGAGCCATTCAAAAGTTTACCCTATCCTTCTATGCTTATGTCCAAGAAGGTATCCTCCTTGAATTTTTTCATAATCCTCTCTGCCAGAAATAATATTTCTACTCATGGATCCATATCACTGGGTTTTTAAGTTTTTCTACATTTCTCTCATTTTATAATAATTATTTGGTATGTATTATATATAATTTATTTACATTAGAATATGGTTTTTTAGAGCAGTTTGAGATTTACAGAAAACTGCCTGAAAAAGTCCCATAACCTTTCCCCTCCCCTACATCCTTTATTATTATAATACCTTGCATTAGTGTGATATATTTGTTATAATTGACAAACATTATCACTCAGAGCTCATAGTTTACATTAGGACAGATATTGACAAATCATTATCATTCAGATTTCATAGTTTACGTTAGGGTTCACTCTTTGTGCTCTACATTCTAAAAGTTTTGACAAATACATGATGTCATGTATCCACCATTACTGGTATTGTACAGAATAGTTTCACTGCCCTAAAAGTCCCATGTGCTTCACCTCTTCATGCCTCCCTCCCTTCTAACCACTGATCTTTTTACTGTCTCTCCATAGTTTTGCATTTTCCATAATGGCATATACTTAGAATCATACAGTATGCAGCCTTATTATTCTGGCTTTTTTCACATAGTGATATGCATTTAAGCTTTCTCTATGCCTTTTCCTAGCTTGATAGCTTGTTTCTTTTTATTACTGAGTAATATTCCATTGCCCAGTTGTACAGCAGTTTGTTTATCCATTTACCTATTGAAGAATATCTTGGTTACTTCTAAGCTTTGGCAATTATGAATAAAGCTGCTATAAACGCACGTGCAGGTTTTCATGTAGACATAAGCTCCCAGCTCCTTTGGGTAAATACCAAGGAAAGAGATTGCTTGGTCATACGTTAAGAGTATGTTTACTTTTGTAAGAGACTGCCAAACCGACTTCGAAAGTGTCTGTAGCATGTGGCATTCCAAGAATGAATGAGAGTTCCAGTTGCTCCACATCCTCATCAGCATTTGGTGGTGTCAATTTTTGGATTTTAGCCATTCTCACAGTTGTGTAAATGGTAACTTATTGTTATTTTAAGTTTACAATCTCCTGATGACATATGATGTAGACCATCTTTACATATGCTTATTTGCCATAGTGTCTTTTTTTGTGAGGTGTCTATTGAGATCTTTTGCCAAATTTTAAATTGGGCTGTTTATTTTCATGTTGTTAAGTTTTTAAAATTGAAGTATAGCCGATTTACAATGTATTAATTTCTGCTGTACAGCAAAGTGATTCAGTTACATACATATATATATATATATATTCTTTTTCATGTTCTTTTCCATTATGGTTCATCACAGGATATTGAATATAGTTTCCTGTGCTATACAGTGGCACATTGTTATTTATCCATTCTGTATATAATAGTTTGCATCTGCTCATGCCAAACTCCCAGTTTATCCCTCCTCCATCCTCCCTCCCCCTTGGCAACCACAAGGCTGTTCTCTGTGTCCGTGAGTCTGTTTAGTAGATAAGTTCATTAGTGTCATGTTTTAGGTTCCACACATAAGTGATATCATATGGTATCTGTCTTTCTCTTTCTGACTTGACTTGACTTAGTATGATATTCTCTAGGTCCATCTATGTTGTTGCAAATGGCATTAGGTCATTCTTTTTTGTGGGTGAGTAGTATTCCGTGGTATATCATATTGTTGAGAGTTAAGAGTTCTTTGTACATTCTGATTACCAGTCTTTTATCATATATATGTTTTACAAAGATTTTCTCCCAGTTGTGGGTTGACTTTTAATTGAGCTAACAGTGGTTTTCACAGAGCAGAAGACTTAATTTTCATGAAGTTCAACTTAACAATTTTCCTTGTATGGATCATGCTTTTGGTGTTGTACCTAAAAAGTCATTGCTAAACCCAAGGTCACCCAGATTTTCTCCTATGTTATCTTCTAGGAGTTTTATACTTTTTTGTGTTATATTTAGGTCTGTGATCCATTTGGAACTCATTTTTGTGGCAGGTTTAAGATGTGTCTAGATTCTTTTTTTTTTTTAACATCTTTACTGGAGTATAATTGCTTTACAATGTTGTGTTAGTTTCTGCTCTGTAACAAAGTGAATCAGCTACATGTATACATATATCCCCATATCTCCTCCCTCTTGACTCTCCCTCCCACCCTCCCTATCCGATCCCTCTAGGTGGTCACAAAGCACCGAGCTGATCTCTCAGTGCTATGTAGCTGCTTCCCACTAGCTATGTTTTACATTTGGTAGTGTATATATGTCAGTGCTACTGTCTCACTTCGTTCCAGCTTACCCATCGCCCTCCCCGTGTCCTTAAGTCCATTCTGTACATCTGCATCTTTATTCCTGTCCCATCCCTAAGTTCATTAGAACCATTTTTAAAAAATATTTTAGACTCCATATATATGTGTTGGCGTACGATATTTGTTTTTATCTTTCTGACTTACTTCACTCTGTACGACAGACTCTAGGTCCATCCAGCTCACTACAAATAATTCAATTTCGTTACTTTTTATGGCCGAGTAATATTCCATTGTATATATGTGCCACATCTTCTTTATCCATTCTTCTGTCAACGGACACCTAGGTTGCTTCCATGTCCTGGCTATTGCAAATAGCGCTGCAGTGAACATTGTGGTACATGAGTCTTTTTGAATTATGGTTTTCTCAGGGTATATGCCCAGTAGTGGGATTGCTGGGTCGTATGATAGTTCTTTTTTTAGTTTTTTAAGGAACCTCCGTACTGTTCTCCATAGTGGCTGTATCAATTTACATTCCCACTAACAGTGCAAGAAGGTTCCCTTTTATCCACACCCTCTCCAGCATTTATTGTTTCTAAATTTTTTTGATGATGGCCATTCTGACCGGTAAGTGGTGTATTTACCTCATTGTACTTTTGATTTGCATTTCTCTAATGATTAATGATGTTGAGCATTCTTTCATGTGTTTGTTGGCAATCTGTATATCTTCTTTGGAGAAATGTCTGTTTAGGTCTTCTGGCCATTTTTGGATTGGGTTGTTTGTCTTTTTGTTATTGAGCTGCATGAGCTGCTTGTAAATTTCAGAGATTAATCCTTGTAAATTTCGGAGATTAAACTAAAATTGAAGTATCATATGATCCAGCAATTCCAGTTCCAGCTATTTATCCAAAGGACATGAAAGCACTAACTTCGAAAGATATATGCCCCCCCCATATTTATCACAGCATTATTTTCAGTAGTCAAGATGTGGAAGCAACCTAAGTGTATATCAGTGGATGCATGGGTAAAAAAATGTGGTATATACATACAATGGAATATTATACAGCCATAAAAGGAATAAATCGGGCTTCCCTGGTGGCGCAGTGGTTGAGAGTCCGCCTGCCGATGCAGAGGACATGGGTTTGTGCCCCGGTCCAGGATGATCCCACATGCCACGGAGTGGCTAGGCCCGTGATATGTGGCCGCTGAGCCTGTGTGTCTGGAGCCTGTGCTCCGCAACGGGAGAGGCCACAACAGTAAGAGGCCCGTGTACCTCAAAAATAAATAAATAAAAATAAATAAATAAATAAATAAATCTTGCCATTTATGACAACATGGATGGACCTTGAAGGGATTATGCTAGGTGAGACAAGTGAAAGACAAATACTATATAATTTCACTTTAATGTGGAATCTGAAAAACAAACAAACAAACTGAACCTATAGTTACAGAGAACAGATTGGTGGTTGCAGAGGCAGGGTGTAGGAGAGGCAAAACGGGTGAAGGTGGTCAAAAGATACAGTCTTCCAGTTATGAAATTAATAAGCCCTGGGGATATAATATACAGCATGATTACTGTAGTTAATAACACTGTATTGTATATTTGAAAGTTGCTAAGATAGTAGATCTTAAAAGTTCTCATCACAAAAAAAATTG
Organism: Delphinapterus leucas; assembly: GCF_059928025.1. Lineage (NCBI taxonomy): Eukaryota > Metazoa > Chordata > Mammalia > Artiodactyla > Monodontidae > Delphinapterus > Delphinapterus leucas. The sequence continues at coordinate 10,936,762 of NC_143144.1, forward strand.
AAAGTATGTCTGGTTATGGATGTTAACTTGACTTAATGTAATGATCATTTCACAATATATGGAAATATGAAATCATTCATCTAATATAAAGTTATATGTCAATTATATCTGTTTTAAAATATTTTAAAAAATTAAGTGCTGACTATTAAAAAAAGAAGCATTACCACAAAGAAGTACAGGCCCAGATGGCTTCTCTGGTCAATTCCATCAAACATTTGAGAAAGCAGTAATACCAATGTTAACCTCTTACAGAACCCTACTAAACTTATTTTATGATGTCAACATAACCATGGTCCTAAACCATTAGAAAGGCGTTGCTAGAAAAAATGTTATACACTAATATTCGTCAAGGTCATAGATGCAGAAATCCTCTACAAAATACTAGCAAACCAAATTTATGGATATATAAAATCAATAGCATATTATAACTAAGGTGGGATTCAACAGTAGTTAATGTATTCATGAAAGTGATTAATGTCTTTCTCCATATTAAAAGACATAAAGGGAAAGATTACATATTTTAATTGATACATTTAAAACATTTAAAAAATAAATCATTTATTGTAAATTTGTAATGTAGGGAACTCTTTAATCAGATAGATACTCTCTGTAAAATGGAAAACCAGTGAAATATTGAATTATTTTAGTGTGATGTTAAATAAAGGGGTGAAGGTGGGCACTGTTAGAATTAAAAAGTGAATTTAGGGGCTTCCCTGGTGGCGCAGTGGTTGAGAATCCGCCTGACGATGCAGGGCACACGGGTTCGTGCCCTGGTCCGGGAAGATCCCACATGCCGCGGAGCGGCTAGGCCCGTGAGCCATGGCCGCTGAGCCTGCGTGTCTGGAGCCTGTGCTCCGCAACGGGAGAGGCCACAACAGTGAGAGGCCCGTGTACCGCAAAAACAAACAAACGGAAAAACTAAAAAGTGAATTTAGTAAAGTTAGAACTCAGTATAAATTGTCAGTTACATTTCTATATATTAGCAAAAAGCAAACATAAAATTAAAGTTTCTAAGTGAGTCTACTTACATTGGTACAATACAACATCATGTACCTAGGAATAATTCTAATGAAAGATATATAAACCTTTCCATAGAAAATCGAAAAGCATTTTGAAGGAAATTAAAGGTGACCTAAAAAAAAGAGGGATATACAGTGTTGGAAGCCTGAATGTTATGAAGATGGCAGCTATCTCCAAATTGATCTGTCAGTCAATGCAATCTCCATCAAGATGCCAGCAGGTTTTCTTTTTGTGTGCGTGAAAATTTATGTCTATTCTGAACATTATAGGAAATAGAGAGGGTCAATATTAACAAATATAATATTGAAGAAAAGAACAAAGTTGGGGCCTTTGGCTACCAGATATCAAAACTTATTTTGATGGAACAGTGGTTAGGATAGTATGTTATTAGCACAGGCGTAGAAAAATAGGCCAAAATAGAAGAGAGTTCATAAATACCTCCACATGTTAGTAACTTGATTTATGACGGAGGTGGCAATGCAGTACAGTGGAGGCAAGAATTATCTTTTTGTAAATGGTGCAAGGTCAACTGAACAGCTGAATGAGGGGGAAAATGAATCTGAATTCCCTCCCTAGCACCGTATACCCAGAAAACCAATACCAAACAGATTGAGGTCTCAGGTAAGAGTTAGGATAATAAATTTTCTCAGAAATAATGTAGGAGGATCTTTTCAGGACAAAAAGCACCAGCAATGAAGGAAAAGATGGAGAAATTGTACCCAAACTAAGAATGTCTGTCATCAGAGTTACCATTAAGAGATGGACAAGACAGGACACAGACTGGGAGAGAATACTTGAAAAATATAAACAATTCCGGGAAATCAGTACGAACAAAAATAGACAACCTAATAGTAAAAAATGGGTGAAAGACTTGAACAAATACTTCTTAACAGCAGATGTATTCAAAATATCCAAAGCATACGGAAAAATGCTTCATCACAGTAGGCTTCAGAGAAATGCAGATGAAAACTGTGATGAGGTATTACTACACACCCACCAGAAGATCTAAAATTTAAAGGACTACGAGTATTGTCAAGATGTGAAGCAAGTGAAACTCATACACTCCTGATGAGAGTTAAATGTGTACCACTGCTTTAGACGTATTTTTCTGAATTTGTATTCATTAAAAGTGTGGGCCCTCCAAATCATAGTTTTACTTTTAGGAAATTGAAACGACTTCATTATGTTTTGAATCCTGGAACACAGTATGCAGATTTTTCAAGTTTTCCCCCCTAATCTTAATAATAAACAACATGTGTGGTGGAGAATTACTTATAGGGTAGAGTAGGTTTTGTTTTTCACTTTTCTCTAATTTATTATTTTAAAAACCTTAGCAGGGTAATGGATTGTAGGTATGTATTAAATATTTCAATTACTTTCCTTATGTTATGCCTTGATATTAAAAATGTTATATTTATGTTGGATGTTTTATTGTTGTGTCATAATTATCTAGAAATTTATGTGAAAAACCGGACATGCTGTTTGAATAACTGAAACTAAATAACATGTTCGGTACCATAAGAATCTCTAGGTTCATTTTACATTCTCTTATCTTGATGTTAACACATTGTATTAGGTGGCACTTACCATGAGAAATAGGCTGGTGAATAATTCCAAATTAAATAGAGACTAAAAATCTGAAACAAAAGAGAAAAAAGATGATGTATCTTGTTTTTGGCATACATAGTAGAGCTTAGGAGAGTGGGGATTTCAAGTTAAAGACGCAATTTCAAGATCAAGCTCCATCCTTTTTTTCCAACAACCTTGTTGTTGTTGTTGTTGTTGAGGAAAGTGTGTAACACATTTATATGTCATTTGTTTCCTCATGTATAAATGCAGTCAGTCAGATTACGTGTAAAGTGTTCAGCTCAAAGCCTGGCACACAGTAACTCCTTACTATATGACCTATAGATTTAATAATAATAACATTCTTTACCTTAAACAGTAAAATAAGCAACTTGGAAGAAGCAACCAAACTCATTTTTATAGGTATGGAATAGTTCATGTTTTGTGCCCTAATTTATAACTTCTATATTAATTAAATATATTTATAATTATTAAAATATACTAATTAAATGTACATATTAAAACATGAATACAAAAATGGAGATGTCATGTCATATGATATAATTTATAATTAATTACTTTTGTATTATGTTCTTAACTTCTGTCCTCTCTGCTTAGTCAAGTTGCTATTTAAATGACTGTTTTATTTTCCTTAATGGAAATTGTGTTTTTATTTGAAAATAAATTTGCTCATTTGTTGGTCTTAAAATATTTAATGCTGTTTCCTACAGATGGTAAAATATTTATCTTCTCTAAATTAATGGAATCAGTATTTTTTTAAAAATCCCACATACTTGGATAAAAAATTATTGGAATAAGTACTCATTTGTCTTATATGCTTTATGGATTTGGTAACTGTTTATAAAATTGATCAAGTTCATTGTGAGCTTTATATTTCCTTTCCTTGATTAGCTTCATATAAATCATTCTCTTCTTCACTGTTTGTAGGCATTTAATTAAATAATTCTTGATAACATTCATAAGAGATGTGTCATGAAATTGCTCTGCATCGCTTATTGCATAATTACAGCTTTATTGTACTTTATCAGTCTTTTAATTCTGTGGACCATTTGTCTTGTCTTCTGTGTTTAGCTGAAAATTCACTCCCAGCACATGCTGTTGCTAAGCCTTTCTTTGGGTATTTGGATACTGAGTCTGTTATATTATTGCTAATTCTTGCTGCTTAAAAAAGTTTCACTTTTGTAATATAGATGATCATTAAAGAGCTTCTGTTACTAATACTAGGAACTATGACTCTTGATTACAATTTCTCTTTCTTCTAGGAAATTCCCACAACACTATCTTTGCACTGATGCAAGTGTGTGTGTATGTGTGTGTGTGGGTATATTTAACATTTTGATGTAAAAATAATGATGGGATGGTAGAATGTATTTGTTAATCATTGATAAAGCATGGCATATCCTGGTTTCTTGATAAACATGAAAGGGAAATCATTTCACATTTCCTTAAGTTATTTTTCATGGAAGAGAATAAATATAAAAATTTGTCCTTTTAAAGGTAGAAAAGTGAATGATAATTATATTATACTGGACATGACTAAATTGTTTCCCTGTGCCCCAGGATCTAAAGAAATAGATTCATCACTTTAATAGGTTCATGCTTAAAATGAGGACTTGAGCTTTGGGTAACAGCTAAGTATCTTGAAAACTTACAGTGAAAACCAAGGCTTTCCATTCATTAAAGTATTCTTTCTTAAATAACAATGTGTTTGTAAATTCAGAGGTTGGGGGTAGGCTTAGAAGAGATTTTTCTGAAGACTAAATAAATTATTGATGAAGCCAAAATGCTCTGTTGTAAGTAATCTGTTGAATCTATTGAATCTCACTGGGCCTTCAGAACAATCCCACCTGTGTATTTAGGTTGATATTTTTATATCACTTTATAGCATTTAAAAAGTAATCACAATGTATATGCATCTTACGCACATTTCCTTCTTGAAGCTTGTTAATAAGGAGTGGAGATTCTTAGTTATGGCGAAGTAGCATGAGCTTTGGACCTGATTAATGAATTTTCTAAAGAAAAAAAAATTGCAAGTAAACGTAAATGCATGAAGAGTCTGGAGCAGACCTCAAGTTTCACTGATCCCCAATCATATGTGCTAAAGAAGGGAGGTTGATTATGGAAACTTACCTTTGAGAGAGAGTGTATCCCTCAGTGTTGAGATTTTTAAATTCTGATTGATTTGCTAGGAATCTTAGGGCCTTGTAGAGGCAGTCGTTGACATATGGCTTTTTATTCTGTTTTACACTTTGGATATAATTATATTCACTTAATTTTTAAAGAGTCGTATGAGACTAACATGCATTCATTAATAACTACATTTTAAACAATACTTGGATTCTGATGCAGTTTCAGAATTATTTGACAAAGCATGCCTTTTGTTATACTGTGAACATTTATATAATGCTAGAAAGATTGGGCTAAGAGAAATTTTACTTCTGTTTCATCAGAGATTTATACTTAGATGCTGTATTTCTAAACTGATCTTTTTCGTTAAATACATTTTTATAGTTAGAGGAGAATAGTGGTTCCTAAATCAAAGGCCTGTAGGTTTGAGAATTAGGTAAATGTTCACGTTTGCTTTTGAATATATTAGATTATTGTTATTTCATGTACCTGGTACATATTCAGCCTAATGCCTTTTGAAGTTCTGATTACTAAATTAATTGAAATTTGTTTGTTTGAGGAGATTAAATGTTATTAATTAAAAGTTTGGATACTGTTTTGTATCAGAATTGGAAGTAGGTTTTGGTGCAGGGACCACATTTCAGTTTATTTAAATGACAGTAATTAAAACCTTGCTAGCTACTTATTTGTTTGCCTGTTACTATTTTGACTTTTTCTTTCCACAGAAAGTTGATGTGAAAAAATGGGTATGTGTTTCCACGTATTTACAAAGAGATCGTGATATAAATGGGTGCATGTTTGCTGTTGCCTCTAAACTTTTTGCTTTGCTTCCTAGTGTGGCTGGTACTATGAGTATTCAAAATAACTGCTCTGTTGTAGTCAACACGTATTTTACCAGTCTCCAGTTAGAACCTTTAGAAGTTTCTAGTTTTCTTCTTCTGAAATGGAATCTATTAAAATATTCTCTATCCTTGGAACATTATAGTCTCTATGTAATCAGCTTTATCGTTATGATAGGCTTCTGGTCAATGAGAAGGCTTTTATTATTAATATTGTGTATCTTTTACCGAAAAATCTCGACTGTTTAATCTTAGAATCCTACTGCTTAGCTCTCGTATTTTCCCATGTGCTATAGAAAAAGGCTTTATACATATTCATACAATCTTAAAAAGTGAAGGTGAATGCGAAAATATCACGAAGAAAGTTAACCGCTGCAGAATTCTGGAGGCTAATTTGGAGACCAACAGTGTGACAAAGTGTGTGATATGGCCAAATTATGTTACTCTTCTTGGTCTCAGTTTCTTCAACTATTGAGAGAGAGAGAGGGAGGGAGGGAGGGGGACAGAGGGAAAGGGAAAGATCCTTCCAATTCTGAACTCCTTTTAATGCTGAATGGAAATTAGAGTTTCACCAACATTGATATTCCTGATCCACTTTGTGTGCAAAACAGTGAGGCCCTTCACTGTTGTGTTGTTTTGTTCGTATTTGCCCTGTCACTTACTATGGTGAATCAGCTAATACTGGCTTACTTGATGACTTCATTTTACTTTCATTATATTCCCTCATTCTGGGATGCAGTTACCCTGAGGCAACATCTTGAGACTTTTGCTGTCTTTTCAGTAGCCTTTCACTTGTGTTTCCCAAACAGCTGCCCTGTTTCCTAAACTTCTTTCAGCCCTTTATACTTAAAGAAAGTTTTGTTTATTAAATTTACTATTTCCATTATGATGACACCCATGTATGGATTTTTTTTTTTTTTTTAAAGAAGATGTTGGGGGTAGGAGTTTATTAATTAATTAATTTATTTTTGCTGTGTTGGGTCTTCGTTTCTGTGCAAGGGCTTTCTCTAGTTGTGGCAAGCGGGGACTGCTCTTCATCGCGGTGCCTGGGCCTGTCACTATCACGGCCTCTCTCGTTGCGGAGCACAGGCTCCGGACGCGCAGGCTCAGTAGTTGCGGCTCACGGGCCCAGCCGCTCCGCGGCATGTGGGATCCTCCCGGACCGGGGCCCAAACCCGTGTCCCCTGCCTCGGCAGGCGGACTCTCAACCACTGCGGCACCAGGGAAGCCCCCGATGTATGGATTTTTGAGAACTACTACTTCTATGTTATAACTCTGGAAATAATTTTAATTCATCATCTGTTTCTTCATAACTAAGCTATTAATTTTGTTCAGCTCTTTCGTTTTGAAATTTCCTCTCTTCTCTGCCTCTAGTTAAAATTCTGATCCGAATTCTTGTCTTGGGGATGGAAACCTGTTTCTAAGAACATGTGTTTCACCTTTTTGTGCTCCTTCCCCAAGATTAGCCATCCTCAAAGAAGTCCCTGTCTCATCTTTTTATCCCTTCACGTCCGTTCCAGTATCCCTGTGCTGTATCCAAATCAGTAGTTCTTGAGCCAGCCACTCAAGCCACTTAAATTCCTTTGGAAGTAGAATATTTAAATGAATAAACCCCCTTTCTACCACTGTCTAGAAGTATCCCCATTCTTTCCTCTGCATTTGGTTGCTTTTTTGAAGTGCCTTGCTATGTGGATTTTCTCCCTCTCATTTTCATAGGGATTTCTCATCTCAAAATTTATTCTTAGTAGGTTTATTTGCAAACCTTTACCTTAGAGATTGCTTTCTAGTTCTGAGAAAGTATTGGCGATAACACTGAGCTGACAGTCACGCGGTTTAGCTCTGTGACTTACTTCATAACCTATGTCAGCTATTTGTGGGCATTCGTCTCGTCTCCTTGTTTATAGGATTAGAATCTGGGCTAGCCCTTTCTGGTTCTAAAATATTACTGTTATGTTAATGATAAGACGTATCAATGATGAAATGTACCTTCATTGAGATATCATATAATGAAAATATCCAGCTGGATTTGCTCTAGGTAACTGATAATCACTATATGTATAGGTCTCAGTAAATTTTAGATTTGAGCTGTTTCTTTCTTTGAAGACCCGTATAGGTCAAATCTTATGCGCTTGCCATAGGGAGCTTGAAAGTCTACTGTCACAGGTAAAATTTGTTACTTGAAGGGTAACAGAAAACAGTTTAATCCCTTGCCTACCTACCTGCTCTGGGGGCTCATTCTCCTGTGTGCCCTGGGTTAAATTAGGACGGGTTCTATGTTTTCTCATAGACAATGAAACACCCCCCCAGCCATTTCAAGTCACGTAAGTCTCATTTCAGTAATTAAAATGCCCAGTCCTGTGTAGTGGAACACTCTTGATGTTAATTCTAGTTACAGCTCAGGCCTCTCCTGGCAGGAGCCTGGAGGGGGTGGGGAGTAGGGAGGAATCTGCATCTCACTTCCCTCTGTCAGTTCCCATACACGCCTGCGCATTGCCTGCGGCTTCTGACCCTCTCAGGGTGTCCTGGCAAGGAGAAGAGGAAAGTTGGCAGGCAGGTCTTCTTTGATGAGCCTGTCATGCATGGGGCTGGTCAGGTGTTTTCAGCTGACTTTCTCTCTGGGTAGTTGGGCGGTGACCAGTGGAGATTCTGTCACTGGAAACCTCTGAGCTGGGGTTCTCTTGCTGCATCCATGTGCCCCATCCTCTAGCTGATCAGTGGTGATGACCTCCTCATCCCTGGTCTCTTGGTGGCATTGAAGACAGTCCCAGGCTGGCTCCATCTAGTGTGGCCCCCATTTGCTCTTGGCAGTGTGGTCACTTCCCAGTTGTAACGTTACTCTGCTGGGACACAGGTATCCCTGAAGCCACCCTCTCTAGGCTTGAGCTGAGGGCAAGCTCTGGGGAAACAGGACTCCAAGCCAACCAACACCTCTCTCTAAGAAACCATCTCTTTGCTCTCCAACCTCTCCGGATAGACTGGAGCTGGGGGCCAGCTTAGGGCAGCATTTGGCTTTTCAGCCACCTGCTTTGGTGTCCCTGTTTGGGTGGTATCCCAGTGTGGTTTGGAATATGAGAGTATTTGCCACTACTTTGTTCTGAAACAGGTGTCCTATTTTAAGACCCCGTTATATTTGCTTGTCTACAGAACACAGGTGACAACCCCAGATTGAGACTTTCAGAAGCCTTATAAAACTTAAATATATTGAAAATTAGACTTGCTTCTTTATAAATTTTCTCATAGCATCATTCTGGAAACTTCATCACATGTCAGTCAACCTCTCTCTCTCTCCCCCCTCCTCCTCCCGTCCTTCCACCCTCTAGCTGTTTTCCCGTGTCTCTTTGAGCACCTTTGGGCATTTGTGTTTAATCAAGAGCTCACTGAGTAATCAGATGCTGCTCTTCATACTTCAAGAGGGAATAACATTTGTGAGTTCTGCGTTAAAACGCGATGAATTGTTACTTCCATCTCCTCCACCCTCAGCCCCCTAGCCCCCTAACCTCTAGCATTGGTTTCTAACATGGAGGCCTGGGATCACAGTCATGGATGGAGCTGGGGACAATAAAGGGATGGAAAGCATCGTCATATTGTTGTCTGTGAAGCATTGTCTGTAGAGCAAATGATGTCTCATACATATTAAGAAATATGTTGATGCTGTTGGAATTATTAGAGTACAAAATCCTTTCAAATGTTTCTAACTGAGAGTAGTTTTAATAATGCATTTCTTCGTGCAGCTACTATGATGTGAGGGTCTATGGAGTGCTCTCATGTTATCAAGATTCAATCATGTTTGAAATGGTTTTGAAAAAAATATACAGAATCTTCTATATCCTGATAAAGACAGTTTTTTCTAGGTAGGTGGTGCTCTGAGTGTAGGGCAGGCTTTATAGGTCCTCAGGTCATCATGATCCACATACTCTCCGTAGAGATCAGTTTGTTGGTTTTTGATTGAGAGAAAGGTGGGAAAGGAAGAAAGCCCTCGGGCTTCCCTGGTGGCGCAGTGGTTGAGAGTCCGCCTGCTGATGCAGGGGACACGGGTTCGTGCCCCGGTCCGGGAAGATCCCACATGCCGTGGAGTGGCTGGGCCCGTGAGCCATGGCCGCTGAGCCTGCGCGTCCGGAGTCTGTGCTCCGCAACGGGAGAGGCCGCAACAGTGAGAGGCCCACATACTGCAAAAAAAAAAAAAAAAAAGAAAGCCCTCAATAGCTTTTCTACTTCATATTTTAGGCATTCATGCAGCTCAGTGATTTATAAATGTGTCACAGAGATAAAAGATGAGGATTTATAGTAGCTTATCAGAATTGTTTATTTTCCTTTACTCTTCTAAAGAAGAACTGGATAATTATATATACATATATATGTCAGACCCTTACACATGAGAGAAAAGACAGTCCATTTAGACACTGTCTATAAAGAGTCGTTGATAGGTTGAAACAGACAGCAGTTGCTCCCAATCTGCTCCCAAATTATACTGAATTCTTATTAAAAAATACCAGCATACACATATCACTAGATGCCAGTGATGGTCATTAATATGAGTAATGCAAGAGCATTGCCACGGGCTGTATCATAATATGTATAATTGCTTTTTCATGGGCTAGAAGCGGAACCCTCTTTTAGACGCTTTCTGGGCCCACCATCAACATGTCTGTCAATCAGTGCAGTCTTGAGTATTTTCAGTGGGGAAGTCTTAGAAAGTTAAGCATTTACATAGGATATCTTCATCATAAGAGAAATTGTTGAGGTTTTTCACAAAGATATACCCACATATGCTATTAGATAGTATATATTGATATATGTTTGGAACTTGGAATTGTTAACCTGAAATTTCTTTTGCCCTCTAAAATTCTGGGGGAGCATGGTTAATTATAAAAAAGCCACCAACAAACCCAAGTCTTTAGTGGTGAAATATTTTTTCCTTTTTTCAACATAATGAAATTTACCACATGTATCCTCACTCACAGAGGAGAGAAGACCAGCTGGAGGATTATGGAGAATCCTAGCATCTTGATACAAGGAGAAAAAAGATGACAGAAGAGGCTTAAGTCTGATGGATATTTGGTGTGCAGAGTAGGACATTTCACTGCCTCAGTGGAAACTTCATGTTAGGACTCCAGAGGCAAAATTTTGCCCTAGTCTCTTAGATTGTCCTATTTGATAATTCTTTTTTTTTTTTGCGGTACGCGGACCTCTCACTGTTGTGGCCTCTCCTGTTGCGCAGCACAGGCTCCAGAGGCGCAGGCTCAGCGGCCATGGCCCACGGGTGCAACCGCTCCGCGGCATGTGGGATCTTCCCGGGCCGGGGCACGAACCCGTGTCCCCTGCATCGGCAGGCGGACCCTCAACCACTGCGCCACCAGGGAAGCCCGATAATTCTTTTTTAGTAGCCCCAAAATGTTTATTTTGTTGCTTTGTTACTATTTCCTTATCTGTATAATTTTTAAGAAGACATTTCAGCAAAGGTTCTTTTAAAACTTCTAAGAAAGGCCCATTTATAGAGGAATTAATTTTTGTAATCAGTTGTCATTTCACAAACCTGAAATAACAGTGAAAAAAAATCCAAGTTTGAACTGAAAGGCAAAATTATGGTAGAGGAAGTTTGTACATCACCTCAATTTCTGTTTCTTTCTTTGTACCAGTAACAGATGGAATATAATTATGCAGTCTCTTGATGTCTGATGTTTGATTACATTTTCAGACTAAAGTATTGCTATTTGATTTGTTTTTCTACTCATAATTATTTGCATATGCTAAGAAAATCCCTTAGGGTTTTCAGATCTACTAGATCAAGTGACATATAGAGCAAAGACTCCTGCTTCTTTTTATCATCCATTAGACTCCCAGGGCCATCTTTGTTTGAGTTAGAACATAAGGATTGCTGTTTCTCTTCCTGGTTTTCATGTTAGTCTAGCATAATGGGGGGGTGCTTATGTCCCCAGCTCTTGGTCACATTTGAAGCTTCATCTGAGTTGTCCATTCTGAAGTAATTAAACTAAACTTGGGACACTGAATTACTGCCACTCGTAGTTTTGCCCTAAAGAACTAAAATTTCCCACTTTGTGTTTCTGTGTCAATTGATTTTCATCCTCAAATTTCTTCTAAGACAGCAGCATGCCTGGACTCTGTCTTTATAATTATCCATCTCTGTATCTTGTCTAATGAAATTTTAGCTCTTAAATAATTGATTTCCGGGCTTCCCTGGTGGCACAGTGGTTGAGAGTCCGCCTGCCGATGCAGGGGACACGGGTTCGTGCCCCGGTCCGGGAATATCCCACATGCCGCGGAGCGGCTGGGCCCGTGGGCCATGGCCGCTGAGCCTGCGCGTCCGGAGCCTGTGCTCCACAACGGGAGAGGCCACAACAGTGAGAGGCCCGCGTACCGCAAAATAAATAAATAAATAAACAAAATAAATAATTGATTTCCTTATTAAACTTATTGTAAGCATAAAAATGATAATGCTTTACACCTAAATTGAGGCTGTTTCAATATTTATCTTCATGCATGAGTTTCTTTTCTCTTTCTATCACATCATCAACTTGTAAAGGATTTTAATTTTCATTCTTTTTCTGTTGTTCTTTATCATACTTAAGCAGTGTTTACATTGAGATTAAAATAATATATTTTTCCTTTATATATTAATGGATTTTGACTTCTTCTTTGCCCTTGAATGATCCCTTTTGAATATCTTCTAATGTAATAAGTCAAATAGATGGACCAATAGATGATTTGTACAAAAAGTTAATGTCAGTACTGCCACAGATAATCTTTCATGTTCCTGATTGTCTTGAAAATAATGCGTGTCTGATACATCTGCTCTTCTTTCTCGTTCTGTAGATGGCCGTCTTAGTCTTTGCTAATTTACAGCATTCATTTTATTTTATCCTGTGTACAGATCACTCTTCTCTGTGACTTGCGCATCCTGTATTCACACACAACTAAAAATTATGAAGAGCAGACCTCAGTAACTAGATGACTTTTTTTTCTATTTTCTACAATTCTAAAGTAGTTCCACCTAGGTAGCTGACAAAATCAGACTGAAGACATTTCTGAACGAAAAATCTCTAAAACCTAAATGAGTTAAAAACCCTAAAATCTCATGAAGAAAGTATCTATTATAAACCATTTTCTGTAGCAAAATTTTGGATTTTTGTTTTTCTTTGAATTAAGGCTTAAATGATTTTCGCTAATTCCTCAGTGATATCTGCATCACTGGTGATCACAGGTAGGCATGTCATTAGTCAGTATCAACATGGAGTGAAGTTCCTTGACATCATTTACCACGGATATTAGTTACAAAAATGTAACTACACAGCCTATGTTTTCTAAGCTGAGAATGAAACGGTTCTTGACAGTTTTTCCTTAACAGTATAATATTGAAAATGAAAAAAATCAGTCATAATAGAACTGCCATTTAGTAATATACATATATTACTATGTATGTATGTTTCAGGGAAACAAGTGTGGTATTTAACATCTATGTTAGAAAACTTTCCTTGCTGTTTTCTTTAAGACTAATGTGGATGTGTGTATTTTTTCCTCTGTAGGACTTACATGCATCTGACAGCTAAATTAGTCCTAAGTTTGGAAACATACTATCATTTTTCCTTCTTTGCTCTTTTTCATCTCTCCCAGGAGTAAGAAGTCAAAGAAACTTTATGGGTCTAAAGAAAAAGGAAGGAATATATCGATATGTACATAGTATGTTTTGTAGAAGAAAAAAAGAGCTGTTATAATGTAAATCATGAGAAGTGGCCGAGTCAAGAGAAGAGTTTTGTGGTTTTTCTTTGAAATTCACATATCACAATGTGTAGTATCTAAAGAATTGCTTTTTGTCATTTTTGCATGAATTATGGGCAGCTCATCACAGCATATTAATTGATGGTCTGCTGTACCTGTTTCTAATCCACTAATTTTTACTTAAGTTAGTTGGGTTGCTGTTTATATTACTGCATTTTTATGCAACAGATGAGATGAAAAATTTTTTAAAGCATTGTCAGAATATAATTTTAGGATTATACCATTTTTTGGGTGCTTAAGTATGCTGTAAATTGAATCACGCATTAAAGTCAAGTAGCATGTTTTCACAGAAAAGAAAGAACTAATGTAAAAGCATTCTAAAAAAGAGTTTGGCTTGCTACACCTTTTCTCTAGCATGTAGTTGATATTAAGTTTTGTTGTGACAACACAGTGAATGTTTTTTTGTTTATTGTTCATGTAACTCCATTTAGAACAGTGGAGTCTAAAAATAAGATATTTAAAAATGTCTTTGAAATAATGTATATTTAGTATCTTCTCTCTTTTCCTTATGCCCCTACAGAAATTCATGATGAAGGTAAGGCATTGGATCATCTGCTGTATATGTAATACTTTGTATGTTTTGTGTTTGGTTACTCTTATTTAATTTTTGAATTCATGGCACTTTTCTTCACATTTTAAAGTTTTCAAAAATTAAATCAAAACTTTTAAACTTTTAAATTTCAGTTAATACATCCCATGTTTACATTTATTGACATTTGACATCTTTGGGTCATATTGTGACATACTAAGTCTTACTTAGCCAACGTTAGGAATTTCTCCCATTGAAACAGATTTTTTTTCTGTCGTTCTCCATCTAGAATTTTCACTGTGGGAATTATATTGGCTGTTTTGTGTTTATGCACTGTTGCATGAATACAATAGCAAATTCATACACTGGAAAATTAGAAGAGGCACCAAGAAGCTCCTAGTGAACTACTTACTCCAGGAGATGTGAAAATAATTTGATTTCTTTTTACTCCTCAATCAAATTAGAAAAACAAAAAGGTTTTAAGAGAGACAAACTAAAAGAGAAGAGTAAAATCCATGGTCATGTCATTGAAGGACACATGTAGGGAAAAGAGAGGAACAGCAGAATGTCATTATTTGAGAGAAAAAGTAGAAATGTGTTGTTTCATTTTTATATACCTGCTACATTTCTCATGTAACTTTCATGAAATTTAATTTTTATCCTAAAAGCTGAGGAAAATTGTATAGAGAAATTGATTGTGTTCAGGTAATGAAGGCTTAATATATTTAAAAATTTCAAAAGATATAAACTCTGAAAAGTGTGAAATCAAAATTCTGGATGTAGATTTAAAAGGTTGCTTAGAAGAAAAGGAAGCAAAGGGTTCACTTTCTGTGGAGTTACATTCATATTTGACAAAACTCTGAACCAGGAGCGTTGTATTGACACATGGACCTATTCGTTAACATTAAGAATTTGACAGTTTGGATAGGGTGACAGAGCAGAACACTTACTTGAAGTCCCTATCAACAAGGACCCAAAACATTTTCCAAAATTTCAAATAATTCCAGCCATTATTTTTCAGTGGAAACTATTGTTATTACCTTGGGAAGCGAGGACATGAACTGCTCAATGAGGCAGATCACGAAACAAGGGATTTGGTTGGGAAAATGTTACCAACCGCAGAAAACAAGAATATGTTCTCTCTTTGCAAATATTAATAAATAATGAAGGGGACTTCCCTGGCGGTCCAGTGGTTAAGACTCTGCAGGGGGCATAGGGGGCACACGTTCGATCCCTGGTAGGGGAACTAAGATACTCCATGCCGCGCGACAAGGCTAAATAAATAAATAATGAAATTGGGTTTGATTTTTTAAAAATTAGCAGTTTTGCTTGCTAAATCTGCATTTACTGTACTCATTTTATCATCTCACTCCTATTCAAATCCTTTGTCTATGCCATTTCTATGATTCCTTGGAGAACAGTAAATGGCTTAGTTCCTGAAGCATGTACCTCAAGCTCTTTCATGAGAGCTGATTCACACAAAAATCAATGCAAATAGAAAAATGATGTCCATTTGGTTTACACCAGGTGGTGTACCTGATGTAATTTAATTAAGCTCTGACTTCTTTTAACCGCAAGGCCAGAAACCCAATGACTTATTTTCATACCTGCATTGGATCATCTGGAAAGGTTAGAATTTGACTCAGCGAGGGCCTATGCATTAAACTATAGTAATTTAAACCGATTACAAGGAAAAGGATGCTAAATTTTATGCAGCTTTTTCACTTTTCAGTCGTTACTTGCTTTGGTTTTCAGACCTGGACACACATCGTTAGAACCTCCTAGAACCAGCCAGATGCTTCCTTGTCGCAGGTGCTCATTTCTGCTGGTGGCACTGAGCAGTGATCAGTTAGTCCTGTCCTAGGCCTGGTCTGTTCCCTCTGCAGACCTTTGGTTAAGACACGCTCCCTCACAAGTTAGCCATCTAATGCCAAGTGGCTCTCTCGACAGTGGTCAGCTGGTTTGTCAAACATATTTATTTTGCCCTGAAGCCACATTTCTCATTAATTATTATAATCATCCTTTGAACCTGTTATATGATTCACCACTGAAGATGGCAGGGCTGTTTGCATGGCTCCTGCTGCCGGGGACCCCAGGTGGACCAGATGCCAGGCCAGCAGTTCTGTGCTCCTCCTCTGTCTAGTGCTCTTCACATTTGCGTTGGAAAGTCACGTTGAGATGATGTGAAGGCTTACGCACAGAGATATTTTTTTTGTTTTTCTCCCTGAAACAACTCATTACCCGAGTATCACTCTTTGTATTTGAAGGTAAACTTAAAAGCTTCCCTGCTTAAATATCTGAGCACTATGAAAGAAGTTCTCCAAGGCAAATTCCTTTTTGTTGTTGTCTATCGTTTTAAACGTTGGTTGTGTAGCTTAGTATTACCTAAGCAGTAAACTCTTTTTAAGATTTCATTGTTTTTCTTCTGAAATGGCGTGTTATAATGATCAGGGGATATAGAAAAGTTCTCCTGTAGAGTCTGATTTATTTTTTATTTATTTTTTTGCGGTACGCGGGCCTCTCACTGTTGTGGCCTCTCCCGTTGCGGAACACAGGCTCCGGACGCGCAGGCTCAGCAGCCATGGCTCACGGGCCCAGCCGCTCCGCGGCATGTGGGATCTTCCCAGACAGCGGCACGAACCCACGTCCCCTGCATCGGCAGGCGGACTCCCAACCACTGTGCCACCAGGGAAGCCCTGATTTATTTAAAACAAACAAACAAACAAACAAAAACCTCTTGAAATAAGGGCCTGGAATTATGAGAAATGTCCTACATTGATTAGCATAGCATTTTTGTACAGAAAAAATGATTAGTAAAACAGAAAACCTTATAATATTTAGATGTTATACAGTTAACAAATTAAATGGTTTTAAATAGCAATGACACTAAAGATGCATTAATAAGCAAATATGTGGTATGAACATATTTTATTAAACACAGAGGAGGAAGAACACCCCAAACAATAGAAACACATAGCCAGTAATGTTTATGCATGTTTAAACCTCTCGAGTTGATCTCAGTCATTACTGTTCTGGTTTTATGTACTATGCTTTTCTGCTGTTGTATTTTAAGCTTGTAGCAGTGGTACCTCAAAGGTAGCTACAATGATCCAATTTTCCCCTCCCCACAGAGGAGGATAACAGATTAATAAACGATACCGTATGACTGCATCTTATTCTGAATAAATGTAAACGTAGAAGTATTTCCATCAGAGCTTCTGCTTACAATATGGGTACCCTGATTGCACATTTTGGGCCAAGATGCTGGAAAGCTCAAGGCATAGGAATACCTAATAATACCAAGTTGGTATTAAAATAATCTGTGGAAAAATTGAAGTGTGGTTTGTTTAGAATACGTACAGCTTTGTTGCTTAGATTTTGTTTGAACGTACTCTGCACTTTTTTTATCCACTTACAGTTCACCAGTTTAACTTTTTTACACTATCGTTTAATATTAGCCCTGTCAGTCATCTCAGGGGTCCTGGGACCAAACCTACGCACAGAACTGAAAAAACTTTTTTAACTGATATTTTCAGCAAGTCCAATTTTACCCTTTATTAAATGATTCTTGGCTCTCTGACACCAGAAATATTTAGAGGGAGGAGTTTGGAAATGGTAGTTGTTACCTTGGGTTGGTGGTGTTTTTCCCTGAAAGAACAACAGCCCCTTAGCGTAAACCCCCTTCACCTATGGGAGACTACAGCAGTCTAGCAGAAGCCAACTTCAGGATCTGCAGAGGGGCCATAGAGGGCTGTTCACAGCTCACCAACCATACCACAGGCCCAGCCAATCACAGGGGAGAGCTGGGGTGTGAGGGACAGACCGTTGCATTTTCAGAAACAGGTAGGGCCCAAGTCACACTCGGAAATGTATGTCAAGGACATGTAAGTTCCAGGTAATACTTTTACTAAAAAGACCTGATAATCCGACATGTAGTTGGAGGTGGTAAGAAATGCAGAGAGAATTAGTTCTTAAAATTCTGTTTTCTTTGCTGTTAGTGTGCAAGTCTTTGGTAGGGAAACGCATGGGCTCAGTTTATAATTGTTGAATGAATGAATAATTAGAGAAAACTCTCATTTTGAAGGCAGAGGAAAACAAGCTGTGAGCCTATTATGCCTAATACCCTTGACATCAGATAGTGTACCTCTCAGATACAGTATTTGAAGATACCCGATAAATATCTTTTGAGTGAATAGAAAAAAGTGTTTCTTTTGTATAATGTTTACTGGAGAATCAGTAGGACTAAAGTATAGGTGACATGAATGTGAACACAAGGTTTGTTACATAAAATTTAACTTTCTACTTTTTCTCTTAACTGGTGCAATGGAAAGCACCGCGTACTTTGCCTGTGTTTTAGAGTCCAAGGAACAGTGAACATGTTAACTTCAGAAAGCACCAAGGTATTTTTCCAAAGTGCGATTTTGAGGGGTGGGCTAGCCTTGAACTTCTTGGTCCATTAGCTTGATTGATTCTATCTAGTTGGTCCTGGCTGGATTCCCAAAGATTATGATGGTTATAGCACTGTGAGCTTGTAAGGTTCTGGTTTGGGTGGCCGGAGGAGAAATGGACCCCTTGTTCCAGAGTACTGAATTACTACTGCTTGTGATGTTATTAGCCAGCAGTGATGAACTTTTTCTCATTGAAATTGCCCTGGGGGATTACCCAGTCCACTTTGAGGCAGCATGCTGTAGTCTTGAAGGAATAACCCTGGAGGTGGCTAAGCCAGTGTAACCGGTACTTTAACAGGTGTAACCATCCTCTTAGTTCCCTACATCAGAGGAAGTCCATAAATATTTGTTCACTTAAATTAAAGCAAGGACCAGGCCAAATTTAACAAGAAAATTGATGTGATTGATTGACCAAATCAGAAAGCACAAATAAAGAACCAAGGTACGTCTTTGGATGCATCCCACAAACACAATTCTTTTGATAAATGTTTGTTGAATAAGTTATCCAGCCTGCCCAAGAGTGGAAATTATACATTTTATTTGTCCTGAATCAGAGCCAATCACAATAGTATTATTTAAAATGACAAGTTAGAGGAAAAGGACTGCAGACCATGTGACAGAAATTATATTCACTTGTGTTAACAGTGCTCTCTTAATTAACAAAGTTAATTTAGTGTGGATTATTTGCATACTTTTATAGGAATTGTATTAAAACTAAATTTGTGACATAAATTACCATTTGAGTAGTGAGGAAATCTGTAGTGTTAAATCCATAATAGACAACTATGTAACATCTCTATATATAAAATCTTTGAAAGAAAATTCAGATACTAAAATATCTCCTCTTAACCAATTTGAACATTTATGTATATATGTACATATGAACACATGAAATGCACAGGCAAAGCTTTACAGAGAAAACAGCACTCTGGTTAAATCTAAAGCTTGTTCTTCATCTAAAAACATCTTGTTTTGGTTGGTATGACTGTCTAGTGTCATTAAAGTTCAGCTGGATCTTGTGGCTTTGGAACTTATATCTGGTAGGGAAAGGTAAGCTCCTACCAAACTAGTACAAATCAGACAAGGTAAATAAGTTGTTCTTGGCCACAGTAAATCAAATATATTATAGAAAATAAAAGTACTCTCTAAACAGGGCCTCATTCTTAGGAGGAATATAACTTTGCAGAGTAGATTTTTCCCTTTTTCACTCTGGAGGTGAAAAAGTAACTTTCCTTTTTTGTAAAGCAGTTTTTTCTCATAATTTTAGTACCTTTTAATGCCTATTTTTAAATGGTTTGGAAGTCTTTTAAGCATAACATGTAAAGTTATTTTAAGAAATTATGTGGAACAATAGGAAGGGGATATATTTTTAGTAAAAAAGGTATAATAATAATGAATATTAAAGTACTTTCTCCTGTACTTCTTAGAGTATGTATAAGTCAGTAACATCACAGTCATCCTTAAAGACCTCTTTTTCCTACAGA
This sequence comes from Delphinapterus leucas, assembly GCF_059928025.1. NCBI lineage: Eukaryota > Metazoa > Chordata > Mammalia > Artiodactyla > Monodontidae > Delphinapterus > Delphinapterus leucas. Next base: position 10,956,590 of record NC_143144.1, read on the forward strand.
AAAAAAGGGCAGCCTCCTTGGCATAATGTTCTGTACCTCCCGTGATGTTACCCTGATCTAATTTTATGGCTCCTGTTTAGTTTCTCTGCGACCCAGCACTGCAATCCCATGGTCCCTTCCTCTTTCTTAATACCCTGGAGTTGTTTCCTATGACACCTTTACTCACCTGGATCGGGGAACCCATCTGGCTTCTCAAATTTAGCTCAGGTTGTAGCTTCATAGAAGAGGGAGCCCTTAACCTGGGTTTAAAGCAGTCGACGAGGTGGAAAAGACTACAGAGGGAAGGAGTATTGTGTTCTAAGACAGAGCAGTAAGAAAGGTCGGGGCAGGGAAAGTGTGTCTGTCTGGAGCACAAGGGATTTGGGGGCGAGGCTAGAAAGGGCTGAGACTAAAATCCTCTATGTGTGTACTACTCACTGTTGTCCCCAAAACAACAGCACCTGGGTCATCTGGAAAATTTTTGAAATGAAACATCTCTGTGTTTACTCCAGACCTACTGGATCAGAATCTTGGGGGTAGGCCCAGGGTTCTGTGTTTTAACAAGCTCTCCAGGTGATTTGTAAGTATGCTAGAATTTGAGAAGCATTCCGCTATCTCATATAAAGGAATTTGGACGCATTTTCTATGAACAGTTGGAAGATATGAAAGGTTTTTAAGCCTGAAGATGATTTGATGAATTTTCTGTTTAAGAACACTCATTCACTGAAGAAGTATTTATTTAGTCCTTACTATGTGCCAGGCATTTTGCAAGGAATCTGGTATACCACGATGCCCAAAGTACCGTAGCCCCTGCTCGATGCGGACCACAGTGTAATGGGAAATACAGACAACAAATAACTGGGAATCAAAAATTACGAATTATGGTATTTACTGAACTCGAGTTCATTCTTTAAGAACTAGATCAACTGCTAGCCCCCTCCCCCCACAGGAGGTGGTTTTCTTGGTAGCTTTGTCCCGATTTAAGCATTCTTTCCACAGCACTTTGCTCATCTGCAGTAGCTCTTCTTTTATTTTTTCCCATTAAACTTTTCCATGAGAACAAGAGAGCATTTTATGGACTTAGTTAAATTTACTCTTTTTTTCCTTGTTGACCCTTTCTCTGCTCTCTGCAGACCGCTCAAGGTGGTGGCCACCGAACGCTCCTCTATGGACATGCCATATTGCTGCGTCATTCCTACAGCGGCATGGTGAGTACCCGTGTAGACTGCATCTCCCCTGTGGTCATGCTGATCCATTTGTGCATATGTGGTCAGGAAATGTTTGGTAATCCCATTTCATTGATGGCTTTAACAAGCTTGGTTGTATGTATTTTTGAATATCTTTATATCCTGCTTAGTTTTCTCATTTATAAGATGACAGCTTAGAGGACCTTTAAGGTCCTTCAGTTCTGTCATTATGTGACTTCTATTTTTCGTATCTTACTTTTGAAAGACTAGGTTTAGGAGGAGAGAGGTGTTAAGAGTCAAGTAAGAAATAGTTCTCATTTCTGATTTTATTTCAAACCGTTTATTTATTAGAGAATTAAAGCATCCTTACTGAAAAATAGTATAAAAAACTGCCTACGAGTCCCACCTTCAACTCTCCACTAACTTCTTTTCCTTCTTAACTAGTTGTTCTCTTTGTTTTTCCATATCAGCTCCTCTTGCAACCAGTTATCCATTTATCCACTGGGTTCCTCTCAGGCACAATTTACTCATTCTCATTTATATATGCGTGTGTGTGCGTGTGTGTGTGTAAAATATGTATAAAGTAAATATTCCATTCTTTTAAAAGCTTTATTAAGTTATAAAAACACTACATATTCATTCTGTAAGATTTGGAAATTACAGAAGAAAAAAATCTTCATGATCACGCCAATGAGAGAAAACTGTTGGGGACTTTTTAAAAATTTTCAATCTTTGCTGTCGTTAAAATTTTTTTAATATAATTGAGATCTTGTTATATAACCAAATTTATATCCAGATTTTTTTTACATATTATCACAGTATAAGTATTATCCATATTATTTAAATTTTTCATCAAGCTTATTTTAGTAACTACACAATAGTCCAATACCTGGAAGTATAAAATAATCATTTCTTTTAAGAAGGAGATAATTCCCAAAATGTGTAAACTGTTCCTGAGCAAAAGCTTAAACATAGCCTCAATATCAATACCAAAAAAACCCATCAATTTTCATCATCATGAATATTGATGTGAAAAATCTGGTTAATGGAATTGAAAATTATAGGAAGAGAAGTAGAGGAAAAGTATAGATGTGATTTTAATAATGACTTAATATCATTTATGTTAATGTGCTACATCACATTAGTAGGTCAAATGAGAAAAACTGTGACCATCTTAACAGGTGCTGAAACAGGTTTTTAATAAAAATACCAATTCCTAATAAAAACTAAGCATTGATGATTATTTTCTCAATGATAAAGAAAATATTTATGTCAAATCAATGACCTCATACTTAATTGTCGAACACTGAATCCATTCTTGAGAAACCTAAAAGAAAAAAAAACTCCCAAGAATATGCTAGCTATCTAACATTTTTCTGGAAATCTTGGCTGACTTAGTAAGATATGAAATAAAATAAAGGAGAGCACTTTAAGTGGCTGGATAGAAGACAAATATATAAAAACAACCTTTTTGCATATAGCACTCACACATTAGAACTTCATGGAAGGAATTCCACTTTCAATAGCAATCAAAACACATAAAATAATAAATATGAGAGTCAGTTTTCAGAAAAATACCCTTGATACATAGTAGATGGGTAAGAGCCTGAACTTGGTTGGTAGATCTGGGTTCAGGCTCACTTTCCTGTATGCTGTACAGCCTTGGATACCTTGCCAAACTTCTTTAAGCCTGTAATTGCTTAAATTTTATCCATTCAGTCAATATATATTATTTAGCACCTCCTGTGTGCTAGATATAGTAGTAAATAAGACCAAGTCTTTACCCTTAACAGAATGTAATTAACATTTAGTGAAATAATTATAGTGTGTGCCTCACAGTTGCTGTGAACGTTGGAAGAGGAGAGAATGTACGCTAACAGTTGCAGTGCCTGGTACTGTAATATTACTGAGAAATATTGCAGAAGACTTTAATAGAGATCACTGAGTTTTTACCTGGGAAATCAGTATTATAACGCTTACTTTTTCTCAAATAAAGGCTGATATTTAATATGCTTAGATCTAAGGTCTGTAACCCTCGGGGGCCACCATGGGCTGCCTGTCTTGAGGTCAGACTCATACTCCTGACTAGCTAGGAAAATGTCTGGGGACCCTTGAAGCCTTGTTTCTGTAACTTGGGAGGTCAGTGGTTTGCACTCAAGAGACAGAGGCTCCAGGTCAGTTGATTTTTACATCCTCACGGCACCGAATTCCATGTAACGTGCCAGCGCATCTGTCCCCAATCCGTGTATCACCTGCCTCCTTATGCTCACAGACATCCCCTGAGCTGGGTGAACCCTATTCCATCATAGGGGTTTTCTAGGCTTCTCATTACTTGTTCCATGATTCTGGGACGTCTGTGCTTGCTCAGTCCCCAGCATTGTCCCTGAGTCCTGTTTGCAGGGCTCCTGTTCTTTCCGGCACTGCACTTGGTTGGTGTAGATGGCAGTGTATTTTGAGCTCATACCACACTCATCTTTGTGTTCTCATTCTTGCAACACTTAATGAGGATTTCGAGGTCGGGGTGGGGAAAGAGGAGTTGCCCTGAAAAATTATCCTAAATTTTATGTCCAAGAATATATAGTTAGGAAAACTTAAGAGGGAGAGAAAGAAATCAGGAGATGGTGGTGTTGGAAGAGTTCCATTCCTCCTAGGGAAACACACATTGGTATACACGTGACAAGCCCTCACTGCAGTGAAGCGACAGGCTACACACACACAACGTTTGAAATTCAATTCTGGATAAATTTCAGAGAGTTAAAATTTTAAAAATGAAAACAAAACTAGAAGGTAGAAGTGAATAGTGTTCAAATTTCTGCTTGGGAGAAAGATTTCCAACTGACAGATCAGGTTGCCCTTTTGCTTATGATTGTGAATATCAGATGAAGTGAGAGATGTACAGACATATCCCCAATTACTTGTCTTCTTTTACCGACAGGACATATTTCTGCAGTCTTTCTGTGAGGGGGAAGAAAACCACATTTCCTCTACAGCATTGTTCCTCATTTAGGCTGTGTAAGTGCTCAGAATTAGACTTGGAATGGACAATAAATGTTTAGTGACAGCTACTGATTCTGTGTCTTTTAGTATCTGTGCTGCCTGTCCACCTCTCGGTCTTCAACTGATAAACTGGCCTTTGATGTTGGCTTGCAAGAGGACACAACAGGTGAGCACCTTGGTCCGTGATGAAGCTGCACTCAGATCGTGGCAGGGATTGGATTGGGAGACGTCTTGAGACACGATGGAAGATAAACTCGTTGAATATTCTGGAAGATAAACTGGTTGAATATTCTTAGGGGCGGATTCAGGAAAAAAACAAATGACTAGGAAAGGTTTTAATAGAAGGAGGAAATGTACATTGTTTCTACTGGTGGGTCATCCCCACATAATTAGCTTGATGTGCAAACTAGACTTCAAACCTTATTCTTTTGTTGGAGTTGGGTAGGAAAACAGTACTTATGCTCTGCTGATTGTTAACCATATTACTGTGCTCTGATTAGTTTGTAAAGTATTATTAATGCATATCTTTTCTACCTTTCAGCTTGCATCTTAAAATATTTTTAAGTGTACACATGTAACATTGTCAATGTCAACATTCAAACAGAAAAGTAGCAAATGAAAGCCTCCTTCATTTCCCTGTCCACAGGTCATCATGCTCCATATCTATGTATTTACATATTTTTGAAACAAAAAACATATATTAACACATTTATACTTTTGGAGACTCCAGATAGGAAAGTATAGGCTTTATTTGTGTTTTTATTCTTAATGCTTTGAGAACTTTACACTTTATACACCTCTGTACAATTTGATGGCTTTATCTTTTACAATGAGCATGCCCGATTTTGGAATTAAAAATAAATAAGAGACCAACTAGAAAAAAGAATGGAAGGAAATAGACCGACTCATTAAGTTGTTGCTTTTATGGGTGGGATCAAGTTCACACATGCCCTCCTTTTTAAAATACTTTCCCATACTCTAAAAGTTTCACTGATAACAAATGGATAAACATAAAGTTCTGTTTACCAACCTAATTAACTTTTTAATGGACCAACACATCACCTCGTACAAGAAATTCCAAGAATCCCAGACACCAAAAAGATAAATGTGTTCTTCTCATGCTTATTTCATTTTCTATAGGCTCCATCATTCCTCTGTATTTTGGCTAGTAGTTTTAGTTTTCTCATTGTAATTAATTTACTTCAGCACATACTTACATGAAAAAAAAATCTTCAGTCCTCTCTCTCAAGAGAAGTAAAAGACATGCACGATCTATAACTTGTTTCCATACATTGAGATGATTATATAATAGTGAAACCCACCGAACAAGGCAGTCTTTCACCCTACACCCATATGCTGCTCTTTTTTCCCCATAGGTCTCTACTTCTTCTGAATTACTGAACTATTTACTATATTTATCATTTGTTGTGTGCCTGCCTTGATCAGAATGAAACTCACAAGGCAGATAATTTTTTCTTCCTTATTTGTTGAGGTATCCCCAGCTACTAAAGCAATGATTGACAAATAGTGTGTGCTTTATCAATGTTTGAGTGAATGAATGAAAAACTCCCTACAACTCTAAAAATGTGAGTTGAGTGGATGAAGATAAGGAATTCTGCAACATGACGTTCAAGTAAGAATATGGCTTGTGTAAGAAAAGCAGCTCAGGGCATAGATTACATATTGCCTGTTAAGTATGCTTAAGAAGTGTTATTTGCTGACTCATTTATGCAAAATGAATTGTTATTGAATGCCTACAGAATGCTAGTAGGAGCTGGGGAAACCCCAGTAAACAAAACATACAAACGCTCTGCTATCATGGAGTTTACATTTTGGCATTGGGCAATTAGTAAAGAAGCAAAAAAAAAAAGTTTTATGGAGAAATAATAAAGCTGGGCACAGAGAATGATAATTGTTAGATAACAGATATCACTAAAATTATTCCCATTTTGCGGTAGAACTTAAAGGTTTCAAAAGGATTGAAAAATTGTGTGCTTATGTTTATATCCTAGGTGATGAGACTGAAGTATGGTTATATGGTTCATGAGGCGTATGCTTGACTTGTTCTACAAGAAATTATTTGACTTTATGTATACGCAGATATTTTTATAATGTATCCCAGAAAATTCTGTAGGATTCTCTACTATTTTACTCCTAGATTAATAGAAACTACCACATTTTAAAATGACACAATATTGTAAAATAAGGCACAGAATAGTAAAACTTAGGGGACAATATTTTGTACCTATTTTGCATCAGCATCCCCCCAAAAGTAAAGGTTTTTAAAATTGTTACAATGCAACTGTCATGTCACAAAAACCCACATCCTTTTGAAAATCAAGTGGCAAACTAGATGTTAATAGGAGAGAGCAATGTGAGCAGTGTAACAACATGTGATTGTGTAAGGAGTGAAGTTGGATCAGCGTGGCTGGTGAAATTGGCCTTGTCTTAGCATAAATAAACATCCTTTTAAAGCAATTCTTAGTGGGGGAAAGAGACACCAAACTTCCCCTAATGTCACAGCCAGTTTCTATGAGAAGAGTCTTTTCATGTCAGTATGTCTTCCTCCCTCCCCTCTCCCTCTTTCTTTCTTCCTTCCCCTTTCTTTCCTTTCTTTCTAATTTTTATTGGGATATAGTTGATTCACAATGTTCTGTTAGTTTCTGCTGTACAGCAAAGTGAATCATATACATATACCCACTATTTTTTTAGATTCTAAGCTAATTTGGCCTAATTCTTTTTGATTTTCGTGGTCTAAGAGATGAATTTGCATTCTATTTCAAATTTCTGACATTTGTGTGAACAGGACAGTTTCATTTTAAGAAGACTGATTTTGAGGACTTCATTTCCCTCTTGTATTTTGGAGTCACTGGCAAAGAACATCGAGTTTGAGGCATTTCTTTGTGTTTCACATTTCAATCATTGTTCAGGTGAAGCTTGTTGGTGGACCATCCATCCTGCCTCCAAGCAGCGCTCAGAAGGAGAAAAAGTACGGGTTGGAGATGACCTCATCTTAGTTAGTGTGTCCTCCGAAAGGTACTTGGTAAGTGTGCAAAGGCGGATCATGTAGTTGGTGATATGATAAGTGACAAGTCCATAGAATGATCTTTTTAAAGCTGAAATTGCAAATTATCTAGGGAAATTGCTTAGAAACAAGCCTGTATCTCTATTTGATGAATTATACATAACTCCCTAAGTAGAAGAATGATGTGACATGTGTGGAAGTGTGGCTTACCAGGATTATTTAGACAGGCTTCCCTCGTGCCCTTGATATGTAAGTTCGTGACATCGATAGTGCCTGTTCGTGGATTATTTTATTAACAGCATGTAAATGCAGTCCAATCAGGAATTTGAAATTCCATGGACTTTATTTTGCGCCCAATGAGAAGGCTATATTAATGAGGCTGTGATGACCTATTTTGATATTTATGAAAACAGATTATTATGTGAGAAAGACTTGTCATGCTAAGAAAGGAAAAATAAAATAAAAAAACGGTTAAATTCCCTCACCGACATTGCATTGTTTCAAAGGGAAAGGGCTAGAAATGGGAGATTGAAGAAAGAAGTGTATGCTTAATCATTGAAGTTTTTTTTTACTCTTGTGGTGAGGCCAATATCTATTTAACTTCTGTAGTAAATTATATTTTTGCTAAAGAATAATCACATGCAGAATTTCGCAGAATATTGAAATCAATGGAAGTGTGAAGGGTGTCGGTGAAAATATTCTTTCTATTTTAAGGTTGAGAATGCAAACAAATATAAAATATGGTATTATAAACTTTACATGAATATCCACATTAAAAAAATCCCAGACATCATAACGGATGTTGATTGAAACAAAAATCAGAACTAGAGCATCATTGCAGTTAAGCTATGCTAGTTTATAGAAAGTGTATTCCTACTGCCTTAAATCAACATATTATTTGTGTGTAGTTGATTTAGAATTAAGTAAGTAGTTGGTACCCTTGGGCTCTGTGAACGTGGAAATAAGGTGGGTCTGGGGGTGCTTCAAGTCAGTTTTTGCTTACCAACACAATTCCAATTTTGAAACATTTCTAGGAAGAAGGGTGTGGTTTTACTTGTTTGAGGGAAGAGGTAATGATGAAGACAGGGAAGTGGTGAAACAGGGCCTTGTGTAACTGACAGGAACTATTAAATTAAATGGAACATCTAATGGTGCAGAGCTAAAGGGAGGCTTGGAGCATCTCTCCCCTCTTGTCTCTTAAGCATTGTAGGTGGAATCAGGCACCACGCACATTTCTAGGACAATCCAAGGTGTCAGCTCGTCAAATAAGCATTTATTGAGCCCTTGCTGTGTGCCTGTGCTGTATATGTGAAGGTGATGTATTTTGATCGGGAGATAGACATTTCGAGTTGTAGTTTTACTTGGAAACCAATAGGAGTAATAAAAATAATTCATGCATGCTTCTTAGTATATAAATTCTACACATATCTTATTTTGATTTGGACAGAACTATGCATGTTTTTGCTGTATCACTTGTTCTTTCCACTACACAGCAGAGTTTATTTGACAGGATGGTATCATTATGCACAGAAGGAGGAGAAAATTCAGAATCTCACTGAGGCCAGAGCTTATAGCATCAGTTCTACCAGCGAATTCCTGAGTCACTTAATTCTCTGAATTCTGGCTTCCGCACTTGCAAAATGGTGCTGATTCTCCTTAGCACCACAGTTACCGTGATGAAGCAATGAGATGATGGATTTTGAAGATGCTTTGAATTAAAGAACACTATACAAACATTGGCAGTAATTGTAATGCCTGAGGTGCCCCTTCTGTTACTTAGGGAAATAAGTAAACCTCATGATTAATTACATTCACAGATAATTTTCAAGCTACATTTTTTTTTTTTTTTTTTTTTTTTTTTGCGGTACACGGGCCTCTCACTGTTGTGGCCTCTCCCGTTGCGGAGCACAGGCTCCGGATGTGCAGGCTCAGCGGCCATGGCTCACGCGCCCAGCCGCTCTGCGGCATGTGGGATCTTCCCGGACCGGAGCACGAACCCGCGTCCCCTGCATCGGCAGGCTGACTCTCAACCACTGCGCCACCAGGGAAGCCCTCAAGCTACATTTTAGCCAACTTATTTAAGTTCCTTTTCTGATACCCTTTTATATAGAGCTCCAGATAGTTAGCCAACCAGATTGTTAAAATTTCACTTTTATTTGATGATGAAGTCAGTGAGTTTAGTGATCATCTGTATAGACCTAGCATACAGTAGAAACCACAGGAATGACCAAGGACAGATTACACATGGCTTCCAGCCTCAAAAAAAATAGTGGAAAAAACAAACCAAACACATGGAACTGTAGGAGAGTATCGTGAGACAGTAACTAAGTGTTAGGGTTTAGGTTAGAGATGCTGAAGGATGTTTCTATGGGTGTAGGGATAGCTAATTATTACCTCACATTTCCACTGTGAGTCATTAGTAGTGAGAATACAGAGTATTATGTTCACGGATTCAAGGACCTACATGGTACTTAGAAGGATCTGGAGGAAGTGAAAGGGCAAAAAGCGAGGCAGTAAAAGACATTGGACTAAACAGCGGCAGCTGGAATAATCCTCGTACTGAAGCTGAATAACTGAAAATTGGGCATATATACATATATATATAGTTTATTGGTACGGAGCCTGCTAAGCATGAGCCTGGGCCAATCATATAACCTCTTCAAACCCTCAGTTTCTTCATCTGCAGTATGGGGGTAATAGCCTCGTTCACAGGGATATTAAGAGGATTGAATGCTTAATCCAGACAAGACTCTTAGCTCTATGAATGGCACATATAAAAATTGCTTAGTGAATTGTTATCACAATTTACCCAGGAGATTTGTGCCTATTAAGAACTGTAGATATTTAACCAGAAGAGGAGAAAGTTGGGAAGTGAGAAGTGAAGAGACAGTTACAGTTGATTTTAAGTAAAGGACTATCATGTGAAAGCCAGATTCATATTCTGAGAAGATGCTGACATGGTTAAATAAGAAATACGGCCGAAAACACATCCGTTAAAACTAACTACTAAAAGTAAACACGTCCTGTCATTGACTTTGTAACTTTTCATTTGTTAGTGTCTATTGGCCTTTGATCTAATATCTCTTCAGGAACAGTGATGGTTAAGCTATGTTTGAACTATAATTGTGCATTTGCTGCTCTAATCAAGCTTACAACTATTGGGATGCTAAATTGATTAAAACGGATTGAAGGATTGATTTTCACTCTGTCCTCTGCGGAGGTGTCCTGTGGACTGTGCTGGGCTCCCGGAGCCCAGGCTCCACCTAGGATGCTCTGCCCTTTTCTGCTTTATGTGATGAACTTTGTACATGATTTCTCAGGAATAAAGGGTTTTATCTCCAGACAAGGTTGTAAGCCACTCATCCAAATAATGTCTTTTCTAATCTTGCTGTTTCATATTCTAATATGAAATGATATTCTAATCCTCTTTTCAGGAATATCTAAGAGGAAGAAAAATTCCTTTGACCCATTGGAACGACTTATTTTTTTCTTTTAAAGGAGGCTTTATCAAAGCAGCTTAAATATAAGAGAAAGATACAATTTAAAAGGAAATTTGGTCAAATAGATATTACTGTGAATCTCTTTCAGACTAAACAAAATAAGGTAAAGCACGCAAAATAATTTTTACTTGTGTTAGAAAGATATAAAAATCACCATGGTATGCACAAGAGTTTTCAACCCATGGATTGGATTTCTCTCATTTGAAACATTGATTTTTGAATAATTTTCTCTGTCACCTATAGAAACGGACAGATTTTTTAAAAAAAATTTATTGGAGTATAGTTAATTTACAATGTTGTGTTAGTTTCAGGTGTATACCATAGTGAATCAGTTGTACATATACATATATCCACTCTTTTTTAGATTCTTTTCCCATATAGGTTATTACAGAGTATTGAGTAGAGGTCCCTGTGCTATACAGTAGCAGACAGATTTTTAAAATCCATGAAAACATTACCAAACAACTGTCTAAAAGTAAATTAGGAAAAGCAAAACCCCACAATCTAAAAAGTGATGAAAAATGCTTAAAAGAAAGCTACTCTAGGGCTCAGAAAAATTTACTTCTCTCATACCCACCTCTGAATTTCCAATAAATGCTAGGTGTTCTGATTGCATAGTAAGTTACCGAACTCCCTCAAGTTGCTTAAAAATATTGATAGCTAAAAAGACAGTGATCATAAATATTTTCAAGGTCTTCATCGTATCAATCATTTATTTATTTATTTATTTAAACATCTTTATTGCAGTATAATTGCTTTACAATGGTGTGTTAGTTTCTGCTGTATAACAAAGTGAATCAGTTATACATATATATATGTTCCCATATCTCTTCCCTCTTAAGTCTCCCTCCCTCCCACTCTCTCTATCCCACCCCTCTAGGTGGTCACAAACCACCGAGCTGATCTCCCTGTGCTATGCGGCTGCTTCCCACTAGCTATCTACTTTACGTTTGGTAGTGTATATATGTCCATGCCACTCTCTCACTTTGTCACAGCTTACCCTTCCCCCTCCCCATATCCTCAAGTCCATGCTCTATATTAGGTCTGTGTCTTTATTGCCGTCTTACCCCTAGGTTCTTCATGACCTTTTTCTTTTTTTTTTTTCTTAGATTGCATCCAATTTATTTTTTATTTATTTACCTTGAGCTTTTTTTTTTTTTTTCTCTCTGTGGCTCAGGTGATGGAATCATAGACTGTTCCATTTGGAAAGAGCATCTATTCTGTGTCCCTCGTTTTTTTCTCAGAATAAAAAAGTGAAGTCTGAGGGGTGATGTATCTTGTTTACTTGTTTTCCCTGTCACTGGAGGATCATTTTTCTAGTGTGTTGCATCACCAGGGCCAAGTGCCTGACAATATGAGAGAAATAAATGAGTGAATAAATGCATCAGATAAGGGTTGAATTCGGATATTCTTAGAAATTCTTGTGCCTTGGACCTTTCGGACAGTCGGAGAAAGCTTACTGACTCTTTGTTTCATTATCTTTTAAAATGTATAAAATATATACACTGGATTACAAAGGAAACTAAAAGTATCAAAGTGGAGTCCAGGTTGAGAACTCCTGGGAGGTGATTTATAATATCTTTTCTATTCCTGAGATTTCGTGCTTCTATCATATAAAGCCTTGTTACTCAAAATATGCTTCTTGAACCAGTGGCCTTGGTTGGCCCCCCCTTCACACCTCCTGAATTCAAATTTGCCTTTTTTTTGACAAGATCCTCAGATGATTTGTGTGTCCATGAGAACTTGAGAGTCACTAACATGAGAATCAAGGTGATAGGAGAGAGCAGATCACTCCCCAAAGTGCCTGCAGTGCTCCTGGTGGGTATGTAAATTTTAGAGCAGTTACATATTTCAGCCTAAGGCCAGCTTTGCTTTCAACCTCTGACAACATCTGTTTGGGCTTTAAGGATAACCCATCTTAGTTAGTGTCAGTAACTGAAATTGTTACTGCATTCTGAATATTTACCATCACAAGCCTGTGTGATTCTTACTCAGATTTCCCTTTGTTGCTTAAGCGGCAAAATTAAATAGAAGCGTCCAAAATAGTTATGCCTAGAGAATATTTTCTTGAGAAGAGTGGACATGATTTAGATAACTTTAAATGGTTAGATAACTTTAATATGATCTTAAGGACATTTTTTTTTTACTTTCTCCAACAGACTGAAATTTTCCTTTTTTTATGGTTATATTTATTGTGTACCTTTAGGCTTAGATATGATTTGAAGATTGCATTTTCGTCTTTCCCCCCTTCCCATTGTTTTTTCACTGCAGTAGCTCCTTATTGCCTATAAGGTCCTTGATCTGACACCTGCTTTGTCTGCAGGCCTATCTCTCACTCTCTTTCTAAGTATATGCTGTAAGCCCCAAAGATGAAACTCTCTGCTGTGCTGTATGTTCCCGTGTCTCTGCCCCTTTGGGTACCATTTCCCTTATTAGAGCCTACAGCACCAAAAAAGCCCAGGTCACTTACAATTACAAGGTTTCTGGTGTATTAAGAATGAAAATCTCCAAAGTAGTTTATACAAGTTTTGGTATTTTTAAAAAAATATTTACACTTAGCGCATTAACATTATTAATACACATACGCAAATTCATTGTATGTACAAACTTTTGGAGACAGCATCTCTTAAGTATATAAATGTGACGCTCAGGCCAAATGATCCTACTGGCTCTTCAAATGCCTCGTCCCACATGGTACCCTGTCTCTCCTGTGGAAATACCACCTGTCCTGAAGCCCAATGAACTGTGTTCCAGTTAGGCTGGTCCAAGTGTTCTTTTCTCTCAATTCCTGTAGCACTTTGATTACAATTCAGCTAATATTTTCAAAACACTGACTCACAGCATTTTGTGGATATATTTTACTTACCTTTCTAGCTTACGAGCACCCTCACGGTGGGGAATGTGTTCTATTAATGTTTAGCACAATGCTTTATACATAGTATATTCAATGAACAAGGATGAATGAACGAATCTATTTATCGTAATATGGCATGAGCTTTCACTTGAATTCAAGAGTAAAAATATAAGCATTGGTATTTGGAATCGTCTTCTGATGGTTTGATAAAATCCATATGGTTTTACAGGTTTCTTTTTTTTACTTTTTTTTTTTGGTGTGTATGTGCTGTTATTTTGGCTCAGGTCATTGAAATAGGAACATTTATGGAATAACTTAAAATATGTTTTTAAAGTTTACGCTACTTTGATTTTAAATATTTGATTCACTTCTGCACATACTTCTTTATTGAGTAACCCTGCTAGATGCTAGGGATACAGTTGTGAGCCCGTGTCAGCTTACAAGAGGGAGAATGAAAAATACACTAAATGATCCCACTGTGATAAGGGCTATGAAGAAAAATATATTTTTCTTGTTTGTGGAAGCAGATGGCATATGATTTATTTGTAAATAGTTAAAGAGTTTTAATATATTAGGGAAGAAATTAATTCAATAAAGACATCTTAGCCGGATTTTTGCATAAGAATGACAGGTCCAGGTGGAAAGGAGGTCGTAAAAAGACAGCTGGTTGAGATGGGAGAGGGGTAAGCAGGTTATTGCTAAACGTGAAGCATCCACTTTTAATCTTATAGATTGGAAAATTGCTGATAAGATAATTACATATATGGCAGATGTCACAAATGTCTTGGGTTTTGTTTTTAAGAGAAAGAAAACGAATGCCTACCTATGCTGGTGACATGAGATTAGTATATTTAGGCAGAAGAGACCTTTGGATGTTGAAAGGCTCGTGGCATATACCAGTGTGCCTCTGCATGCCGTCACTGCTGTTTGTCTAACTAGGAAGGTCAGATATCTGGGAAAGTTCTAGTGCAATTGAAGTCTTTAAAAGCTTAGGCTGGGGCTTCCCTGGTGGTGCAGTGGTTGAGAGTCCGCCTGCTGATGCAGGGGACACGGGTTCGTGCCCCGGTCCGGGAGGATCCCACATGCTGTGGAGCGGCTGGGCCCGTGAGCCATGGCCGCTGAGCCTGCGCGTCCGGAGCCTGTGCTCCGCAGCGGGAGAGGCCACAACGGTGAGAGGCCCGCGTACCGCAAAAAAAAAAAAAAAAAAAAAAGCTTAGGCCGTCATCAGCGTTGGAAAGTGTTGTAGGAACATTCTAGGAATATTGGTGATGTTTACTCAGATGACTGCAAGAAAAAAGGTGGTTGTTCTTTGCATGTTTGAAATTCTAGCAGCAGCCAGGTAATGGTTAGTGAAATAAGCAAGTCCTTTGTCTGTACTCATAATTTTGTTTTTCTTTACTTATCATTTCAGAACTCATCAATGATGGCTCTCAAAGGTGTGAAATACGATGTTCTTTTAATACATTTGACTTAAGAAGGAACATCTGAAATTTGTAGTGTCTGAATTTTGAAGGACATGTATTGTCTTGGTTTTTGATACCTATTAGGGAATATTGCCATCTAATGGCTATTACATCAGATTGTAGATAAAAGTTCCTGAAGGACCCCATGAAACTAACACATTAGTCCAGTAGGTTTAACCTACTTCATTGTCAACACACTGTCACAATGTGATATGTAAAAACTTAATTATAATTTTAATGGCAAGGGTCTACTATCTGTACAAATTTGCCCATCAATAAGCCTTTAAAACAAAATAGTCTGTTTTCACAAATAAATCTATTTTGTTTGTGTTTTCGGATTAGTGGCTTAAGTAGTAACTCTTAGAAGGAAGCTGAAAAATACCTAAAGTCAAATATAAACTCCAATTTTTTTCCTACTAGTCTCTTCATTTTTGAGTGATGGGATTGCAACGGAGGCTATCTGTGGACAGTCCCACGTTGGCAGCGTTCAGTTTGAGTTTCCAGAAGCACTTCCGTGTTGAGACTTACCCAGAGCCTGTAGTGATGGCCTTCTTTTGCTTCTAATGCAGCACTTGTCTTATGGCAACGGCAGCCTGCACGTGGACGCCGCTTTCCAGCAGACCCTCTGGAGCGTGGCCCCAATCAGCTCAGGAAGTGAAGCAGCCCAAGGTAAGAGCTCCACTTCCATTAGGGGGCTGGTCCCCGATGCAGAGTTGGCAGTCATCTTTGGGATTGTGATAATGAGTAAATTCATTAGAGCTGTTGGTGTCAAAATGTTCTGTAATGCAGATACATAACATTTAAGAAACTCATTTGAATTGCTATTTAAAAGTGAAGTTTGTGTGAAGGTTTATCTCCTCTTATTTTTATGCTGCCGTCAGCTTTAGTTTATTTTTGTGTGTGTTTTACATGCTAGCTTTCTAGGGGTGATTTTCTCCAGTGTTTTGGCCTCAGGGTATTGCTTAGTCAGGCTACTGTCAAGATTTCTCATCTTCCAGGGTGTGTGACTTAGAACTGGATCACAGCAGTGCTTGTACATCAGGGTTTTTTCCCAGGAAATATCTGTGTGTTCTGGTTGTTCTCGCTTATGTAAGTTCAAATCTGAGCCTATCCAGGCTTGCATGTTTAGTGGAGGGTTTTATGAGGGTGAGGTCATGTATAATCGTGGGAACATCACTAACTGTGGGACTTGGGAACCCAGGGCTCAGAGGTGGCAGGCAGGTGGCACCATGCATCTCTGTGATTTTGGCCAGGTACTTAAGCCTTGCTGGACTCCTGTGTCTCTGTCTAGGAAAATAGGAGATTGGAGCCAATGACCTGTTCAGCTGTCAACATCTGATGATGACAGCTCAAATGTGACTGCGTTTCAATCCTTCTAGGGTATCTGATTGGTGGTGACGTCCTCAGGTTGCTTCATGGACACATGGATGAATGCCTCACGGTCCCTTCGGGAGAACATGGTGAAGAGCAGCGAAGGTTGGTACCTGAGCCCAGCGCCTTGAGCCTTGCGTTTTCTTGTTTTGATATAAGTTTTGTAAATTAAGGATTTGCCTGTTCAGGCCATTAGCATAAGAGAAAGTGGGCCACTGTCATTCATCTGTCCACTGAAGCGATCCATTGCTGGCCTCCTCTGTAGTTTTTTTCTCATGTATGGTTTTGACTACCTATGAATAGAGTTGCAGAAAATTCTTGTATAATTAAAACGTGGTGAGAAGCAGTGAATACAATAAACTGAGTGGGAGGAATGAACACATTCACTTACTTAAAACTTCCGTGAAACGTTCATTCGTTTTGATGAATCCTCTTTCTGGAATGTTTAGTCTCCAGTTCAGTTTCAGACTTCTCAAATTGCCCAAAGGTTTAGGACCTTTTTCTGTTACCTCCCATTTACTGAGATAGATAATAAAATTGAGCACTTTCCCTAATATTTTATGTGATTTTAATACCTCTCTTATGTTAATATTATTTGGCATTGGGCCAAGATGGCAGTAGCCTGGATCATGGGGAAAAGTGCACAAATAATACAAAACCATGAAAGTATTGAGGGTGATTTGAATGTTCCATTTTGCCTCACAAATTAATGGATGAATATGGTAAGTTGAATGCATAAATAAGCGATTATTGTGAGAGAAGGCATGATCCGGGTGATTTATTACTTGGCTTTAAGTCTTTTAGTGGAGGTTTCTCGTAATATTAGCATATCACTTAGATAACTATTATTGATAAATATTTATTTTTGTAGTTTAAAGAAAGATACAGAGAACATTTAGAAAGTTAGTACTTCTTTAATTAGCTGTTTAACCTTGGGAAGAGTCACTCTGAGACCTGGGTACTAGTCTTACCTCTCCCCAGGTAGACCTAGCATATGGTGAAGCATGAAATGCAGAGCCTCAAAAAATTCCCTAAACGAAAAGTGCTGCTTTTAGTAGGTTAGGAAGAAGATGTTAATGGTGTGTTGATAGGGTTTATAGAAAAGATGAGACGGAATTCAAAAGACGGTTTATCTGAGGAATTAATTCCAAACAGAAGACTCAGAGGGATGCAGTGTATACTGGGAATTGCAGTTATTCCCGACTGATGAGGGGCAGGGTGGAAGAAGCATGGAAACTAGACATGGAAACTTGGTCAGCTTTTTTTTTTTTTTCCTCCATCTTTATTGGAGTATAATTGCTTTACAATGGTGTGTTAGTTTCTGCTCTATAACAAAATGAATCAGCTATACGTATACATATATCCCCATATCTCTTCCCTCTTGTGTCTCCCTCCCTCCCAGCCTCCCTATCCCACCCCTCTAGGTGGTCACAAAGTACCGAGCTGATCTCCCTGTGCTATGTGGCTGCTTCCCACTAGCTATCTACCTTACGTTTGGTAGTGTATATATGTCCATGCCACTCTCTCGCTTTGTCACAGCTTACCCTTCCCCCTCCCCATATCCTCAAGTCCATTCTCTAGTAGGTCTGTGTCTTTGTTCCTGTCTTACCCCTAGGTTCTTCGTGACATTTTTTTTCTTAAATTCCATATATATGTGTTAGCATACGGTATTTGTCTTTCTCTTTCTGACTTGCTTCACTCTGTATGACAGACTCTAGGTCCATCCACCTCATTACAAATAGCTCAATTTCGTTTCTTTTTATGGCTGAGTAATACTCCGTTGTATATATGTGCCACATCTTCTTTATCCATTCATCCGATGATGGACGCTTAGGCCGGGCTATTGTAAATAGAGCTGCAATGAACATTTTGGTACATGACTCTTTTTGAATTATGGTTTTCTCAGGGTATATGCCCAGTAGTGGGATTGCTGGGGCATATAGTAGTTCTCTTTTTAGTTTCTGAAGGCTCATTAGTGCCATTCCCACGGGTTGGCTTTTACCCTGAGATAGTTGGGAAGGAGTGTGTGGGGAGGGGGTGACGTGGTCAGATCTCTTTGAAAAGAGTGTCTCTGACGAACAAGAAGAACTTAGATCGGAGGTGGAGAGATTCTGGAGCAGGGAAACCAACTCGGAGAAGGCTGATGAAGCCATTCATGTGAGAGAAAAGGAGAAGCTTATCCTGGAGAGTGGCCATTAGAATAGGACAGCCTGGCCCAGAAACATTTCGGGTCAGATTGACTCGTTTAAGGGTGAACTCTATGTGGTCGGTGAGAGAATGTATCAGATTTAAAGGCGAGAAACTCCCTAGAATTTCTGACTCTAGGGAAGAGAAATGGTGTTAAAGATTGTAGGAGATGGACAGATTTGATACAAAGGACTGAGTGAGATTTTGGACACTGGTGAGTACAGAGGATCTATGGGAAATAAAATAAAGGGTTTATGGGAAATTGGAATTTTTGAGTCTTTAACTTAGACAAAGGTTGGGTTGGATATAAATCACAAGTGCACAGCGGGTAGTTGAAAGAATGGGAGCCCTAGGTAGAGAAGGAGGAACAGTGACTAGAGTGTTATGTTTAGCAAGTTGGGCATTGCTTTAAAAGGCTGCAAAGCCTTGGAATAGACTAACTAGAGAGGGAGCTGAGGATGGAATCCTAGATAAGGCTGATATTTAAGACACTGACAGGTGAAGAAAAGGCTCAAGAGAGGCAGAATGGTAGTTAAGTGGAGAGCCAGGGAAGTTAGTTATGGAACCCAAAGGAGGCTTGGGGTGTAGATGCGTTCAGTGATATAATATCATCATAGAGACTTAGGAGCAGAACGAGGTTGTGCCATAGTCTTTTGGATCTTTAGTCTCTGACTTGTTAAATGAAACGCTTGAAACGAAGTGATTCTTTGAGCCCACATGCTCTTTCTACAGACACTGTAGAGATTTGTAATTAAGAGAATGGGCTGTAGACCTGGGTTTGGGCCTCGCCTCTGCCACTAATAGTTGTGTGACTTGTGTGACTTAATTTCTTTAAACATGATTTTTCTCCTCTGTGAAATGCAGCTTAAATGTTAGCTGTTACTTCATGGGATTGTCGTGAAGGTTCAGTAGGAAAATGCGTGTAAAACCTTGATGTATATTAAGAGATCAACAAATGTATTATTGTTGTTGTTATCTTATCACTATTGTTTAGACAGAAGAGCAGCATTTAGTCAGATACGGGAACGTTTGAGGGACCCTGGGCATGTGGGTGAAAGTATGGTAGATTTTAGGGGAAGAGACGCTAAACTATATCAAAGAAAACCCTCTTCTGTTTTGAAATGAATGTGGTAGGTGAGAGGTGGGGAAGGGCTCCTCCTTCTTGCTAAGCTTTAGAAGCCAGGAATGGATGAGCATAGATTTTAACAGTTGGGTTTTTTCATTTCCAAATGAGAATATTCAGCGTCGGATAGATCCCAGATTTCTTAGACTAAGCTCGCGGGCAATGACTGCAGTTTTCCACCTCTCCTGCACATTAGAGAGTCTGTATGTTAAAGACGGGTTTTATTAAAAATGATACTTACAGAGCAGATTTCCTGCTAATTGGTTGTTTTGGGGGGGATGCCTTTTATTTGTTTTTTTTAATTTTAAATTGGAGTATAGTTGATTTACAATGTTGTGTTAGTTTCAGGTGTACAACAAAGTGAATCAGTTATACATATACATATGTCTATTCTTTTTCAGATTCTTTTCCCATATAGGTTATTACAGAATATTGAGTAGAGTTCCTTGTGCTATACAGTAGGCCCTTGTTGGTTATCTATGTTATATACAGTAGTGTGTATATGTTAAGCTTAACCTCCTAATTTATCCTTCCCTGCCGTCTTTCCCCTTTGGTAACCATAAGTTTGTTTCCTAAGTCTGTGAGTCTCTTTCTGTTTTGTAAATAAGTTCATTTGTGTCATTTTTGTAGATTCCACATGTAAGTGATAGCGTACAGTATTTGTCTTTCTCTGTCTGACTTACTTCGCTTAATATGATCATCTCTCCTGCTGGTTATTATTACATTGCTGTAATTCTTTACATTGCTGGTTATTACAGAGAAAACTAGGGGAAATGTCAAAGACATTTTGGTATTGGTCTGGGTCTGCTTTCCCATTGCATGCATATTGAAGGCTGCTCCTGTCCCCCGTCCTGTATTATTCTTGATTTAATGTTATTCATTTCTGTGTCAAATTAATCTCAATATGTATTCAGATCAACACATTGCAGCTCTTTCTAGGTAGTGATATCAGTAAGAACACATCCTTAGTGCCCCTTGTACGGCGTGTTTACATGGGTGAAATTAGATTAAAATGGATGTCAGACTTGACATGCCTCATGACATCCCTTTCTCCCTCATGACTTGAGGGAGAAAATGAGTCAGAAATAGGCAACAGGAGCCTGAGGGATGTTGCTTAAGACTGAAAGTTATCTATGTCTTGATTACACAGTGAGATTGAACAATTTTTTGTATGTAACGATAAAAGTAATTCCTTAAATTTTACATTTATAGAGCCCTTTATTCCTTCAAGCCTTCTTAATATCAGTGTGTAGAAATTTCTTTATCTTCCCCTGTCCTCACGCTAAGTCCCTTCAGTGTCTTACAGAATGAGGGGAAGGCAAAGGACGGTACAGCCAGGAGGCAGCCTTTCTTTAATTGATGTGAATCTGTATTGGGGGAAAAACGCATAGTGATAACCTTAAAAATGTATTTTGATTCATTTTTTAAAAAGAAGTAAAAATAATTTGACTTTCTGAGAGCTGGAGAAGTTCCATGGAAATATATAAAGATTTCTTTTAACTCATAATTCTTCACACTAATTATGATCTGGCCACACTCAATTACGTTCTGTTATTAAAGTTAAATAACTAAAGTCAAATCAGGTTTGTTACAAGAAGCAGTGGAATTGATTAAGGAGATGGCCAGAAGTGACAGTTGCTTCTGAGTAATTTAGGACCATTTTGGTCGTAAATGCTGGGTTAGTAAGTGGATTTGTCAATCTGCTCATGCCCCCTTCCCATGACAAGTTTTGAATATACATAATAGAACTATAATTGTAGCAGTTGAAAACGCAGTTCGGTGATGGGTACTATAGTTCTAGATACCGATGCAGTGACCTTTTATTATCATATAATCTATTTTATGGAAGTATCATTGATTTACAAGGTTGTGTTCATTTCTGCTGTACAGCACGGTGATTCCATTACACATATGTACACATTCTTTTCCGTACTCTTTTCCATTATGGTTCATCGCAGGATATTGAACATAGCTCCCTGTGCTCTACAGTAGGACCTTGTTGTGTATCCATTGTGTATGTAATAGTTTGCACCTGCTAACCCCAGACTCCCACCCCATCCCTCCGCACCACCCCCACCCACCCTTGGCAACCACAGGTCTCGCTCTCCGATGGAGCGATCTTTAACTACCTCTTCACACTTAGGTCTGTGTATGTATGTGAGCTCCTGTGCATTCTCATGGGAGTGTTAACCAGACCCCCAGAACGAAGAGCATATATTGTCCCATTCAGTTAAATGGAATTGAATTGGAGAATGAAGCCTACCAAAGTTAAATTAAACATACATTTTCCCCACACTTCCTGCCCATGTTGCTTTTACGGATTGAACTCTGACATGTTCGTGACGTAAAGCATCACTATGGTTTTATTTTAAATTTCTTGAGATTTTTCCAGAAAGATGTGTGACTCTAAAATTACCAGTATACAACTGGTCTAAACAACAATAAAAGTCGTAAAATTATCATCTATAGATGTTGTGAGCAGGCAGGGGATAGGGAGAAATGCACGGAACGTTAACTGTAGAATTGTAATTTCTTTGTTCTTTTTCAAACTTTTCAAATAGTGAGATGGGATAAATTAAGGAGAAACAAAGCTCTGCTGCTTGGCAAGAGATCTGTCGGATGCCACACAGCTTTTAAATTATTGCTTTAAAAAAAGATTTCATTCTGGAGCCTTGAAATTTGATTATCAGTTTTCATTTCAAGCATAAAGTCTTTTATATGGGGAATGTTTTCTGTTCTAGATTCTGTCTCTGGATTGCACCTTATTACTTCCATCCATTTTTACATGAATACAATAAAATGTCAACAAAGGCATTTACTTTATGTGCACACACGCTTACTAATGGATTAAATATGCACTACCTGAATTAAGTATGTCATACTTTTAAATTAATAAGTTTTAAGAAAGATGAGTTAGGGGAGTGTTATTCAGAATTATTATGTGAGATCTCTGATGTGGAAACCGGTATTAGGGGAACGTTTTTTGAAAAGCATTATTTGTATGTTAAAACAGTTTTTACCACATAGCTCATAGGTAATTTTATTCATTTAATAAAAATCTGTGGAATGACCACCATGTTCTGGGTGCTGGGGTTGTTAGTATCTAAAAAGATACAAAGTCTCTTTTCTCAAGGAGTTTACATTCTAGTGGGGATATGTAACAATAAAAACTTAAATATGCTTGTTTATAAATGCACACACATACCCATGCATGCATAGATAAAATACACCTGATGGTGTGTGTGTGTATGTGTGTGTGTGTATGAGAGAGAGAGAGCACAGGCAGGCTTGAGTGTGGATAGAGAAGTTGTCCTGTTTCCATCTTACCAGGCATTACTCTTGGCATATACTTGCTCTGTCTTGTTCCTTTCAAACTCAGGACCATTAAGTCATTGTTTCTGACAATGTCTGGAAATAAATGCTACATTTGCTTTCCAGAATATGACTCAGCAGGCAAAAGCCATGCCGTATGTATGCATGACAATATTTTTGCCTCATGCCCCTTTTAATATTATGATTCAATGAGCTTTACTTGTGAATAATTGATAAGGCATGAGATGGGTTTTATCTAATGAATTAAGTGTCTCTCAGTCTGGCTTAGAAGGAGAGGCGTGGTTTATGTCTACGTACACAATTGGATGACTAATACCCCGCAGGGTTTGTATGCCCTCAGTCACCTACCTCGGCGCAAGCTTCTGAAGCTGCGCTGTTTTACTCCAAAATGGTCAAGTTATCATATAAGAACTTTTCTTCCTTCTCTTCATGTCCTGTGTATACCTCTTTAGCCTGCATCTGGGGATAGGACAGGTTTCCCAGATAGTTTTGCTAGAAGAGTAGGCACATGAAGGAGAGCTATTATTTTCTTCTTTGCCTCTTCTCCCTGGAGAGAGATGCAGTCTTTCCCCTAAACTTAACCTCCCTGCTGATTGCAGAGAGCACCCTGGCCTTGCTTCAGCCTGTCATCATTTAGCAGCCTGACTTGGTCTAGAGCCACACTCTCAAGGAACGACTGGGCTAGAAGGCACTGTTTTCCAAAATACAAGCTTTGAAGGCAAAGGATTAAAAATATTCACAGAAATTGGAGCCACCAAATAAGAGTAAAAATGAAAAAAAAACAATTGAGGTGTTGGATGCACTGAAAATGAGTGACTGGCAAGAGACAATAGATTAACAATCAACACTGAGAAAGAGAAATCTCCCAGTTATTTTCTCAGTGAAAATTTAAGACCGTTTTTACTGGTCCACGTTTAGTTTCTTAACTTAATCTAGGTGTAAGCAATATCTTTCAGGAAGAAAAGAAAAGCTTCCGCTTTCTTTAAATTTCCAAATTCCTTTGTGGCTGTGTTGTATTCCCTACGGAGTGAAAAGTAAAAGTAGCAAATGTTTGTTGTTGTTTTTCTGCTCTAGTCCTATTTATGTGACTCTTTAATATGGATTCAGAGTCTAAGGATGTTATTGTTTTTAATCCACGATTATTCATTTATATTTTATGCAGACGTGACATCTCAAAACATACTGATCTTGGGTGGCCTCGGCCTGCAGCAGCTTGAAGCAGGATTTCAGTTCCCGGCCAGAGACTGAGGTTGGGCAGCGGCAGTGAGAGCGCTGAATCCTAGCCACTAGACCACCAGGAACCAGTGGCCGGTGGCCAGTGACAAGTCCCTGGCCCATCAGCTGCGTAGAAATGAATTTCCACATAGAGGTGGAAAGCAGTGAAGCAAGTAAAGTGTTTATTAGGAGGAAAAAGAGTACAGTACGTGTGGATAGACACACAGGTGGCTCAGAGAGAGAGAGTCGCACCCTTGTGGTAGTTTGAATCACTGTTATGGGGCATTTCTTCCGGATTTCCTTTGACCAGTCATCTTGCTTTGCCTGGTTCTGAGTTCGTATTTGGTCTACCTCAGGGTCCTTCCTCTGTGTGCGCGCACATCTCTTAGCCAAGATGGATTCTAGCAAAGAGGCCTATGGGTAGTTGGCATCACTTACTGTGGGGTGGCGCCACCTCCCTTTTTGACCTCCAAGGAGCCTGTCTGTGGGTGTGTAGTCAGGAAGGTCTCCTTGACTGCGAGGATGAGGATTATGTGGTCTTTTATCTGGGCAGGGCCCAGCCTCCTCTATCATCCTGCTTTTATGGAGTTTCTGCTGTTATGGAGTTTCTGTCCACAGGGGAGAAACTGCTCAGCCTGAGGCCCATCCATGTCCTGTCTCAATACCTGTTTCCCCGTGTGCAGTAACTTGAATAGAAATATCACAAACTCAGTCCTGAGTAAATATGTGATGCTTCTCTAAGTGTTGTATAGGCATATACTTTTGATTTCTCTGTTACTATGAAGAGGTTCCTGGGAGCTTGCCTGGGGCTTAGCTGCTCAGCCAAACAATCTCTTAGGCCCTTACGTAGTAGACTGGTGTGCAAGCAGAAATCCTACTGAGAAAATGTGTAAACTTGAAACACTTACAATTTCTCTCTGCAATAATCTTTTAATCCTGGGTCTATTTTTCAATTCCTTTAATGCTTATTGAGGGCTTGTATGTTCTAGGCATTTCAATGTGTGCTGGCTATAAAAAAATGAGATCGTAGAAAACGTATCTTACTATTCTACCTGTTGAGGAGGATTAGACAAGGAGGAATCTGTGCTGACCTTTGATTTTGAGGTGATACTTTCGCCAGCCTGTAAGTTAGTAGAACAAGCTTCTCTTCCCCATAATTGTTTTGAACCTGCCATTCAGTATCAACTCTCAATGGAAATTGTGTGTGAGTAATTCTTCTGTTTTTCAAAGGATTCATAGGTGAATCCTCAACATCCAGGGTCTGGTAATACATTACCACACGGAACTTAATTTGGTTGAGGACGTGTTGGTAGTAGAATTGTCTGTGTCTTTAACTGCCCCAGGTAAATGGCATATATCACATACTGCCATTTATTATCTTTACTGGTGTGTGTGTTCATCTCTTCTGTTTAGTTTTCAGCCAGGATTGTATCATTCATTTTTGTACCCCTTTCGTAGAGTGACAAATATATGGGAATCTGCACACAAATGCTGATTGTTTTGTGTTTGTGAAAGAAATTAATGGAGAAAAAAAAGTCATGCACTTCCTTGTAGGTTGTTTAAGGAGAGCAGTGGGATGCATGCATTGAGAACCGCTCTGGTTAATTCAGAGGGGTTTGAGGTCCCCGTTTGTAGGATTTCAGTGACTCGTAAAAGATTATTGTCTGCCGACCAACCTGAATGAACAGAACACTATTTTGAGGCCTATGAGTCCCACATCCTTGGCTAAGAGCCTTCTCTACTGGAAGCATCTTGACTTCACGTCACTCCACAGGGAAGAATCCCTATTCCTACAGCAGGAGTCTGAGCCTTGAAGACAGTGATTTAAACAAACTGGTGGGGTGGTTTGTGGATATTTTGACAGTATGATGTATGTTATGGATTTTTTCAGAGAAAACTCACATACTTGCCAACATGCAAAACTTTTGCCTGCGAGGGAATTTTTGTGATGTTAACGTATGTTTTCTCCCAGTATTTTTCCTATTATTTTTCTCCACTTAAGCAGCTAGCAGTCCCAGTGCACTTTTCTCCTCAGGGGAGGTTTGAGAGTTGGCAGAAAGCTGAACTTTTCTAGAAGGCACTTCCCTTCCTGACTTTTATTCCCTAAAGACTAAATCCAAGGAGGTTGTTATGCTTAGTGTCTTGCACACAGGGAGAGAGAGATTCCCTCTGACAGAAAAAGAAGAGAAGAAAGGATTTTGCCACAGACTCAGAACACACTCATGTGGAGCAAATGGACGCCCATAAGCCAAAAATACATGAACCACAGCCCAAACCTCACACTTTATATGAAATCTAATTCAAATGGATCATGGGCTTAAATGTAAAACATAAAACTATAAAACATTTAGGAAAACATCTTTGAGACCATAGAGTTTATAACTTGACATCAAAAACATGTCCATGAAAGGAAAACATTAATAACTTGATCTCATCAAAATGAGAAAATTTTATTCTGTGAAAGTCCCTGTGAAGAGGATGAAAAGATAAGTTATAGACTGGCCAAAGATATTTGCAAATCATATGTCCAACAAAGGACAAATAATCTGAAAATACAGAAAGAACTCTCAAAGCTCAACAGTAACAAACAACCTAATTAGAAAATGGGTGCAAAACATGGACGGTGGTTTCACTGAAAGGGCATACAGATTGCAAGTAAGCACAGGGAAAGATGTTCAGCGTCATTAGCGATTATGGAAATACAAGACCACCAGGTGCTATCACTACACACTTATCAGAATGGCTAAAACAAAACAAAATACTGATAACCAAATGTTGGCGAGGATGCAGGGAAACTGGATCGCTCATAAATTGCTTGTAAATGGTATAGCCACTCTGGGAAACATTTTGACAGCTGCTTAAAAAACTAAACATGCACTGCCATACGACCTAGCAATTGCATTTCTGGGTGTTTATCTCAAAGAAACAAAAACTGTGTTCACAAAAATACTTCTTCACAAATACTTAGTGTAAAGCAGCTTTATTTGTAATAGCTGAAAACTGGAATCAGCCCAGATGTCCTTCATCAAGGGAATGGTTATCCAATCTGCAGTACAACCATAGCATGGGATGCTGCTGGGCAGTAGAAAGGAATGGCCTATTGATACATAACAATTGCGATGGATCTCCCGGCGGTTATGCTGAGTGAAAATTGTCAATCCCAGAAGATCACATACTGTGTGAGTCCATGTTTATAACATTTTTGAAATGAATCTTAGAACTGGAGGACGGATTAGTGGTTATCCAGGGTGAGGGAAGCAAGAGAGGGGAGTGAGAGGGAGGTAGGTTTAGTTGGAAAAGGGCAATGTGAGGCATCCTTGTGGTGTAGGACCTTTACAATGATGGGGTTCCAGGAAGTTACACAGTTAATAAAATGGTATAGAATTGAATACGCACACACAGACACATACTCAAATGAATATAAGCAAAACTGGAGAAATTTAATAAGATCAGGGGATTGTATCAAATTCAATATCTTCCTTGAAAAACCGTTATATATATATATATTCAATTACATATGTATGTAACTTGAATATATGTATAGTTACATATATGTGTAACTATTATACTATAGTTTTAAAATATAGTTACATATATAATAGTACATATATAGGTAACAGTTACATATATATGTAATACATAGTTACATGTATATGTAATAGTTACATTACATATATAACTATTAGTTACATATATATTACATATATAATAGTTACACATGTAACTATTAAGGTTATGTATATATGTAACTATTATATTAGAGTTGAAAAATATTACTATTAAGGGAAACCAGTCAGATGTTCAAGGGATTTTTCTATATTCTCACAACAGCATGTGAATCTATGGTTATCTTAAAAATTTTTTTTTTAAAGCATTCATAGAGACTGGGGAGGGAGCAGAGTTTTCTGAGTTCCACTTTCAGGCTGACCAGTACTCTTCTCCCTGAGAACTTGCTACTCCCCATTTCATCCTGGCTTATCAGGAGATGGCAAGACTCAGAGGGCAGTGGCTGTAGGGTTTTTCACTTGAGCAAAATGTCCTGAGCCTCTCAAGTAAATGGAAAGCATCAGCCCTCAGACTGGACAGGAGCATGTAAGTAGAGCCCTGCGCTTAGAAGATCTAACAGATGAACTGGGCTTACTCCCCAAGGTCCGAGATTACTGTACTACTCCAGCAACAATAATAAGTGCTTGAGGGCTTCCCTGGTGGCGCAGTGGTTGAGAGTCCGCCTGCCGATGCAGGGGACATGGGTTCATGCCCCGGTCCGGGAAGATCCCACATGCCATGGAGCGGCTAGGCCCGTGAGCCATGGCCGCTGAGCCTGCGCGTCTGGAGCCTGTGCTCCACAACGGGAGAGGCCACAACAGTGAGAGGCCTGCGTACTGCAAAAAACAAAACAAAACAAAAACAAAACAAAACAAAATAAGTGCTTGAATTCCACACTAGCTTGATGGACTCAAAGTTGAAAATAATTGTATTTTAAAGAGAATTGTTTTAAGTGATGGTGATAACAATAGTAGATGAGGTTATTCCAAGCCATGTTTCCCTCTGAGAAAAACCAAAAATCTGTTCAAAGATAATTGAGAGCTAAAAAAGTAGTGAAAATGTGTGGAGCCAGGTTCCCAAAATAGGAGACGGAGGAGTGAGTTCGGCATCTGAGGAAGCTTCTTCTCTCCAGGGGATTGCAGTGGCTGAGTGGCTCAGAAGTGGGGCAGAGCTGTTGGAAGCATCAGAGCGCAAGTGGATCAAAAGTGGTAGTACAAGACCCACCAAAGAAGAGGCACTTTAGGAGGGAACTCAAAGAACTATACCCTTGAAGCAGTGATGAACTGGAAATAGAGCAACCCTTGCAAGTATTGAAACTCAGCCTCAAATAATATTAATTACCATTTGGATTAAGATGATGTGGGATTGCTGGTGCCCCTAGATTACTTTACCTGTGAGAAGCAAAAGTACATCTTTGGGGGCTGGGGGACTAACGCAAAAAACTCAAGTGATTTCTGTGTTTTACATATACTGTATCTAATAATCAAAATTAAACACGCTATTTTGTTTCAACCCTGACTGATGTACTGCAGTACAGTTCTGGCACCAACTCCCCAGAATTAATAGATCATACAAATTACGGGCTTTGTTCCCTACAAAACTGCCCTTATCTCAGACAACAGCCACAAGGAGAGGGGTGGTCCTCAGACCATCTGTACTGCTGTACAACTGGCTACAAATTTGGGGGTTCCCATAACCCCTTTAGATTTAAGAACTCAGGAAAGTGCTGTACTTAATGATTACAATTTTATTATAAAGGATTACAAATCGGGCCAGATGTAGCTATGTATAGGGCGAGGTCTGGGAGGGTTTCAAATGTAGAGTTTCTTTTCCCTGTACCTGTGGATCAAGACTTCTTACTCTCCTGGCACATCATCGTGTCCATCATCCAGGAAGCTCAGTCAAGCTTTTGTCCTAGAGTGTTTTTCTTGGGGTTTTGTTATGTAGGAGTGTTTGAGTTCAATCATGTACTCAAATTATTTAATTAATCTCTACCACACTTTCACTCCTCAGAGGTCAGGCTGGATCAAACTTCCGACCCTCTGGTCATCTGATTTGTCTTTCCAGCATGGCCAACCCTCTTACTGAAGCTATCTGGGGGCCCACGACGAGTGCCCCCATTACCATAAATGAAGGTGTGATCTAAGAGGCTCATGAAAAACATAGTCTCTTATATCACTTGGGAAATTCAAGGGTTTAGAACCTCCCTTCTAGGAACCAGGGGCATGGGTCAGCCAAATTCTTTGTTATACAGCACAGGCGTATAAGATGGGACCCACCTGAAAAGCAAAGGCAAACACACTATAGAAAAAGGCATACACGTCATGGATACACAGATAATAGTGTTATCGCAAGTAGAATTTAAAATATTTATGATTATTATCTAAGAATTAAAAGACCAGGTGAAAAAATTTGGTGGAGAACTGGTAACTATAAGAAGGGGTCATATAGACATTCTAAAACTGAAAATTAAAATAACTGATATTAGAACAGATAGATTTAATATCAGCTTCAACATAGCTGAAAAGAGAATTATTGAACTGGAAATAATGTCAGAAGAAATATTCTGACCTAATACTGAAACATTGATAGTCAAAAGATTGGGAAATATGAAAAAGAGCATACGAAATACATGGTAAATAATGAATGGTCTATCGTACATGTATTGGAGTTCCAAAATAAAAGGATGGAGAAGGGAGGGAGGCAGCAGGAGAAGGAAAGCAGGAGGGAGACAGAGAACAAGAAAAAGAGTGCTTGCAAGTACACAAGGCACAGGCAGTGTTTACTACAGTTGCTTAAGAATTCTCCACAACTGACTAAGTATATTAAGCCACAGATTCAAGAACTATGAACCCTAAGTAAGACAAATGAAGAGAAACCACACTTACATCAGACTAAAAGTACTGAAAAGTAAACACAAAATTAAACACTTAAAAACAGATAGAAAAAAGACGTGATATCTTTAAGGGGACAACAGTAAGATTTACAGCTCACTTCAAGTAAGAGACAATTGGAGACATTGGATGTAAGCTTAAAAGTGCTTAAAGAAAGTAACTGCCAACCTGCCAATCTAGTAAAATGTGATATTTTTCCAAACAAAAGAAAAGCATAAAAGTGGCTAAATTTTGTAATCATCCTCTTCATTTTCTTCCTAGTATAGTCCTAGTATAATTTCTCCTAATATATAAATATTAAAAAAAAATTAAATAAGTGATTTTTAAAAATTAAGACTTTTGAAATTGAAGCATAGTTGATTTATAATGTGTTAGTTTCAGGTGTACAACATAGTGGTTTAGTTATTTTTTTTATTATGTTCCATTATAGGTTATTACAAGATATTGAATATAATTCCTTATACTGTACAGTAAATCCTTGTTGCTTATCTATTTTATGTATAATAATTTGTATCTGTTAAATGCCATATCCCTAATTTGTCCCTCCCCACCTTTCCCTTTTGGTAACCATAAGTTTGTTTTCTGTGTCTGTGAGTCTGTTTCTGTTTTGTGTATAGATTCATTTGCATTATATTTTAGATTCCCCATAAAAGTGATAGCATGTAGTGTTTGTCTTTCTCTGTCTGACCTATTTCACTAAGCATAATATTCTTTGGCCCATCCATGTTGCTGCAAATGGCAATATTTCATTCTTTTTATGGCTGAGTGGTATTCCATTGTATACATCTACCACACCTTCTTAAGCCAGTCGTCTGTTGATGGGCACTTGGTTGTTTCCATGTTTTGGCTCTTGTAAATAGTGTTGCTGTGAACATTGAGGTGCATGTATCTTTTCGAATTAGAGTTTTTATTTTCTCAGGGTATGTACGCAGGAGTTGGATTGCTGCATCACATGTTAGCTTTATTTTTAGTTTTTTATCCTTAAAAATATCCTTTATACTGTTTTCCATGGTGACTGCATCAATTTAGATTCCCAACAACAGTGTACAAGGGTTCCCTTTTCTCCACACCCTCTCCAGCATTTATTATTTGTAGACTTTTTGATGATACCCATTCTGACATGTGTGAGTTGATATTTCATTGTGGTTTTGATTTGCATTTTTCTAATAATTACTGATGTTGAACATATTTTTATGTGCCTTTTGACCATCTATAACTCTTCTTTGGAAAAATGTCTCGTTAGGTCTTCTGCCCATTTTTTGATTGGGTTTGTTTTTTGCATATTGAGTTGTATGAGCCCTTTGCGTATTTTGGATATTAACCCCTTGTTGGTCACATTGTTTGCAAGTATCTTCTCCCATTCCGTATGTTGTCTTTTTGTTTTGTTGATGGTTTCCTTTGCTGTGCAAAAGCTTTTAAGTTTGATTAGGTCCCATTTGTTTATTTTTGTTTTTATTTCTTTTGCCTTGGGAAACTGCTGTAAGAAGACATTGGTACGACTTATGTCAGAGAATGTTTTTCCTATGTTCTCTTCTAGGAGTTTTTTGGTGTCATGTCATATATTTAGATCTTTAAACCATTTGGAGCTTATTTTTGTATATGGTGTGAGGGAGTGTTCTAATTTCTTTGATTTACATGTAGCTGTCCAGCTTTCCCAGTACCACTTGTGGAAGAGATTGTCTTTTCTCCATTGTATATTCCTGCCTCCTTTGTCATAGATTAATTGACCATAGATGCATTGGTTTATTTCTGGTCTCCCTATTCTCTTCCATTGATCTATATATCTGTTTCTGCGCTAATAACATGCTGTTTTGATTACTGTGGCTTTAATAAGCATTATTGTTTAGAGGAGTTTCAGATTTACAAAGAAATTGAGCAGAAAGTACAGATACTTCCCACATATCCCTTCCAGACCTTCCTCTGCAGTTTTCCTATTATTAAAATGTTGCTTTAGTGTGGTACTTCCTTTACAACTGATGAGTCAATATGGACACATTAGTATTAATTAAAGTCCGTTATTTACATTAGGATTCACTTTTAGTTTTGTGTATTTTCTGGGTTTTGAGAAATGTATAATGACATATATCCACCCTTGTAATGCACACAGAATAGTTTCAGTGCCTTAAAAATCTCCTGTACTTTACCTATTTAAGACTATCCTTTTTTCATTGGAAGGAGTGGAGCACCTTTGTGCCTTTGTCAAAGGCCAGTTGACTATATTCGTATGAGCCTATTTTAGGGATCTCTGTTTTGTTCCGTTTATCTATTTGTCTGCTCTTTCACCAGGACCACACCATCTTCATTAGTGTAGCTTTATAGTAAGTCTTGAAGTTTGGTAGTGTCGTTCTTCCAACTTTGTTCTCCTTTAATATTGTGTTGGGTATTCTGGGTCTTTGGCCTTTCTGTATAAACTTTAGAATTGCTTTGAAGATAACTGATTAGTTTCCTAGGGTTATTGATTGGGTCTGAGTTGAATCTATGGATCAGGTTGAGAAAAACTGATATCTTGACAGTATTGAGTCTTCCTGTTTGTGTATGTGGAATGTTTCTCCAATTATTTACTCTTTGATTTCTTTCATCAGACTTTTGTAGTTTTTCTCATATAGATCTTGTACATATTTTGTAAGAAATATACCTTTCTTTTCCTTTCGGTGGTAATATAAATAGTATTGTGTTTTAATTTCAATTTTTTGTTGTTCATCACTGGTATATAAGAAAGTTGAGCTTGTCCATTAATCTTTCCATTAATCTTCTATCCTGTAACCTTCCTATAATTGCTTCTTAGTTTCAGGATTTTTATTTTTGTTGTTGATTCTTTGGGATTTTCTACATAGACCGTCATGTCATCTGCAAAAGAAAACAGTTGTTTTTTTTTTTTCTCTCCTCAATTCACATACCTTTTTTTCCTTGTTTTATTGCATTAGCTAATACTTCTAGTACAATGTTGAAAAGGATTGGTGAGAGGGGAAATTCTTGCCTTTTTCTGTATCTTAGGGGGAAATTATTTAGTTTCTCACTATTAAGAATGATGTTGATTGTAGATGATCTTCATGAAGTTGAGGACGTTCCCTCCTATTCCTAGTTTTCTAAGAGTTTTCACTGTGAATGGATGTGGGATTCTGTCAAATGCTTTTTGCATTTATCGATATGATAACATGGTTTTTATTCTTTAGCCTGTGCATGTGATGGATTTTATGAATGTTCGGTGATACTTTAAATTAATAAACTTATGTGTACAAAAGGAGAAAACTAATCATTTTTGCTACATGGATTAAAGCAGCACATTTCTTTTGAGGTAAAAAGTAGTGATAGTTCCTATGGATACCAATTATGACTTTTAAAGTCTATTTCGTTAGGATTTAAAAAAACATTTTTAAAAAGAGAATTTAGTTCTGTGGTCTGTCATTCATTTATTGAACATCAAGTTTGGAAAAATGAAGAATTCTGATATTATTTTACTGCTCTCCATTGCAGTAACTAAAATACAGTGATATGACTTCTTTGTCCCCACTGAATTCTACATAAGCATGTCAATCTTTAGAAGCCAGTAAACTACTCTTCTTTATTTTTAACGTGTGTAATTGATTCATCATCAAAATTGGATGTGACTGATTACATTTTCTTGTATTATTTTTGTTCCCTCTTTTGTTGTTCAGCGTTTGTTACACACTCTAGCCTCTCTCTGGACAAGAAAGAAACCAGTATGTGTTCAAAAAGTAGAACACTAATGACAACATCCCTTATCCCCATTGCTTTAAGGTCATATGGTAAATGTTAAAAGAAATAGTTCACTTGGAGGGAAAAAAAAGGTGGTGTCTGTGGTACTGCAGTAATAATTGACTATGAGCTGTCCAGTGTTAAAATAATATACTAAATTTAAGGCTTCCTTATGTTGAAGAAACAAAAGTAAATTGAAAATGACCTAATTGTTATTTTTGTAATTCATGTATAAGACAATTCTTTTGCTCATGCTTCACTGATCAAACTAACGTTTTTGGGATGATCCAAGTGTTCGGAAACACTCTGAATTTATCTGTAGTTATCTTGGGGAGAAAAAAAAGGAATCACTCACAATGTAGATATTAATTCCAGATTTAGAAATATAAATAGATAAGTTGGACTTTCTCTCAGTTATTATGGTGTTTAATTTTATGTGTCAACTTGACTGGGCCACATAGTATCCAGATATTTGATCAGACTAATTTGATCAAATTATTCTGGGTGTTTCTGTGAGGGTGTTTTTAGATGAGTTTACCATTTAAATCTATAGACTGAGTAAAGCAGATTGCTCTCCCTCCTGTGGGTGGGCCTCATATAATCAGTTAAAGGCCTGAATAGAACAGAAAGGCTGACTCTTCATGAATCAGAGGGACCTCTTTCTGCCTAACTGCCTTTGAGCTGAGACATCAATCATTTATTACCTTTGAACTGAAACCGAAACATCAGCTCTTCCTGGATCTTGAACCTGTCAGTCTTTGGAATGGGACTATACCATTGGCTCTCCTGGTTTTCAGGTATTTGGGCTTGGACCGGAACTTGTATCATCAGCTCTCCTGGGTCTGCAGCAGATCTTGGGACTTGTCAGCCTCCATGATTGCATGAGCAGACTCCTTATAGTAAATTCTTTCTATAAAATTATATATATATATATATACACACACACACACACACATATTCACACATATATATGAATGTATTTTTATATAACATATTCTATATATTAAGATTTTTATATATATATATCTCCACAACTTGGATCACAGCTTAGATGGCTACTGTTGGTATGTAGTGGGTAGAGGCCAGGGATGTGAAAAATATCCTACAGTGCACAGGACAGCCCCCTACAGCAAAAAACTACCTGGACCAAAGTGTCAGTAGTGCTACTGTTTAGAGACGGGTAGGCCATAGTTTCCTAACTTTGGCTCCCCCTTACGACCAGCTGGGGAGCTCTTAAAACACCTGACTCCAAATTTGGCTTAATTGGCCAGTGGTGAGGGCAAGGTTTCAGGATTTTAAAAGCTATCCACATGATTATATTCACAACCACCATTAAAAGCCCCTACTGAGGACCCTGGTCATTGATGTACCTAAAATTCTTAGGTTATAATGGATGGATCAGGGTGATCCTGAATCAAGTTTAATGTAAAAAGATAAACAAGTAGTCATCACTGGTGGCGCAGTGATTGAGAGTCTGCCTGCTAATGCAGGGGACGTGGGTTCGTGCCCCGGTCCGGGAAGGTCCCACATGCCGCGGAGCGTCTGGGCCTGTGATCCATGGCCGCTGAGCCTGTGCGTCTGGAGCCTGTGCTCCGCAATGGGAGAGACCACAGCAGTGAGAGGCCCGCGTACCGCCAAAAAAAAAAAAAAACAAAAAAAAAACAAGTAGTCATTATTATCTCCTGATGTGATGTAATAGGTAGGCAAACACCAATTTCTGAAATGTTCTTGCCAAAGAATCATAAACTTGAACCTGAGTAAGTTTCTAGATTTCTAGATCTATCACGTAGAGGCAGATGTTAAAAAACACTGTGAGGATGTTATCAGCAAAATTCAGAATGTAGAAAATACTCCAGGACAAGTGATACAGTTTTTTTGTAAACAAATAAATGGCAAGAAGGAAAAGAGAAGAGGAAGGGAGAACTGTTCTAGAATAAAATAAAGACACCAAACCAATTTATGCATCTCATTTGGATCTTGATTTGAAAAAGCAACAGAAAGAAAAAGACATTTTTTTCCTTGAAGAGCAATTTATTCAGATTTTTCCCATCCTGTGACATGATGGATAAAAGTAGATTCATTATTAAAAAAGAATAAAATTTGAAAGCAAGTTAACCTGAGAATGATTACCTCATGCTTCTCGGTAGGATGCCTGATCATTCTGTTTTCTATGGCTTTTGCTACATTTAAAAATTTTTTATTTTATATTGGAGTATAGTTGATTAACAATGTTGTGTTAGTTTCAGGTGTACAGCAAAGTGATTCAGTTATACATATACATGTATCTATTCTTTTTCAAATTCTTTTCCCATTTAGGCTATTACAAAGTATTGAGCAGAGTTCCCTGTGCTATACAGTAGGTCCTTGTTGGTTATCTATTTTATTTTATTTTATTTTATTTATTTATTTTTTGCGGTACGTGGGCCTCTCACTGTCGTGGCCCCTCCCATTGTGGAGCACAGGCTCCGGACGCACAGGCTCAGCGGCCATGGCTCACGGGCCCAGCTGCTCCGCGGTATGTGGGATCTTCCCGGTCCAGGGCACGAACCCGTGTCCCCTGCATCGGTAGGCAGATTCTCAACCACTGCGCCACCAGGGAAGCCTCTGGCTATCTATTTTAAATATAGTAGTGTGTATATGTCAATCCCAAACTCCCTAACTATCCCTACCCCCAACCCTTCCCTCCTGGTAACCATAAGTTCCTTCTCCAAGTCTCTGAGTCTGTTTGTGTTGCGTAAATAAGTTCATTTGTATCTTTTTTTTTAGATTCTGCATATAAGCGATATAATGATTTTTGTCTTTCTCTGTCTGACTTACTTCACATAGTATGATAATCTCCTGGTCCATCCTTGTTGCTGCAAATGACATTACTTCAATCTGAAAAAGACATTTTTGAGAGAATTGGGAAAATTTGAACAGTGAATGGGTATTTCATAAAAACAAATTTGTGTGTGTGTGTGTGTGTGTGTGTGTGTGTGTGGTACGCGGGCCTCTCACTGTTGTGGCCTCTCCCGTTGCGGAGCACAGGCTCCGGACGCGCAGGCTCAGCGGCCATGGCTCATGGGCCCTGCCGCTCCGCGGCATGTGGGATCCTCCCGGACCGGGGCACGAACCCGTGTCCCCTGCATCGGCAGGCGGACTCCCAACCACTGCGCCACCAGGGAAGCCCAGTAAAAACAAATTTTACATATATGTATATCAAGTATAGAAAAATACTTTTGTATTATTTTATGTGGAGGTTGTATGTCGAAGGATAACTTGTGGTTATAGGTAAAACAAGGTTGGCCCTATATTGATCACTGTTGAAACTATGTGCTGGGTGTATTGGGGTTTATTATAATATTCTCTCTACTTTTGTGTGTCTTTGAAAAGTACCACAATAAAAATAGAATGAGAAGGAATATCTGAGTAGGTAAGAGGAATGCAGGCGAGAATGGTGTTAGGAAAACTGTCAAAGCAGTAGGGTTTTCCAAAGTGTTTAAAATAAATAAGTCCACTGGATTTGGTAACATGAAGGTCATTTGATGGCCTCAGCTAAATCTGTCTCAGTGGAGAAGTGGGTCTGCAGACAAGATTGAGTGCACTGAGGATTAAGAGGAGGTGGTAATGAGGCAGAAAAGCAAGGGAAGCAGGGGAGGAAAATATGGTCACACGTTATTATGTTTGTGACTGGACAGGGTTATGTGTGTTTGGTTGATTAAGAGACCCAGTGGAGAGGGAGATGGTGAGCAGTTGGGAAAGAAACAGGAAACAAGTTTTGTTTTCCTTAAACCAATCTCAAGGGGATGGTATAGAGACCAATTTGGATAATGTATGCACATTACTTTGTATCACGTCTGACATATTAACAAATTGTTATTACGAGAGCTTTGGAATTTTGGTATGTGTGATGTACATCCAAAGAAATTTCTGTGTGTGTGTGTGACTTTTTTGTTGATATTTACATTTTATTGATGTTTACATTTTCCTATCTCTTATCATTTAACAGATTGTCATGGAAACATTAAAATTAATGTGTTTTCACATTTCTTTAAAATGTTTTAAATGTCTAGAAAGAATTTAGAATTGCAAATAATTATATGCATGTGTTAAATATATTAAACTACACCTAGACTCATAGTGGAGTATGTTTATGGACTTAAGTTTAATGGTGAGAGTATTCACTGGGATAAAGAGAGAAAAATGGCCAGGGCGAGGGAGAGGGGATGAAGGGGATGAGAGGGAGTAAAAGACGAAGGAATGTGTTTAAATCAAATGTTTATTCAGGTCACTGTTGTTATTTTTATTTCCAGTTATATTGTCTCCTACCAAAAAGTAGCTTTTACTGTTTCTCCAAAGCCTTCCCATTTACTTTTCTCTTTGAATTGGCTCGAAAAATTGAGTCCAAGAATGCAACGTTAAAATTGGGCTTTTTATTTCTTTTAACAGAACTGTTCATTACGAAGGTGGTGCTGTATCTGTTCACGCACGCTCCCTGTGGAGACTAGAGACGCTAAGAGTTGCGTAAGTAGAACTTCTAAATACAGCCTGATGCTCCGGGTACAAAGTACCTCGAGTGCTCTTGTGCTAACAACCAGCAAGCAAATGAAACCCTGAGAAAGTGGAGAGTCTCTCCTCTTTTACCGTCCGCCTTTATTTATCTTTCACTAGCCTACATTCACCAGGTAGTAAGCACCAATTTTATACCATCTGCTTTTGCGTTTAGCCTCATTTGTTTTTATAATATTGTCTTGTCCCAGTCTGTGCATCTCCTGGCAGGAAGAGCTCCCAGAGCAGAGTGATGTAAGGTTTGGAGACAGGACAAGTTGTTTGCAACCCTGTCGCACATTTCAGGTCTGGGTTTAACCTTGTAAAGTCGCATGTAAAACAGTGGAAACTTGAACCTGAGTGAGATGTGACAGTCATAACTGGCAGTCACTATCTTTACTTACAAATAGCTTGATAGCTGAGTGAGAAATGTGGATTGCAAACAAGTCACTGTGTATTCATTATAGAAACAATGACCTTTTTTTTTCTGGTGACTTCAAAAAGCTGTCCAGAGATTGACTTTTAGTTCCTTTATGTAAATGCAATACTGCTGGTAAAGGTGTCATTTTGAACTATTTTAAATAGAATTTAAATATCAGTTAAATTAAAAATAAAAGGTTGGATGTTTTAGTCCTTTACCTAAAAATCAGTAAGTTTTCAATGTATGTTCCCTGTTATATGACACTTTAAAAAATTATTGATTTAGGGTAACAGACTTCATGGATGGCTGTAGGGAACTATCTTATTACGGAATAGCTGTCTTTGTCAACCTGATATTTTGAGATTAACGCTTATCTAATGATGATTAAAATGGTTCAGTGGTCTTCAGTTTTTTGTCTTTTTGTTTGTCTTGCTTACATATCCCATACAGTGATTTCGAAAAACTTTGTATTTCTTTGATCATTGTTAGGCTTGACATAGTAATTTTTTCATTATCAGTTTAAATAGATGCATAGACTATAACTTATAGTGTATTATAAGTAGTGACATTTTAAGATAAATGTCTTATAAAAGTATCCCATTGTCTCTACGTTCTGCTGTGATTTAATACCCATCTTTGTTTATTTAAAAATACTTGAACATGGTCTCTTTAACAGTGAAAAAATTATATGTTACTCATCTTTCTCATTGAAATCATATTTCCTTTACTCTCCCATGACAGAATAGTACCCCAATTGGAATTTTTTTATGATTGAAAGACTTTTCTGCTCACTGTGTCATACTCCTATTCAACAAAAATAAAAGCATGTAAATTAAATTTATCTTTTATATTTTCTGTGATTATAAGTCTGTGACTTTAAAAAAGTGCTTCTATATTAACCCCATTAATTCTTAATTAATTGATGATATTAAATTTCTTCCGTATAAAGTCATAGTTGATCAAATGCACTGAAATATTAAAACTTTTGATAAACATTGAACTTAAAAGTAAAATTTTATGGGAAGTGCACCTCTTAATGTGATGGACAAAGAAGAGATGACATAAAGGAAAGGGAAGAAAAGTCATAGCTTTTGTGTGCTTCATAAGTTATTCAGAGAATTTAGGGAAAAGAATTTCAAATATATACATGTATTTTTATAATTTGCCTTGTGTATTATAAAAATGACAGCTTAATTAGAGAAATGAAATAGTCCAAAAAAGTGAAATTTAGAGAAGTTTTGTTGCCTTTAAAAAACAGACTCCAGATGTGTTTCCACATTTATAGATCTACCTACCCTTCACAATTGTATGCTTAAAGAAATGATTTTTTTTTTTTTTGAGGAAACCAGGACCTAAATCTGTCTCAATTTATAGGTTTAAAAAAAAAAAAAAATAGGATGAGAGCTCCTGAAAGCCCAACAAGAGTTCCTTTTTATTGTCAACAATGTTGTTGATGAACTGCAATTACATAAATCCCATTATTCAGCACGTGTTTCTATCCCGTGGTCTTAATTCTGTTCCCCTGCTGTTGACTAATGTTTGAAGTTTGAAAGGGGGAAGTTTGGAGTTTGTTTTAACTTTGAATTTGGTTGACTGATATATAGAAAGGGCCTGGGCCTTCTTCAAATAAGGAGATGAAAGGGGTTACTTTATCACCGTGTGTTTGTAGCTGTGCCTCTCAGAATCCAGATGACAGCAAGGGGGCTTGACAGCCAAGGCAGATCAGGGACTTTTTCAGCCATTTAAAAAATTAAAGAGAGGTGTTTTGATTCTACTCTATGACCCTTGATGTATATCTACAGTAGGAAAGTAGGAGGTTCATATGTAAGAGATGTAATTATTTAAAAAAAAATTTTTTTTTTAGATTTTGTTGCATCTTTGACTTACTTTGGCCTCACTGTAAATTTACAAATTAGATTGCATTTAATTTGCATGTGTTATTATATGCAATGGCCACATAATTAATTTTTCTTTTTATTTAGGAAGTAATAGTCAAAGATCCTGCTTATGTTTATGACAGAACTTTATTTCCAAAGGTCAATGTTTGTATTATAATCTTTGGGATACCATATGTTTTTTTTCCCTCCAATGATGCCCCAAACTATGTATTTGTTATAATTTATGTAGTCCAGTAATTATATATTTTATATTGCTTACTTACATAACATTAATGTTGTCAAAAGTTTTTCAGTATTATGAACATTTTAACAAGGTAAGTTTTAATTTTGGGAGTCAAATGTAATCGAAAACACATTCCTGTATGTACCCCAGTACAAAGTTGTCAGAACACTGTAAGTAGGATATATGTTCATTTCTGTAATGGGCATGATCACTGCAATTATAAATATGCATTTTGTACTTTAAGTAAAATTCCACTTTCTTATGTGTTACAAATTTTAAAAAAATTAACATATCATGACAGGTGACCAAATGCTCCTCATTTCTTTGAGATAATTCCGAGTAAATATAGATAATACATATGGAACAGTTTTCTAATAACATAGGAAGCTGCTTTATATAACTTCTTTACTATAACTATTTTGAGTTTTTACTGAAATATTATTTTCTTGCCCTTGATTCTCCTGGGCTTTTCCTCTTTTCTTTTGGAGCTGTGAGCTAAAGAAAATGTGTTTAGACTTCAGAAAGTTTGGCTGACGATTGGCCAGATTCATTCCATTTCTAACAGTGACTTGAGAGGAGTGCTTGTGTATATGAGCCCTATTAAATAGATTTGAACATGGTATCCAGAATACCGTATAGAAATTCTGGTAAAAAGTATACACTATTACCAGACTAGAAATGCTTTAACATGCTGTTGTCGGTAAATGAACTTTAATTTCATTTTTAAGACAATACCGTGTTATTATCAGGGTTTATTGGTACCTGATTATTAATTTAGTAGGAGGACTTTTCCAAAGTAATTGTCTTTATAAACAAATCCATGTAAAAATGGATTTATTTATTTATTACAATATCATTCTACTGTTAATTTTCCAGGCTAATAGTTCAGGTCAAAAATCCAGGTTGGGAAAACAGCATAAAATTGACTTATAGTTCACTAAGATTGGTGAATTCTTTTTAAAGTGTTCTTGATTTGTAGAATATAAAAGTTTAGAATGATTCTTTATTAAAACTGGTTTATTAATTAATAAAATCATATTGAAATCCTCCATACCTTTACTTTTTATTTATTTGATTCCTTACATAGTGGTAAAGCTTCCACCATAACTGCCTTTTAAAAAATTATCCTTGT
Source organism: Delphinapterus leucas (assembly GCF_059928025.1). NCBI lineage: Eukaryota > Metazoa > Chordata > Mammalia > Artiodactyla > Monodontidae > Delphinapterus > Delphinapterus leucas. Next base: position 10,999,182 of record NC_143144.1, read on the forward strand.
GTTTCTTTTGTTTCATTTTCTGTTTGCCTTTGACATGTGAAGCTTCGTAACATAGTACATTCTTTTTAGAGTATATCTTTCTCATTATAAAATACCCGACAGTGTCCCCTTTATACTTTTTTGCCTTGAATTCTAATTTCTCTACTGTCAACTTTACCATCACTATTTTCTTTTGATTTTGTATGCATGGTAAATCCTTTTTATTTGTATTTTTTAAATTTGATTTTACATCATTGATAAGAGGCTGTCCTCATTTTGCACACTAGCATGATAACTGAAAGTCACCATTATCAGAACCTTGTTTCCACTCTGTACTGTAGTAAAGGCAAGGCTCTGATAATGACGGCTTTCATTTAACACAGTACTGTGCAAAGCAGGGATGGTCTGTATCTTAATTTTTCTTTTCTACCCTGTCTGAAAGTCATTATTTTGAAAAACAGACTTTAATGATCACAACTTTGCTTTTTAATCTTTTTTCTGCAATCTTAGTTTATATTTTCTCTGTGTTGCATTCAGTTTTGCTTTCCCGTTTTTCCTCTTGACTCTATTAGAATTTATATTCTTGGTTTGTCTTTCTTGTTCATTGGTTTTTAATGACATAATTTTTCCACATTATTAAAATTTAAAGCATAGGAAGAGGTTTCTTTTTTCAGATAAATACATACTTCAGTTTATATATATGAGTTCCAGTTTATCATAATTAGGCATTGACTCTGATATCACTAGTTTTCAAGTCTGTGCAAATCCAAAAATAACTAGTAAATGCTAAGGTATCATTTAAACTCATAGTGTCTATATCTGTGACTAGCGATTAGAGGTTAACCTGGAACACAAGTTCTTGGTCATCTTTGCATGGAGTAGTGTTTGGTGTGGATGGTATTACATTTAATGTCGGAAGATCTTGAGTTAAACTTCGCTTCTACTTACTGTTAGCTCTATGACGTGGAATATTACCTAATCATTCTGAATAACCATTTTGTTATTTGTGATACGAAATTAATAACACCAACATCATAAGGTTTGGGGGATCATTAAAGAAGACAGTGTATGCAGAGCACCTTTGTTCATTGTCTGACACATACATTTTAATTGCTGTTTCTCCTGTCATTGTATTTGCTATTGGATCAAGTCTTAACTGTTTTTGCTAGGTGGAGTGGAAGCCACATAAGATGGGGCCAGCCTTTCCGACTACGCCATGTCACAACAGGAAAATACTTGAGCCTCATGGAAGACAAAAGCCTTCTACTCATGGACAAAGAAAAAGCTGATGTCAAATCAACAGCATTTACCTTCCGATCTTCCAAGGTAAGACAGAAATGTATAATTTTTGATTTCTTTTAAGTACATCCCTACTGCATTTCCTTTGATGTTAGAAATGCAAAAAGAAATGATGTATGTTTTACATGTATTTCCAAATTCCCATTTTCTCTTCGATGCCTTCCTCTTCAGTAAAGCCTATTTCCTAAACCACTAACAACTTCCCAGGTGTTGCACCTGGCTTATAGTTCTTCGGTTATTTACGTGTAGCACATCCATCCAGCCCCTTTTAGTTTTCTTAGGTGTTGACAGTGCGGTAAGCACAGACCTTGTGCTGTTGTTGTATAGCAATGTGATGGGCACACCAGAACGTTCACACAGATGCTCTTATATACAGACCTTTCTTCTTACGTTCTTGAATCATTTGTAAGTACAGAACCTCTAAGAGAATACTTAATATCTTTCATGAGAATCCCTCTGAACTAGATGATGAGTAGAATAGAAAAAAAAAAATGCACATCAAAGTCAAGTTGGAATGCTGGTGCTGTAGCACAGCTAGGCCCACGCAGTACCTCATGAAAGATTCGTAACTCACCAACCCCGCAGTGCAATGGATTGCTAACCATGCCTCAGGAAAACAGTAGATGTCCTGAATAGTGAAGTATCTCAGGGACAGTTGAAAATCACTTGTTCATTTGACACATTCCAAGCATCGATTATATGCATTTTTGTGATAATTGTGTATTTCTGTCCTTAATTAAATGAAGAATGTGAAACTCGGGCATCATGATAGGAACGGTATTAACTTACTGGATAGCTTTTTTTGTCTCAGAGATGCAAAACTTTACACCCCTGTTACAGGTAAAGGTAAGTTTGAGCAAGACCAGAAGTAACTCTAAAAAGACAGCAGCCTCAGTTTACATCCCTAGTGCCACGCTCTCAGTTTTCTTGCTTTGGAGGACACAGAATGGCAGAAGATGCTTCTGATTTGGTGTATTCTCCCGAGATCTCCTGGAAAGACAGCCGGCGTAGGTCCCCATCCTTTGTGGTGAAAACAGACGAAGCTGGTCAACTCCAGTGGATAATCTGAGACAGGATTGGCATCTATAATTTGTTGTAGGGACCTATAGCGGGGCTCTGGAGAGGGTACCTGGGTGGACCTCAGGTGGGCAGTTAGTTGCTCCTTGTGTCTGTAGTTGGAAAGCACAGTTGATCACACTGTGAACAAACTTGACGCTGATGGGCTTCTTCCTCAAGTCTTTAACCAGGGTGGTGGGAATTTGCTAGTTTGTCCACTGATAACACCTCAGCCCAGAAAGAAAAAAAAAAAATTCAACCCACCAAAGACGCATCAGTTATCTGATGGTGGAAGCCCTTTTCAAGTAAAAAAGATAGCGTAAAATGACATACAGCTTAATGGTAGGAAATCAGAAAAGTGAAAAGAAATGCACGACATCCCAGCAAAATATAATCTACCAAAATAAAATCCCAAAGAAGTAGAAAAAGCTGAACAGCCATATCACAATGAAAGATGTTAGAAAAAATTTCAATTTATGGCATTTAAAAAGGAAAAATACATCTAACAAAAACTGGAGGAGAAAGAGGAAAAATGAAAGGTGCTCTGTTTGCTTCCAGTGAAGCAGTGAAAAGTCAAATAATATTTTCTTAAAACTCCAAAATCAAGTAACAAATAAGATATTTATCAGTAAAAAGCCAAACACTAAACAATATTTTTATTGTAGTAAAATTTACTAAAGTAAGGTGGTGGAAGAGAAGGGAGGTTTGTGAAAGAAGGGAAGTGGACATTTATTCACCCAGGAATATTTAAGGGCTGACTTGACCTTGGCTCGGAGCTGGGAACATGCTGACAGTGCGTGCCCTCCTAAAGCTTGTTGACAGCACTGGGAAGCAGGGCCCTTTCTTCCCTAATTTCTTGGCCTTTTAAAGATAATTGCTACCATTCTCTGTTTCTCGTAAGTCTGCCAATGAGCTGAATATTCTCTGTAACTGATCTCTCTGAGAATCAGGATCCCCATTTTACAGATGGAAAAACTAAAGGCAGGAGAGATGAGCCACTTGTCCATGTCACTTGGCTGAGCACATAAGAAGATCCAGTGAACATGAGGTTACCTCTGCTCCAAACCACTAGCCAGGGTGGGTTTCAGTAACCAGGCCTGACTTCCAGGCCTGGAACCCTGGACTGGCTAGTCATTTATTCACCCCCAGGCTGTCAGGGCTGCCCCAGGGGCCTGGAGGTACACCAGGCCCTCATGTAGGACCTCCCGGGCAGGTGCCTGACAATATTGTCTAACTGTGGTCTCCCTAGTTCCTGCTGTTGCTGGAGAAATCTGAATACTGAGTTCGTCTTTCTCTTTTCATTATTTCTGTAACAATCATATTCCCATGGTCTCCAAAAATCCGATTTTGCTATAGAAAGATGAATACCTACACAATCTTTCTCTTTTCACTCTTTGACAATCCTAATTCTCCAGGAGGTAAATGGATGCCTCTAGCAAAATGGGCTAGATTATTCCAATGGAAATGTAAGTGCAAAAGAGACAAGTATGAACATATTTCAAAAATCTCTTTCTTGCATACATGCAGCCACTGATCTAGCAGTCTTCTATATAAATGTATTTTTAATGAGAGGAGTTCTCTTACAGAAATAAAATTAAACTGTGCACATTATCATTCTTTGTCATGGCAAAAAAATTGTCATGGCAAAAAAATTGGTAGACTCAAATGTTTAACGAATAGACTTGATAGCTAAGTGGTATTAGCTATCAGAATATATTGATCAGGAAAGATACCCATCATAATATTGTTGAGTGAAGAAAAAAAAATTGTAATGCAATTTAAAAATCTTATTTTTTTTTTACTTAAGAAAAGAAAGAATCTACACTAATCTTTTAACTTTGGCTGCCTTAGAAAGATGAAAATGGGGGAGGGGGGTGGGAGAGGGATGGATTGGGAGTTTGGGATTAGCAGTTGCAAACTATTATATAGAGAATGGATAAACAACAAGGTCCTACTGTATAGCACAGGGAACTATATTCAATATCCTGTGATAAACCATAATGGAAAAGAACATGAAAAAGAATGTGTGTGTGTGTGTGTGTGTATATGTATAACTGAATCATTTTGCTATACAGCAGAAATTAACAACATTGTAAGTCAGCTATACTTCAATAAAATATAAAAAAATAAAATAAAACTAATAAAAAGATCAAAATGGAAGGTGTATGAGAGTATGAGTGCAAGGGGAAAGCATTTTCTTTAACTTTTAAAAAAAAATCTCTGGATTATTTTGCCTATTATGATAGCTATTTTTCCTTTGTAACAGAAAAATCAGTTAAAAAATTCATCCATTGTACTGATATACTTGGGCATAAGTTTTGTGCACAGTTTAAATTTATTTCTTTAGGGCTAGACCTAGAAACAGAAATACTGACTCAAAAGCTATGAATATTTTCAAAATCTCTTGATAATGGTTCTTGCTCAAAGCAATAGTTTTTGAAACATTTCCCCCCAGATATCTCTGCTTATGTTCTGTCAGTGTTAGAGTATAGTTTGCATTTGAAGAATTTTTACTGACCAGCTCCTTCTGTGGTCTCTGCTCAGAGGTTCTGTTTCTGGCTTTTGGTGATTGTGTAATGTCATAGGTTACACTGAAAGTACAGAGACCTAGGATTCCAGCATTGCCTTTTTAAAAAAAATAAATGTATTTATTTTTGGCTTCGTTGGGTCTTCATTCCTGCGTGAAGTCTTTCTCTAGTTGCATCGAGCGGGGGCTACTCTTCGTTGCGGTGCGCGGGCTTCTCATTGCAGTGGCTTCTCTTGTTGCGGAGCACGGGCTCTAGGCACAAGGTCTTCAGTAGCTGTGGAGCACAGGCTCAGTAGTTGTGGTGCACAGGCTTAGTTGCTCCGTGGCATGTGGGATCTTCCCGGACCAGGGCTTGAACCTGTGTCCCCTGCATTGGCAGGAGGGTTCTTAACCACTGCGCCACCAGGGAAGCCCTCCAGCATTGCCTTTTAATGAACTGTTTGGTTTCTCTAAAACTAGTCTCCTACATGGACCTCACATTTATGGAACCACTGTAATACACAGGTTGTTAATAATCCACTGTCAGTTACCACTATGATAATTATATATAACATGGTTGAGAGTCGTGAAGGTAGAAGTGAAATCCAGGAAAACATTTTATTTTTATTTAATTTATTTTATTGAAGTACAGCTGATTTACAGTGTTGTGTTAATTTCTGCTGTACAGCACAGTGATTCAGTTATACATATATATATATATTCTTTTTCATATTCTTTTCCATTATGGTTTATCACTGGATATTGAATTTAGTTCCCTGTGCTATACAGTAGGTTGTTGTTTATACATCCTATATATAATAGTTTGCATCTGCTAATCCCAAACTCCCAATCCATCCCTTCCCCATCCCCTCCCCCTTGGCAACCACAAGTCTGTTCTCTATGTCTGCAAGTCTGTTTCGTAAATAAGTTCATTTGTGTCAGATTTTAGATTCCATATATAAGTGATATCATATGGTATTTGTTTTTCTCTTTCTGACTTACTTCACTTAGTATGATCATCTCTATGTCCATCCATGTTGCTGCAAATAGCATGTAATCTTTTTTATGGCTGAGTAGTATTCCATTGTATATATGTACCACATCCTCTTTATCCATTCATCTGTTGATGGACATTTAGGTTGTTTCCATGTCTTGACTATTGTGAATAGTACTACTGTGAACATAGTGGGGCATGTATTTTTCTGAATTAGAGTTTTTTCTGGATATATGCCCGGGAGTTGGAGTGCTGGATAATGACAGCTATATTTTTAGTTTTTGGAGGACATCTTATTTTTAAAATCAAAGAATTTTCATTTTAAAATCACCGACAGAGTAGGTAATAAAGTGTTTCCTATGAAGTCAAGATAGTAACTCTATATTTCTTTGTAAAATTACTTTTTCATTATATGTAATGTGTAGTCATTTTAGAGGATTTTAAAAGGGAATACTGCAAAAATGAGGCAAGGGGAAAATTAAAATCATATACTATATCCATCACTCAGAAACAACTGTATTGTGTGTATATTTCAGTTTTTAACAAATATAAACATATTTTGATACTAATAGGGCTAATTATTAAAATTAAAAATTATTCATGATGAAAAGTACAATTACATAATAAAAAAGCATTGAACTTAGAACTAACTAAACTAGAATAAAAGTACAGTCCTTAATTACAGATAAAATTGTATGTTTTAAAAATAAAATAGTTTTTATACTGTCAACATTTTGGAGAAGATAGTATAGCTAAACAGTTTCTTTCATCCTTTTGTTAATCATCACATTTGGTCATGGCCCCTGGTCTGTGAAATATATAATCAGATTTACATAAAGGTGTATCTGATTCTTTTTTTTTCCCTTAGTGCCATCGACAAGTTGAAAATGCTTGCCATATATTTATGTATCTTTGCTATACTGTTTCCAGTGAAAATAATCAGTACTTATATATCCGGAAGGCAAAGACTTGTGTGTGTAAGATATTTCTTCAGTTTTGGTATATTTTGAGTATACAATTAATAAATGACTATTGATTGACATAATTACTGTGTTGCAAATCAAGTTTTCATTACTGATGAAAAATTTAACTTTTAAAATTGGGATTGACATATTAGTGTATAATATGTATAAAATGGATAACTAATAAGAACCTGCTGTATACAAAAATAAATAAAATAAAATTCAAAAATTCAACCTAAAAAAAGTCAAACTCAAAAAAATAAAAGAACCCTTACATTTACAGTAGCATTCCCTTACCTATGATTGTGTGAGACTGTTTTGAAAATATATTCTTGAAACATACCTGTTTTTTTTTTTTTACAAATCATTAAGATCATTCTTACTTAAAATTATGAGAATGGCTTTAAAACCCTGTTCTACTAGTTAATATAAGGAGCAATTGTTTTGATTGTCATTGGGATATCTTTGCACTAACGTGAACACCCACTAGCCAATCTCATCTCAAATTCAGGATTTGCAGAATAATCAACAGTTGTTGATGACTGTATATATTCAGAATAAAGTGGAAGACAGTTTATAAGATCACTGATGTTGGTCCTCTTTTTTCCCCTAGCTTTATTGTGATATAATTGACATTTAATAATGTATGAAATTAAGGTGTACTATGTGATGATTTGATGCACATATATATTGCAAAATGCTTATGCTGGTCTTTTCTTGAAGAAAGAACTCGATTCATGCAGATTTTCTTAGACCTATTCTTCACTTTCTCTATTCCTAGAATTTTTAACCATTACGTTAGTGTGTTGAAATGTCAGTTTTCATCATAAGGTAGGTCTTGCCAATCACCCACGTATTATACTACCCCCAAGATGTCATTTTTTTTAACTTATAATGCCCTAAAAATATTCCTCTGTGGGTGACTTCCTCCAGTTTTTTCCCTCTCACGCCCCATGAATAGAAACCTTTTGCTGCTGAAATGATGGAATACCACCCTCAAATAAGACTGCCAATGAGATTACAAGGATTATGGAGCAAATGGCAAAAATAGAAAGAACAAAATATTTTTAGGACATAGTTTTAGTATGTTGTTTTATTTGAGATTTTTATTCTTGGCTCAAAAAATGTTTAAGATACAAGTTAGGGAGACTAAGAGGTAAAAACTTACAGTTACAAATAAATAAGTCATGGGGATGAACTTACAGTTACAAATAAATAAGTCATGGGGATGATATGTGCAGCATGGGGAATATAGTTAATAATATTGTAGTATCTTTGGTGACAGATGGTAGCTAGACATCATGGTGATGATTTTGTAATGTATAGCAATATTGAATCACTGTGTTGTATACCTGGAGCTAACATAGTGTTGTAGGCCAATTATACTTCAGTTTTTTAGAAAATGGAGATACTGGGAGGAAATGCATCAAGATGCTAATGATGGGTATCTCTGGGAGGGATGGGCTATGGGTGATCATTAATTTTTACTTTATACTTTTAGGTATCTTTCGTTGTCTGCAGTGAACATGTATTGCTTGTAAAATTAGAAAGCAATGAGTGTCCTTAAAAATGAAAAAAACAAAAACCAACAAAAAACAAAAATGAAAAAAAGATGAGGTGTATGGGTCAGAGTTTAACGAGAGGTAGAGCCAGCATGAGATACGTATACACGAAGGGATGTGTTTCGTGGACTCGCTTTCTGAGATTATGAAGCTGACTGAGTAAGCCTGGAGTCCATAGTGCAAGTGGCCTGGAAAGGAAGATTGTAAGCAGAATGGAACCCATGGGATGCACTGTTTGTAGTCGCTGAGCTCAGGGAAAGCCTAAACCCTCCTTAAAGACCTCACCTGATTAAGTATGACTCACCCAGGAGAACCTCCCATTTTATTTGCTCAAAGTCAATTGAATAGGGACCTTATTTACATCTCCAAGATCTTTTCACCTTTGCCATATAACATAACCTCATTGCAGGAGTGATGTCCCAACATATTCATTGGCTCTGCCCACACTCCAGAGTAGGGAAGTATAGTACAAGATATGAGAGGGCTTCACCTAAGGCTCTGTGACCTTGTTTCACTGCCCCATGGAAGCCCCTCAAAGACCCTCCATTACTGAATCAGGTCCAGCTGCTCGCTGCTTACAAAATCGATACTCACAAATGCTGATAGAAAGGAAACTTGCCTTTAATCAGAATGCTGACAGTCTGGGGAGATGGTGGACTCAGTGTCCCCCCAAAACTACCTCTGAAGATTCTGCTCAACCATGGAAGCCTTTAAAGGGAAACAGGGAAGTCATCTCAGTGAATCATTGAGATAGGGGGTCAGAGTCGTCGCCATGCCCCACTGCATGCAGGCGTGTGTGCAGGCTTGTTGATTCCTCGTGATCTTTCTTGGGATACTGTCTTGTTCACACAGTTTGTTGGCGAGATTACTGACGCGGAAGCTAGGGAAGAGATCTGGTCATCTGTTAATTACTTATTCTTCATTTCTACTTCTTTGATCTATGGAAAGAACCAACGGATTAGGCAAGGTATTGTGTGGTCAAACGATGTGAAAGGGGTGCTAGGGCCGGAGATGAGTAGAGTGTGCGGGGCACCTGGTGTAAGGTTAGTGACAAGACAGAGGGGCCCCCTGTAGAGAGCTCTTTCCTGCAAAGAGCTTTTTCCTGGCAAAAGCTGCTGGCACCTCCCAATACAAGAAAAGTTTTAAAGCCCTTCTGGCCACAAACTCACCCACCAGAGTGTCTCCTCATGAAGTTTCTGAACACCAGGGCTAAAGCAAGCTGTCTGTTTTTTTTTGCAGCTCTGCCCTGGATGGGCTAAGCTTGGCCTGGTCTGTCAGTCCCAGCAATTTCTCTGACCCTGTAGCATTTTTAGACTCGTATTTCACAGTGACCAACTATTCTGTGCCAAAATGTGACCCCATAAAGAAGCAAATAAATAAAAATGTTTTGACCTTTTAACTCTCCTGACTTCAGCCATTATTTGTCTTAAGGAGAACTGGCGATTACCAAAAGAAACACTCCATCATCTAAGGATAAAGGCCTTTGTTTTCTTCCTATCAGCCACTTGACAGAACTATTTGGAGACATTTAAGGAAGATTTCAATGAATGCTAGAAGACTCTTTGAACCACCTTGTCCATATAATAAAAACATAATCCTATGGGACTAGTTTAAATTTCTTAATGAGTCTACTTTATCCAATGCGTATGTATCATTTAACGAAGACAGTTGTTCAGAAGTAGTTTTGACTTAGTCACGAGCCAGTTTGGTGTACCCAATGCCAAAATATCACTTATTATTTTTCAGGCTGATCTTTTTTACTTCTGGAAGCATTTTGATACTCAGTTGAAAATTAGATTTGCCAAGCATTCGTGAGTAGGATTGTTTGAAGGCTAGGATTGGGAGTAGTTTTTTGTTTTGTTTTGTTTTTTTCTCTGAAGAGCGACTGTGGTTTTGGCAGGCAGTAAACCTTGCTCGAGTGAAACTCTGTGGTTTCTTTCTCTCTTTGGCAGTAGGCTGTTGCTTGTACTACTTATTTGTGCTCAGTTATTTCGGTTCCTAGCTGCTGCCATTAACTGGGCCTCCCCTGAGCATGCATGGTATAGTGGTCAGCAATTTTTTTTAAAATTTTATTTATTTTTGGCTGCATTGGATCTTCGTTGCTGCGCGCAGGCTTTCTCTAGTTGCGGCGATTGGGGGCTACTCTTCCTTGTAGTGCACGGGCTTCTCGTTGCGGTGGCTTCTCATTGCGGGGGCTTCTCGTTGCGGGGGCTTCTCGTTGCAGAGGCTTCTTGTTGTGGAGCACGAGCTCTAGGCGCTCAGGCTTCAGTAGTTGCAGCACGCGGGCTCTAGAGTGCACGCTCGGTAGCTGCGGCGCATGGGCTTAGTTACTCCTTAGCATGTGGAATCTTCCCGGCCCAGGGCTCGAACCCGTGTCCTGTGCATTGGCAGACGGATTCTTAACCACTGCGCCACCAGGGAAGTCCCTGGGGGCAACTTTTATAAACAGATTTTGTGGCTACTTTTCTTATCCAGGATTTAGCTTATCTAATTTTCTGTCTGCCTGTGAGCCCCAAACTGTGTCCTCTGATACCTCAAGTATCAATAGGGCAGCAGCTTTTTTCTGCCTGAGCTCCAGGCAGATTGGGCGGGCCATGCCCCAAGGCAAAGGCTGCTTTTTACAAATCACTTGGGTACTCTGTCTTTGGAGAGAAGTCTGCTGTTCACTTTCTCTCTGCTTTTGGTCCCTCTTAAGTGCCTTCCAGTAGATTCTGAAAAATATTTTTTCCAAATTTTCTGTTATCTGTGGGAGAATTAGCCCAACTAAACCACGCCGTCATTTCCCAAAGCCAGAATAACTCAAAAGAAAAATAAATCTAGATGATTTATAAAATAAATCAAAGCGATGCTGAAACTAAAGGCCACTAATTTAGATATAGGGTAGCTAATAGAGGGTTTTAGGAAGATTACTATTCGCCTAAGCTGGACACTTTATTTCTAGTAATACAGACTAATTATCTGTTAGAAGCTTCTACCTGCTGTCACGTTTTCTTAGTGGTTGGTCACAGCATCTAGATGATTTTCACCTGAATTTCTCCTAAGCCTGAGCTACAGAAAATGATAGGAAATAAAAGAGGGAAAGAGCATGACTGGCCTTTATTCGTGTTTCTTCAGCAAATAATCACACTTCTTTTGTTCTTCTCTAATGTCATTTTAGCAGCTCTTCCCTGAGTTGAGGATCAGAGTAATTATGAAAACCTGGTCATCATGAAGTTTCACAATTAAAATTTCTAACCCAGAGAGAGATGTGAACTACTTCAGTAAAAAGCAAACACAGCATACCTTAGCACTTAGTAACTGAGGCTTCTCAGAGCACAATCCACAAGCCTATAAATAGACTACATACTCATTTCCTGGGATAAAAGACAAACAGAAAGAATGTTACAGGCCCCTTGTTTTATTTTGAGGAGATAATTGCATTGTTCTATATTTGCCCTAGAATTTAATTTTCCTATTTATAGGGTTGGTATAAGTAGATTAGTAGTTTGTCTGGTTTGATAGAATGAAATTGGAACGGTTTGGTATCTGTTTTATTGCAGATTCTTAGAATAGTGTTTCAAGTTATTTGCTTAATGGTCAAATCAGCTTAACTCATAATTGCATTTACTTTCTTATATGACCTTGACCCTTTTTGCATTAAGAATTGCAACTCATTTCAATTTTAGTTTTCAATTGTTGGCAGAGTGTCCGTAATTATTTTGGAGTTGCTAACTATTAGTATGGTGCAATAATACCATGAGAAATAAAAAATCTGTTTTACTTGAATTGTTCCTTTTTGTGTAACAGACATAAAATTTATTCCAACCTAATCTTCAAAAACATTTGTGTAACTGGTACTAACTTCACACGACAGTCAAATAGCCAAAGAAATAGACAAAACTTAGTAAATTTAGCAAGGAGAAGAATAAGAAACCACAAAAGGAGGTATTGTAACCAAAAGAACATTAGGTTTTTTTTTTTTTGCTGTTATTTTAAGAACTCTACAGAAATTCAAGACATAATGAGTTCTTAAAGATCAGAATGAAGCATGGAGGGAAAATTGAGGGAAGAAGCATTAAAATAAATGGGGATTTAGGGGCTTCCCTGGTGGTGCAATGGTTAAGAATCCGCCTGCCAATGCAGGGGACATGGGTTCGAGCCCTGGTCTGCGAAGACCCCACAAGCCGCAGAGCAGCTAAGCCCGTGCACCACAACTACTGAGCCTGCACTCTAGAGCCGGTGAGCCACAACTACTGAGCCCACGTGCCACAACTGCTGAGGCTCGTGCGCCTAGAGCCCGTGCTCTGCAACAAGAGAAGCCACCACAATGAGAAGCCTGTGCACCGCAAGGAAGAGTAGCCCTTGCTCTCCACAACTAGAGAAAGCCCACACACAGCAACGAAGACCCAACACAGCCAAAAATAAATAAATAATTTTATAAAAAATAAATAGGGATTTAAAAGAAACAGTTGGTTTCAGAGGACTGATTGCTTCTTCATAGCATAGGGAGCTTAGCATGGCAGCCCTTTAGGAGTGTATACCTCTGTGGTCCGAGTTAGAAACTGCAAGTAGTTGAAACTGAATTATAGCCTTGATTAGTTTGCAAGAAATCATCATTATGTCTAACATCCTTATTAAGAAGGAAATCATCATCACCATTATCAATACCATTTTCATGGTCAAAATCATTAGAATTTATTGAAGTGTTTATTTTATCTCAGGCACTGTGCTGAGAACTTTGCATTCATTATCTCATGTCTTCCGATACTCTGGGGGAGAGTCTCTTGTTAGCTGTATTTACAGATGAGAAAACGGAGGCTTAAAACGTTTAATTAACTTATCCTAAGGTCACAGACGGAATAAGTGGCAGAGATTGAACTCAAAATTGACTTTTCTGTCCCTCAATCCTATGCTCTTAGTCATCAATCACAAAAATAATAATCTGGAAAGAATATGAAGCCTAAATTACTGATTTTAAGATCTCTGGTTTGGAGTTTGCCATGAAGCAATATAAAATTTTGTGTTATGGCCAAAATAATTTTCTGCCAGTATGAATAATTCAGGAATACGTTATTTATCTCTGCAATCTCCTACTTCAGCTTCCAGTAGAGGTTGAACTGCTAGCATGGAACATTTGACCATTATTATTTCAGGGGATGGCAGAGAGTTGCATTTTTCAAAGAACATTATTTACAACAAGGCAAAGTGTTTTCGATATAAACTAGTATTTTTAAAACCTTTTCTTATCTTTTTTCTCTCTCTCTTAGGAAAAATTGGATGTAGGGGTGAGAAAAGAAGTTGATGGCATGGGAACCTCTGAAATAAAATATGGAGACTCAGTATGCTATATACAGCATATCAATACGGGCTTGTGGCTAACTTACCAGTCTGTGGATGTGAAATCTGTGAGAATGGGATCCATACAACGTAAGGTAAGAGTATTTCAAAACAGTATTTATGGCAGTCGTTATTAATGAACGAAAAACACAAATGCACGACAAAAAGAAGCAGCTAACCCTGTCTGCCACCTGCTAATGTTTGTAATTTACATGCTAGAGGTCCAGTCCCACCCTAATAAACTCTCTGGTTTCTGTAAGTGAACAGCGCTGGATGTTATAGCACTGATTTAAATACTAAGTGAAGAAATACGCTACTCTTTTCTGGATCCTAGCTCGGTCTGCCTAATTCACTGTGTCCTCTGTGATGCTGCTGGGATTGTGTGTACAGTATCTTTTTTACAATGCTCCATAATGCTCATGCGTAGAAATGTTTAGTGTTTGTGAGTTTCGTTTCTTTTATTCCCCAGACTCATTTGCAGACGTGCTCATACACTCACCTCTGAGTCCTTCACTGACATCCCATCGCTTACAAGACGACAGTTACGCCTTTTGATAGTACGTGATGCCCTTCCTGACCTGCCTCCCATCTGTCTCTGCCCCATTCTCCTATTCTTTGTCCAGTCTCTAGGTGTCTTCAGGTTCCCCAGCACACCAGCCACTTACAGCACATTCCTTCCAATGCCTCAAAGAAACGTGGCTTTTCCACATCTGCGCCTTTGCATATACCATTTCCTCTGTTTGGAATGCCCTTTGAAATTTCTTTTTTTCCTCCACCGAGTTCCTATCTATCCCCCAGGGGTTAAGTTTAAAGATGATCTTAGATGTTCTTCCTATCTAAGTTCATCTAGTACACCCTCCTTTGCGTTCTCATAATATTTGTATATTCTTAAATTTTATATACACTCTCTGTGCTATTTTATTTACTAGGCTACATCTCTCTCTCCCTCTCTAATTTGTGAGCTTCTTTATGGCAAGTACATAGCATTGATACTAGATTGTTCACATTTCATGTTTTTACACCACCATGTAACAGTACACAGAATCAGATAATGGGATAACTGTTATTTCTATAATAGACCTTGGAAGGGAAGTAGTGGGGAAGAAATGTTTATTTTCAGTATATTTCCTAATCGTAACATATACACATTCCAGTATGGATTGTTCAAGGTTATTGCTATCTTCTTAGAGTGACCAGTGCTGATATTAGTGGAGTGGGAAGCTAATCCTGCTTTGATGGAGTTGGGCTTAAGTGCATCCCTGTACCACCTTCCTCAGAGCTTCGGATGGAGAGCCTGGGACAGCTCTCCCGCAGACCCGTATAATTGTTATAATATGATTGCTTGCCTTTGGGGTCTTTGATCTAGGCTCATAAATTTAAATGTGTTTGTATTCAGTATTTGTATAGCGTTCATTCTGTCCCACGACTGAGCCTCGCTGTTTTTAACTTTTTATCATGGAAATTCAAATATATGCAAAGAGAACAAAAGGGTACGATGGACCCTGTGTATCCATGCATCGGTCACCTTCAACATTTTCAGTGCTCTCCACTCATTTCATTTATCCCTCACCCTGTTGTCATTATTATTACTCCACTCTCTTATTCCTTAACCATGGATTAAAGTCAGAGTGGGACTTACATTCTGCATCATAGGCTAACAAAGAGCTTGCTTTATAGAAGAATTTGACAGGGGTGTTGAGAAGCTAACCAGTCTTATTTCCATTAGTAAAGTAACATGTGAAACAAACTTTATAGGCCATAGAAGAGATAATCTAACACAATCTCTACTGTAAATGTATTACTACTTCTAGAACCATCTGTTATATTAAATGTTTATCGAGAGACCTCAGTGTGGTCATGACAGGTGAGGACTTCTCGGCCTAGATCTCCTAATTTTTATACACTTCCCAGTTAGCTAGTATCTTCAAATCATTTTATTTTTCGAGAAAAGCATGTTGGTGGTATATTCGCCAAATCATTACATATTTGAAACTGACTTTCTGTTGTTGTTTCATATGAGTAAAACCTTGGTTAGCTAAAAAAATGTCTGAATCACTTTTCATAGGTTTTATGTATCCCGCTTAGTGTGGGTATTCATGTTTTGCTGCAGAAATATAAATTCATTGATTATGCAGTGATACACGTACCATACTGGGTGTTCCACATGTACAGTTTATACATTGTATTACATTAAAAAAAAACCCTGAAAACTCTGAATTATGAAATGCATCTGTCACCTAGGATTTTCTAAAATTTATTTTATTGAAGTACAGTTGATTTACAATTTTGTGTTTGTTTCTGGTGTACAGTAAAGTGATTCAGTTATACATATACATACATTTTTCTTTAAGGTTATTGAATATAGTTCCCTGTGCTATACAGTAGGACCTTGTTGTTTATCCATTCTCTGTATAGTAGTTTGCATCTGCTAACCCCAAACTCCCAATCAATCCCTTCCCCACCCCCTCTCTCCCTTGGCAACCACAAGTCTGTTCTCTATGTCTGTGTCACCAAGGATTTTTAATCAGCACACATAGGTCTTTTAAAACTGACAGGAGAATTGTGCAGCGTGTCTTTGGCCTCCTTTTCTTACAGTTGTAATTTCTTTCTCAGGAGCACAGCTAGTTTCTCTCCTCCAGGTCAGCTGTCTTCCCCTTTGGCATTCCTGTCGTTCTTACCCAGTCTCTGCATTTTGCTTCTCAAATGTGTCCCCCAAATCACTCACTTTGTTTTCTTTGATGCGGGTCTGTTCCTTAATGTCTTTCCATGTCTTTGAAATTTTAGTTTTCTTGTCTTTTTCGTTATCTCACCCAGGTCACTTTTTATCTCAGCTTGCTGTCTTTTCATCTATTCTGGTTGTTCATCCCAGTATGACTTACTGCGAATTTTCATAGAAGTTATGCCTTCTTGCATCCTGTGGACAATTGAAATAGTTTATATATTTAAATAATATCCTGCTATTTCTATTTTATCTGACTTTTTAAAAAATTAGCAATGATTGCTAAATTTTATCCGTTGGAGAAAAAAATCATGTTTTAGTGTCTTTTACTTTGTTGATAAATAGGTTAATAGACATCATGATATTGAAGAATCCTTACATTCATAGACTAAACCCAGTTTGACCTAGTTTATTATTCTTTTGAAATCTTATTAGATTCTATTTATGTTTAATTTAGAATTTATCTAGAATTATCATATATATTCACTTTATATATTAATTTTTCTTTGTTTATGGGTACTGAAATTTGAATTTCATACAGTTTTCAGGTTTCATGAAATATTCTTTTCTTGGTCTTTTTTCAGCCATTAAAATTGTAGACCATTCATAGCTCACAGGCTATATAAAAATAGGCAGTGGTCGTAGTTCACTGACTAGTCTACCATGAAGAGTATCATTTCTTTGAAGGTTCATTAGAGCTCACTTGTAAAACTGTCTAGTTCTGTAATCTTTTAAAAATTGGATCTTAAATTTCCTTTCCAATCTCTGTTTAATAAATTGGTATCCTCAAATTTTCTACTTTGTTGGGCGGATTCCTTTTGATGATTTTTAACTTGCTGGGAAGCCATCCTTGTCCTCTGGAGTAGTCAGTTTTGTTTTTAAATTTAAAAAATTTTTGGCCATTAAGTTCCATATAGCATTGTCTTATTATCATTTTATAATTTTAATGTCTTTTGTATCTTATATTCTTTTCTCTGTGTTTTTTTCTTTCTTTCCATTTTATCCCTAGCCTGGTTTGTGAGAGGTTTAATTATTTTATTTATCTTCTCAAAAAATAAACATTTCGTGTTTATTCATCCTTTTCTCGTATTTTATTTGATTTCTAGTTCATTAAATTCTCTTTTTATCTTCATTAATTCCCCTTTTCGATTCAATTTGTTTTTCTTTTTTAGAGTCTTAAAGTGAGTAATACGTTCCTTCACTTTAGTCATTTTTTTCTTTGTCAATGAAGGCATTTAAGGCTACAAAATTGACTTTGAATACAGATGTATCTGTCTCATTGATTTTGGTATTAGGAGTTCCTCTTTACATTGCTTTCTAGGTAGTTTATGATTTTAGTTCTAGTTGCTAATTTTAGTTCAGTATACCTGATTAAATGTCCTAGAAACATCTTGCTGTTAGTGTTGAGTGAAGGAAGTTAGGCACAAATGGCTCCATTTACATATAGTACACAAGTGACCTTTGCTGTTGAAAGTCATGAAGATGGGGAACATTGTGGTGGATGGGGCAGGAAGGGAGCTCCAGGGCAGGTTTTAAGGTGCCATGTTATTCTCTTTCTTGATCTGGGTGTTAGTTATGTGGTTTGTTCACTTTGTGAAATTGATTCCGCTGTTCACTTAATATTTTGCACTTATCTCTTCATGTTGTTCTTTCATAGAATGTTCAAAAACATAAAGCTAACAAAAGAACTAATAAAATAAAAGCACATTTTTTTTTAAAGAACTGAGGTGTCTTAGAAGCATTGCTCAGTACTTATTAGTGAACCCAGCTATGTTCAGAACTACCGAATAAATGGTATCCCATGTAATGTTTTCCTTTGCTTCTTTGTTCAGAGTTTGCTTAGACTGTGGATGAATCATTGAACATAGATATGTGAAAACATTCTAGTGATTGTTTTTCAAATCAATATATTTATTGATTGGTTCTTTAAAACAACAACTGATTCATCTTTAAAACAATAGCTGAATAAATATATTGAATGACTAATTTGTACAGGGACCTGTGCATATTATTTTACCTGAACCTGACAGCTTACAGTTCCCTTCACCTGTCTTTTGACTCTGTTTACTGTGATGGCTCACCTTTTTGAGTTGCCTACTTCTTAACACCCATTTGAAAAAGAGATATTGGGAGTAATGGTGTTATTTCTGCTTTCATGCAGGCTATTATGCATCATGAAGGTCACATGGATGATGGCCTAAATTTGTCCAGATCTCAGCATGAAGAATCACGGACAGCACGTGTCATCCGGAGCACAGTCTTCCTTTTCAATAGATTTATTAGGTATATTGTCCTTTGTTGTGGTGGTTGTTTAATATTTCATTTTAATTTTCTTATCAGATTTACAAGTAAACAATTCTAAAATATACTATGGTGGTAAATCTCATACAATTTGGCAGTTCTGCAGAACCCGTTAGAAAATGCTAGTTAGATGATTTTAAGTCTTTCTTTGAAATGAATTTTTTAAAAAAGACTGTGGTTTTAAAAATTATATGTGTAACTTATAATTGATAGCTGTATGTCAGAATTATTCTCTAACATATCCCTATGCTAGCCCTTTCACACTGGAGGTAGTACAGCCTACATACTTCATGAGTTTTGAACTCAAAAAAATGATTCTTGCAATAAGTAACCTTTCCCACCCTAAGAATGGAAACAATTGCATATCTACAAAACTAAATCAAACTTGTGTCCAATGTGTTCTCTGGGAACATTATACCAATATATACTCTGGTTGGTGATGGATATTATGTATCTCTTTAAGCTTACCAATTTGATGGGAAAAAGTGATATATATGTGTATATGTATTTATTTATAGTAGGTACATATTTACTTATAATTATTTTAAAAATTTGCATTTATGTGAGAGTTGTGAAAAATGGGTGTTGACCAATTTTCTTCATTTATTTTTTTCTTTGTGATTTACCCTATTATTTGATAATATTTCTATTAGGCTGTTATGAGCTTTTGTTATGTTAGTGTTACTAATTTCCTATAATCATATATAAATTGCAAATATTTTCTCAACTTACTGGTTTGGAAAGATTTTAAAGTGTTTTTTCATCAGAGTTTACTCTATAAATCAGCATATGAAAGACCTTTGCCACCCAAGATTATATAAATATTCACTTAATTATTCTCTGCTTCTTTTATAAACCATCCCACTGTGTGTGTGTGCATTTGTGTGCATACTTTCATGAAATCAAAGAATGTGCACAGCATTCGGCTTCATCATATCCTTAGTATTCATCTCACCTCTCTGCCTCATCTAAACCCTAACCCTTTTTAGAGGGAGTAAGGCTTAGAGATGGGGTAAGCATCAGATTCTTATCACTTTTTATGGTACTTCTTGTAATAAATAAATTTTTGACTTTGAAATTATAACTTATTTTAGGATCAGTTCAACTTAGATTTTTTTCCATCTTGTTCTTTCCATGGTTCTTTTTGACTACAGCCTAATCAGTTCTATAAGGATTGAGGAAAATAATCATAAATCTTTAAAATAGTCTGTTCTCTATGTAATTATATACATCAGTGCTGACTTCTTCAACTACAAAAAGACAAATTTTTATTATATTGTGACTTGTGTGGTATTTTCAGAGGCACTATGGAGATTCCATTTGGCAAGCAAGAGCTAAATGAATACTAGAGAAAGAACTGATTATTTGTTTTAAAATATATTTTGTCAGAAAGATACTATATCCGTGTTGAGACTCAATGTAGTGATGGTATGTCTTAAATGGCATTTTGTATGTTGATCGAGATACGATAATTCATCATGGATGTGATTTGCTTTTTGCACATTTGTTCTTTGCTCAAGACCGATCATATTTTTTTTAAAAAAAGTAATGTCTGTGATTTGGAAGCTTAATTTTAGAATCTAACACTTGCTTAATTGATTAGATAGAGAACCAAACATGGGAAATTTGGATTCTGTGGTAAAAGTACTTACTGAATTATATATTTGCTGCTTCATATTGAAATTCAGTTTTTGTTCGGGTTATTTGAATGAAATTCATTTATTATCTTGATAAAACAGGTTAGTTATATAACCTATATTTAACTATAGTTAGCTCTCTGTATCCAAGGAGTTTGCATCTGTGGATTCAACCAACCATGGATCAAAAATATTAGGAAAGAAATTCCAGGATGTTTCAAAAAGCAAAACTTGAATTTGAACCATGATCACAACTATTTACATAGCATTTACATTGTATTTACAACTATTTACATAGTATTTACATTGTATTATGTAGGTTAGCGAGAGATGATATAAAGTATACAGGAGAGTATGTATAGGTTATATGTAAATACTACACCATTTTACATAAGGGACTCGAGCATCCACAGATTTTGATATCTGAGAGAGGTCCTGGAACCAACCCCCAGTAGATACTGAGGGAGGGATGATCATTTAAAAAGATTATCTGATTCCCATTCTGATCTTTAATCTTTTTTTCTGTTTGCCTTGGGTTTAAATT
The DNA here is from genome assembly GCF_059928025.1 of Delphinapterus leucas. Lineage (NCBI taxonomy): Eukaryota > Metazoa > Chordata > Mammalia > Artiodactyla > Monodontidae > Delphinapterus > Delphinapterus leucas. Next base: position 11,020,057 of record NC_143144.1, read on the forward strand.
TACTCTTCTTTTTCTTTTCAGAGGATGAAGGCTGACATCATTGATTTGAGACCTTTCTTATGTCACTTAGTGCTAAAATATCTGTCCTTAGTGGCATCTCTCACTCTTTGTTGTGCTGTGTTTCAGTTTCCCTTTTAATTGCTTCTTTGACCAATAGGTTGTTCAGTTTCCAAATATTTGGGGTTTTCCAAAGATCTTTCTGTTACTGATTTCTAATTTAATATCACTGTGGTCAGAGAATATACTTTGTAAAACTGAATGCTTTTAAATTTATTGAGACATGTTTTATGGCCCAGGAAGATCCAAAAAGCAAAACCTGAATTTGCTGCATTCTGGGAACTGTTTATATACATAGCATTTCCATTGTATTTACCACTATTTACATAGTATTTACATTGTATTGTGTCCTATAAGTAATCTAGAGATGGTTTAAGGTGCACAGGAGGAGGTATGTAGGTTGCATGGAGAGACAGGCATGGCTACTCCGAGGCAGCCTGAACAAATTACAGCCCTTACTCTGTCGTTGAACCAGGAACAGTGTTATAACTCAGTCTAAGCACCGGTCCCTTTTCTGTTACCTTCATAGCCAAGGTCATACTAATCAACTCAATTACAAGTCCTCTCAGACATTTTCATAATGTTTTCTGTTAGTTGCTCTACCAGAATATGTTCTATCTTGGTAAATGTTCTGTGTGCACTGGAAAATAAATGTTCCATGTGCCCATTCTCCTTTAATTGGGTGGAGTGCTAAAGAATGTCAGTTTGATCTAGATGGGTGATAGTGTTGTTTAGATCTTCTGCTTCCTTACTGATTTTCAGTCCGTATGTTCTATTCATTATTGAGAGAAGGGTATTGAAATCTGACTATAATTGGATTTTTCTGTTTCTCCTTGGCAGTTCTGTCATTTTTTTCTTCATGTATTTTGAAGCTCTGTTATTAGGTTCATCAAAAAATTTAGGATATAATAAACTGACCCCTTTATTATGAAATCACCTTTTTAAAATCCCTAGTGATATTTGCTATGACATCAACTTTGTATGATGTTAATACAGCATTTCTGCTCTCTTGTTTTCCTTGGTGTTAGCATTGTATATTTAAAAAAAAATCTTTTACTTTTGACTTACTCTTGTCTTTAGAGTCAAAGTGCATTTCTTTTAGGCAGTATGTACTTGGGTTTTGATTTTTTATCCAGTTTGGCAATCACTGCCTTTTAATTGTGAAGTTTAGTCCATTTATATTCATACGATTATTGATACATAAGTTTGCCTGCCATCTTACTATTTGTTTAGTATTTGTCCCTTCTCGTCTTTGTCCCTTTTCCTTCTTTTTCTACCTTCTTTTGGGTTGAGAATTTTCTGCAATTCCATCTTATCTCCTTTTTTTGTTGGCTTGTTAGTTATAATTCCTTTTTTGGTTATTTTAGTGGTTGCTTAAGATGTTTAGCATACAACTTTAACTTATCACAGCCTACTTTCAGGTCATTTTACCTTTGTGAGTAATATAAGAACATTTCAATAGTATACTTCTCTCCCAGTCTTTGTGATGTTTTTGTCATACGTTTTGCTTTTATAGATGTTATAAACCCCACACTACATTTTTATCATTTTTATTTAAGGTCAGTTAGATTTCAAAGAGATTTAAATAATAACAAATGTACCTAATATTTTGTGCATATATTTACCATTTCAGATGTTTTAATCTTTATTATTTTTTTGAGGATTTGCATTTCCTGTGCGTAGTTTATCTTTATTCCCAAAGTGCTCTTCTTTTAACGTTTCTTCTGGTGTAGGTCTCCTGGAGATGGAAACTTTGGCTACTGTATGTCTAAAAATGTCCTATTTTACCTTCATTTTAAGTGATTTTTTTTCTGGGTATAACATTCTAGGCTGACTCTTTTTTTTTTTCTTTTGGTTCATTGATTTTTCTTCTTATTGATGATTATATTTTATTCTTCTTTACCTATCTGGTCATTTTTCTTTAGTTGTCAGACGTCGTAAATTTGTTGGGTACTGGATATTTTTGTCTTCCTGTCAATATTTTTGAGTTTTTCTGGGAGGCAGTTAAGTTACTTGGTTAAGTTTGATTCTACTGGAATTTGCTTTTAGGATTTTTGGGGTGGGTGCAGATCCGTGTTAAATCTAGGGCTAATTATTCCCCACTCTTGAGGCAAGACCATCTGTATACTCAACCTGATGCCCCATGAATTACGAGGGTTCCCAATCTGACTGCTGGGAAGAGGCACCATTTCGCATCCCATGTGAGTATCGGTTACCGTTTTCTCTAATTATTTCAGAAGGCTTTGTTCCCTGCCCTGGGTAGTTTTCTCACGTGTATGTGTTCATCAACCCTCTGCTGAATATTTGAGGAGAACCCTCTGTATTTCTTCAGAGTCCACTCCTGTGTAGCGGTCTCCTCTCTGGTACTGTGTCCTGCAAACTCTGGCAACCTTGGTCTCCCAGACTCTCAGCAATGTCTCCTCAACTCAGGGAGTCTTCTTTGCCTCACCTGGGTTCTCATACCTGTATCATAGCCTAGAAATTCTCCTAAAGCAAAGTGGAGCCATTGTAGGACTCACCTTGGTTGTTACCATATCTATCCTTTATCTCTTGATGTCCAGTGTCTTGAAATGTGTTCTTCTCCAAATATTTTGTCTTTCTTGGAGAGGGAGGAGGGTTTTTCTTGGTTTTCTTTATCTTGGCTGAAAGCAACGCAGATGTAGTTGACACATGAAATTCGTATTTTGAGATGCGATTCCATGTTTCCTCTGGAAAATGTAGTCTAATCTTTGCTAGTTCTATATTGGTATTTTTTTTCTCCTTCAGATTTCTAATCACAAGCCCTTCATCAAACTACCATGTTTTCCTGGTTATCCAGCATCTCCTTTTAAAAGTGTGTCTCTTTCCTTTGATGATGTAACAGATGCTACTGATGAAGATAATGAGTCTGTTTCTCTTTTTTACACTTAACTGACCTTAATTATGTATTAGTTTTTCAAAAATTAAATTTTAATTTAGCTTTATTTTTTTTCTGTTCTTTTCTTTCTAGAATACTCACCCGCTGGTTATATTATTTTAATTCATCATTTTTATATATATTTCTATATATATGGATTTTACTTATGTGCTTGTTAATATTACTGAATTATTTGAATTCCTGAATTTATATAGCTTTAATATAGCTTAATGTAATTTAATATAGCTTCTTTAATATAGCTTAGAAACTTTGAAAAGTTTTACGTAATTACAGAACATTGTAAAGCGTATGTTATTTTAAGTAACATAGTTTGATCCTTCTATCACATTCATAAAAGCACTAAAAGTATTTAAAACCTCAATATCTTTATAATATTTTACAATATCCATATATTTTTCAAAGTAAAATTTTTTAGGTATTCATTTTATTAATGTAGATTTATATACTATTAAGAGACTCATTTAAAAAATGTAAACTCAGACCTTCCTTTTTTACTTAGAGTGGAAGTTGAGATCTATTTTGTTTTTGTTCATTTGTATTTTTCTTATGCAGTTTATTTTCTGTGACCCTTCTGGTCCCTTTCCCCAAGGTTAGGGTAGTGGTGGTGGTGGGGTGTGTGTGAGGGTGTGTGTGTGTTTGCATTTGTTTTCATGTATAGGGGAAAGGGTTCTATTTTTCTGCACTGTTAAAAAAAGGTCTAGCTTTTTTTCTTCCAGGTATATTAATAAATGTATTCTTTAAAATTTTTTTTTTAATTTTTTAATTTATTTTTTATACAGCAGGTTCTTATTAGTTATCCATTTTATACACATTAGTGAATAAATGTATTCTTGAGGTAAATGGGGTAAGGGAGGAATGTATGTTAGTAATGTGATTTAATCTTCAAATTATAAAATGTAGAGCTGGAATTCATGGCTTTAAGTTTTGTTGTGACATAGCATGCTTCTACCACCATTGATTTCCCCTAATTATTTTTTTTCGTTTTTTTTGTCCTTGATAAATTAAGATGAAAAATGTCTCTTTATTGGAGAGTCCTAAAACTTGTAATCATTAACATTTTTTAAACTTTTTATTTTATATTGGAGTATAACCAATTAACAATGTTGTGATAGTTTCAGGTGCACAGCAAAGTGACCCAACCACACATATACATGTATCCATTCTCCCTCAATCTCCCCTCCCATCCAGGCTGCCACATAACATTGAGCAGAGTTCCCTGTGCTGTACAGTAGGTCCTTGCTGGTTTTCCATTTTAAATATAGCAGTGTGTACATGTCAATCCCAAACTCCCTAACTATCCCTTCCCCTCTGGTAACCATAAGTTCGTTCTCTGAGTCTGTGAATCTGTTCCTGTTTTGTAAATAAGTTCATCTGTATCATTTCTTTTTTAGATTCCACATATAAGGGATATCATATATTTCTCTTTCTCTGTCTTATTTCACTCAGTATGACAATCTCTAGGTCTATCCATGTTGCTGGAAATGGCATTATTTCATTCTTTTTAATGGCTGAGTAATATTCCATTGCATATACGTACCACATCTTCTTCATCCATTCCTCTGTCGATGGACATTTAGGTTGCCTCCATGTCTTGGCTATTGTAAACTGTGCTGCAATGAACACTGGGGTGCGTGTATCCTTTTGGGCCATGTTTTTCTCTAGATATATGCCCAGGAGTGGGATTGCAGGGTCATATGGTAGTTCTACTTTTAGATTTTTAAGGAACCTCCATACTGTTCTCCATAGTGGCTGTACCAATTTACATTCCCACCAACAGTGTAGGAGGGTGCCCTTCTCTCCACACCCTCTCCAGCATTCATTGTGTGTGGATTTTTTGATGATAGCCATTTTGGCTGGTGTGAGGTGATATCTCATTGTAGTTTTGACTTGCATTTCTCTAATAATTAGCAATATTGAACATCTTTTCAGTATGCCTCTTGGCCATCTGTATGTCTTCTTTGGAGAAATAATCTTCTGCCCATTTTTTGATTGGGTTGTTTGTTTTGACGATATTAAGTCTCATGAGCTGTTGGTAAATTTTGGAGACTAATCCCTTGTCGGTCATATCATTTACAAATATTTTCTCCCAATCTGTGGATTGTCTTTTCATTTTGTTTATGATTTCCTTAGCTGTGCAAAAGGTTTTGAGTTTAATTAGGTCCCATTTGTTTATTTTTTAACATTTCCATTATGCTGGGAGACGGATTGAAAAAGATATGGCTGCAATATCATTAACAGTTTTAAGAGTCTTGGATAGCATTTGTCTGACAAGAGGCTTCTCCTGGAAAGCAATTGAATGGTTATATTTCTGATAGCAGATATATTCAACCTAACAACCTAAAAACTGACGTTTGCTATTATTTCTCTTCAGGTTTGAAAATGTAGGTAGTATATTTGAATTACTTTTGAATTTTATTTACTTTTGCATGATGGGATTTGAATTTGACTTTGTTATATTTATCATTCAACTAGAATTAATGGGTTAAAATGTTTAGAACAGCAATGTTACATTGCATATGAGTATTCATTTTAGAAAGGGAGAAATAATTTTCTTCTGACAAGTCATTTCTGTTGCTTTTTGGGCATAGAAGGCCTTGTAGAGATGGCAAGACAAGGTAATAGATGAATTTCATTGATATACTTGATTTGGAATTACAGGTAGAAACTTTAAGATAGTCATGCAGTTTTACTATTTGAACTGTTTATAAAGCTGAAGTATAATATTCCAAAATTATTAGTAATATTTATGTAAATGATATATTTTAAATAATAGCATCATAAAGTTCAAAGATAAGCTAATTTTTCATTTATAAGGTTTTTACTGTTTTTTAAAATAAAAATTGTAATGCAGTCAGATAACTAGAAAGAAATATTTCCTTGGAATAAAATATTGCCGTATAATTTTGCCAATGCAGAGAGCAGAAAAGGAAGTATAATATTTGTGCATCAAATTTTGTCATGACTAATATGAATGTTACTATATCAACTATAGTATAGGCATTTTCCCATTCTTTTATGGTATCTGTTGGGTAGTTTTTTACTGAGCTTTTTATTTTGGAATAATTTTGATTTACAAACATTATGCTTTAAAGTGTTTCTTTCCAGATACATACAAAGCTATGAGTTTTAAAATTCAGAGTCTCAGAAGACCAACAAATTAACACATTTACATGCCAGTCATATGCTTTTCTTTAAAGGTTAGAAAATGCAACTCGATGCTGTTTCTTAATCTACTTCTTAAATACATCTCTTTCAGACAATGGGAAAACATGTTAATATATTGTTTTCTGATTAATAAGTGAATTTTCTAAATTATTATCATTGGGATATATCTTTAAATTGGCAGGAATTAGGCAGGATGGCAGTGAGTGTCAGTGATAGCATAGCAGTTAACGGTGTTTATGCCAAAAACAAGACAAAACAGAACAAGTAAATGTCAGAATTATGAGCCTGGGAAATTGCATCTCCAATGGTGAAGTATATAGTGTTTTAAAATGAAAATCAGTTGGTTTCTAAATATTGAGACCATTGGTTTTGTAGGCATTGGTTCTCCAGATCCTTTAGATTTTCTTCTAGATGAGTTTCTCTTGATACTGGTGTTTTAAATATAGCATTATATATACTTGACGGAATAGAACATTTCTCATTTGAATATATTCATTATTTTTGTTTGAGGAAAATTAGGGCCTTTCTTATATGTTCCTTTTACAGGCATATAGGGAGAGAGAGTAAAGCTTTCAATCATCTATAGACTAAAAAAGAATAAAACTAAATTGTGAATCACTGATGTGGAGAAACATTTGTTATTTATTTTAGGGGCCTTGATGCTCTCAGCAAAAAAGCGAAGGCTTCCACTGTAGACTTACCTATAGAGTCTGTAAGTCTAAGTCTGCAGGACCTGATTGGCTACTTCCACCCACCAGATGAGCACTTAGAGCATGAAGATAAGCAGAACAGATTACGAGCTCTAAAGAATCGGCAGAATCTCTTCCAGGAAGAGGTGAGTTTCTACCAATGATCGTTTCTTTTCTGTCGTTGTCTGGGAAAACAGCTTCTTGCTGGGGAAGATTCTCTATCTATTTGACATCTGCATTTTGAGATATACATGAGCAGGTGTAAGGGAACGAGGGAACCAGGCCTTGGGGGAATCCTGCAACGGTTTTTATTTCTCTCTCAGTAAGTATTAATTTTAAAAGATGACACTCTTTGCTTCTCTGGCAAAAGACGTTTTATTTTACTCTCTGCTCAGCTTCCACTCTGATCATTGTTGCGCAGTAGTTTGCTTCATGCTCGTTAAATAAAAACAGACTCTCAAAAGCGTCTAAATGGATACAGGCTTTGGAAAGTACAAGGGTTTTCGAAGTGTTCAGCAGGTTCCTTGGGGCTCCTTGGAAATGCTTCAGGATCCACTGGAGCTTTGCGTTGGGGATGGAAGTTGCCTGGGAGGGGGCCACCTGGGAGGCAGGCTGCAGACTCCCTCCTTGGACAGAGCACCCCCATTTTTTCTTTTTGCATATGTTAAGATTCTGTGTATGATTTTATTTTCCGGAAGTTCCCCTGCAAAAAGAGCTCAAGTGCATATTTTATAGGCAGAATAACAGAAGGACCAAGTGATACCTCTAATGGTCCTGATGCTAGTGTCCAAACTAGTACCATGTATTCAAGAATTTCAGTGGGAGGATGTCAGAGTTGAGCTGGCACATCAGGCCAGATCAGCAAGTCTTCCCATTCTTCTCAGTGCTCCCTGTATGTGGATTAATGCATTTTTCTGAGTGAAAGTATCTTTGTAAAAAGTATTTAAGAAAAAAGGTTAGTGGACATGGTTGAGTTCCCATAGTTCCTAAATCTATGTTCTTCTAGTTTTAAAACTGTTTCCTAATTTTCCATCAAAAGCTGTTGAAACGTACATTAATTTTTGAGGATTTTTTTTCACTGTGTACAAAAGAAATGACCTATCTAGAGCTCACAATGGCATGAAAGCACAGGAAATGTCAACATAAACCTATAATAGCAACATGGAATCGTTTATTGGGATCATTTCTTTTTGTACATGCCAAACTGTTAGGTATACTACACTTATTTAATATCTAGAAAAATAAAATGAAATATTGGGCTGTGAAATTTTGAAATATTGACTTGGATTAGTGTTTTTCTCAATTTCTCATATAAGACAATCTGAATGGGAACCTAGAAATGTTCTCAGGGTCATAATGCCTCTTACATTCTTTGTGTGAAGTAAGTTAATTTAATTTGTCAACTCTTTATAGCTCTTCCTTTCATGGGCTTTGCCTCATTTTGACAACGTTGACCTAGAAAGCATAATTTGAAAAGTAAAAGCATAATTAAAAGCATAATTTGAAAAGTAGACAGCTTCTTACAAAGTTCTGTAATGAATTTTTGATTTGCTTTAAAGATACGTTTTCATGAGCTTTTCTTTATTAATTTAGTATATCTTCAGTTTACTGTTAAAAAGGAATGATTGATGATGATGATGGTGTCCTCCCTAAAAGTAAGGATCTGCTCTTACGCTTTTGCAGGGTAGGGGAAAAAACCATTTTCCTCTACTCGGGTTCATTGGTTGGGGCCCTGCAGTTTAGACTGACAAAAGATAGATGTACAAGAGTACAACAAATAGATTATTAACGTGTGCACCATGTGTATACGTGGGAGTACTCAGTGATGGGTAACTCCATGGAGTGGTTAGAACTCAGGTTTACGTAGCATCTTAACACAAAGAATAATAAATTCGTAGGGAAGTGATAAGACGAAAGGAATTTTGAGCTTGGAGGGGCAACACATTGTGGGAAGGAAATATATGGGAGAAGCTAGTGGACAGTAAGGGCTAGTTTGATGTGTAGATCAAACATCGTCTCAAGCACCCTCCTGCCCTTCCTGGTGGAACAGAGAAGGGTAGGGAATTTTTTCGTGTCCGCTTTTTCTCAACTGCCTTCAGCCCAAAATAATCCTTGTGCCCGAGTGGCATGTTTTGGCGTGGCACACTCTGAACCCTGTCACTTACGGTAGAATACTGTTATGATGGATTCATCATTCTGCTATTACGCCTTGCAAATGTAAGTATGAAGTACATATTTTTATATTGTTCTGCTTCTGTTTGAGAATAGCACTCAGGATTTAAAAACCACTCGAATCATTTCAAGAACATTTTATTTCACAAGCAAGTGTGTTTCTTCCTGTCCTTTGAGTAAACGAGCTCAACGTTCTTTATGATTAACAGACTTACTTTGCGCCAGGCTTTTTTAAAAAAAAACAACAAAACAGCTTAGCATTTTTTTTTTCCCTGTGAGCAGAATCGCAGTTTCTGATGGGGACTTTTCTACCCTTCCAGGGAATGATCAACCTTGTGCTCGAGTGTATAGACAGGCTGCACGTGTACAGCAGCGCTGCACACTTTGCGGATGTCGCTGGGAGAGAAGCAGGGGAATCTTGGAAATCGATTCTGAATTCTCTGTATGAGTTGCTGGGTAAGAAGTATGATTGGGCTTTCAAGGCACCCGACTTACGTCTATTTAACATGATCGTGTAACAGTTACAGCAGCTTTATAACATGCTTCTTAATTGAGGCTTTCAAGTTTTACTTTAGTTGCACTAAAGTCAATGATGTTTAGTATTTAAGCCCATCTCTGAGCATGACAGGTGGCCAGAGCAGTAGTTTTGCCTTTGGTTAAAGGGGGCGAGTCATCTAGGGTGGAGATCTGTATCGGCAACTTCTAGGTAACTTGGCATATGCTCAGCAAAAATTGCAGTGGTATGATGCATTCCTGTTCACGCTTTGCAGACATTCATAAGGTTGTTGGATGGCTTCAGTGTGATGATGTACGTCAGAGGCTTAACATTAGCATATCATTGTTCCTCTTATCATATATGCCCACTTCTTTTGGATACTTACGTTGTCATCTTCTCCCTCGTTAATATAGTCATGCTTTCTTCTTCCACTTCTGTTTTTGTTCTTGTTGTTTCTGCCTTTTAAATACGTCTTAGAAAAGGAACTTTAGTTAGAACTGTTGGATATAGAAAGGAAAGTTCTGGATTAGCTGATAGAAGGCCGTAGCATCATGATTATTGCAGATACACCCTTCTCTTGGTTTCCTCATCAGGAAATGGAGGAACAAAGTTTCTTTCGTAGTTGCCTCCGGGCTGAAATGCTACATTCTGTTACTTCACCCATTCTTTGAACCCAGCATCACACACCTCATACATTGGTAGCCTCCATCTCTGGTGCGTAGACGGTGCTCAGCAGATGTTTGAGATGTAAACACCTGAGACCGTGTTGCTAGCTGGCTATTGTGAGGTTTCTGGTTAATCTCTGTGCTTCCACTTCTTTTCTCCACCAATCTTTATTTTAGACTCTGAGAAGCCCTCACACGCTTCCTCATGCACTTTCATTGACTCTCTGATACTTGGTGTATAACTTGTTCTAGTCTTCGGAGTACTCAAGCCCCACGGCTGGTCTGTCCCTCCTTTTCACCTGTGACTTCAGCCAATTTATCTCTAGTCATTCGGCATTATGTCCTGCCTGTCCTTACCTCCAATCCAGTACTATCCCTCCAGACTGTCTAGAATTATTTTATATCAGAGACTTGATATATAGGAAATATATATTTCTATTGAAAATATATATTCTATATTAAGTATGTATGTATGTATACAGCATATATTTCTTAAGTATATGCATTTATTTCCTTAATTCTTTACATCCCATTTGATTAAGGAAGGATTTAAGGGAGCTATTACTTAAAACTGACATAATTAGGACCCCCTAGAACTCACATCATAATGGAAGATAGCATAATAACCATATATGTCACTAAGAGAGCACACAGTGATTTCAGGCAATGAATGCTGTGTGGCTTTTAAACTAATTTTTTCATGCAACGAAAGACATAAATTCTGAATGTACTTTCCGCATGTATACACACACACACACACACTCGCTCTTAACTTTAACTTCTATAGTTTCACACTGCTATTCCTCAGAGGGTTTTTGTTAATCCCCTACCCCCGTGTATGTGTGTGTGCGAGTATGTATGTGTGTGTGTATATATGTATTACATATATATGAGGCAAAACACTTGAGAGATATATATACATACATATATATATATATATATATATATATATATCTTCAGAAAAGCTTCCTTTTCTCTTTTATCTGTTTTCTCAAATATCTTTCCTCTTAATTGCTTGTATAGTCTCCTGAAGGGGCATCCTTGTTAACAGAGACTGCTTGGAGTCCAATGGACCTGGGTTTTCATAGAAGCTTCATCCATTCATCAAAGATTAATTGAGTGTCTGCTAGGGGATATGCCGTAATCTGGGCAATGAGGTGCAGTTGTTAGCAGGATGTAGTCCCTGCTCTCATGAAGCTTATGGTTGAGTAAGAGAGACAGGTGGTGTGCATAGCAAAGCTAGCCACAGTGCTGTACAGTTATTGCCTCAGCCATCTCAGTACACGTTACTGTTAAATCATGTTAGTAAGTGATTAGTAAAAAGACTGATAAATTTGACTACATGAAAATTAAAACTTTTAGGATAAATAATATCATTACAAAATAAAAAACAGATGGGAATTTTGTAAAATATTCAATCTATATGAAAGACAAAGGCCTAGTTTGTGTAATATACAGAGTTTTCATAAATGTATAAGAAAAGGGAATATCACCTAATAGAAAAACAGACAACAGATGGCAACAGGTAGTTCACAGAAAAATGAATAAAATAATAAAAGATTCTCAACATGGCAAATAAAGAAATGGAAATTAAACTAATAAGTAGAGATCATATTTCACTTATTAGATTGGCACAGACAAAAAAAAAAAGGTAATACCCATCATTGGTGAAAATGTTGCGAAGCATCTTCTTGGTGGGAGTATAAACTGATGAAATTTAAAAAAAACAAACAAACCTCGGTCAATAATACACGTAAAACTTTAAATGTATATATCCTTTTACTCTCAGAATTTCTACTTTAAGAAGTGTATTCTAAACTGTGGAAAGGATGTCCACTGAAAAATTGTTTATAAGTAGCATAAAATTGAAAACAATTTTTCTATCAACAGGGGATTGGTTACATAATTAATAGTATACCTATAGAGTGTAAAACTGTGTTTTTGAAAATTGAGATAAGTATACCATTGGAAAACTGTATGAAACAGGTTCGGTTTCTGGTCTTTTTAGTATGGCAATCTAGGATATGGGGTTAAGGGGAAAAAAAAGCAAGATGCTTACTGTATGCATAGATAGATTCCAGCTGCATAAAATTAAAAGTATGTAGAGACATATACATTCTTGTATATATATTGGACATTTCTGAAAGGATGCACAGAAAGCTGTTAGGTGGCTGCTTCTTGGGGGAGAGATCTTTCATTTTTCTGTGTGTTCTAATGAACATTTATTCTTAACCTATTTACATGTATTACTTTTAGAATTAAAAAAATAGGTAACAGAAATGTGTAATGCTAGATAATTGATAATGAAAGGAAGAGTTAATATATTCATTCCAGTTGAGTTAAAAAATAGAATATGTCAGCGCATATAAAGAGAATCTTTTTCAGTATATACATGGTAGTTTTAATAATGGTTGTTTCAGGTGAATAGGATTATGAGAGATTTTGTGGCTTAAATGTTCCTTTGACCACTCTTGATAATCTGTTTTTATTGTAGTGAGCACTGATTTCATGCTCAGGAAAAAAATAGTGAATAAAATCTTATGTTGACTGAAGAACCATCTGACACCAGTAGTTTTTATTGAAGTGGGTGTAATCATAAGACAGGTAGACATGTATACGTAAGTGTATATTTCACCTTGGCTGGAGAAGTCTCAGATCGGCAGTACTTGGAGTTCAGTGTGATACTTATATCTCATTGTCCCTCTTTACCCAGCTATCAGAAAGTTTGCTCCAAGTATCGTTAACTTCAAATTTATTAAGCCTCCTCCCGATTCTTGCAAAAAGGTAGACAGTAGGTTCTTTCATGAGGTTATGTGTGAAATAAACCTTCTCCTTTTACTTCAGCAGGTTTCTTTAGCATGGAGAGAAAAGGGAGAAGGTGGGAATGATAATCTGTAACAATTTAAAAATTTGACGTGGATATATTTAATATGTGTTTAAGTGGAGAAGGACAAAGGCAGACTTATGAGCCTGCCATCTGGAAGACCTAAGGATCTCATAGACACCGATGTTCATAGTTTGAAACGCATCGCTGAGGCATGCTTTCATACATCTTTTCTGACATCCACACAATTAATCTACAGGAGGCTTGCGAGCCAGGATGATTTTCTAAAGATGTCCCGAGAAATGCTCTTTGGCACATTCTCCCTGTGATTACTCATGTTATGAAAATTCAAAGTATGAAACAAACAGGATAGACAGCTACTCTTTTAGGATGGGAGAAGTTACCAGTTTCTGAGTCCTTAATAAAATTGGCACGAGACAGATTAACAGGAGAAAAAGAAATAGATTTTAATTCATGCCCGTGGAGGTCATAGAAATGAGACCTAAGAAGTGGCCAGAGCAGGCAGCTTCTATACCTTTTAGACAAAGAAACAATAAATTTGTGAGGAATTGACAGGACAAAGAAACTTGGGTTTTGAGTGCCCAACTAATGAAGAATCTAAGCAGAGTTTGGGCTTTGGGTTGTCAATTATAGAAGTAACAGGGTTTGCTTACAAAGGTTTCTTGACCCAGACTCCCTGTTTCTGGTGGTAAGCTTGTCCTTATACCTCCAGGTGCAGGAAGTGTAAATGAATCTTTAATGTGAGAGATTTATTTCCTACTTTCAGGGAGACAGAAAGGAGGGTCAGAGTGTCCCTCTTGCTTTGGCCATTTCTTGAGTAACTTTAATTCAAAATACTCAATATGCCATAGAGGCACATTTTGGGGCAGCCTACTCTGGGAACCCACAGACCGCACTCTTAAATTCTTCAACAACATTCTGAGGGTTTTCTTTGTTTTGTTTGTTTTTGTTTTTTATGGTTTTCAAGATTTAGGAGTGTTCACTTGTTAATCTGAATATTATACATACCTTTCTGGATTATAGTTCTGTTGCCTCCTCATTTGTCTGTGCTGTTTAAGGCCTATTCACTTAGTATCACTAGGCTTTGAAAGTAAACTCCAAGAGGAAACATAGTTTTATTTCCTGTGTGTCTCCAGCACCTAGAACAGTGCCTGATACAAAGCAGGTAATCAGTATTTGCTGAATAAATTTTAAAAGTGAGAGTTATCTTGGAAGTCCTTATATCTCAGTCCATCTGTAATTTTCTGATTCTGTTAGTATTTTGAGAAATTTTGAGTCAGAGTTTAAAACACAAAAGCATGAAGACATGGGGATGTTATGATACTAGTAAGAAATACAGAATAGAGTATTTTTAACAGTAATGATTTTTCAATTAAGTGCCAATATTACTTGCATTTCATATTCTGATTGATAAAAGTTTAAGGATTTAATGAGTTACTCAACACCAAAAGAAGTTTGGTTCACTGAACTAGCACTTCCATCATATATGTGCTTAGTTCAAAATATGTTTATAGTATTTAAATTGGGACTTGCCTGGTGGTGCAGTGGTTAAGAATCCGCCTGCCAACGCAGGAGACACGTGTTCGAGTTCTGGTCCGGGAAGATCCCACATGCTGCAGAGCAACTAAGCCTGTGCGCGACAACCACGGAGCCTGTGCTCTAGAGCCTGCAAGCCACCACTGCTGAGGCCACACACCACAACTACTGAAGCCCATGCGCCTAGAACCTGTGCTCCACAACAAGAGAAGCCACCGCAATGAGAAGCCCGCGCACCACATCGAAGAGTAGCCCCTGCTCACCCCAACTAAAGAAAGCCCTGCATGCAGCAGTGAAGACCCAATGTGGCCATAAATAAATAAATTTATTTTTAAAAATATATAAATACATTTTGCACTTAAGACCAAAGTTATTCCGTAAGAGACTGGATACTATTTATTCCTTAAGAAATAACATACCTTCTAAGTTTCAGGCAATGTGCAAAAGTGTAATAAGACAGAGCGTCAGTTCTAAAGGAGCTTAGAATATGCTAGAAGAAGACCTGCAAACCATTGTATTATATTCACACTTTATTCAAGCTTATATTTGCAGGGCCAACCATAGTGCGTGATGCATTAACGTTAATATTTCTTAAATAAATGAGGAAAAATAGTATGGCGGGTGAAAGGTCTTAACTTTCCTCCAGACCAATTAGGCAGAAATAACAGAGTATTTTAAGGTATAGCATGCATGAAACGACATTTGTCTTGAGTTTGTTTCTGTACATTGAGGTACAATGTAAAGTTGCCATTGTTCTTTGGCCATGAGAGTGGCGCTCCGAGCCATCTGATAACTACTACCACTGTCAGTATTAATGGTATTGTTTTCCTTTCTCTTTTTAAAAAGAAAGTAACTTTATTGTGTTCTTTAACTTAAAAATGAATGCATCTTCATGATAAAAAACTTAGATAATTGACCAAAAAAAGAAGGTAGAAACGACTTTTAAATGTAACCACCCATTTCGGTGTATAACCTATAAAAAATATTTCTTTGACTCTAAATATAACATTAAGTACACGTAAAACATTTCACACACTCACGTACATACATAAACAATAGCAAATCCCTGCTAGTGGACATTAGCTGTGGCCTCATTCCCTGAAGGTTTAGTTGACTTTGGTCCATGTTCCAGTTTCATGGACTGGGGCGGACTTAAGATTTCCCTTTGATGTCTGTACACTTAGGGGCATTATTTGGTTACACTGTCTCCCACTTGCATGCTTCTTCCTTATTATCTGATGTTTCTCTGAGGTTACATAATATCTTGCTGCAGACCGTCACCTCCTCACTGGTTCGTACAAACTTCCATTCTTATCCAGCCTTTAGTGAGTTATTTGTTTGCTTGTTTATTTATTTTACAGAATTTATTGTGGCTTCAGAGGGTCCCTGTGCAGAATCGTATCACAGAGCGTGACCCTTTTTCCTCCCAGCTCCATTCATTCCTTCCCCCCACCCCCCATTTTAGAATAAGAAAATTTCCCCTTTTGACCCGGGGAGAGCTCTCCCACCCTTATCAATGTTCCCCAAGGTCTGTTTCTATCCCAGCAACTTATCATGATCTATTTCTCAAAAAGTCAGCTCTCATTCTCTAAGAAATATTCTAAAAAACTCAATTTCTCCATTCTGTGCACGTGCCTATCAAGTATATACATTTACTTCACCGAAATGGGATCGCAGTCTCAGTATTCTTTTATAGCATTTGTTTCCACTGACTTCTGTATTGTGGACATCTTTCCTCGGCAGTGACTATAAACCTTCATCAGGCTTTAGTGGATGTACTCCACCCTACTGAAGGGATATGTCATCATCTATTTAGCCCACACTCAAGCTGTTTCCAGTGCTTTGCTATTATAAATAGTGTTAGGATGAGTTTCTTGTGTTTCTCTGTATATTTTTCCATTACTTCAGAAACTCAGCTGATTTTTTCATGGGTAACTTGCTGAATTATAATAAGTCACACACTCTGTTTATTTGGGAAACATACTCTGCACGTGCACACACATGCACACACACATTCATAATGCTCAGGAGGCATTCTGTTTCACTGAGTTCAATTTTCTTTCGATTAGAAGTACATACAGAGTCTATTGAGATCGTCATCTGTTTCATGTGACTTATTAACAGATTTCCTAATACATTTCTGTCTCACTGGAGTATTGAAGCCCCACTTGAGTTAATGCTGCTAATGCACTGCTGAATATGGTTTGTAAATACCATCCTTGTATAAGACTTTGGGATCTGCTTTCATAGGTAAGAGTTCCCTCTAGTTTTCCTTTTGTTAAAAATTTTTTATTGGAGTCTAGTTGATTTAAAATGTTGTGTTAGTTTCTGCTGTACAGCAAAGTGAATCAGTTATACATATACATATATCCCCTCTTTTTAAGATTCTTTTCCCATTCTCTCTAGTTTTCTTATATGCATACTCTCTTTGGTAGGCACTGATATCAAAGTTATACTGTCTTTGTAAAAAAGTAGGGAGGTTTTCTTTCTTTACTTTGGAACAGTTTATTATAGAAATGACTTAATTCTTGAATGTAAAGAAAAGTTTTTGGTCTTTGACATACTTCTCAATGTTACTCGTGGTTTGTTACTCTATTTAGATTTTCTTCTTTGGTCAGTTCTGGTGAAAAAAGATATATTTGGAGGCCATCCTCTTACCTAAATGTTCAAAAATTCCAGTACAGAGATATATAAAGTGGCTGTGTTTATAATTCCTTTTTCTTCTTAACTTTGTTCTTTTTCTCTTTTCTTCTTGATTAATGTCATTGGTATATAGCTTATAGTTAAAAAAAGAATCCTTGACCATATTGATCAATCATATTTCAATTTATTACATAGATCACTTCTATTTCTAACATATTCATTTCTGCTTTTATTGCTCTCTGTTTTTCCTATTCTACTAGTATTTTTGATATTCTTTTTGTATATTTTGAAAGGAGTGTTTAGTTAACATTTTTCACCCTGTTACTTAGCGATTAAAGTGTTTAGTTTATTTTTCCTTAAGTACAGTTTTTACCATCGACCACTGATTGTATAAGGTAGCATTGCTATTTTTGATGTTTACTAGATATTCTAAAATGGTGGTATTGATTCCCTCATTGACTACAAAATTATTTAGGAGAGAGTTTAAATTTTTATGTAGGTTTATTTTTATTTCTGTTTTTCTTACTAATTTCATATTTTGTTACATTGTTGCCAGAGAACATAGCCTGTACACCATTTTTGTTTGTAGTAAGTTTAATGAAGTTTTCTTTGTGGCTTACTGTATGATTTTCTTAAACGTTCCATGGTTTATTAAAAGGGTTTATTTATTTGTGTGTTATTAGTTTCTTCAAGAATTACCTTATCTGTAACATTTGACCTCTAGAAAATAGTTAATATCTTTAATTTTAAAAACCAGAAGTCAAAATTAAAGGAGTGGGTTAAATTTTAAACAAATGAAACTCTACAAAGGTTCAAAAACTTCACCGTATACTTTCCCCCAGTTGCTGCTGTTCTACAGATGTTCCTACAGGTTAAAATTAGAAGTCCCACTGAGCATATAGGACTCCTCATTCCTTTACTACACCTCATCCTTGACACACTTGTCCCTGTGTGTGTGTGTGTGTGTGTGTGTGTGTGTGTGTGTGTGTGTAGCTGGTTCTTCTTAGTCCCAGAGCTGGAAGAGAGCCTAAGTAATTGAATACATTACGTTGTAATATTTGTACAAGTGTTATGGGGGCCCCATTCACAAAAGAGCTTTTCTCATGCAGTTGCAAGAACTGAAGCCTTCCTGTCTTTTCTGTCATTATTTCTTTTCTTACTTTCAGGCCAGGCAACAACTTTTTGGGGGAGGAAAGAGGAAATGTGAAGGAAGTCTTTAAGTTTAATTGAACTCTGTTGCTACAGGGTCTCCTTTGTTTTGCTCTTAACAAGGAGATGAACAGGTGGTATTCTCAAACTTCAGTTCTTCAGACTGTTTCCTAGCACTACCAGATTTTAAATAGTGATTTTTCTTATAGCAACATCTTTTTCACATTAAACATATTTTTTATATAAAAATCTCATCAGCCCTTTATAAACAGTTATACAGTTTCCGAACAATCTTATGGGTATAAGAGTAGAATTTACATAAAATATTTACCACGTTTGCTTTGAAAGAAGTGAATGATTTAGAAACAATAAAAGTTTTAAATTGAGTATATCAGTTGGGTTGAAAGAGATCCTAAGGGTCACATAGGAATTTCATGTAAGATGGGTTATTTGGTCAAAGAAGTGTAGAAAAACACTAGGTTAAGCAAAGTTAGAATAGATGACTTCATTGCAGGGGTTAGTTCTTACTTAGAGTCTTTAATGTGCATTGTGAATCTCTAAATGGAAAGAAGAGATACGGGGGAAAAATGGTTTTCAAACTTACTAGCCCTCTGTCCTCCCACCCTCTTTTTCCTGTAACATATAATGATATCTCTTTGCATGTCTGTTATAGTTACCAGTTCTATCTCCTAGTATTTTGTGCCACATTTTCTGGTAAACTGATGTTATCTTAACTTCTTCATTATATAGGTGAGAAAATTGAGCTCTAGGGAAATTAAATAATTTAGTCTTACAGCTAATTAAAAGAAAGGAGTATTAGAATCCAAGTGAGGAAACTCCCAGGACACTGGTTTTTCCATTACCCTTCATTATGACTTTCCAATATGAAATGTTAACTTTCTCAAAATATAGTCCTTCTAATAAGCAGTATTTTTTTCAGTCTCCATTAATAAATATCAATTCTTTTTTTAATGTCTCAATTTTTGTGTATATATATATGTGTGTATTTGTATGAGTTTTAGGTATAAAATAAAGGTATTTTGTTTTCGATCCAACATTTTATGGCTACTATTAACTTACTTTGGTTTTGAACTAGAAAATCACGTAAATGTGAAATCTGCTTTTTGTTTTGCAGCGGCTCTAATTAGAGGAAATCGTAAAAACTGTGCTCAATTTTCTGGCTCCCTCGACTGGTTAATCAGCCGATTGGAAAGACTGGAAGCTTCTTCTGGTATGTTTTCCACTATCTCCTTTTTATGATATATTTTTCCTTTTTTCTCTTTTTTTCTATTTTATGTCCCTTAAGACAATAAAAACTGAGATTCAGTGCAATATAAACGTTTTCCTTTTACTAGGTTAGAAAGTTTTCTGATTGCTAAAATCATTGGTATTTTCATTAGTTATTTCTGAAAAGCAGTCTAACCGTATCTTCATTTACATTTAAAAAAGAATGAATTTCGGAAAGCCACTGAAGAGCCAGAATTCCCATTACTTTTCAAGTCAATTATTCCTGATGTACTAATACATTAGTACATTACAGTACCATACAGGTAAAAGGATTGGTTTGGGTGAATTGTTTTTGTTCTTTAAGTGAATTGAATTTGAAAAAAAAGGATTGGTTTGGAATTCACATTTTTAACTTGTCTTCAAATGATTATGTGGACAGGTTTGGAAAACAAATTAGTTTTCCAAATCATGTAGCACAATAGTTTATTTTAAAGGGATTTAATAAATACCAATAAACAGTCTGCATCATTGTAAAATAGTTAAAGGCAATAAATCTGATACGTCTGTCTCTAACAAGTATGTTACTTTTACGTTGTTGTGGAGATATACCTGTGCTTACCAGGCCTGCCTGAACTCTGGCACCGCAGATTGCCTCGGGGACACCCCAAACTGAATCTATTGCTCCTCCACCTGTTTGCCTAGTGTTCCGTTAGCTGCCCTTCTATAGCACTACTGCCCATTTCTGTTATTTATTTTTCCTCTCCATCTCCTACATTAGTAGTGAACTCCTTGAAGGTAGGGCCTCGGTTTTATTGATCTTTGTATTCTCTGGACCTGCCATACCATCTGGCACTTAGTAGGGGCTTAATAGTATTTGTTGATTGAATGAATGACAGTTTGAATTCACTTAATAATATACCTGTCAAGACAGAAATAATTCCATGACTTTTCATGATGAAGACCCATTCAGGGACAGGTTTGTTGGAATTGAATGGATAGAGAGGTAGAAGAACAGATAGCTATGGTCAAAGGAGGTTCCTTTTAAGTCGCAGAGTGAAATTTCAAAGTTTAAGATTCAGGAACTTAAATCTAAGTTAAGAGAAATTTGAGTAACAATGAGTTCTGACGCATTCCTGGATTGTTGGGTGGCAAAAATAGAAAAGGAGATTGTTGAGGCAAAAAAGGTGCAAGAATTATGAGACAAGGGTTTTCAGGGTATCACAGCATGAATGAGATGACTATGAATCAATATGGAATATATTCAGTAAGGAAAAACTGAATAGCTACTAGGAGGAAGTGATCAAATAGTAGTAAGATGATGGCAGGGATTGCAAAATGGATAAATTCTTGGTTCAAAGCATCTAGAATTGTTGGAAAGCTCCAGTAGATACAAAAAGTATGCTGGTCTCTTTCCCTGGCCCATGGAGTATCTGGAAAGAGAAAGGAACAGAGCAACCTTCAGGATGCAGTATGAATTCTGGACAGATCAGCTGCTTCACTTTTTAAAAAATGCACAGCAAAAAAAGCTCAAAGGAAAAGAGGAGGGAGAGAGAAGGAAAGAACAGAGCAGAGCATCCTTTAAGCTTGTTACAGGACCAAACTTGGGTCCGTTCACTGGGGTGCAGTAAAGCCAGTCTACCGACACTGGGCTGTGGTGAAGGAAAGTGCAGCGTTTATTGCAGGACACCAAGCCAGGAGAACGGGCAGCTCACTCTCAAAAGACCCAAGCTTCCCAGTGGCTTTCAGAGAAGGCATTGTGAGGGAGAGGGCTGCAGGGTGTGTGATCAGCTCATGCACGGGTCTCGGATTGGTTGGCATCAAGGTGAAGTTTCAAGCATCATCAACCTTCTGGTTTCAAACACTGCTGAGTGTATGCACTTGCGGTCAGCAATTTTCATCTCGTTGGGGTCCGCTTCCTATAAAAACAATCCTATAAAAACAATGTGTGTTGGGCCTTTATCTGTATCTTTCAGGGAACTGGGAGTTCTGTGATTCTATGTGGCAGATTTATAGTATACATTTTTACTAGTTTCTGGGCCCAAGGCTGTTCTTTGTTTCTGCATCTTCACATTTCCTAATCTTGAACTCTTGAGCCAGCCTTTTGAGACTTAAGGGAGGCCTGGGAGACTAAAGCAAAAGCCTTTCACTTCAAAGGACAGGGACACAGAGGCTTGCATATGGTTTCAGGCTCAGCCATACAGAGTCCAATGTTTACAGTCTTCAGTTCAGTCAGTTATAGGCACAGTTCCAATGCCTACAAATCGCTACTTGCTATGATCATTTCCCAATCCAGGTGTTGGTCGCAGGCATTTCTACTTAAAATAGAAGACTTGTGCCCTGAGAGAGCAGGGTGAAAGTCAAGAGTAGGAAGGACCCTTAGAGAATGCTTCACCTAACATTCTCACTTTGGAGGAAGAAAATTGAGGCATAGAACCTTGAAACGACTGCTTTGAGATGCTAGAATTAATTTTTACAGCCAAGATGAAAACCAGCTCCCTCACAGTCAGGCTTGAAATATGTTCACTATACCT
This sequence comes from Delphinapterus leucas, assembly GCF_059928025.1. Taxonomy (NCBI): domain Eukaryota; kingdom Metazoa; phylum Chordata; class Mammalia; order Artiodactyla; family Monodontidae; genus Delphinapterus; species Delphinapterus leucas. The sequence goes on from NC_143144.1 coordinate 11,042,149, forward strand.
TGTAGCCTCCTAGTTTTTAAGTATATAAAATTTTTTTCACTGAACAGGTTTCTCTGCTGTAGCTACATTTATTCTTTTCGTGAACTGCGTTTTTTCCCTAGAGGAAGTAGAATGTTGCTTAGTTTTTAAAAGAGACAGTAACAATAAGGACATGCATATATATGTATATGCACACACAGAAATAATATAAATGTACTTCAATCATGCTGTATTGTTTACTGAGTGCTTCCGTATACATCATCTTCGTTTCTCTCTATCTGGGATTGCTGAATACACACTCTCCTCTGCTTGTCAATCTCCCAGCTGTACGAGTAGCTTCTGTGTCTGTATATGAGCAGCAGAGCAGAGCTGGGGGTCTACGAGCTCTCAGTTGCCTTCAGAAAAGGGCAATGGACAAAACTCAAAATAAACTGGTGCAAACTTAAGTAGAAATCTGATGAAGACATGAAAAGAGTCAGCAAAAGGATGTGTTAGGGAAAAAGCTTACCTTAGTTTGGGTTCCACCAGAAGTAGAGCTTGAGACAAGGGTCGAAGGGCAAGTTTATCAGGGGCGTGAGTGGACATGAGCCAAGGTAGAGAAGGGGCCAGAGAGGGTGCGTTGATAAGCAGGTTCCCGCCGTGGGAATCTGGCGCTACTTGGGGGCGGGGTGATTCTGCGGACCCATGCCTTAGAGCTATCCCACCTGAGCGGCGAGGGGGGTGGAGTGTTAATAACCAGCTTCTCATTGGTTGATGCTGCCCCCTGGAGGCGTTAGTTCTGGGGCTCCTCCGGCTACCGCTGTGGTCACAACAAATCTCAAAGCAAAGAAATGCAGACTCTGGCAGCTGGAAATCAGGCAGTGTTCACTGAATGGAGAGGATGAGAGTCTGACCAGGGCCCCGGCAGCATCTGCTACCCAGCCAACTGCTCTTTCACTATACGATATAAAGAGGCAGCTGAGTTTTTGGTTCACATTTTGCATTATCTAAAGCTGACCAGTATCGCTGCTGCATAAAGCCTTCTTAGAATATCTGATCAGTTTTTAAGAACAGCCGCTATGAATTTCTTGCGGGGCAGGGGAGATAAATCGGACATTGGCCCAGACTTCATGTGTGACTGTGTCTCTGGGCCAGATTTAATTGAAAAGACAAAAGACTTGTATGAGCAAGTACACTGATTGAGTTGATGTATTTCTGAAGGCTGGGTGTTTCTTTAGGATGTTCTTAACCCTTGAAATACTTTTTGAGCATTTCAAGAGGTGGCTAAGAACAGTCCGCTGGTCAGGAGGCTGCATATTTTTTCTAAGTCTTATTTTTTACACAGTCTATCCCCCCAGATAGTTTTGCAGGGATCAAAATGGCCTTCTTAGGGATTCCTGCCAATTCCTCCTACTCTTAGCCAGTGCCATGAATGAAGTCCCTCTGGGGCTAAGCAGGATGAGGGGCTTTGAGTGGTCGTGAGTTGCCAGAGCTTTGCGCTCATGTCCAATCCAGCTTTTGCTACCTGGAAACATGATAGTTTAAAGCTTCCAAAGATGGCACAGCTATTTCTTGCAAAGCATAAGCTCATCATTTTTCAAAGGGAAAAATTTGTAGCCAGTGGAATAATTTGTCCCAGAATCTTGTGTGTAGGAAACTCTTCCACCTTAGTATCTACTTAGGTGTGAGCAATTGAGTTAGAAAGAATATGAGTTCACAGGATATTATGAGATCCACTGTTAGGGATGCAGAAATCACAGCTAACCTTTTTAAGTGATACCAGAAATTCATACAACACTAATGCTAACAGAGAAATGGACAGTGTTCTAGGAGATAGCCATGGAGAAGGCAACTTTAGCTCTTGATTGAAAGCTTTTGATTTTGCAGAAAGTCAGCTATGTTAAACCCAGGAGTTTATGTACCTGAACCTTATAAGAAGCACTAAATCAGAACCATGATGATACTGGAGACCTTTTAAAGAAAATCTTTTATGATAGCTGTTGGGATCAATATGTGTTTGACTCTGTAACCCCACACCATAATCATCCATTTGCATCCAGAGATTCATCTAGAGCACATTACAATGATTGGTGTTTTTAATAATGATCTTGGGTCATCAGGATATATAAATTATGTTTAATGCTGTTGGGTCACTTAAGACAGGGAAGCAGAGAATACATTTTTCAAAGATATCCCCTCTAAATGTTTGAAATCATGTATTAGAAATTAAAGGTTACTAATTTAATAGTTAGCTAAGGGGCTTCCCTGGTGGCACAGTGGTTAAGAATCCACCTGCCAATGTAGGGATCATGGGTCCAGTGCTGGTCCGGGAAGATCCCACATGCCGCGGAGCAACTAAGCCCGTGCACCACAACTACTGAGCCTGCTCTGTAGAGCCCGCAAGCCACAACTACTGAGCCCGCGTGCCACAACTACTGAAGCCCATGTGCCTAGAGCCCATGCTTCGCAACAAGAGAAGCCACTGCAATGAGGAGCCCGCACACAGCAACAAAGAGTAGCCCCCGCTCGCGGCAACTGGAGAAAGCCCGCGCACTGCGATGAAGACCAATGCAGCCAAAAAAAAAAGAATAAAATAAATAAATTAAAAATAATAATAGCTAAGACCCTTGTCAAAATTACTCACTTTTGAATGATGCTAGAAAACTTAGTATACAGCCATACTTCTTCCTTTCTCAGTAAAGTTTTAAGTTGTAGCTGGAAAGATAAAAGAGGGGACAGAGGTCCGGATTTGGAGGACTTCCTGTATTTTGAAATATCTCACCAGCAATATGAAAAATGAAGAAAGAATTCCCCCAAAGTAAAGTCCAAATAAATGAGAACATTCTTTTCTGAATGCAAACATGATCCAAGTCGCTAGGTTATCCAAAATCTGTGTCCTTTTCAGAATGCTTTTCTAAAAATCCATGTGTGGGATTGATGGCAAATTACATTTCTAGAAAATGGTTCTTGAAAAAAATCGACTGTCTCATATTTGAGAAAAAAAATTTAGTGCTTTGCAACATAGAATTGATTTTATAATCATTTTCCAAAGTTACCATTTAACCACATTACTAATTTCTAGCAGTAAACATTAAAGTGTGAAGGCTACCGGAAGTGACCAGGCTGAGAGCATCCCTGGCTTTTATAGAGAGATGGCTTTGTAGGCCAGGGATTTAAACCCCAGAAAGGAGCATGATATACAGAGGTGGTCTCCCTAGGCTTTAATTAACCAGCCACCTGAATATTTAGATGAGAAACATGTGAAAGGTTGATTGCCCAAGGGCAGGGGTCAGTTGGCACCTGTTTTGGTCACTTCCCTGACCTTGGAGGGCTATAGTGCTCTCCTGACATTACTCCACACTGGCCCCAGCGGCCTGGGCTGCTGCTGCCGGTTTTGCAGCCAAGGGCAAGCACTTGTTTTATGGCAGCCTTACCCTTGTCTCGTCTGTCCTGGGTGCCTGGTCTCCATCCATGCTGCAGTTGCCACCTCCCACCAATTGGAGAGAGCCTTTGTCTCCCAGGGGTTTTCTTGGGCGGTTCCTGGAATTCACGTTTCCATCCTGCTTCCTTAGACTCTCCACGGTTGGTTTGGAGATGGGAGTGTTCCCCACTTTTACTTATTGTATTTTTCTCAGCGCACAGCCCTTTAGGGTGGCATTCTACAAAATCCTGGTTAGCGAGAGGAATAAAAGAGGAAGTCTTGTCTCAGAGAAACTATATTATCCAGGGAGGGCTCACTTGAGAAAAACTGCTTATTAAAAACAAAACCACAACCACGGTGATCTCTGCATTTCACCTGGTCGGTTTCTAGTCCTCTTCAGGTACTGAACTTGTGTCTCATTGTCATGGACAGAACTGACGTTTCAGCGCTTTTTCATTTTTTTCCAGAATTTTATCGGAGTATAATTGATTTGCATCAGCTCTTCTGTTTGCTGCTGATAGATGACTGTTTAATGCCAGTGTCTTGTCTGTTTGAGTTTTGCTCATGCCATTCTGGTTATTAAATATTCTTTAGCGTCATCTTTGGTGAAATAATTACACTGTGTCACTTGCAGTATGGCTCTATTTCATGCTCTTTCCCTTCATGATAGGTGCCCCTCTGGTGGGGGGAAGCAAATGATTATGTGCAATTGTATTCTTCTAATACCATGAGGGGGAATAATAACCCTTTCATATAAATAGACCAGCTCAGTTGACAGATTCGTAGAATTTCTGAGGTGGAAGTGATTTTGGGGGGTATCTTAACCCGGCTAGCCTTCTTGGGCATCACTGCACTGTGTCCCCTCTTTCTTTGGCTCTCTTGAATCACATTACATAATGCAGTTTAGAGGTGAATGATCTAAAATACTACTCTCCATCATGTGACTAAGTATTTTGAAGGTCTCTGCCAGTACTTTCTGATATTCTCTGGTCGGAAGCAGTTGCTTACCCTCCTAAAACTATATCCACTATTAGATGCATTTTTAAGCTGTTCTTTGCTCCGTGCATATTGATATATCTCAGGACTGCACTTAACACCCTATCTGAAATTGTGGTTTTTCATTAAATAATGAATCGTGTAACTTTTCTCCTTCCCCTTTTTTCACACTTGGCAAGTATCAGAATTAGTTTATTCTATCCCTTTGTATTTGTTTCTTTTGTGCTTATCGGAAAGAATGCCCCTGACTTGTCCTCATGCTGCAAGAGAACTTTCAAAATTGACATAAAGCTCAGGCAGATGCTATGATCATTTTACATTTCTGCCCAAAAAAATAATTTTCTCAATAAATATTTGCTGCTTTGAGGCAAGTACCTTTTTGAAGAGTTGATTAATCTGTATTTCTCTTGTCCTGGAGAAATCCATCTTGAAGATGCCGAAATGTGTAGATCTTCTAAATATTTATTTAAAAGGCATTAGAGCACTTAATTACATCTGCCAGAATTTCTATAGATACTAATATTTCACAGAGAGACACAGTTGTTGGATTTGTATACATTTTAATGACTGTATTGTGTGGACAAGGAAATTTTAATTTAGGGCACTGTGCTGACAGCGTCATATGTATTATTTCACTGGATTCCCCCAGTAACCCTATAAGGTATGTTCCATTATAATTTCCATTTTATAAATGAAGAATCTGAGGATAAGAAGCTCAGAGGTAATTTTTTTAAGATCAAAGAAAGTAATGGAGTTAGAATTGAACTTGCATGGTCTGTAAACTTGACAAGAGCAGCGCTTGTATCAATTTTTGCTCTGCACTTTACTCATACCCAGGACCTAACACTGAGAATGGCCCATTTTATGTACTCAGTGATAAATGAACAAATAAATGAAAAAAAATAAATAGCAAGGTAAGATTGTCTTAAAGTATTGATGGCGTCTTGTCTGGCACTCAGCACTTCATAGGCCTTGAGACATGACAATTCATACAAACATTTATATAGCATAAAATTTCTAACATTATTATTTAACTCTGTTGTATCATAAACTGCCTTTAATTGACATTTTCTTTTCTTCTTTTAGCTGTCCTTTAACTTCTCTAGTTTGTCTATCTTTTATAAATCATTGCTCCCTAAACTGAAGGCAGCAAACCATCAGAGGCCTAACTAAGGCAGGGTGGTACATTATAATTACATTACTCATTTTATGTGTTTTATTTCAGCTTATTTACCATGGGAAACTTTGGATTCATGTTCATCTTATCTTCCAAGAAAATGCCCTAGGTCCAACTTTTTTGTTTTTCTTGCTAAGGCATTCCTAATGTTCTACCTTTCTGTATATGAATAACAGTGCAACAATACCTTTACCTTGACTAACTTCCAGTTTTATTAATTTTCCTCTCATTTTCCTATTTTTGTCAAGTTCTGTTATATTTTAATCTCATTCCTGTCACTTTTCTCTCCCTCTCAGCTTTATGTTAGCTCAGGATTTAATGAGACCATTTTCTTCTCTAGCCTCAAAACCATTATTATAAATTATAAGTATATGCCATTATGTGTTTTCCCAATTTGGCTTGTGACCATATCTCTTAAGATCATTATTTTTAAGCCTTTATATATTTTAATATTGATGTCAATTTAAATCATTTTTCTTTCTCTATTTGAGTGAGATACAGAAGCCCTATTTAGGGTGACTTCTTTTTATTTCACAAGTTAGCCCTCTGTTACGGAAAGAAAGCAAAATTTGTATTACTTTTTTTTTTTCTTTTCTCCCTCTCTATTTGTTTTAAAAAGTGAAAAAAATAAATTTAGCAGTTCATCTCATACTGAAACTGAAATGGTTCCTTGAATTCAAATTTATACCCATAAAACGGTAAAATAACAAGTTATTCCTTTCTCAGCGCTTCAATCTGTAACCTGCAAAATTCACTGTAAATGTTAAAAAAGATGTGTTGTAATTATGCTAAATACTGGTTCATTATTCAACTCCTGCTGTTTGTTCTGGGTGAGGGCCAACTGAGCTCCCAACCAGTTCAAACTAGAATCTTCTGCCATTTCTAGTTCCATGTTCATGCCCACCCATGAAAGAAGGATGGCTTGGATGGGATATGTGAGTTGTGACTCATTGGCAGTTTAGTTTAAATTAGTGGAACAAAACAACAGATGTGTGTCTCTACAGAACCCTCTCAAATGCACAGGCCCAGGTATAAATGCATCCCTTTACACCTGTCATATTCTTTCTTTCATGACTTCACATTTGGTGTGTACCCCAAAAACCTCCCAGACTCCTCGGACGTTTAGTCAGCATGGCGCTAGCTGGACTTGTCTTCTGCTCTCTCTAACCAGTGATTATTTGCATATTTTTCTTTTCTCATAATGGTAATAATATCATGAGAAGGGATTCCTGTCCACCAGGAGTGCTTTATGTCTTATTTTAGCATTCGTAAGGTTGTAAGGCTACCTGGTTAATCTTTCACTGTATTTTTGGCCCAACAGTCCTGCTGTCTCAAGAAAGAAAAATTGTCTGCCGTTGAGTCTACTTGCCCTTCTTGCTCTCTTACCGCAGTCCCAGATATACTACCTTAACTAATTTTATTTTAATAACCTTTATTTCATTTCTTCCTGCTGATCAATAAATATTTTCCCTGAATTTTTCTTCTAATCAGTGTTGTCCATTCGGCATTTCCCTACCTTTTCCTATTTTTTAATTTTTAGCCTCTGTTTAAAAAGAAGCATATTTATAATGTTTCCCTGTTGATCCTTTTTATTTCACTTTATTTGTCTCTTATGTTATTTTGTTACAACCATAAAATAATAGCAGGTGATCATATAGCACTGCTCAGATCCGGGCCCTGTTCTAAATGCTTTCCACATATTCTCACAACAGACCCCCAGGGTGGGCACCATTATTGTGCCCATGTTAGAGACGAGGACACTGGAGCATAGAGAGGTTAAGTAATGTGCCTAAAACCTGCCAGGACTAAAATCTGGGCACGTTGGCTTTAGACTGTGTTTGTAACCAGTACATAAAACAGCAGAATACTAACGGTATCTCATTATTATATTTCCTCATTAAGCCTTGTAAATATTGAGTAGACAAGTCCCTCTGTTAAAAGCATGACAGTCTACTGCGTATCTTGTTACTGCATCTGGAAACAATCTCCCATAACCTCTATAGATAGCTTTGGTCTGCTTGTTTCACATTTGTGTGTTTTCATGTTTTTTTTTTTCTGTCATTTCCCAGTGTCTTTCCCCCAGTCTTCTTACTTGTTGTGTCACTTTATTTAAATTTCATTACCCAGGGCGAAAATAGAAATTTCCTTATTTCCTTTTGCCTTCAGTGAGCCCTGGGGACACTAATAATAAGGTCTGACCAAAACGTTGCAAAAAATCTTAACTCCTAGAAAGAGAGAAAAGAAAAAAGCAGGCTGTGGTTGGAATAATTTGGAATTCATGGTTTCTCTCATTATAACTGTCACCAATCCTGCAGTGGATACCACCCTTCTGTGTGTTTTGCATGTGCCCTGTCCTCAGTGTTTCCTTAACTAGGGAGCAGTGTGATTCACACCAGTTAGCGCCCAGGTTGAAGCCTCCCTGTTTGCTCACCACTAGCTTAGCCCAAGGGGTTTCCATGCTGAAATCTTCAGCTGAGGCCATGGACTCCTTCTGGAGTTGCTTGCAGTAGAGATGTAAGTGATAATTCCTTTCTCTCAAATCTGAATCACACCCATGTTACCCCTAATGCATTGAGAGCTAGGTTCCATCTAAACCTACATCTACCTCGGTGTTCTGGGATTATTTTAATATTGTTTTATTTTGCAAAACTCTTGTGACCATAGGTGAGAAAATAACATCCTGGGGGGATTGACATTGTGCTTTCCAGGTCAATTGGTTCTCCTTGTTGTCCTGTGACGACACTGGGAGCACAAGTACCATGGCTTTGCTCTAGCTTCTCATTGGCCTTCTATGCTGGAGTGGCTCCAAGTCTGATTCTATTCACTCCTTCTCTCAAGTGGACAAGGTTCACCAGGGAGCTTGTGCCTACTTGGTCTGAGGTGAAATCCCCAGACTAGATTCCTCCTGGTAGGTAAAGTCAGACCAAATACAGCACTTCTGCTCTGTGGCTTGTTTCCAGTTTTTCCATACAGACCCTCGACAAATTTTGTCCAACCGTGGACAGCCCTGGGCATGACCCGTGAATAGAAAATAGCACAGTCAACTTTGACCCCAGATGGAGAGCTTCCCCAGTTTGGGAAGCCAGGTAACAAACGTGTAAATCTATCGATAAAAAGCAAACTGGGCCATTGTACTTTGATTACAGAAAACAAGTTGAGGAACATTCTCTACCATCCCAGCACTTGGGTGCTCCCATTACCATTAAGTTCTTTCCAGCCATTTTGTTATATCCTCAGAGATTTTTCTTGCTCTTGAGAATATAAATGATTCAGAAAGTTACAGCCATAAGAGTTTTAAGGCAAATAGCTGAATGTATACGTATAATACCTTGCCCCTCAATTTTGCATTAGGCACAGTTAAACCAGTCCCTGCCCTTAAGGGCTCATTGTCTCATGGGAGATTGAAATGAAAGTAAATAATTTTAATAAAATGTGATCAATACTGCAAAGAAGGAATAATTCATCCCCAGACGTTAGTAAAGACTCACCAAGTGAGGTGACTTTTTGCCTTTGCAAGATGGTTCAGATTTTGCAGTCTCAGAAAAGGAAAGTGTTGAAATCTGAGATTAATATGCACGAAGGGGGGCTTCCCTGGTGGTGCAGTGGTTGAGAGTCCGCCTGACGATGCAGGGGACACGGGTTCGTGCCCCGGTCCGGGAAGATCCCACATGCCGCGGAGCGGCTGGGCCTGTGAGCGATGGCCGCTGAGCCTGCGCTCCACAACGGGAGAAGCCACGACAGTGAGAGGCCTGCGTACCACAAAAAATATATATATATATGCGCGAAGGGTTGAAGGTGAGAAAGATCCTACAAGCTCCACCAGGGCTTTGCAGGCCTTGTTTACTGCTCATCCCTGTTGCTTGAAACAGTGCCTGGTAGGTACTTAATAAATATTTATGATTAATATTTATGTAAAATTATGTATTAATCATTCTTTGTAGGAGGAAGTGGTGGGAATTGAGGCAATAAAGGAAGGTTAAACCATCTAGAAGAGGGACTGACATGCTTTTAATGTATTGTTGAATTTGTTTCAGTTATATTTTGTTGAGGATTTTTACATCTGTGTTCATCAGGGATATTGACCTGCAATTTTCTTTTCATGTGGTGTCCTTGTCTGTTTTTGGTATCACAGAAATGCCGGCCTTATAAAATGAGTTCGGAAGTGTTCCCTTCTCTTCTGTTTTTTGGAAGAGATTGAGAAGGATAATATTAATTCTTCTTTAAATGTTAAGTAGAATTCATCAATGAAACCAACTGGTCCTGGACTTGTGTTTGTTGGGAGGTTTTTGGTTACTAATTCCATCTTCTTACTATGAATCAGTCTAGTCACAATTTATGTTTCTTCATAATTCAGTTTTGGTGTATTTTATGTTTCTAAGAATTCATTTTTTTTAACATATTTCCCAATTTGTTTCTGTGGTATCAGTTGTACGTCTCCTCTTTCATTTATTTATTTGAGTCCCTTCTCTTTTTCTCTTGGTGAGTCTAGCTAAAGGTTTGTCTGTTTTGTTCATCTTTTCCAAAAGCCAGCTTTTAGTTAAATTGACCTTCTCTGTTGTCTTTTAGTCTCTATTTCATGGATTTCCACTTTGATCTTTGTTATTTTCTTCCTTGTACTGACTTGGGCTTTGTTTCTTCTTTTTCTAGTTTGTTGAAGTGTAAAGTTAAGTGGCTTATTTGAGAATTTTCTCATTATAGGCATTTATCACTGTGAAATTCCCTCTTAGAACTGCCTTTGCTGCGTCCCATAAGTTTTGGTATGTTGTATTTCCATTTTCATTTGCTGCTCTGTTTTTTGCTTTTTCTTTTGATTTCCTCTTTGACCCACTGGTTGTTGAGTAACCTGTTGTTTGATCTCCACATATTTGTGACTATCCCAGTTTTCTTCTTGTGACTAATTTCTAGTTTCATACCATTGTGGTCAGAAATGATGCTTGATATGATTTTAATCTTCTTAAATTTATTAAGACTTGTTTTGTGGCCCAGCATATTATCTATCCTGGAGAATGCTCCACGTGTGCTTGAGAAGAATGTGTTTTCTGTTTCTTTTTGTTGGAATGTTCTGTATATGTTAGTTCAGTTCATCTGGTATAGTGCGTCATTTAAGGGCAATTTTCCTTACTGCTTTTCTGTCTGGATGATCTATCCATTGATGAAATTGGGCCATTAAAGTCTCCTACTATTGTACTACTATCTGTTTCTCCCTTTAGGTCTTTTAATATTTGCTTTATATATTCAGTTGCTTCTATGTTGGGTGCATAAATATGTACAAACATTATATCCTCTTGTTGGATTGACCCCTTTATCATTATATAATGACCTTCTTTGTCTCTTATTACAGTCTTTGTCTTAAAGTGTATTTTGTCTGATACAGGTATAGCTATCCCAGCTTTCTTTGGTTTCCGTTTGTCTGAAATTTCTTTTTCCATCTGTTCTCTTTCAGTCTGTGTGTGTCCTTACATCTGAAGTGAGTCTCTTGTAGGCAGCATATAGATGGGTTGGTTTCTTTATTTTTAGAGAATATGCCAAGACCTGTCAGCATCTAAAAGAGGAGGATCTCAGAACCTAGATTCAGGCTGATTGAAAGCCAGACCCTCAGGCAGCAGCCTTTAAAATATGCAAATATACCTAATTCAGGGGAAGACTGGGAGATGGGCATTTCTGTCTGCTCTCTGTGCCAAATCCTGGGGTGATAGCTAGGTAAGAACTGTTTTTTTCTTTGCTACTGTCCCATTGAAGCCTTGAACATAAGCCCCACTGGCACCAAAGCCAAGCTGTCAAGGGATGTGTCCTTTGGTTCACAGCCAGAAGAGCCGGTGCGTCAGACATGTACACAAGCTCCTTTCTCAGAGACACCGATGATCTGGGGTCTCGAGATGTGTGGGCCAGACCAGAAACCTTCCCCTCCAGCCAAAGCTCCAAGACAGCAAATAAGCCTTTTTACAGAAAATTGGGGGTGGGTTTCAGTTGACTCTGTTTGTTCTGTGCCCTGGGCAGGGTGTTATGCTTTCGTGGAACACACGAGCACAGGCCCTGCTGGCCATCACAGCCAGGTGATGAAGGGATGTCCCTGTGCATCAGGGCACTAGGTGTAAAAAACTGGGGCACCAGTCATGCACAGAAGCTCCCTCCAGGACATACCCACGAGCTGAAGCAAATCAGTTGGGGAGCACAAAGGTGGTGCCCGCCAACCTCCATCTCTGGAGAGAATTTCAGTTGGTCCCCCGATTTGTGTTAAATTAGATGCCTGCCCCTCAGGCCAAAGCTTTAACGTAAGCAAATAAGCCTTTTACAGAAAGACTGGGTACTTTTGGCTGCCTCTGTGCTGGGCCCTGGGGTAGGTGAGTTCCTGCTGTCCCTTTAGGGACTTTTTCTCAATTTGCTATAGCTTCATGGGTCTTGACGCAAGCCCCATTGGCTTTCAAAGCTAGATGTTTTGGGCGCTTGCTCTCAGGTGCAGGTCTTAAAGTAGGGGTGCCAGATATGGGGTTCCAAGCCCTTTGCTACTCAGGGAGAAGCTCGGGGTTGTGAGTTACTTGCCGATTGTGGGTTGCTGCTTGGGAGTGGGGTTGATAGCGAGATTGTGTCTCAGCCTCTCCTACCTGATTCAATGTGGGGTTTTTTGTTGTGTTTGCCTGGTGTATAGGATTCACTCAGTAAAGTTCTGAGTTTCTTTCAGAGGCAATTGTTCCATATATGAATGTAGATATGATGTATTCTTGGGAGGAGTTGAGTTTAGAATCCTCCAATGTCACTACCTTGAACCAGGACCTAGAAATGTTTCTTACTTTAAGAGTTAGGTGTGCTCTTATCACAGAGTGTGCGTAGTAGTGTAATTGAAGTACAGTTGACCCTTGAACAACACAGGCTTTGGGGGTGCCGACTCTCTGGGCTGTTGAAAATCCATGTATAGCTTTACAGTTGGCTCTGTATCCACAGTTGCACATCCACGGATCGAACAACTGTGGATCACGTAGCACTCTGGTATGTATTTAGTGAAAAAAAAATCCGTGTGTGAGTGGACTTGTGCAGTTCAAACCCATGTTGTTCAAGGGTCTCCCTCATAGTCGAGCAATAACTAGCACCGACATTCTGATATAATAACTTCTGGTGTTTTTATTAGTACTGCAACTATGTAAATAAGTATGCTTTACATAGTTGCAGTCCTAATATATATCCAATTTTGTATTTACTCTTAAAAGTTTACATTATACATTATGCATTTCTGTGTTATCAAAATTTCATGAATCATTTCTATAAGTTTATTAAACTTATCAAAATGTTTCGTCTTACTAGTTTGGGTGGGTTTTTATTTTTTATTTTACACTTTGTAGCATGTTCATAATTCTTTCATTCCGGTAATTCTGTTATGACCTACCAAGTTATACAATTTTTCTTTGAGACTCTGACCATAAGTGTTCTGTACTGTTACCATTCCTGGGTCTCACTCAGTGAATTTAAATTTTAAATGTCAAATCATCTTTAGTCAACTATTGCCACTTAATATTAAGCACTGTTTCTCTGTCTCATTTTTTTTTTACCTGTTTGAGGCATATATCAGTATGATTTAAATATATACATAAAGCAGTCTAGATAGTTTTTATTTTTGAAAATGTCTCTTTTGGTGTTTCCAATTGTTTTCCTTTAGGAATTTCTTGCTATAAAAAGTAAAAGCAGTTTATTTGCAGTTTATTCCAACAGTTAAAATTAAAAATAGTTTTCTCTGACTTTTTATTGTCGGCATTAGAGGCAGTAGTTCTTTTCATCTAGGTGTTTATTTGTTGGCTCTGACCTGGTCCCACTGAAAAAAAAATTTAATGTTAAACCCAAAACTCTGAAACCCTTCCATTAGAATAGGCTGAATATGAGAAAAATCAGAGATTTATTTTCACATTGCCATTCTTGCATTTTGTGATACGTGCTGTTATTTCCAAAAAACTAGTCTTTAATCTTTTCTGATATATTTCGGTTTATGAATGCTGTGGGCTTTCGTGAATGTTTATTTACATGAAGGATTTATTTTTCTTGATCTTCTACTTGTTTTTTCCTTAATGATTATGTTTTATAGCAGAGATTGGCACACTCTTTCTGTAAAAGGCCAGATAGTAAATATTTTAGGTTGTGGGACTATAGGACTTTGTTGTTGCAGCCACTCAGCTCTGCCTTCTTAATGCAAGAGCACCATTTGTATTATTTTGTATATTTCTCTTGTTTTGGAGACTAAGAAACATTTTCTACTATAAACCTCCAGGAAAGTGAAATGAGCTCTATTAGTTAGGATGTACTGCTGCAGGGTCATACTTTTAGTTCCAAGAAGATATGTGAACAAACGTGCGTGTAAACACAGTACAACTTTATTTATAAACATAGGCAGCCACGTGCTCTATAGTAATAAGTATAAGTAATAGGGAGAAAACAAAAAAACCAAAAACATCAGGATAACATATGACTAATCTATTAAAAATGCTTTTCCCAGGACTTCCCTGGCGGTCCAGTGGTTAACACTCTGCGCTTCCACTGCAGGGAGCGTGGGTTCTACCCCTGGTCAGGGAACTAAGATCCCACATGCCGCACGGTACAGCCAAAAAAAAAAAAATGCTGTTCCCCTTCTGTTATTTTCATTTCTTTTAGCTTGGAATGATGGGGTTTATTTTATCGCTTACCTTTTTAATAATAGCAGAAATAGTTTCCGTACCCTTATATAAAAATCTTCCTTAACTTATCCATCAGCCTGTTGTATTATTATTTTTTGCTCTCGTTGATTTTTAACAGGCACGGATTGTTGGAATACAGCAACAGATTTTGAACCACGCCAAAAATTAACTTAACTTTTGGGGTATTTTTTCATTGAATGTGCATTTATATTTCAAAACATTAAGTCATTGGTGAAGAAATTAGTATTAACAGCCCTTGTCTTGGTTTGGATCAAGTGTCAATTGTGACAGTAATAGTGAATTACTTCTCTACCGTACCATTTGTAAACCTGAGCACTTTACATTTCTTTTCCAAGAAAGTGGTCTCCATTTGAAATGAATAAACCTTTCTACAAGGTTCCTCTGGGACCCTTCTCAATACCCTAAGAGATGTCAGACTGTAGCTCTCAGACGGAGATCACACTTTCTAAGTGTTATGTCTAATTGCTACAAATGAACTACATTCTCATTGTTGACAAGGCAGGCTTGCTCTGAAAAAATAAATATACGTATACCCATTTAGCTTTCCAAGTTCACACGAAAAATTCTGATAATGAGACTTATTTTCTAATTTCTGTTTTAGACTTTAAGAAAAGATGTATTCCATTTTATCTTCTCTGATAGCTAATACCTAAAAATATTACCCTTCTTTTTCAGGTTTTGTATATTTCTATTTATTTTTGTGTTAACTTGTATATTTCTCTTGATGTGCAAACCAAGAAACATTTTCTGCTATAAACCTCCAGGAGAATGTAATGATCTCCATGGGTTAGGATGCATTATTGCAGGGTTATGCTTCCAGTGTCCAGAAGCTTTGTAAGCTGGCCCTAACCTACCTGTCCCATCCCCTATTGGCTTTGTACCCCAGGCGCATGAGGTATGCCCCCCATTCAAGACTTCATTCAGCACTTTACCGCCATCTTTTCCTGTCTGGAAAATAGCCATGAATGAGTTCTCTGTGGCCCCACTTAAATGTTGCTTTCTTTCATTTCTCTGCAGGCAGAATTACCTGCTTGCTCAGCTGAACACTGTATCTTTGCCTTGTCCTCACTTGACATCATCTTTGGTTATCAGCCCTGTGTTCCAAACACCACCTGTCCCCTATCACAGGTGCCCTGTGATATTATGCATTATGCCCAAATGCATTGAGCACATAATAATTATATTATGTTCAGTCAAAACCTGAATAAACACATAGAGAAGAGGAAAGCCACTGATCATTGTCGATTGGTTAATCATATTTCCCCCCTTTCTTTGTTTTCTCTTTAGGTATTCTTGAAGTTTTACACTGTGTGTTAGTAGAAAGTCCAGAAGCTCTAAATATTATTAAAGAAGGCCATATTAAATCCATTATCTCACTTTTAGACAAGCATGGAAGAAATCACAAGGTAAATGAACCATTTTATTGCCAGAAATAAATTCTGGAATAACTTTAAAACTATTTTTTTTAAAAGATAATTTTTAAAAGGTGTGTCAGATTTTTCACGAGTGTTTCTCACCTTTTCATTCCAAGCAGGTAATACTGCTTAGTGCTTATGCATAGCCTCAGTGGGAGGATGGAGCAGTTCTCAATTTGTGTATGAAGGAAAGTTGGAAAATAAGTGGGCACATGGCTGTAATGTTTAAAGTGACTGGGTCAGAGGTAACTGGAGGAAGTGTGTTTGTGGAAGGTGCTGCTGACACTTGAACCTGAGAAGGGAATGAGAGTCTGAAGGTGGCTTCTCTTTTCAGGTTCTGGACGTCTTATGCTCCCTCTGTGTTTGCCATGGGGTAGCAGTCCGTTCTAACCAGCATCTCATCTGCGACAATCTTCTGCCAGGAAGAGACCTGTTACTGCAGACACGCCTTGTGAACCACGTCAGCAGGTAGGTTCAGCGAGTCCGCGTCGCCAGATTGGTAGCATAACGAAAAATGCACGTTCTAGCTTTGTCGCTAAAACATCGTATAGTCTGTTTGTTTGATTCGGATCTTTTACATATTTCCCCAGGGAAGAGTGTAGGAATTTTTTCTACCTATCAGCTGAGATAACAACAATAGATGACCCAAGCAAAATACACATTTATTACAAAAAAATGTATAAGAGCTCTAATTCACGTTCATATGTAGCCGAATTGTCATTGTCATCCTCAGGAGCAGGCTGACAATGATACAGGGATATAATTATATATAATTACGTTTTACATCTTCTTAGAACATAACTAAAAACACTATATCCTTCAATACCAATGGTGAAGTGCCTGCTATGTATAATAAAGACATTGAATTCAAATGTCCAAAGTATAATAAATTCTACAAATAAGCAATAAAACTACATTTTCAGTTAGGTGTACCTTCCAAGGTGTCAGACATTCATTGGGTACTTTGTCCCAGCCACAATGCCAGGTGCTTTACAAGTATTTTACGCTGCTTGTGTTTGCACAAAGTGTTATTGTTATCTACATTTTATAGATTAAAATGTTGGAACTGGAAATGGAGCTCAGGTCTAACTCCAGAGACTGAGCTCTTCACCACCATGTCATAGTGCCTTCCGTATACAAAATAATAATAATAATTACAACAACAATAATAAATACAGCTTATAATTAAGGAAATGTTATATGTGAAGGTGATAACTTTAATACACTGTTTAGCAGCTGTCCAGGAAATACTTGCTACTTCACTCTGGTTCAAACAAAAATGTAGGGTTTAGTGTATATTTCTACGTTGTGATTTTTTAAAAAAGATTGATTTAAGACTTCCTTTGTGGTTCTTTATATAATAGACCTGTCGTTAATGAGCAGTATTTTCTGAGACTTTCACTAATCCCTAGTATTAACTTAGGGTAAAAGTTCTTCCGTAAAATGCAATTAAATACAACTAACTAGAAATTATTCTTTTCACAGCAAAGCATAGAGAACAACAAAGATGATTAATCACCTTGGTTCTTTCACTAACACTATGACTTGCTTCAGCCTCAAACTCTGTATGACACAAAGCTTAGCTTAGGAAAATGTCTCTATGTCCTGGATTAATAGTAACTCCATTAGGTCCGAGGGCCTGCTGTGCTATCCTGAGTGCCTCCCCTTAAATATGATTAACGATATAAAATATGCTGAAGAGCAATTAAGAAAAAATAATAGACCCTTAAGTGACATTGCCAAGTTATCCCAGAAGCAAACATCAGTGTCTGAATGTTAACTGTAAGGTTGGCTGTCACTGCAGACTTCAGTGATTGCTCCAATAATTTGTTGTACTTAAGGAAACATATTTAATATGTAATATATGTCTTTGAGAAGCAGGACTAATTCAGAATAGCACAATGTAAGTTAAGACAATGAAAGGTTTATTCAGATTTTCTCACATGCTATTCCTATCTCTTTAAAGCATGAGGCCCAATATTTTTCTGGGTGTCAGCGAAGGGTCTGCGCAATATAGGAAATGGTACTATGAGTTGATGGTGGACCACACCGAGCCATTTGTGACCGCCGAAGCCACTCACCTGCGAGTGGGCTGGGCTTCAACGGAGGGGTACTCTCCCTACCCTGGAGGGGGCGAGGAGTGGGGTGGAAATGGTGTCGGAGATGACCTCTTCTCCTATGGATTTGATGGCCTTCACCTCTGGTCAGGTACGTAGTATCCATTTTCTTTCACAGTGTTTTTGAAGGAAATCTTTTGCCCTCACTGGACATTTCTAAAAGCTATTGGTATTGGGGCTGTTCATATCAGGTACATTTATTTCAGAAATGTAACACTGAAATGATGAGAGTGTTAAGTAAAAAGCAGAATTTCACTAGGGGAAAAAGAAAACTCTTACAATTATAGTACCTCTCCAAAAGATTTCTTTGCCTTTGAACGGTATACTTCAGAAGTGGCTTTCTGATTCATGAATCAAGTGCAAAAACTTAAATGTTTCCTACTTGTTTTAATTGGTATGTGTGAAGCTTTAGCTTCCAATATAAAAAAGAACCAAAACCAAATCCTGGAAAATAATTGGAATAAATAGACTAAGTTCCATCTTCTGGTGGGTAATGTAATGTCAGGAATTGGTAATTTGTCAAGTGTATTGTGAGGAGTCAGCTCATAATAAAATGATGCTTTGTTTCAGAAGTGTGGAACGGTTTAAAAATGAATGAATAGTTCATTTCACTAGCTACCACCGCTAAGCTTTGATGGTTGAAAGTATATTAAAAATGAGTAATATATAAAAATAGTACTCTTTTTTCAGATTTATTAAAATGTGTATTTTGATTGGCTCTATTTAAAAGTTTACCTTTTGATTATGTAGATATTGGAATTCATTTGGATTCTGCAGACATACGCTTGTATTCATAAAGCTGCATTTAGAATGAACCTGATATATTTTATAGCACGTTTAACATACAGAAAATAGAGAGAGGTTCCTTACATTACAGAAAGCCGAACTTTGCCTCTCATGGGCAAATCAAGTGGTATTCATTTATTAATGCTTTATAGGCCTCAAAAATTATGAAAAGAACATTTTAAATTAAATTTAATTAAACCTAAGAGTTTATGGTAAGGAATTTATAAAGAAAACCACTCCATGTGGTTGTATCGAACGATAATACTTACTAAATTTTTCCTTTATTTGGTGCCAATAGCTCAGTAGCCTGGAGGAGATGAAGCTGTATGTTGGATATTTCATCTAACCTGTGGGGCACTGGTTGGGACCCAGGCTGTAATGTGGTGTGTCTTATACACGGGTGTACGGTGCTGGTCAGAAGAGAGTCACAATGTTTGTTCCAGAATTTTTCTACCCACCAAACAAAGGCAGAGAGCCCTGCTTTCAGAAGACCTGACAAAGATGAAATAGGGTTAATGTCTGTTTGATAATACATTTATAATATATAATATAACTATTCAGATATTATCCCCTCTCTCTACCTTCGAGTATCACTCCACACAAAATGGGTCCTCAGGTGAATGAATGAAGCGTGTTCACTTGTTTTCCCATTACACAGAGATTAGGGGAAAAACAAAACATTACACTGGTAAAAAAAAAAAAAATGCTGAATTGCATCTCATTATTTTAGCCATATAACGCCACTTCACCATTTTCATGTTTGCATTTAGTTTGAAGCTTTTTCTGTCAACACAGAGGAAGAACCCAGAGCTTCTGGAGTTGAAAGTGTATGCAGTATGCCTTTCATGGCAAAGTATCTTTTAAACAGAGTGATAAGAGCAACAAAAATATTGAGTGAATCTATGCAGGTATCACAGAAAAGAGGATACATTGTGGAATTTCAAGAGAAATTCATCTTGAAACTTTGTATCAGGAGAAAATATTTGACTGTTTTTTCAAATGGCAAGAAAATATGCACTCTACCATGCCTGTAGTTGAAAGCTATGTTCTCTCAAGCCCTGGGATCTATTGCTAATTTTAGATTCAGGATCAACAAAGATAAATCTAAACTAATTGGCTTCTGACTGAGTTACGTGGTTAAATCCACTGTAATTCACGTAATCTTCTTGGGTTCACTCTCCTATTCCTTTTCTTTTTAATAGTTGAAGTAGAATTTAAAGTATCAACTATCTGTGATTTCTGAGAGAGAACACTTAACTTCTTGTGATTGGAGGGTGGAGATATTCCTTGTAACCAGAATTTGGCTTATCAGCAAAAGTTTTGAGCTCTGTCTCCATTTCTTCTTCCCAACTTAAACTTTGCATAGCATTGCTATGTTCCCCTTGTGTGAATGAGAATTGGATTGGGGCAGCAGTCCCCAGCCTTTTTGGCACCAGGGACCAGTTTCGTGGAATCAGTTTCTCCGCAGACGGGGCTGGGGGGTGGGAGATGGTTCAGGCGGTAATGGGAGCGATGGGAAGCTATGGGGAGCGGCAGATGAAGCTTCGCTCCCGTGCGCACTGCTTACCTCCTGCTGTGCGGCCCGATGCCGGCCCGGGGGTTGGGGACCCCTCGATTGGGGCATCCACATCCTGTGTTTGTAAGGCCCAAAAGTGTGAAAAACCTTGGTGCTTTTGGAGAATTTAAGTATAAAAGTATGGAGGAATGTCATAGAACAGTATGGGAAAGATGGGTAAGGATTCTTACAGGACCTATGAATCAGACCACTGCTATCTTCTTTTCTGGCTAATGCAGTGAACAGGAATATAGTTCTCATATGGATTTGATCTGAGTTTATGCAAATGCAACCTTAAAATGCTTCCTAGTGGATTCAGCAGTGTGAGTGCCATTGAAACTGTGGACTTAGGCTGGTCACTAGTGACCTTATCTCTCTTACCTGTTTCTTTCAGTCATTGCAAAACAGTTAACCATGGTCATTAGTATTAGCATTATAGTATCCCTCAGATTGAGCAATATATTTGGATTATAGTAAATATGTTTAATAACATTATCAGCTACAGATCTTGAATACAAACAGGGATATAGACCTTTATCTGTGAGTTCTGTTGCTTTTGTATGACTTTTGTTTAACAAGCTGCCTTTATTATATCCAGGGAATTCTAGAGGGACCACCTGATAACGAATGTATTGCTTGCAGATTTGAATATTGGTAAAATTTTTAAAAAGTACACAGTTTAAAATGTAGATAAGCTCTACTACTGGCATTTCAGATATGCTGTTGGTAGAAATCTTGGCATGCTAGAAATTTTAAAAAGGTGTTCTAAAAAATGCAAAGCTTGCACCATCAAATCTATTTTTGTCTTTGCTCAAATTGAGAAATTTTGTATGTTTGCATTTGTGAGCATGTGTGTTTGGGAGGACCTTAGCTTCCTGTTTTCCATTGTGCCCATGGGACTAATCGGCCAAGGAGTTATGACACAGTCAAGAATGGGCATAGGTTATAGGCTGGCTACGGCAAGAAATGACATTTATCAAATATCATTTTCATGCCTCAACTTGTATTCTGCTGTATCCTACTTAAGAAGCCAACCAAGACCTTGTATGAAATAAATTATAGAACAACAAACCAGTTGACACGTATTGTCCCTCAATAAACAATGCACAAATGAGCACATTTTCTGCTTTCATTATCCCTTTATATTTTTATGTTATAAAATAAAATGGATTTAATCTTTGAGAAGGGGACTGAAATAAATACCTGCTGTGTCTGAGACTGTTCTTATAAACCATTAATTTAATCATCATAACAGCTCTACAAGGTGATGGAGTTTGGTTTACAAGAAATCAAGGTTTATAGAGCTTAAGTAATGTGCTGATGGTCATACAAGTAGTAGGTGATAAAGTAGCAATTTGACTTCAAGCCTTTCCCTAGAGATTTTCCCCTGACATCATTATATTATCAGCTGTAAGATGATATCAGCATCACATACCATCCATCTGCATGCAAAACTTTCTGCATGTCAGAAGGACCATTTTACAATAAAGATAGCAGCATGGCTCCTGAAAAAAGCAACAAATTTTTTTGGTAAAGGATTTGCCATATAACATTAATATGCATTCAAGATGTAGTCTAGTCCAGTACCGTTTGGTGATTGTCACTGCCTATTCAGATCTTTGACTCAGGTTCTGAAGATGATTCTCTGAGATAAAGATGCACTACCCTCCTTAATGTGTTTCCCCATAGGTTGTATTGCCCGTACTGTCAGCTCACCAAACCAGCATCTGTTGAGAACTGATGATGTCATCAGTTGCTGTTTAGATCTAAGTGCCCCAAGCATCTCCTTCCGAATTAACGGGCAACCTGTTCAAGGCATGTTTGAGAATTTCAACATTGATGGCCTCTTCTTTCCAGTTGTCAGTTTCTCTGCAGGAATCAAGTTAGTATTTCTATGTTTTTTGCTCTGTTTGCCTTCTCACTTCTCATTCTTTCATGGAAGACTCTGCACTGCCATCACACTTGCTCTGCTAACTTTCTCTCTCTCACTCCTGGGCGTCTAGACGTCCACAGGGCATTTTGCCCCTTCCTTGAAGGGTGAAGATAAGATTCACCTAAGAGGAGAATCTCAGGAGGCTGAATCCTTTGTTCATATATCCAACCATTTAGATATGCAGTCTGCTGACTATCCTTCTATCCAGTGTTCCCGAAATATTTCAAGTCCATTTAAGTTCACTTTTTTATTTAATAAGGGTAAATAAACAATGTTGCATTAAAAATACCATTTATTTTCTCATATTTATTTTCATTAATTTTTCTTTTCATTACATTCTTCCACCCTACTCCAAACCCCCTCATTTCTACAGAAACCACATGTTTTTTGGTTGATCAGGTCAAGATGACTCCTTTCCATGTCACCCTGTACCTGCTATACTTGTAAATTATCTGCGTGTGGTCAGCTGGGTCAAGGTAGTTTCCTCTAACCCTTTGCTTTTTTGCTACTACCAGATGGAAGAGAAATTAAAGTGATAATTTAGTATGTAGAAGTATCATTTGAGTCCCCTTTAAGGAATTTCACAGGGAAATCGGACTGTGACTATTTTTTCTTTTTATCAGATCTCATCCAGCCCTGCAATTTTAAGTATACAGATAATTTAGAAAGTCTGTTCTTTCTCTGTTGATTATTTGGGCACCTTGAGACATTAAATGACCAAATACTATGAACAGGTATTTCATTCACATAGGAATATAGTGCATATGCTTTTATTATTTCTCCAGAGAGTGATAAGTTTTTGCTGAGCCATTAACATAATTTAATCAGGTTTTACTTTTATGATTAGAGGCTCTTAATCTCTAATGTACTGACATTATGGTGGTACTTAGAAAAAAAATGTGGCTTCTGACAAAGCTAATTTTGTACTCATAATTTATTCCTCTATTCTGTTGATTAGGAAACTTTTCTGTATGCCAGAGATATAACCGACCCCGACATGCATCCTTTTCAGGGTACGCTTTCTGCTTGGGGGGAGACATGGAGAATTTAAGTTCCTTCCTCCACCCGGGTATGCTCCTTGTTATGAAGCTGTTCTGCCAAAAGAAAAGTTGAAAGTGGAACACAGCCGAGAGTACAAGCAAGAAAGGACATATACACGGGACCTCCTGGGTCCCACAGTTTCCCTGACACAAGCCGCCTTCACACCGATCCCCGTGGATACCAGCCAGGTACCCAGATCCTCAGCTGTGATGGCAACGTTTGAATTGCAGTCATTCCCATATGTAGTGGCTTTCAAACTTTTGCCTGCAACCCATACAAATGCATTTTACAGTAATACAATTTATATGTATAATTGGTTTCATAAACTAATGCTTACCCTTACCATGTCCCCTTAGCCATTTGCCTAGTCTATTCTATTTTGTTTTTTAAGGGCGGTTTCAAGCCAGTAAATTGACTTTATAATGTACTAATGGGCCACAACCTGAGGTAATGCATACTAATTTTAGAGTGTTGTTTACTTACCTAGGGTAGTGGTGGAGTTTTCAATTTCTTCCCCCATCTGGATACACTTGGTATTTTGAAGTGATTTAACTGACTTTTATCTTGGGTAGAGATTGAGGTCATGAGCTCTAGGATTATGATCAAAATGCCTGGGATCGAATGTATGCTCTGGGACTTGAGAAAATTACTCATCACATTCATTGGGATGTTCAGAGTATGTTTGATATAGTTAATAAATAACACCTTGGCACAGTACTTTGCAAATAAGCACCCAAGCAATGTTAGCACCCAAGCAATGTTAGCAGTTACTCTTGCTTTTCTCCTTCATAGACTTGAAAGTATCCTGACATTGACAATGAATTAAGTATTGCTCTATTTTAATGGTGAAGTAACTTCATTCCGGTTGGTTAGATATTCATAGTTTGTTCATTAGCTTTTGAAGATGAGAGAAATGTCTGAAGTCTGAAATAGAATTAATAGCAGGCCTCAGAAGCTTCCATTGTTTGGTTCCTTGAACCATATTTCTTGTCTCTCCCTGCTGGCTTTGTATATGATGCAGTAACATAAACAAACAAGCTTTGTTCATGGCTAAAATTCAGTTTGTGTTGCCATCGCTGGAACGTGCCAGGGTGTGTATGGCGCTACCAGAGTTGAGCAGTAAGCACGATTGGAGGATGGAAATGGACTGGAATGGACAGTGGGATTCTGTGCTGTCACTAGCACATTTAGGATTTCCTGAGCCCTGGATAACCTCTACTGTTTGGAGGGAAGGAGACAGGGATGGCCTGCCCCCTGTGGAAACTCTGCCGCATCCATGGGCATGGTGGGCAGTTGCCTGCTCTCTGTGTTGAGGGACTGCTTGTGGGGCACATGCCAGTACATCGCCAGGTGTGCCCAGCCAACCCGTCACCTGGAAAACCATTTTGTGTTATGAAGAGGCTGTTAAACTTCCCCTTTTTAATGGGAACATGTTCACATTTTTTCGCCTGAGCCTTATATTTGGAAACCACTAAAAGTAACAGAGTTAGGGAAAACATAAATCACTGCCAACAGATATTTCTAGACACAGAGAGCGAGCGGATTATCTTTTGGACACTGAATTGCCTTCATTCCCGCCGGTGGGTGCTGGCCAGGTTGGTTTAAGAACTCTGGGATGATTTCTCTTTTTAAATAATGCATATTCTGGTGGTTATACCAAATCCATTAGGACTTTTTTCTTAATGATGGCTGTCCTCAGCAATACTCTGTTTTCTTTCTTTCTAACTTTCATTCATAATTTCCCCAAATTTACCTATTAATTGCTTAGATACCTAGTTTTACAAATTTAGATTAGATGGTTTGGAACCTTGTTATGTGATTATATTTTAATGGTTGATGAGACTGTTTTATTTGGTTCAACTCACAGTGAGGACGATTAACACTGCATTTTCTTGCATTTCTTTCTGATGTGTTTTCTTTTTCTTTTTTTCAATTTTAGATTGTGTTGCCTCCCCACCTGGAGAGGATAAGAGAAAAGCTGGCAGAGAATATCCATGAACTCTGGGTTATGAATAAAATTGAACTTGGCTGGCAGTATGGTCCGGTACATAATTTTGTAAATTATTTTTAGATTCTGTTAATACATCTTTCTGAAAACATAACTTCTTCTCACTCATCCTGCTACGTGGTGACATGAGTCGATCCGATTGATTTTTTTTCCCCTACACTTTAGTTTTTGGGCATTTTTTCTTTATGAGAGGGAATGACATTAGTGGCGGGTTCATTGAAGGATGGCTTAGTTGCCTAGACAGTTGAAAAGTTATCAGTCTTCAGGCTGAAAGTTACATTTTTAAATCAAGGTTAACACATACAGATAATAGGCATTGATTTCTAAGGAACTCAGGAAAAAAACTGAAATTGAAAGTGAAAACTGAAAATGGAAAGAAGTCAGTTTACTCTCCTCCCCCGATGTTTCACTTCTTTTAGTCCCCATTGTACGTAGCAGTGTAAGTCCTCTTGGCAAAGATTCAAGTTGGTTTCGTAAGTGGAAGAGAGGCTGAGAAATAATGACTGCATGCGTTTCCAAATGATTATTTTTCAGAGAACTTACTTTACAGTTTATCAATAAAATTTAGATGAAATAAAACCAAAACAACTTCCCGTGTAATCCCAGCGTAGCATATGTCGTTTTTTAGCAGGACTGTGGCAACGC
This sequence comes from Delphinapterus leucas, assembly GCF_059928025.1. Classification (NCBI taxonomy): domain Eukaryota; kingdom Metazoa; phylum Chordata; class Mammalia; order Artiodactyla; family Monodontidae; genus Delphinapterus; species Delphinapterus leucas. The sequence continues at coordinate 11,067,876 of NC_143144.1, forward strand.
TTTCATTTTTATGATATTAATAGCCTAAGTATCCCAAAGGTTGTAACACTTTCTTATATTTGACTGAATATAGAAATGAGTGTATTCAGCCAGTCATACTTATTACATTGAGCTTTGAATAATGACATTTAGTATTAGTATTAGTGATAATACCATATGATACTTTATACTAATTGGTATGTTTGTTTATTTAGAGCTTTGCCTTTTTACATATACTCCCGATTACAAGTAATAGGTTAATTTTCCTAACAGCACACTGGGCTGTGTGTTATTATTTCAGTTTGACCAGTGATGTCACAGCCGGGGATTCTCATAGAGCTGTCAAATGCCCTGACAGCTAGTTAGTAGCTGTGCTAAGACTAGGATGTATGTCCTCTAGCTTCTAGTCCAGAATTGTTTTTCACTGTTAAGACTTAACTGATGCATGATCAGAAAATGGGATCCTTTCATTAACTGAGTAATGGTTAGACAGTTGTCAAATCAGCAAGCACTTACAAAGTCACCTTGTTAAGTATATAGTTTTGTGCTATAGTCATGGACTTTTAAAAATAGAGGAAATGAGTAAATGCTAGAGAAGATATTTACCATCAGTCAAAGTCAGTAAAAGGAGAGATATCATGAAGGTGTGCCTAGTCAATTACCAGAGGAGTTACTGACAGAATTTACCACAGGATTCAAGATGAGGCAGAGATTTGAGTTACGGACAAAATTTGGAGAAAGATAATTACAGGCTAGGATTTAAAAACATCTCATAACAACTCCCCTCCAAAAAAAAAAAAAAAAAAAAAAAACCCGTACAGTAACAGGAACTGTTTAACAGGCGTATGCTCAAGAAAGATGATTTCTATCGCAAGCTTCTAAAGGTTGCCTAAATGATTACGTTCTACAGTGAACTTACTTATGTTTCTTTTTTTAAAAAAAGAGGAAATATAAGGTCTCACTATTATCTATTTTTGCAGTTAAATCCAGTTCATTTCAATACCATACTTTCTAATGCTGCTAGTCTGTAGATGCTGAAAGAGAATACGGTGCCTCTGAGCCATCCTGGTTGCTGCCAGTTATCCTTCACCTGGTCCTGGCTGGTTAAAGCAACCTTGGGCTTTATGTTTATTGGGCCTCCAGGGTGGAGATTAAGCACTTAGTCTGTTGCTGTAGTGCTGGCACCTGGCACCTTTCCTGGGACAAGGAACATACTCAAACACTTGCTGGTAGAACGAAACGGTTGTTTTCTTAGGGCTCATTCTGGACAGGCACAGCTCCAGGTATCATGTCAGAGGGTCAGCAATTTGGGAGAGTCTCAAACTGACACGTGAGGAGATTTCACATTGTTCTACCGTGTAATAATTGACCTTGTGTCCTGCTTCTTTTACAAGGGCTTTCCTAAAACTCCTTTCAGATAAGTGGCCACCATCCCTGACTTTATGATCTCTGTTAGTCTAGACTTAGGTACATCCCTGTTATTGAGACTAATTCCATAAATTCTTTGACATTTTAAATGAAGTGTTCAACTGTGTTTTACTTTAGAGCAGTTTGAACTGTTGAATAAGTTGGGGTTTTTTGTTTGTTTTTACTTTTTGGAAAGAACTTAGTTTCTTTAAATGTCTTTGCGATGTGTTTCACAGGAGCATCACGTAAGAGCTCTATTTTATGGAATAACGTCAGGCCTGTCCATTCAGGCATTCGTGCGTCCCTTTTGCCTAGTATTCGCCTGATGTGCTTGGTACTGGGGTCACCAAATTGAAAAGACCTTGTTTTAGTCAGTTTGCCTTTTTTAAGAGCTTCTGGTTTAGCTGAGTGATAGATACACAAACAATTACAAGCTAAGTACTGTAATGGAGATGCTAACTGTGAGGGAGGAATATTTACAGCTTTTCTGGGGAAATCAGGGAGGGCTTCCAGGAGGTGGTAAATATTTGCTCTGCTGTTTTTGTGGAGGAGCAGTGAGCCTGGAGGCAGGAAAAGGGGTCAGGGAGAGGACTCAGGTGGCCCAGGTGAGAGGTTGTGAGTTTCCCAACTGTGTGCCGGCAGTGGGGCTGGAGAGACATGACTGCAGATGTTTTGAAGTTCCACTATGGGATGTGGATAAGAGAGGGAAGGAAATCTGGGTAGATTTCTGGTTTTAGCTTGGACACACGAGAGGATGATGGGGTCAGTTACTCTCTGGCGTAGAGAATAGAGGGGAAGTGGAAATTACACGAACACAGATTAAATTATCTCCGGAATTGGGCATGTTCATTTTTACCTTTATGTTTAGAATTTACTGTTACATTTTGTAACTCTAGATTTCATTTCCAAAGTTACACACTTGAATAAATAAATTATATGCTTTTGTGTAAGTCCTGTTCATTTGCAATGATCACTGGAAAGAAAGGAATAACTATCTTGTTTTTAACTTGGCGACTCCTGAAAACTTAAAAAAAAATTCTTACTCGTGTTTACCTACATTTTATGTGGCATTTATAAAGCCTGGTAATTATTACCATGGAGTAATTTGTTCCCTGACAGCATATGGCTGTGATCGTGGTGTCACCACGGCAGTAATGCCTGTGTAATTTAGGTCTCTAAGAAGATAAAAACCTAATTACTAATGCAAGGGTACAGAACATCTTTCTCATTAATTCATCCCTAAAATCTTGAATTTAGTTTATTCTGATTGCTAATCCACGTTTTCAAGGATTGATATGAAAAATGGCTGTGGGATGTTAACTGACTTCGGTAAAGCACTGGAGTGATTTGTGAGAGCAGAAGTAGCTTACATGGGGTGGAATGAACAGCTGGAACCACCTCCAAGAGTTTGTATCAGTCAGTCATGATGTTAATTGATGTCTCTAATCCGTTTGGCTCTAAACACGTAAAACCTCCTGCACATCAAAACTAAGTGATTACTACACCTTCTTACCTAGAATTCATTTCAGTTTACAAAATATTTGTTCCGTGCCTGCCATGTACCTGGCATGTTCTAGGTGTTGGGAACACATTGTCAAAAAGCAAAAGAGATCAAATTCCTGTTCCTTTGGTTATACATTCTAGTTGCAGGGAGATAGACAGTAATGCAATAAATAAAGACCTAGTCTGTTCGCAGGTGGTAACTGTTATGGGAAAAAAAAAGTAGGGTGGGTGGGCAGATTAGCATATTAGGAAGGCGGACAGAATGAGCCTCATTGAGGAAGTAAGACTGAAGCAAATGCTGGAAGTTGCTGGGAGAGTGGGCATGGGGGATTCAGGGTAGAGCAGGCATGGACACTGGGGCCAGGAACGGTGCCAAATGGAAGACATCAGGAAGCCCAGACAATGCCAGGCTTGACCACTGACCTCGAATATTAGCCGTGCCTGGGAGATGACAGAGGCAGCTTAGCTGGGATGATGGTCTGGGTTTCCCTTCTTGCTTCCCCCTTCGCTTTCCTCCATGCAATTAGATTACCATTGCTAGTATCTGACCTTAGAAACTATTATATGTGGATATCCTGTTCTGTTTTAGGTTAGAGATGACAATAAGAGACAGCACCCGTGTCTGGTGGAGTTCTGCAAGCTGCCTGAACAGGAACGCAATTACAACTTACAGATGTCGCTTGAGACCCTGAAGTGAGTGTCTTAGATTTCCTATCTTCCTATCTGTATTACACGAAAGAAACCAAGTGTTGATATTATGCTTTCACTCATTTTAATTCCGGTTAGAAATTTCCATAATGCATTGGTAGATTGGATCAATATTTGTTTGGAACAGACTTTGAGCATATTAACTTTATGTCTTTGTGCTCTATGTAAGTATCTCCCAAAGAGTATTCTACAGATGTTTATGGGTTTTTCGGAATACAAGGATTTTGGCATTGGATGCAGTGCTCCTCAGAATGTCAGTCATAAATTGTTACCAGTGTGTGACTAGGTAAATGAAGGTTTGAACAAGTGTTTAGAAATTTTTATACCAATTTAAGGTATTGCATTGAGCTTTGAATAATGGCATTTATTATTAGTGTTAGTGGTAATACCATATGATACTTTATACTAATTAGTATGTTTATTTATTTAGAGCTTTGCCTTTTCACATACACTCTCACTTACAGGTATTGGGTTAATCTTCCTAGCAGCACACTGGGCTGTGAGTGTTATTATTTCAGGTTTACCAGTGATGTCACAGCCGGGGATTCTCATAGAACTGTCAAGTGCCCTGACAGCTAGTTAGTAGCTGTGCTGGGACTGGGATCCAGCTTCTCTAGCTTCTAGTCTAGAACAGTTTTTCACTGTAAGACTTGGTGATGCGTGATCAGAAAATAGGGTCCTTTCATTAACTCAGTAATGGTTAGACAACTGTCAAATCAGCCAAGTACCTAGGAAGTACCTTATTAAGTATATAGTTTTGCACTTTTCCATCCTTGATGGCCTCGAAGAACTGGATTTGTTCCAATAGGTCACTTATCTCAAAACCTGCTTATATTAGGAATAAACCAATACTTTTGTCCTTTTTCTGTCTTGTTTCAGTTTTGTTAAGTGCAAAGAGCTAGTTCTATTGAAGTTATTTTACCAAAGACCCAGAACATAAAACTTAGGCACTGTTTCAAATTCTAGGATTTGGGTCCAGGTATATATCTTCAAAGATCTGGTAGTGATTTTCCTTATGAAAATTAACAAATTGGGCCTAGAATGAGTTTAGGTTCTACTAGTAACTTAAAAGGAAAAGGAGTATATACAAATCGAGTGAATTGAGAAACCACTACAGGTAAAAAATGACCAAGCTTGCCTGTAATAAGGAATGCAGAACACATCACTGTGACCGCCTCTTCAGGGTCTCCTGTCTTCCTTTGTGGTCTTGATGTGAAGCTTGTACATTTAGCTTGCTAACTCACGTCAGCCCATTATTTGCCCATCTTTTACAACAAAATGTTTTTATTGAAAGTTCATGGCCTAAGATATTTTAGTTAAATTTGCAGTACATTCCCTATAATTTTAGCAATTGACAGCTAAGCTAACTAGGCAAATCCTGGGAAGCCTGGAATGTAGAGATCTCCATACCAGTCTCCCTGGTATGTTGAGCCTTTGACTGCTACACATAACCTAATCTCATTCCTAACAGCTACTGGTGGCTGGTTTGATTAAATCAGACTGCACGTACCATGGTGCTGTTGCCTATGGCGAATGCTAATAACCCTTTTCATATTTGTTAATATTTATATGGTTTTATGATGAACTAATTTCACTTGTTTCTTTAAAATTTAAATGAGGGGGAAAAGAGCTCCTATTTCTCCAAAATTCACACTATGCCCAATTCCAGTAGTTAAAGAAAGTACAGTACTTTATGTACTGTATTCACTTGGTTAGTTGATAGGCACTAGAGCAGAGTGGGTAAGAACATAGAGCCTAGATGGTTGGATGGTCTAGATTTAAAGACTTGCTCCTACAAAGGGAATCTTAGGTTCTCTGAACCTTAGACTTCTTAGCATCAGTTTAAAATGGGGATCATAGTGTATCTACTTTATGGAATTGTAGTGGGGACTAAATGATACAATACTGATAAAGCCTCTAGCACCGTAATGCCTAACAGAAGAAGCACTCCATAAAGTTCAGTTTAAAAAAAAAAAATACTGTGGGTGGGATTAGCAACTTTACTCATTTAAATTCTCAGGAGTGCCAAGTGACAAATAAGCAAACGATTATTTCAGAATATTCCTTATTTTGGATGTTGGGTGATTTCGTGTGAATGTGAATTTTTGTTGCTCTTTCTGTGATGTTTTTTATCACGTAAATTGTTGAAAAAGACAGCTTACTTCCGATTTGAATGGTCATCTGTGTGCTGTACAGCACTGCAGAAATGCTGACACCCTCTTCCAGAACAGCGCTGTACCACCCTAGCCTAAGCTACCATTTTTTAAAGTTGAAGTCTGGTTGATTTACAATGTTGTGTTAGTTTCAGGTGTACAGCAAGGTGATTCAGTTATACCTATATATATGTATATGTATGTATATTCTTTTTCAGATTCTTTCCCATTATAGTTTATTACAAGATATTGAATATAGTTCCCTGGGCTATACCGTAGGTCCTTGTTGGTTATCTATTTTATATATAGTAATATGTATAAATCCCAACTGCCTAATTTATCCCTCCCCTCCCTTTCCCCTTTGGTAACCGTAAGTTTGTTTTGTATGTCTGTGGGTCTGTTTCTGTTCTGTAAATAAGTTCATTTGTGTCTTTCTTTCTTTTTTTTTTTTAGACTTCACATATAAGTCAAATGCTATGATATGTGTCTTCCTCTGTCTGGCTTACTTCACTTAGAATGATCATCTCTAGGTCCATCCATGTTGCTGCAAATGGCATTATTTCATTCTTTTTTATGGCTGAGTAATATTACATTGTGTATATGTACCACATCTTCTTTATCCATTCATCTATTGAGGGACATTTAGGTTGCTTCCATGTCTTTAGCCTAAGCTACCATTATTCCCCACCTGAAACTATAAAACTGTCCCGACAGATCCAGTTGAAATATTAAGCTAGCTCTTCTCTTACCCATTCTGTACTCTGATCTTTTTCAAATATTTAGTGTCATTTCTCCCTATTTGAATTCTTTTAATGGCTTCCCATTGCTCTTAAGATAAAGGCAGTACCTTAATTTGCCCAGTGGTCCTGCAAGGTCTTGCTTCCCTTCTTACCACCATCATCACGTAGGAGGCTGCTCTTCTTTTTCCTTGCTTGCCATCACACTAGACTTTGTTTTGCACACCTGTTTGCACGTTCCTTTCCCCTTTTTACGTCCATTTCCTGGAATGCTCCCTTCCATGCCCTGTTCTCATCCTTTACATCTCGGGTCACTTCTTCGGGAAACATTTGCTGAGCTCCTTGATTCAATAAAGCCCCCTTTCATAGGCACTCAGCCTGTTTGTATCTCTCAGCATAGAAACTGTCCAGCTATGTATAATCACAGGATGGCCTCTCCACTCCACCAGACCTAAGTTTCTTGAGGGCAGGCATCTGATTTTGATTTTATTCACCATCTTTTGAACTTTACACAGAGCTCAGTAAATGTTTCTCGAATGAATGAACCAACGAATAAGCAATAAAGCTCAGTCTCTAGCCAGGCTTTTGTATACCAAATGGTAATCAAGGACAGGGTGCCTTCTGTTCTCTCTGTGGCTTTGTGCCAGTCTGTTTCCTCTTCTTGTCGGTGGTCATATACTTGAAGTGCTAAATTGCAGCACGAACCAATTATTGCCACTTAATCTTGTAGCAAATATGTGCTGAATGCATATGCAGGTTACTGTCGGAAGCACAGGAATCAGATGGAGAGCCCACCTCCAGCTCGTCCTTTTCCACTTCCCATACTCTGTTCCTCTCTGCTAACTTCTGCACAAGCTCCACAGCTCACGCTGCTCTCTCCCCACCCTCTGCAGACTTTAAAACCATTTTAAATGGGTGAGTTGAACGGTGTTAAGTCAAATAAAATGGTTTTAATAAAGATAATAAAAAGACCAAAGAGTTCTTACTCAGAGAACTTGGTGTGGTTGATAGCATCGAATAGATTTTTTAAATGGTCTGTTGTTCTCATTTAAAAGTCTCTTTGGGTTAGACATAGAGTTCTTAGATATGATGCCCAAAATGCGATCCATAAAAGAAAACAAAATCAATACACTGGATCTCATTGAAAGTAAAACCTTTTGTAATACAAAAGAAACCACATAGGAGATGGAGACTCAGACCACAGATTGGGAGAAAATATTTATAAATCATGTAAGTTTACATTTATAGGGTTTGTAGTAAATCATACAAGTCCTGATAAAGAAGTTGTACACAGAATATATAGGTAACTCTTACAACTCTGTAATAAGAATACATACGGCCCAATTAAAAAACAGTCAAAACGCTTGAGTATATATTTTAATAAAGAAGATATGTGAATGGCTAATAAGCACATGAAAAGATGCTCAACATCATTAGTCATTAGGAAAATGCAAACTAAATCGCAATGAGATACTACCGCACACATGCTGCAATAGCCATAATCAAAATGACAGATACACTCAGTGTTGGTGCAGATATAGAAAAAAAACTGAAATCTACATGTATTACTGATGGGACTGTAAAATGGCCCTGCCACTTGGTGGTTTCTTAAAACATTAAACGTAAATTTATGATACAACCTAGCAATTCTACTCCTACGTACCTACCCAAGAGAAATGAAAGCCTATGTTGACGCAAAGACATGTTCATAGAAGCATTATACATAACGTCCCCAAACTGGAAAAACTGCGAACATCCATCAGCTGATGAATGGATAAACAACATGTAATAGAGCCGTACACTGCAATACTATTTAACAATAAAAGGAAATAAACTACTAATGTGCATTACAGCACGGATCAACCTAAAGAACGTAAGTCAAAGAAGCCTGGCATGAAAGATTCAATACTGTATGATTCTATTTAGGTGAAATGTCCAGAAAAGACAATTCTTTTTTTTTTTTTTTTTTGCGGTACGTGGGCCTCTCCCGTTGCGGAGCGCAGGCTAAATGGCCATGGTTCATGGGCCCAGCTGCTCCGCGGCATGTGGGATTCCTCCCAGACCGGGGCACGAACCCGCATCCCCTGCATTGGCAGGCGGACTCTCAACCACTGCGCGACCAGGGAAGCCCAGAAAAGGCAATTCTTTAGAGACAGAAAGCACATTTATGATTGCTTGAGGGTGGGGATGATCAGTGACTGCAGACAGGCATGGAGAATCTGATGGGGTGATGTAAATATTCTAAAACTGGATTGTAGCGATGGTCATACAGTGCTAGCCATTATCGTCACTTAATGTATTAGACAGGGTTCTCCATACGTTATAATCAGATTGCTTGGTAGGCACGCACTCAGAAGTTTAACTACCTGGATTTAAGATAAATCCCAGTGTTATTGTCACCCTTGAGTTCCCTTAGAGCTGGGTTTGGGATCCTACTTGACCCTTTCATAGCCCTGTACGTATATCACTGCATGCAAGACACTGTGTTATAGTTAATTTTTGTCTTGGTCCTCACCGGCCTGTAGCCTTATCCCCAGAACTTAGCACAGGACCTGGCTTTCAAAAGATACTTACTGAATAGATAAATGAATGCAGGATGATGGCAGGAAACTTCCTGTTCCTTGGACAGTGTTTGAATAAGCATAGCCTGTGTTTGTTCTGTGAGTCAATTTTTGATTCTTCTGTTGCCAGTCAGTCTCATCTGAAGTGGCACATTCTTTAGATAATTTCATAGCTTCAGTTAGCTCTTGCTCTATCCATATTTTTGCAGTTTCACACTCCAAAGGTAATTTCATGGGCTCATCTCAATTTTGCCATATATAACCTAAAATTTAACTTGATAACTGTGTGTGTGTGTGTGTATCTATGTCTGTCTCCATATTGTCATTTTTTAAATGTGATGGAGGGTAAGTATAGATGGATTTTAGATACTTGCTACCTTCCTTTTGCAACTGACCCACCTTAGAAATTCTGTCATCCACAAAGTTTATGCTGTTGCATCTTATTCTATTGAGATAGGTGGAACCACTCATTGTCATGAATAGTAAAGGGTGTTGTTCTACCTAAGTCTGGGAGCTTATAAGGTTGAGTTCTAAATGTGAATGGTGAGGATCTTTCTTGGGAAAATCAGCAAAAGCTTATTCATTAAAAGGAGTAAAAAATACAGTGTATCTAAACACTGGATAAACTGTTTCTGGCCAATTGGAACACCCATGTGTCATGTGAAAGGGAGATTTTTCTAGACTAGGAAGTCCAGAAAAGGATTTAAAAACATATGGGGACTTCAGTGTATCATAAAAGTAGCATTTCAAGTAAGTGGTGAAAATGGATTATTCAGTAAATATTTTGTGCAGATCTGGGTATCCATCTGGGAAATAAAGTTAAATCTCTACCTTAAGACATATAGCCTTCCTTCCTCCACCCCTTCCCCATCAAAAAAGTAAGGACGGTTACTTCAAGTGATTTAACAATTGGGAAATCTCTTAAGTATCACATAAAACTCAGAGGCCATTTTTGAAAGATAGAAAATTTCAGTTATATAAAAACAAATTTAAAGCTCTACCTAGAAAGAACAGCATAAAGAAAGTAAAAAGACAAATAACAAACTGGAGAAAATATTTGTAACTCATATCTCATATATTTGAAGGGCTTCTGAACTGCCACAACAAAACCCAAATCTAACAGAAAAGTGAACAAGGAATGTTTTCACAGAAAAAAGGAAATACAGATATCGCCAAAGCATACGAAAAAGGTGCTCAAGTGCACTTATATTAAGAAAAATGCCAATTAAAACTGTAAATGAGACATCTCATTAGCATATTAATTGATAACTCTGTGTTAGGCCAGGTATGGGAAATAGGCAGTGTCATACCTTGCTGGTGGAAATATAAATGATTACCAGCTCTATAGACATTTGGCAATATTTGTCAAACTCTGAAATGTACCACCCCTGTGACCCAGTAATTGCATGTCTAGGAATTTATCCTACAGATGAAGGATATAGTACATGTATTTAAATGTATAAGGTTATTCATTGCAGCATTGTTTGTAATAACAAAAGATAGTGAACAGAGAATTGGGTAAGACATTATGACACACTCAGTGAATGGGACACTTCAGACCTATTGAAAAATAAACCAGCTTTATATGAAGGACAGTAAGTCAAAGTCATATATCAAAGTTATATTGTAAAGTCAAGATAGCAAATTGTGGAGAACTCTTACACATAACCAATGCGTAAGAGGAAAGCAGAAACAACGACACACACACACACACACACACGCACACACACACACAGCTGCTTTAGAATATGCATAGATTGTAGCAGGACATTCAGGAATTCATAGCAATCAGTGCCTTTAGGGAAAGAAACAGGAATAGAAGGAAGGGATTGTAGGGAGGCTTACTTTTCACTATGTTCCTTTTTGTGTTTGAATTGAAACATTTAATTTTCAAATGTCCTACTCATTACTCAACAGTAAATACTTTACAACTAAGTAAGCTTTCCTTTTGCTTTAAAACAAAATACTTCTCTCTGCATTCGAGGTGGACTGTTACACCTCATGCCCAGCTGCTGTTATGTTGGGTTGTTCTGGACATAGGGAAGGAATTGTTGCAGCTTATGTCTGGTTTTCTTTTCCAGGACTTTGTTGGCATTAGGATGTCATGTGGGTATATCAGATGAACACACCGAAGAAAAGGTGAAAAAAATGAAGCTGCCGAAGAAGTAAGTTGAATGTCTAAGCAATATTAAATAGTCTGTGCCTTAGTCTATTTAGTGTTACTGCACCCAAAAAACTCTTGATGGGATCCTAGATGCCTTGCTTACACGTAAGCTATAAAATTCAGATTCAAAATTTAAGCTTGCTGTATTACACTAGAGGCTGCATCAAGGCCATGGTGGGGTGAGAGCCCATCACAGTGCCCGGAGGGGAAACAAGCTCACAAAATATTTGGTAGTGTGTTACGAGTGTGTTATTTTTGTTTCGTGTATGTGTGTGTGAACACGCATGCCCACGTCCTAACTGATTGGATATGGTTTCCCACTTTCCACCAGAAGATGTATAATTTTATTTATTTTTACAAAGAAAATGTATTTTAGGAGTAGTTATGCAGTCAGTGTTATCATTTCCACTTTAAGATGAGAAAACTGAGGCACTAGATGCTCTCGGAGTTATTTTGCCTGCTATGCTACAATCTCTGTGACCTTGTTTAACTTCTTAAAACTTCAGCTTTCTCATCTGCTAACAGGTATTAATATGGGAAGTTTTAGGGATTAAATGAGTATAAGTGCTTAATAAATGATAACTGTTACATATTATTACTTTTTCTTATTTAGTTTAGTTTAAGTATTCAAGCCACTCTTCCGAGGCCTGCATGTTGTAAATAGCAGGCCTGGACATGTGCTAAGTAATATCATGGAGATAAAAACAAAGTAGCCACTCCATAATTTCTATCAGTCACCCCAGATAAACATAAAATTAAAGTAGAAACCGTGTGCTTGCTATGCGAGTGCAAATTCTAGCAGGTCCTTTAGGCCACCGAACCTTTTTACTCAGGCCTTCCATTAAAAAATATGTATAACAGCATATCCTACAAGGTTATATATATAAAGTATAGGACTAGTTTTGAGGCTCAAAACCATATATGCATAAAACATGTACATATTTTTAGGGATATATGCTTATTTGATAAGACTGTTTTTCTAAAGCAGTGGCATCATAATTCTGGATAGTAACTACCTTTGTTGGAGTATAGGCAGGGGTGTTGAAAGGGGAGGAGCACACAGATAAATACAAGGTGTTGGTAATGTTCTAATTTTTACCATGGTGGTGGGTTAATGGAGTTCATTTCATTAGAACGCTTTAAAGTATATTCTCTTGTGTGTATCCAAAAATAGTTATTTTTAAAAACAAAAATATGACAGGTATACACCCAAATATATCATTAATCTCAGTAAATGGAAATCAGTGAAATTCTCCAGGTAAGATACAGTGATTGTCAGATTAGATTCAGAAAGATAACTCACGTTGTATACACCTCGCAAAAATAAAACCCAGCTAAAGGAGACACATCGAGAAATTCAGAACGTGAAAAGTTGAAGAAACATAAGAACGTGATGTTCCAAGTAATATTGTTCAAAAGGAAATTGCAGTTTCCTTTTTGTCAGTTGCCTTATATAAGACAAAACAGCTCTGAAAGCAAAATTAAGGAAAGAAGGATACTGTATAAGGATCCAAATAATAAGCATTATGCTAATACTGCTCATGTATGCACGAAGTCAAATGGCTTCGAAAAATCAAGAAAGCAAAATATTAATAGATTTTCCAGAATAGACCAATGTAAAATCATAGTGATAATTCCTAACACAACTCCCAGAAACTAATATGTGTAACAGATAAATTTTAATGAAGAATAATAACAATTTAACCCCCTATAAATTAAAAGCTTGACATATATAGAACACTGAACACATGGAACATTTATAAAACTCAAGATCCTTTACAGCATGAGGACATTGATATCGTAGATATCATATTTATTGAATTGCAGGAAATAACAGTAACAATCAAAAAATCATGTAAAGTCATGACATATTTAAAACTTTTAAAACATAGTTCTAAATAGCTTATAGATCAAACATATCATTGTGAAAATTTAAAATATAAGAATGGCAAAGGCAAAGACTTCATATCAAAACATAAGAGTTGCATATTTAAAGCAATACTGGAGAAAGCATGTTTTAGAAACCTAATAAGCAGGAAGAAGAATCTCTGAAAAGATTGATAAAAGAAAAAAGAAATATTTCTTTTAGCAATTATAGGGATATTTTCAAGAGGGACCGCAAACTGTAAAAAATTTATTAATTAACAAATTAGTTTCTAAGTTAAATGATATTGGCAATTGTATATAATATTATCAAAACTGACCCATGAAGAAAGAAAATGTTAATAGAGCTATAGCTATTAAAGGAATTGAATTAATAGTTTAAAATACACACACACATCCCAAACCACTTTACTATTGATTTCCAGCAAATATTTAAGAATGGGTAATCTCAAATGAAAAAGAAGCAGCACTTTACAGCTTATTATCTGAGAATAAAATAAATAAAATAAATAAAGCCCAGATGAGGGTAGTGTGAGGGAGGGAAATTGTAATCCAGCTTCACTTATGGGCATAGATTCAAAAAAATGCTAAGTAAAATATTAGCAAACTTAGTAGTATATTATGGCCCAGCTAAATTTATTCCAGTAATAAAAAGATGGGTTAACATTAGAAAATATATTCACACTAGAGTGAAGGAGAAAATTCATATGATCCTACCAATATATTTAGTAATAAATATTTCATAAAATGTTTTACTTATAAGCATATGAACTCTTAGCAAGCAATAATCTGAGAGAACCTTCTTAACCTGACAAAAGGCCAATAGCAACCAATAATCTATAAGGTAAAACCCCAAAGTTTTTCCTTTAGGATTCAGGAATAAGACATATAAACTACTGTTACCTGATGTATTCAATATAGCCAATGCAATGAGACAAGAAAAAAATTATGAGTTTTGGAAAGGAAGAAAACATACTGTTGTCAATAGCAGGTAATGTTATTGCATTGAAAACTCAGGAGGATCTACAGTATTATTTGTTGACAATAAGTACGGCAGTATTGCTAGATCAATACCTTTAAAATCTCATTTAGAAGTGCAAGAAAAAAAAAAACAAAAGAAAGAAAAAAAAAGAAATCCCTAAGGTAGATGAGAAATCTAACCAAAGAGGTGCGAGACCTCTGTAGACTAAATGTTAAAATTGGATTTAAAGTCTTTAAAGACTATCTAAATAAATAGAGATAGATCATGATCATGGATGGTACAACAAATATATCAGTTCTCCCCCAATTAATCTTAGGATCAATACTATTCCAGTCATTCCGCCAGCAGAGGTTTTTAAGCAGCTTGCTAAGCTATTCTAAAATATATGTGGAATTTCAAAGGTTCAAGAATATCTAGAAGTCTTTTACAAAAGAAGATAAACTTGCTCTGCTAGATATCAAGACTTATGATAAAACTATGGTTATGAAGGAAGTGTTACAATGGCATTGGGATAGACAGATTGAGACAGAGTTCCCAAATATATACATGCATATATACAAATTTGACATATGCCAAAGGTCTTGTTATAAATAAGTGGGGAAATGAAAACTGTTCCATCAATGGTATTCATATAATTGACTAGCAAAATAGGAAAAAGTTAGGTCTCTACCTTATGCTATACACAAACATTTGCAGGTTAGTTCAAGACCCAATTGCACAAAACAAAAATACTTTTTGAAGACAAGTGGAATATCATCATGACCATGAGGTGGAGAAGGACTTTTTAAATCAGAAAAAAAACACAAAACACAAAAGAACGCTCACTTCATTTAAGTCTTTGCTTAAATATAAACTCCTCTGAGAGGTCTTCCTTAAGCATTCTATCTATAATGCTCTGATCATTTTCTTTAACCTGCTTTTTTTTTTCACTTGCACTTCTACAGCTGTTATTATTTATTCGTTTAGCTTTTGGGTCACCTAAACTGAAATATGCACTCAATAAGGGGCTGGGGCTTTGTTTACTGCAAGGCCCCCAGTTTCTAAAATACCTAGTATAGGAGTGATGTCTGTAACATGACAGCATAAGATGTTCCTCCTTTTCATCCGCCTTTTATAAATGAGTGAATTAGATACCCGTACATGAATAAGAGTCCCTTTGTGGGGTTTCTGCAATTTGCATCTGTAGCTCTCAGGGACCCAGGAGGAATCTTGCTCACCAGTGCATCTGGTAGGAGATAGAGAAACCTCCCTATAAGCTGCAGAACTAATGAAGCCAGTAAGGCTGCCTGGGCCCCTTTCCTGGCTGTGGGACCAGAATCCGGTGAGTGTGAATCAGGCAGGTACGCACCCGTGACAGACAACTTGCAGAAGTCCAGCCCTCCCAAAGAGAGATGCCAACACACCATTGGAGAAAAAAAAGAACAAAGAAAACAAACAAACGAAAAAAGAAACAGGAGTTTGGTCACAGCGGAAGCAGTAGGAAAAACTTTTCCCAGCACCACCCCACCTCCAAGAAGGTGGTTATCAGGCTGATTTATGTGGCAGAGACATCTCTTCCTTGGAGAAAGAGGAGCATGAGAGCGCCCTACTGCCTTGGCTGGGTGGGACTTGGCTGGAGAAACCCATTTCTCTCCGCTGGCACCTGGAGTACTAAGGTGGGAGCTTGCAGCTAGGGGCTGGGAGGACTTTGAAATAGAAGTAGATAAGAATTTCAAATGGCCTTAAAGGGACTGCACTCAGCAGGAAGTCTACCCACATGCCTTTGGGAGTGCCACTCCCGGGATCTCCGTGCCAGGACTGTGGGCACCCCTAACTCACCAAGTGCCAGACCCACCCCTCCCTCCCACTCTGCTGCCAGCTCCCTGTGCACACTTCTGGTCAAGGAGAGTGAGCTCCAGTAGACAGACCATGTGGATGGGCAAGGGAGAAACCACAAGCTTGAGCTATAGCGCCGCCTTCTGGAAAACAAAAGAGAGGCTTCTGATAGCCAGCCTGGTGAGTTATAAGAACCAGAAAAGACATGAAAGTTCAGTTAAGGTGCTTTCTGCTACTTCAAATGCAAAAAGCAGAAACACATGACTACAACCAATATGGAAAAGTCAAGGGAATATGGCATCACAAAAAGACGATGGTAATTCTCCAGCAGCTGAGCTCAATGGCGTGGAATATTGCAATCTAACTGATAAAGAATTCAAAATAGTATTAAGAAATTCAGCAAGCCACAGGAAAACTCAGAAAGGCAATTTAGTGAAATCAGAAATAAAATTAATGAATGGAAGGTGTACTCTAACAAAGAGAATGAAATTATAAAAAGAGCCAAACAGAGATACCGGAACTAAAGTATTCAACGAATGAGATGAGTGTAACACAGAACATGTGTAGCAGAGCAGACCATGTAGAAGAAAGAGTAAATGACTTGGAGGATAGGAATGTAGAAATAATACAATTAGCAGAGGACGTGAAACTAAGATTTAAAAGAGTGATGAAAGCCTATAAGGGCTATCAGATTCTATCAGAAAAACAAATATCTGAATAATTGGGCTCCAGAAGGAGAGGAGAGGGAGAAGGGGGCAGGGACTTTGTTTAAAGAAATAATAGTTGAGAACTTCCCAGGCCTGGGGACAGACTTAGACGTACAACTCCATAAAGCTAAAAGAACACCCTATTATCTCAATGTAAAAAGACTTCCTCCAAGACACATTGTAATGAAACTGTCAAAAATCAGTGATAGGGCTTCTCTGGTGGCACAGCGGTTGGAAGCCCCCCTGCCAACGCAGGGGACACGGGTTCGAGCCCTGGTCCGGGAAGATCCCACATGCCGCGGAGCAACTAAGCCTGGGCGCCACAACTACTGAGCCTTCGAGCCACAACTACTGGGCCTGCATGCCTAGAGCCCGTGCTCTGCAACAGGAGAGGCCACTGCAGTGAGAAGCCCACACACTGCAACGAAGAGCAGACCCCACTTGACGCAACTAAAGAAAGCCCGTGTGCAGCAACGAAGACCCAGTGCAGCCTTAAATAAATAAATACATAAATAAATTAGTTTTAAAAACTCAGTGATAAAGAAATTATCTTAAAGCACATCAGGGGAAAAAAGAAAGTAAGGCACAGAGGAACCCCATTAGGCTGTCAGCTGATTTCTCAGCAGAAACTCTACAGGCCAGGAGAGGGTAGAATGACATATTCAAAGTGTTGAAAGATTAAAATTGCCAGCCAAGAATAGTGTATGCAACAAAGTTACCTTTCAGATAAGAAGGAGAAATAAAGTCTTTCCCAGACAAAAGCTGAGGGAGTTCACCGCCAGTAGACCTGCCTTGCAAGAAATGCTGAAAGGAGTTCTTCCAGCTGGAATGAAAAGATGCTGCTCAGCAACAGGACAACATACGAAAGTATACAATACACTGGAGATGGAGAAACACAGGCAGTTTGACCCAGAGAGTTGTAACTCCATGTTAGGGGTGTGTGTTACCCACTCAACTATAGTATAAAAGTTAAAGGCAAAGAGTAGTAAAAAGAACTGTAGCTACTATAAATCATTAATGAATATACAACATAAAAAGAGGTAAGTTGGAACATCAGTAATATCAGTTGTAATATCAATAATATAAGTAATATAAGGTGGAGGAGTAAAAGATGGAGCCTTCATAGGCTTTCACAGATGAGTTGTGACAGCTGATAAGCCTAAGATGGATTGTTTTATCTATACGATTTTTAATGTAATTTACAAGGTTACCACAAGACAAAAGTCTATATAGAATGGATTCACAAAGACAAAGAAAGGGAAAACAGAGCACACCAACATGGAAAATAATCAGTTTACGGAAGCAGACATAGAAGGAGAAAGAAACAGTGGAAATACAAAGCAACCAGAGAGCCATTAATAAGATGACATTAGTGTGCCCTTACATATCAATAATTACTCTAAATGTAAATGGATTGAATTCGCCGTTCGAAAGGTATGGAGTGGTTAGGTGGATAAAAACACAAGACCCAACTATATGCTTCCTACAGGAGACCCATTTCAGATTTAAGGATACGCATAGACTCAAACTGTAGTTAGAATGATGTGCTACATTCCCTATTTGAAAATAGGCGATCTGAGTGTTAGGTGTTTTTTTTTCCCCCCCTGATAATACAGATCATTTCACTTAAAATCTTTAAAGACTTTTAAAAAACATGTGATTGATTGTAGCTCATTTCTCCCTTTCTCCCTCTTCCTCCTCTAAACAAACCAGCAGGCAGCTGAATGGTACAGCACATAACTGTCTGTTCTTAAATTCATAAACCTTCCCACACTTGTAAAATTAAGCTCTTGACCCACTGCAGAGTTTGATGAGCAGAGTGCAGTTGCTACAGGAATAAAGAAAAATGCAACTGAAAAAGAATCCAGTCCCAGAGCTTGTGGTTCCCAGTATCTCATATCCCTGAGTAGCTGAGATTTTTTTAAAATGTAAAGGTTTAAATGAAAATAAAATTCTTGTCTGAATACCAATGCCTTTTATTCAGACTTTTTGTTAGCACTTCTCTGCTGTTAAACCAAAACATAGGTCAGGAACTGGTTGCTTGTATGTATCGCTGGGAAGTAAGAGGTAGTGTTGAATTGTGGAAGAGCATGTTCGAATCCTTTGAGAGGTATTTAAGACTAGTGCTAAATTCCCTCGCTCCTGCACCACTTCCTTCCCCCTCATGCTGTGTAGCCACTGTAGTGATGGGAAGTGGTATCTCTCAAGCATATTGGGGCAGATAGAAGGTTAAGAATGATATTCTCAATGCTTATATGTATATGTAAATTTAAAATGGCTTTCGGAAATGAATGCTTAGAGGGATACCAAATGTGCAGACCCGTATTTATACTGTGCACATAGACACAAACACATGCACAAAATTCAGTGTATGTAAATATTTACCTAAATGAAAAATAGTGTTACAAATGCAGCTGGATTTTTTCCTGTGAGGATGAACACTGTGATTGTGAAGAAAAAAATATTTATATACGCTTTTTATGTGTAGCGAGTAAATTCCACAGACCACAAATTTTAAAATGTGCTCATATGTAATGTTCTTCATTTGCTCTCGTCGGACTTAATTTCATATTTAAACCCAATGGGCCTTGCAGCCAGAATGCAGCTTGATAGTGGAAACCTAATCCTTGTCTGTTCAGTACAAACTCCATTAAAATCACTGTTTTCTGTGTTTATTCTCACCTTTAAGTTTTGATTCAAAGGTCATCTTCTCCAAGCTGTCTTTCTCTACCTCTTTAAAATTGCACCCTATTTTAAATTGTACTTCC
The DNA here is from genome assembly GCF_059928025.1 of Delphinapterus leucas. NCBI lineage: Eukaryota > Metazoa > Chordata > Mammalia > Artiodactyla > Monodontidae > Delphinapterus > Delphinapterus leucas. The sequence goes on from NC_143144.1 coordinate 11,087,244, forward strand.
TCTCATGCTTCCTTTTCTACTTGATTTTTCCTCACGACACTTATATCCTCTGACATACTATTATTTTATGTTTACTTTGTTTATTGCCTGATTCATCATCTAAACGTAATTTCTATAAAGATACAGATTGATTGTCCATGTTATTCAGTGCTATTAGTTCCTAGAACAGGGCCTGAAATATTTCGACTACAGAATGAATATTTGTTAAGTTTGAATTCAAGGTGTACCCCCGTCTTACTCCCAGGACTATACGTCTGTTTTGGACACTCACCTAATGGGGAGGGGACATTGGATCGTTGGGCATTCTCTTTTGAGTTTGCTGTCAGGGGCTGAATTATATCAAAGAAAACTAGAGCCAGACAGAAGTTAAAGCCATAAAGGCAAATTTTATTGCAGAACTGTTGCAATAGGGGAAGAGAGACCTCAGTATTCACATACAGCAAGAACAAGCGGGGATTTGTAGCTCAGGACCAGAGTGGGGGACAGTGGATGGAAAATTACTAAGAGGAAGCATTAAGGAAAAGGGGGATTCTGGTAAAACCAACTTGATAGGGTTCTTGCTGAAGGCAGACCAGAGTGATAGGATATGAAAGGTGGGGGATGAAGAGTGGGGTCAGAGGTCACAGGTGGGGGATTTCCATTAACTTCACCTAGCAGGATTCTTGCTAAAACTGGACTAAACGAAACAAGGACAGAGCCCAAGGTCAGAGGCCAGGTCAGAAAGAGGGCTCAGAGGAGCCTGACTCAAGTTTGGCCAAAGGGAAGTCTTCGTTAGTTGTCTTCATTCGTCTCTGCTGGCATCTTGCGGATCTCGGGTGGCCTCGGCCTGCAGCGGCTCGAAGCAGGATTTTGATTCCTGGCCAGAGACTGAAGTCGGGCTGTGGCAGTGAGCGCTGAATCCTAACCGCTAGACCAGCGATTAGTGACAAGGCCCCTGGCCCATCAGCTTTGTAGAAATGAATTCCCTCAAAGAGATGGAAAGTAGTGAAACAGTTAAAATGTTTATTAGGAGGAAAAAGGGTACGTATGAATAGACTCATACGGGCAGATGCAGAGAAAGAGTCGTGTCCCCGTGGTAGTTTGAATCACTTATATGGGACATTTCTTCCGGGTTTGCTGTGGCCAATCATCTTGCTTTGCCTGGGTCTGAGTCTGTATTTGGTTCAACTCAGGGTCCTCCCCTGTGTGTGCGCGTGCGTCTCTTAGCCAACATGGATTCTAGCGAAGAGGCCTATGAGTATGTTGACATCACCTACCATGGGGTGTCGCGCCCTCCCTTTTTGACCTCCGAGGAGCCTTTCCATGCATGTGTAGTTGAGAAGGCCTCCTTGGCTTCGAGAATGAGGAAAATGTGGTCTCTCTGCGTTTTTATCTGGGCAGGGCTCAGCTCCTCTTACTATCCTCCTTCTCTTGTCTTCATCTTGGAGTACCTGTCCACAGGGGACAGATTCCAGCTGCTCGGCCTGGGGCCCATCTATCTCCTGCCTCATTATGGGATGCGTGTTTTCCTGACTGATCTTTGGACCACACGCTGGGACCCTCCCCATCTCTTTTTGAGTCCTCCAGGTCCTTGCTCTGCTTTTAGCTTCACTCATGCCCTTTAAGAGGAGGCTGGAAACCTGGGAATGCTCTCTCTGGCAACTTGGGGACTGCAGTGTCTTGGTGGAGGGAGGAGGGAAGGTTGCCTGACAGCCTACACTTGGTTTGTTAGGAAATCTGTTCTCCTGAAACTGTGCTGCACAAGGGTTGAGGTGTGGGAGATTCTGGAACCTGGCCATTCTCCTGGGTCCAATCTGGTAAGCAAGACAGAAGTTCCCCTCAGCTCTGGATCTGCCTGGTCTCCATCTGGGCAGGGGGATGGAGAGCCCTGGCTTCCCTCCAGCTCTCCTTTCCTCCAGGCTCTGGAACATTCAGCCTGTCTGGGGCTGGACAGACTGGACTCTTTATCTGGTCTCCTTTTATGTTCCGACACATCAGGGCCTTGCGCTTTTGGTATCCATAAGTAGAGCTTTTAATATCAGAAGGCCTTTCTCTAAAGACTGTTGTCTCTGCAGTGAATTTTCAAAGCCTATTTTAAAAATCCAAAAGCCAAGAATGGCTTTTTTTTGGTCTCTCTTGAAATGATCCTCTCTTGGTTTTGTTTCAAACAGGCTGTGAGGTACAGGAAGGCCTTGGGTTAAAAAAGGAATTAGTGGTGGGGGACACACAGGGCATATCATCATATTACACATTTATTTAAAAACAAAACGAAGAAATGTAGTAGAAGAAATAGATCCCTGCCCTTTTCCCTTCTAATTTCCACACTGAAATTATTCTCCTGTATTTGTTTTCTGGAGAAGGGTTTTTGAATATTCTCTATCTCCTTTCTGTGAGAATGTCAGTGCAGTATTCATTTTTGATAGATGTGCTTCCAGCAAAACTTGTTCTTAATACCTCTGGTGTGCAGTCATCTGAGATTTTCCCCATTTGTTCCAAGGTACTTGAAGCGCTGATTTGGTTTTGAAATTTACAGCTAACATCCACTGAACTTGGACATAATCTTTTCATGTTTACCGTGCATCTTTCACAACGTAATGACTTCCAAGCTTCATTTAACCTGATTCATACTAAACAAGTAAGCTTGAGAGGTGGGAGAGGCTGGAAAAAAAGAAAAGGCTTGTTCCTTAGTGTTTTTGGTATTCTGCCACATTTTTGTTGCACCACTTTAATTGGCCCTTAAGTGATATTCTACTGAACACTTTTTTCAAAGGCTCATTTAGAATTCCTGCTTAGAAAAAAATGTGGGTCAGGTGGGAATGAAGCACAAAACTGAACTGCTGCTTCACATGGCAGTTCCTCAGTAGGGCTAAGTATTATCAATTTTTTGTTTACATCTTTGGTAATTTGATGCAAATGAAAATGGCAGTTTGCCAGGAGGGTTTTCTTTTTTTCAGGCAAAGACGTATTTAAAAATAAATTTTACTGTAAGAAAACTGACGCCCAGAGAGTTTATGTAATTTGTTAATCTCACTTTAAAAATATTATTGCATTATTGGGCTTCCCTGGTGTCGCAGTGGTTGAGTCCGCCTGCCGATGCAGGGGACACGGGTTTGTGCACCGGTCCGGGAGGATCCCACATGCCGCGGAGCGGCTGGGCCCGTGAGCCATGGCCGCTGAGCCTGTGCGTCCTGAGCCTGTGCTCCGCAAACGGGAGAGGCCACAACAGTGAGAGGCCTACGTACCACAAAAAAAAAAAAAAAATATATTGCATTATGTACTACATCAAAATAAAACTAAGAACTAAGAACTACAAAAGAACTTTGATGTTTTGGAAATGAATGTATTGAATGTGTTTGTTTAATACCATATATATTCCTCATAACCTAAATTTACAAAATGATTGTTAGCACTGCAACTTTGCATATTAAAGTAAGGGAAGTAAAAAACTACACCTACTAGGCAAATAGATGGCAGAAGAAAGAGATCTATTAACTGATTCTGGCAGAATTTTCCCAGAAAGCTTGAGAAGGTAGACTGTAATACAGAGATGTCTTTAATCTGAGCTATATATATTTTGTATTAATATAATTACTAATGACATACCTTTTCCCTGTTATTTGGCCTACAGAATTCTACTTCCCAAGAATTGTTGTAGCAGTCTTTCCTTTTTTTCTTTTAAATCTCTGGAAGTCAACCTGAAGCTTTACTTGGAACCATTTAGCTTCCAAGATTCACATCAGTCACATTTTATTCAAAAGCTTTGTTCTTTGTTCGTTTTCAGTCACAAAAAGGAAATAGTTTATATTAGTAGTTAGCTGATCTTTATGTACCTAATTAACTTGTATTAATAAGATGAAATGGACATTATTTGCTGAAGTACTTTTATGCGCTTTCTAAAAATCTCATTTTGGTATAAATGATTTGATACTTTGTCATGTCTCACATAAAGAAAAATGGTCTTGTAAATCCTCATTGATGCCACTGGTTAAAGCATTCATGAAGTCATCATTTTTATCAACCTACTGAGGTCGAAGTCTATTAATTTCAAAGATATTTGTATTTTTACTATAGAAGATGAAGTGAAACAGTGTGGAAATAAGGTTCAGGTGAAATGGGAATTAGTAACTTTAATTTGGATGGGACTATTGACCATTTAAAAGAACCACTTGAAATTCTTTCTTGCACAGGGCTATGAAGAAAAGCAAGTAAAATGAATCGTAGTCTACATCTGAAAATGAGTGTGAACTAATTATTGTGTTATTTCAAATCAACAGATGCAAATGTGTCTCCGTAGGTTTTCCTTGTGATCACAAATTGAAGCAACATTAGTAGATATTCTGTATAGGAAGAGGAAAATTTAGAAAATAAAGAGAAATGCTTATGCCAATATTATCATATATACATATACTCTATATATATACTATAGACATATAGTAGAATGTGTAGTTCCACTATAGATTAGTAAAACTTATCTATAATTTTTTATAGAAAATACCCCTCAAAAATTCCTCCCCATGCCATGTAAGACATGGCTGGCAAGTCTACCATGATCTTTCCTCTTTTAGAGGGCATATATCCCTCACTGAGGTAGCATAGGCTCTAGTCAACTATTCATAGATTAGCTTCCGAACTTGACCGTATGTGTATCCTCTGCGACAGGTAGGAGGAATTAGGACCACTGGAAAATGAGAGAAAAAAGAGAACTGTGTGCTGTGATGCTACCATGTGCCGGGTTATTGTGGGGAAAGTCAAGAGGAGGGTGAGAAATAGAGGTGGGAAGATGGGAGAGTACAAAAGACAAAGTTGTTGGGTTTTTTTCCCCAATTGAAGTGTAGTTGATTTACAATGTCCTGCCAATCTCTGCTGTACAGCAAAGTGACTCAGTTATACACATATATACATTCTGTTTTTGTATTTTTTTCCATTATGGTTTATCACAGGATATTGCGTGTAGTTCTCTGTGCTGTACAGTAGGACCTTGTTTATCTATTCTGTATATAATCGTTTACATCTATTAACCAAAAACTCCCAACCCTCCCTCTCCCTACCCCAATCCCCCTTGGCAACCACAGTCTGTTCTCTGTGTCCACGATTCTGTTTCTGTTTTCGTAGATAGGTTCATTTGTGCCATATTTTAGATTCCACATATAAGTGATATCATATGGTATTTGCCTTTCTCTGTCTGACTGAGCTCACTTAGTCTGATAATCTCTAGGTGCATCCATGTTGCTGCAGATGGCATTATTTCATTTTTTATGGCTGAGTAGTATTCCATTGTATGTATGTACCACATCTTCTTTATCCATTCATCTGTTGAGGGACACTTAGGTTGTCTCCATGCTTTGGCTATTGTGAACAGTGCTGCTATGAACATAGGGGTGCATGTATCTTTTTGAATTACAGTTTTGTCCAGGTATATGCCTGGAGTGGGATTGCTGGATCATATGGTAATTCTATTTTTAGTTTTCTGAGGAACCTCCATACTGTTTTCCATAGTGAGTGTACCAATTTATATTCCCACCAACAGTATATAGGAGGGTTCCCTTTTCTCCACATTCTTTCCAACATTTGTTTTTGCAGACTTTTTAATGATGGTCATTCTGACCGGTATGAGGTGTAGTTTTGATTTGCACTTCTCTAATACTTAATGATGTTGAGCATCTTTTCATTTGCTTACTGGCCAGCTGTATGCAAAAGACCAAATTCTTTATCATTACCCCCAACCCTGCTTCTAGCAAATAATGTTAAACTTGGAAATTAGACGATGCTGGCTTGATCACCTCTTGGTGCATTTGAAATGCATTGAGAGCTCTTTCTTGAAGAAATTATTTTCCGAGTGAGAACTTGTATATAGGCTGTGCTTACAGGTGACAGATTTGTCCATTTAAACATCAAAATTCTATAAAATACAGTGATTTGTGTGAGTGATTACAAAAATCCCATGTGGCTTCTTTATAGAAAAACAAAGAAAAAATATCGTTAATTACCCAAACATACAGAGTTCTGATTTAAAACAGAACAAAATTTCATGTCAATAAATTTAGCTTGTGGATGTAAATGAAGTGACATAAGGTGGTAAGTAGCCATAATTTTTGCACTTGGTGGGCCAATCTGATCTATTTAAATCAAACAAAATATTCTCTAAAACTTTTGCCTGTAGATAAATCATTTATAAAATAGAAGATGCCTTATAATGAAGTAGGAGTATTTAAGGTAAAGTCAACTTTACTCAACCTTAAATTATTTATTGCTGTCATACATGGATTCATTTAACAAATTTTTATTGAATATCTACCATGTATCAGGCACTATTCTAGTTCTTGGAAATAGCTAGGAGCAAAGCAGTTCAACTCCTTGCTGTTAAGGAGCTTACCTTGTAATCAGGCTAGCCATAGCCCAGAATAATAATAATAATTATTATATTATATTATTATATAATATATATAATATATTATATTATTATATATATTATTATTATATTATTATTATAATATATTAACTATTATAATTATAGTTTCTTAAAGACCATTTTCTCATGCTCTGATAATTTCTTAAACTTAGCTTAATTATCTGGTGAATTTTCTTTACCTTGTTTGCACCAAAGGAGAATCTTTGAGATGAAGATGGATATCTCTTTATATTCATTCTGTAAATAAAGTTAATTCTTTCAAAAACTGTAGACTGAAAGGCTGCTCTCTGCCAGGTACTCTTTTAAGTGTAATGACAATTAGAAAAATGGATCAGAAGCAGATCCTGACCTCAAAGCATAGTTGATTGTAGGGGACACAACAATGACAGAGAATGAAAGAGAAGCAACTGTACAACAGGTTTTGTGCCAGTCTCTCTAGTTAAATAGATGAGACAGCTGTGTGTGTGTGTGTGTGTGTGTGTGTGTGTGTTTGTAGCAGAGCAGTCCTATTGCCCTAATATATGTCTGTTGAAAACCTTTTATTTTCAATTTTATATTTCTCCCAAAAGGTTAAAACTTACACTTATTTTAATACTTTTCCTCTCTGGCTCAGAGTGTGGAAATAGTCTCTGGTATGAGTTCCCTAAAATCCAGGCCTTAATCATATTTTAGATGATTATATGCCTGGTATTTCCTAGTGTCTATCTTATCATGAGGCTTCCTAAATTATGTAACTAGGAATATCAGTAGGGAAATAATGTATAAATGCATTAAAATTCCCCTGTAGAATAATGAATAGCTAGTATCTGAAAGCATATGCGGATTTATGAAATAAATATTACTTTAATATAACACATAAATGTTGAAGAAAAATGAGGACTTAACAGGAAGAGAAATTTATCAGATGTTTTAGTTACCAGTACTTTGATTTATCCGGTAAAAAAGCATCAGCTGTTTGGAACACAAACAAAGATAAGTCCTTCTCAACTTTGAGAGACAGGTGTTGCCTCATTTCTCTTTTACTGGTGTGAAAATGAAAACATAAAGATCGTGTGGCCTTTGCACCTGATGAGTTTTTAGCTTAAGTGAAAGGGGCTCAGGCTTGCTGGACACATTACCACTGGTCACCACTGTGGTTTATGGAACAATAAGAATTAGGAACAATTGGAATTAACAGGCTGTTATAGGGATTTTTCAACCTTGACTTTTCTGGACAGGCCCATTATATATTTCTTTGGCTTTGCTTTGTAGTTACCAGCTGACAAGTGGATACAAGCCTGCCCCGATGGACCTGAGCTTTATCAAGCTCACCCCATCTCAGGAAGCGATGGTGGACAAGTTGGCGGAAAATGCTCATAACGTGTGGGCCCGGGATCGAATCCGGCAGGGCTGGACCTATGGCATCCAACAGGTACGTGTGAATTTAGCTCTACAGCACGTACTCTGAGATTGACTTAAGTAGGAATTAATATAATTTGTAACAGGAGAGATTAAGTAATGACCATTGTAAAACTCACATCATATAGATATCTTTAATGTACATATGCACAGAAACGCCTGTTTCAAGAAGTCAGGCCACCCCAAGTCTTGTTGTTATCATGAGGGGCACAGTGAATATTACCAGACCAGTGATTTATAACGTGGTTTTGTGGCATTTCTCTCTCTGAGATTGTATTTTAGGAGAAGCTTTTGAAATAGGAGAAGTTCGAGATAAACTAACAATAGAAGAGGTCCACAATTCCTTATTTGTTTGTTTATTTATTTATTTATTTTTGGCTGCATTGGGTCTTCGTTGCTGCACGCGGACTTTCTCTAGTTGCAGCGAGTGGGGGCTACTCTTTGTTGTGGTGCTCAGGCTTCTCATTGCAGTGGTTTCTCTTGTTGTGGGGCATGGGCTCTAGGTGCATGGGCTTCAGTAGTTGTTGCACGCGGGCTCAGTAGTTGTGGCTCAGTAGTTGTGGCGCACGGGCTTAGTTGCTCCACAGCATGTGAAATCTTCCTGGACCAGGGCTCGAACCTGTGTCCCCTGCACTGGCAGATGGATTCTTAACCACTGCGCCACTAGGGAGGTCCCACAGTTCCTTATTTAACACCCCTGGGACCAGATGAATTTCAGAATCCAGATATTTCTTGGTTTTCAGAATGGTGATACATTGATCATGTTACATAGTGCCCTCAGCAGGGCAGCAGACTATATATAAATTATTCTTTGTTCAGCAGTGTAGGCTGATGATATCAAGAGGGGTAAGTAAAGATTATCCACAGCCTTGCATCAATTCAGATCATTTTTGTCACCAACTGAGTTTTTGTTAAACTTCGTAAAAAACCGACTTTTCTGAGTTTTCTGGATTTCAGAATCATGGATTTCTATTAATGGTTGCACTCACAGGAATAACTAAGAGTCATCGGGTCTGTATTGAGATAGCAAAGCAGAGCAAATTTAGCCTTGCCTCTTAGTGACTGTGTGACCTTGGGAAAGCTACTTAATTTTCTCTGGGCCACTGTTTTCCTCCTCACTGAATTTTTAAACTTCATTATATAACTTATGTATAAGAAAGGCTACAGCAGTGCATTTCACCTAACAAATCATATAGAATAGTTTGCTATTATTGTAAGATGCCAGAGTCACTATGCATCGAGTTTTACGTCTATTTTCTTCTTTAACTCTTGCAAGAGTTCCATGAAGGATGAACAGTTTTTATTGCCAATTCACATATGATGTACAGGGAGCTTGAGAACAATTTGTCCAACGCTCCCAGGTGGCAGAACCAGGTTGGAATCAAGCCTTTTGACTCCAGAGCCCAAATTCTTCCCTTGCTTATCACAGTGATCCTTGCCAGCTCATGGTGGGCAGTGCCTTTACTTAAACATTTTTAGGAATAAACTGGATTATTACTTATAAGCTTAGGCCATGGTTCAGGATAAAGGCTACCTGTTGGTTTGAAAAATATGTTTCCAAAATTCTTCTTAACCGGTGACTTTTGTCATTTGCAAGGCTAAGAAAACTCAGATAGCCTTGATTTACTTCATAAAATAAGCTATTTTTATATTGAATTAAACTGGTTGTAACTGATGAGATTGTCAGTACTCAGTCCACTTGAGCATAGTGTGTGTGTGTGTGTGCGTGTGTGTGTGTGTGCGTGTATGAACCTGAACCATATACCACAGGGGGATAAGGGGTCACACTTGCTCTCTGCCAAAGGAGCGCTCACTTGCCTTGCAGCCCGCACGATTCTGTGGGACAAACCAGAACCCCCCGCTGTCTGCCTCTTCCTTGTGCATGAGGGTCCTCCTCATAAAAACACAGGGCTCTGTCTGAGCTGGCCAAAGCTGTCCTTGGAACCGTTTCTCCATCCCCTCCCCCAGTTCCCACTCCATCCCTCCACCCCATTCCCCACTGACAGAGCACACATTTGCTGGGTTGTCTGAATGAGCGTTGTCTTTACTTTTTCATCGCCCTCTCCTTAACATAGTCTGGTTCACAACTAGGTCGTAAACTCCTTGCGAGCAGGCATTTGCTTGAGGTCCCTCTTCTCTGCCTCTCCAGCACACCTGATTTCAAGCACTTGTGTACGTGGAAACCCCAGGGCAGCTCCTTTTCACAATCACATTCCCAGGACACCATTTCCAGAGAGTGTGATTCATCGGAGGCCTCTTAATTTCTCTACACGAAAAGTTGCGGGGCAGCAACCAGTATTGAAAGGGAGGGGTGCTGGGTAATGTGTCTTGAAGCTGCACTGGCAGTGCAGGCACTCTGTTTACGCTGCTTGTGTATTTGGGGGTGGCTTCGGTGTGGGGTTTCCCATCAAGCAACCCAGATGATTTGGACTCCAGGTGTCAGTAGATGGTCGTGTAGTCGGGATGAGGTATTTACTACAGATTTGCTAGAGAGGGGGAAGAAGAAATTAGGTTTTCTTTGCTCTTCCCCAGCGAGAACAAACCCTGTCCACCACATACCTTTTTTTTTTTGGAGAAGGTTTGGGAATATCCACAGCCTCTTAGTTCTTCTTCATGCTAAGGTAAATTGAGAATCGAGTACGCCTCCTAAAATATGGAAAGTTTGACAAAACCTGCAGCAGTGAATGAGTGGAAAGAAGTAACTTCTTAAATGTTAGAGCCCTAAAGACTCGCAGCCCATGGGAGGCATCTCCACCTCCCATGAGATTAAGTTTTGTACTCACAAATTAGGTATCCTTTTCCAAGGTCGTAAGATAGCCTGTCTTCTTGCTTGGTCAACACCATTTTAATCACGTTTTAAACTTGGGGCCTCTTTTGTAAAAGACGAATTGTGAGGTTTGTAGCTATTTCAGTATTCCTGGCGTTACCTGGTTTCCCCAGTTGATGGAATCAACTTGATGCATATTTTCCAAGCTATTTGAGGTCATGGGATGGCCGCCCACGCACTGAGTTTTCTCTGAAGAAGGCACAGCAGCCTGGTGTTGTTCTTTGGCTCAAAAATCAGATGTCCGGTAATAATTAGGCTCTTCTTGTAACAAAGACCTGTCAGTCAACTTGGCAAGGAAATGGTAGGTTCTCTTAAGTTAGCCCATTGCCTTGTGACCAGGGCAGATGGAAGATGATTACCGAGATCCTTCAAGTTGGCTTTTGTTACTGTTGTTATTTTTACGTTTTCTTCTCATGGAGAGGGCCTATTTAAATTGATGCAGTTACTCACTTGATTAAATCTTTCATACTGATAGCATTTCAGTAACTCCTGCAGCCTGGGAAGACAAAGGGAAGGTAGAAGGCCCAGTATCTACCTTCATATGCTTTATATTTTGATGTATTTGGTGGCTGTCTCATTTCCAAATGCTGTTGGTCACTCTTTGATGATCATGCACCTTTTTTGCCTTCCTGTAGGATGTAAAGAACAGAAGAAACCCTCGCCTGGTTCCCTATGCCCTTCTAGATGACCGAACTAAGAAATCCAACAAGGACAGCCTCCGTGAGGCCGTGCGCACACTGCTGGGGTATGGCTACAACCTGGAGGCGCCCGATCAAGATCATGGTATTTTCATTTCGCTTTCTTCTCCTCTTGTTGCAAAATCACATAGTAAGTTCTTTAAAGCCAAATGCTTGAATAAAAATGGGGAGTGCAAGATAGACTCCTTCAGTCGAAGTATGTAATTTAGGCCAGGAGTTTAGAGCATTTTTTGTCCTGAAGGACACTTGGAGGATTAGCTCATCTTTCAGCAGAGTGGCTCAGGACCGCACTGATTCCACAGGGGGAAGAAGTGGGTTTACCTTCCCGAAGAGTCTGAGGGAGCAGTTGACTCCATGATTCTGATACTGCCCCTCACTCCCACCTACCCCACCAGCTCTGCTTCAGAAGAGCTAGTTTTAGTTGTTTATGGGAGTAAACCTATAGTGGGAGCTAGTGTTTTCTAAACCTTCATTGTTTAGACTCTTACATATAGGCCATAGTAATTAATTAGTGCAATATTTTGCTTTAAGGAAAACGCTCTAGAATAGGCACTCAATAAATATGTGTTGAATAAATGGATTTTTAGAGGGTCTATGAAGAACGTATTTCCTTTGAATAATACCTTTTAAGAATATGGTTTAAGATGGTTAACTCCTTAATCCTTTGCTCCTGTACTTTGAGTTGGTGTTAATATCCGTATTTTAAAGTTGCCAAAAATGACATGAGCTCTACGTGTTTCATTGTAGTGCCTGTATTTTTTGATAGAAAGTTTTAAAAATCTATGTCAGATATTCTCTAATGACTAATATTTTCAGTGTAGTATCTGTGTATAGGAATTCAATCTTAAATAGTAATGATAGGTAATATTTATATAGTGCTTATCATGTGTAACAGGTGTTTAGAAGACCTTTGCAATTATTGTTTAATCCTCACAGTAACTCTATGAGGATGGTCTGTGTACTGTGCTCATTTTACAGATAAGGAAACAAATTCAGATACTTCCGTGTCTTCCCATTTACTAAATGGTAGAGGCAGGATCCCAGCCCCAGATGTCAGTCCTTTGAGTTGAGTCAGTATGTAGTTAGCATCTGGACAGTTCACTGTAGTTACTGAATCCTTATATTTGCTACAAATAAAATTAGATACCCATTTAATAACAATAATGTTCATAATCATAATGTAACTTCTTACAATGTAGCGTATCTTGAAGTCCGCTTTACAGCAACAAATACTTGGTAGATCTTATTATGAAGCAGATACTACTAGATATGCAAGATACAGAAAATATCCCTGCCTTAAAGGGTGTGCAGTCCACACGGCCCCTGGGATGGATAAACAATAAAACCCTGCCAAGTCAAGACACAGCAATTGGGAAGAGTTCTACAGCTGTCTGGTACAGAATAAGCCCTCAACGCTAATGGTTCTTTTTAAAATATTTTTAAAATGAGGTATAATATTTATATAATAGAATGCACAGATCTTCAGTTCAATTTGGTAAATTTTGACAGTTGTATACATGAGAGAAACCACCACCCAAACGAACATGGGGACCATTTTCTTCACCACAGAAAGTTCCCTCTGCCCCCGAAAAGTAACCACTTTCTAAATTCTATCATCACAGATTAATTTTGCCTCTTCTTATACTCTGCATAAATGTAATCACTATATATTTTTTAAAAATCTTTATTGGAGTATAATTGCTTTACAATGTTGTGTTAGTTTCTCCTGTACAACAAAGTGAATCAGCTATATGTATACACATATTCACTCCTTCTAGAGCCTCCCTCCCACCCTCCCTATCCCACCCCTCTAGGTGGTCGCAAAGCGCCGAGCTGATCTCCCTGTGCTATGCGGCTGCTTCCCACTAGCTATCTATTTTACACTTGGTAGTGTATATATGTCAATGCTACTCTGTCACTTCGTCTCAGCTTCCCTCCCCCACCCCCACCGTGTCCACAAGTATGTTCTCTACGTCTGAGTCTTTATTCCTGCCCTGCCACTTGGTTCATCAGTACCATTTTTCTAGATTCTGTATATATGCATTAATATACGGTATTTGTTTTTCTCTTTCTGACTGACTTCACTCTGTATGACAGACTCTAGGTTCACCCACATCACTACAAATGACTCAATTTCATTCCTTTTTATGGCTGAGTAATATTCCATTGTATGTATATGTACCACATCTTCTTTAGCCATTCATCTGTCAATGGACATTTAGGTTGCTTCCATGTCCTGGCTATTGTAAATAGAGCTGCAGTGAACATTGGGATATATGTATCTTTTTGAATTATGATTTTCTCAGGCTATATGCCCAACAGTGGGATTGCTGGGTCATATGGTAGTTCTGTTGTTAGTTTTCTAAGGAACCTCCATACTGTTCTCCATAGTGGCTGTATCAGTTTACATTCCCACCAACAGTAATCACTATATTTTTTATCTAACTTCTTTTGCTCAACATGCTGTTTTTGTTTGTTATTTTATTTTATGTATTTATTTATTTATTTTGGCTGTGTCGGGTCTTAGTTGCGGCACGTACGATCTTTCATTGCAGTGTGGGCTCTTCATTGCGGGGTGCAGGCTTCTCCCTGGTTGCGGTGCGCAGGCATCTCTCTCGTTGTGGCATGTGGGTTTTTCTCTCTCTAGTTGTGGTGGGCAGGCTCCAGAGCACATGGGCTCTGTAGTTTGCAGCATGCAGGCTCTCTAGTTGAGGCGCGTGGGCTCAGTAGTTGTGGCACATGGGCTTAGTTGCCCTGAGACATGTGGGATCTTAGTTCCCCAACCAGGGATCAAACCTGCGTCCCCTGCATTAGAAGGTGGATTCTTTATGACTGGAACACCAGGAAAGTCCCCCAGTATACTGTTTTTGTGATCACCCATGTTTTTACAAGTATCACAAAATTAATTGCTGAGTAGCATTCTATTTGAATAATAAACCACAATTTTTTAAATCCATTCTCCTGTTGATATAGATTTGGGTTGTTTCCAGTTTTTGACTGTTATGAATAAGACTGCTATGAACATTTGTAGACAAGTCTTTGTGCAGATTCATACTTTCACTTCTTTTAGGGTAAATAGAAGTGAAATTGCTGGGTCATAGGACAAACGTACATTTCACTTTACAAGAAACTTGCAAACAGTTCTGCACATATGCTCCCATGACCAGTATGTGAAGGTATAGTTGCTCCCACATCCTGTCCAAGAATTGGTAGTGAATCTTTCCGATTTTAGCCCTTACAGTAGGTGTGAAATGGTATCTTATTGTAGTTTTAATTTGCATTTTCCTTAAGAATAATAATGTTGCCATATTTTCTTATACTTGTTAGCCATCGGTATATCTTTTTTTATGAAGTGTTTGTTTACATCTTTTATCCATTAAAAAGCCTGGGTTGTTTTGTCTTCTTTTTATTAAACTGTGAAAATGTATATATTTATATATATAAACATATATGTATCTTTTTCTGGGTATAAGAACTATGTCAGATATTGGAACTATTTCCTCCCAGTTTGTGGATTGCTTTTTCATTATTTAAATGAGATCTTCCATGGAGCAGACGTTGTTAATTTTGAAGACTTGTAAATTTTTTAAAGAGTTAATTGATCTTTTTTTTTTTGGTTAAACTTTCAGACATTTATTTCCCCACATCATCAATTGTGGATTATTATTAGTAAACTATCATAATTATGAGTGGCTGTGTCTAATATCTCCTTAGTGATTGTGGCATTCTATGGAGAACTTCAGTCATTAGTCATAGTGACTCCTAGTTTCACAAAGCCACAATCTCTTTTTGTAATTACCTATTAAATGTACTCTTTAATGAACAATTGGATATATCAGGCATACGAATGTTTATTAATAATACCTTAGTATAGTGTAGCATTTTCCAGTGTTTTTGCATACTTTTTTTTAAATTATTTTTTATTAATTTATTTATTTGTTTTTATTTTTGGCTGTGTTGGGTCTTCGTTGCTGCATGAGGGCTTTCTCTGGTTGCGGCAAGTGGGGGCTACTCTTTGTTGTGGTGCGTGGGCTTCTCATTGTCGTGGCTTCTCTTGTTGTGGAGCACAGGCTCTAGGTGTGCAGGCTTCAGTAGTTGTGGCACGTGGGCTCAGTAGTTGTGGCTCACGGGCTCTAGAGTGCAGCCTCAGTAGTTGTGGCACACTGGCTTAGTGGCTCCACGGCATGTGGGATCTTCCCCAGCCAGGGATTGAACCAGTGTCCCCTGCATTGGCAGGCAGATTCTTAATCACTGTGCCACCAGGGAAGCCCTGCATACTTTTAAAATATTTGATTCAACTACTCTATTAGGTATATACCTAATATAAGTACAATAAATACCTAACAAGGGTACAGTCGTCATAGAAGTTTTTGAGCTTCTTTCTAACTTTGTGTCTCCCTAGAGAGTATTAGATAAGAGAGATGACAGTCTATATCTTTTCTGTTGGAAGATGTTATAATGATAATAATAAAAGGTTTGGGGAAAAATCAACCATGCTTTTAAAGTCTGACATATCAACCATTTGATATCCCCCAATTTTATTTTCATTCCTTCCCACATGAATATTTATATTTTGGGTGTCTAGAGTCTTACCGACATTTATAGGTCTTTCCTCCACCATTGCTTTTCTGATACTCATTGAAAATTACATAGAAAGAGTGCTGCCCAAGTCAGGCTGACTCAGTTCTAAAGCTATAGATGGCAGCCAGTAAATTGAGGAGAAAACAGGAAAGAAACAAGCCCACTGTATAGCTCAGAGAAATGATTAATCATGGCTCTAACAATAACCTTAAGTCTTCAGGGAAATAGTTAATTGTGGTCAATATTCAAGGAGGAGAATACATTTAGCCCTGTACAAAGAAACAAGCAGTGTATGCCAGAGAAAAATAATGATGATTATATGTAAAAACATTATCAATTATGGGCATAAACTGTGTCAGATCTGATATATTCACTTTTAGTGAGAACTGTATTCAGGAGGATACTGGATAAGATGTTATTCTGATGACATACAGTGTTTTATATTATTTACAACCATAATAAAATTTCATCTTCTTAACACCTCTGTGAGGCAATGTAGTACTACCTTATGGTTACGTACTTTCTTGTGACTTATATGAATTTCAAGAAGGAAGAAAAGGAGCTTATATTTACTAAATCCATCTTTGGGTTTCATGTTACTTCCATATTTCAAATCATCCTCATTTTCATTTGATTTTAATATATAGTTATTGAACATCTCCCGTGCTTAGTTCTGGGGATTCAACAATGAATAAGACAGTTTTGCCCACAGGTAGCTTTCAGGATAGGCAGGGAAAGTAGACTAAATTGCCAGTGCTTTCATACAGTGTAAACATTAATGCCCAAGTGTCACAGCAGAGAGGATTTAACTGATCTTGGTGGTGTCAGAGAAATCTTCATAAAGGAGGTGTATTAGTTATCTACTGCTGTGTAACAAATACCCCCTCCCTAAATTTTAATGGCTTAAACCAACAAATGTTTGTTATCTGAAAGTTTCTGTGGTTAGGGATTTGAGTGGATTAGTTAGGTCGTTCTGAATCATGGCCTCTCTTGAGGTTGCTATCAAGTCGGCCAGGGCTGCAGTCATCTGAAGACTTCAGTGGGGCTGGAGGATTTGCTTCTAAGACAGTTCACTTGCATAGTTGTTGGTTAAAGGGCTCGGTTTGTCTCTGGATATTGGCAAGAGACCTAAGTTCCTTGTCATGTAGACCTCCTCAGAGAGAATGCTTCAGTGCCTTCATATGGCAGCTGGCTTCCCCCAGAGTTAGTAATCTAAGAGATAGTGCGAGGAGGAAGCCTCAATGCCTGTTACAATTACTTCTGCCATATTCTGTTTGTTGGAAGTGAGTCACTAAATGCATTGCACCCTTAAGCCCACACTTCTTGAAGGGAAGTGTGACAAAATATTTGGAGACATGTTTTAAAACCATCAAAGCTAGGGTGAAATTTAGAGGAATGAGTAGGAATCAGTGAGGTTCATGTGTTCCAGACAGAGAGGATGGTTTGTGTAAGGGCTTGGAGTGACAAGGGAGGGTTGCACGTGGGAATCAGATAGCTTTACGTGGCTGAATATAGAGTGAAGTTTGAGAAGCAGGGGAAGATGAAGGAGAGAAGACAGAGACTGAAACGAGGGTTTTCTGTTTAAAAGAATTACTCCAGTGGCTCTTTGGAGAATGGGCTGAAGGTGAACAAAATTAGAGGTGAGGACAGCAGTTTGGTGGCTCTAAAAGAAGTATAGATGAGGAGCGTTGAAGGCCTGATCTTAGCCAATACTGTGAATAGAGAGAATTCACAGGACAGAATTGTTTGGCATTTAGAAATAGAATCAGTGGAAGGATGAAGGAGTGTCTGGGATAGCTTCTGGGTTAGTAGCTGGTGAGTACCTTCACATTCACTGGGAGCACAGGAATTGGAGCAAATAGAGATGGGAAATTGGGGAGATTCTGAGTTTGATTTTAAATATGTTGAGTTTGAGATGCATGTGAGACAACTAGACAGAGCAACCAAGGCTCAATACATATGTATATATGTATACACACACACGCTCACACACACATATATGAAGCTGAGACTATTGCTAGAGAGAAAAAGAGGGTTAAAATTTTCATTCTTTTAAATAGGAGAAATTTGGACATTTTTTAATGCTAAGGAAAAGAATCAGAGGAAAGGAGAGTTGAAAGGAAAGGAGAGGAACTTGATGAAGTATGATCTGAGGATGGTTGGGAGTGGGGGAATGAAATTCACAACATGGGTAAAGGGTTTGGCCTTGTATAAAAGGGAGACCTAACATTTTTGTCTAATAACTCCAGTATCTGGGCTTCCTCAGTGACAATTTCTATTGACTTTTTTCCCCTGTATATAAGATGTACTTTCTTGTCGCTTTGCATGTCTCACGATTTTTGTTGAAAACTGGACATTTTTAAATAGTATAATATGGCAACTCTGGAATCTCCCTTCAGGGTTTGTTATTGTGCTTGTTGTAATTGTCGTTACTTATTTGTTTAATGAATTTTCTTAGCTAGTACTGTAGAGTATGTTCTGTTTGTCACGTGTGACTGCTGAAATCTCTATTTCATCAGCTTAGTGGTCAGCTTGTAATTAGACAGAGACTTCCATAAATGGGACCTATAACTCTCCCAGCTTTTGTCAAGGAAGGGACTCTGTGTGCATGTTGGGAGATGCCTTGGACACACAGCCAGCCAGTCCCCACCTTAGCCCTCACTTATGGCTTTTGCAGAACCTCAGGGTCTTCCAGACTTGAGAACTTAGGGCCTTCTCATGTCTTTTCCTGAACCCAGAACCCTGGGCATGAGCGTGGCTTACTAGATCACCAGGATTATGTTGAAACTTTTCACAGCCTATTGTGGATATCTCATTCCCCAGCTTTTCTTTTCAAATATTTTGGACAGCTTGTTGTTTGCCTCAGCTATTATTGCCACCTCAAGCAGTTGCAGGGTTAAAAAATGGCCTCTGGGGACTTCCCTGGTGGCACAGTGGTTGAGAGCCCGCCTGCCGATGCAGGGGACACGGGTTCGTGCCCCGGTTTGGGAAGATCCCACATGCCGCAGAGCGGCTGGACCGGTGAGCCGTGGCCGCTGAGCCTGCGCGTCCAGAGCCTGTGCTCCGCAACGGGAGAGGCCACAACAGTGAGAGGCCTGCGTATCGCAAAAAAAAAAAAAAAAAAAAGGGCCTCTGATTTTCAACAAATGATCCTGAGGAAAGGATTTTTTGCATTGAGCAAACTCTAAATAAGGTCAAATAAAGGTAAGTATTGCCAGTGGAACTTTCCAAGGAACTACCAGAAAGGTGAAATAATGACAGTTATCCGTGAATGGGGCTTTGAGGAGCTCCACTCTGCTTTGTCCCCTCCAGAGTCTTCTAGCTTGCTGATTTTCACTTTAATTGAAAGCCTGTTGGTTTTCATTGTACTGTGCATCTAGGAAGAAAGGAATGGCCCTAAGTCAAGTTAAAGCACCACTAAGCTTGCTGTCCTTACAAATATTGAGCCATTTTTTATTGAATAAACACTCCCCAGATTGCTGCCAGCCTTTACTTAATTTTTAGAGCTCTGAAAAAGTTGGTTTTGACCATTTTTTTCCATTGTTCTCATTGCTTTTACAGAGAAGAGTAGTTTTGGAGGTCCATACTCTGCTATTCCTTCTGATGTCACTCAGCAATAAAGATTAGAGAGAGATGTTTGTGGGATGGGACAGAGAGCAGGTTTCAGAGAGATAAAAAGCAGAGAAACATTAATGGTCCAACTGAGGTTAGAGACTTTGAGTTAGTAATGGTGCCAGTCTGTTGTGTGCATGTGTTTCCCAGCAAGCTCAGCAGAGCAAGTATAGATGGTGAGAATGAGACAGTAAAATTAGACAAATATGGGGGTTAACAGAGCAAGTGAGGAGAAGAGTAATAGGGCAGGAAGGTACTGAAAGCTGTATAGATAAGGAAGGGAAGCCACAGAGGAAATTAATGAGTTTGAAGAGTGAATGTGTTTGAATAAGGAAATGAGAAAACTGGGAGGAAAAATGGTTATCAGAGGATGGCATGGTTTCTGCATTTTAAGAATTTAAAGATAGAACCATTGATAGCTGATTTACAAGGTTCAGTCTTACTGAAGTTATGTGATTAATGAACAGAGAGGCTCATGTAAAATATTCCACAGTAGAGGCTGAGATCCTGTATTTTTTCTTTCTTTTTTTGGGCTGTGCTGCGTGGCTTGTGGGACGTTAGTTCCCAGACCAGGGACTGAACCTGGGGCCATGGCAATGAAAGCACCAAGTGCTAACCACTGGACTGCCAGGGAATTCCCTGAGATCCTGTTTTTCGTTCACCAGTGTGTCCTGGAATCCAAGAGCCCGCCTACCTCTTAGTAGGGATTAAATTGATGTATGTGGAAAATACGTAAGAAAGATTCATTTTCCAATTGGAGGAATCAGTAAGGGGAAAAAATGGCATCTGAGTTAGCTGTTGAAGAGATGAAAATAGCAACAAGAAGAAGTTGGTGGGAGAAAGGACATTCCTGACAGAGGGAAAGTATATCTGATGTCATTAAATTTAGAAAGAGTTGAGGGGAAATTGATTGTCTAGTTAGGCTAAATTATAGGGTATAAGTGAGGAAAGAACAGTACTAAATGGAGGTAGAATGATTAGGCTAAGACATGGAATATTTTGAAAACCCAGTTGAGAAATACGGTAAAGTAGTACAAGGAGTTCTAGCGCCAGGAAGTTTTAAAGCAAAAGCTTGATTTGTGATCAGAGTTTAGAACAACAAAATAACTGTGACGACAGTGGGAAGGAACAGATTGGAGGGGAGAGCGCTTGGACAGAGAGACCAGTTGGGAGGCTTTGGGAATATTGTGACCTTCACGACAAGGATGGTGAAAAATGGAAATTAATAGATAGATGTGAGATTTTATGGAATAAAGCAAAATGGTGATCACTAAGATAAGATTTAAAACATTAATTTGCAATTGACTCTACTGCTTTTGCTGACATTACAAAAGTTAAGGGGGCTTCCCTGGTGGCGCAGTGGTTGAGAGTCCGCCTGCCGATGCAGGGGACACGGGTTCGTGCCCCGGTCCGGGAAGATCCCACATGCCGCGGAGCGGCTGGGCCCGTGAGCTATGGCCACTGAGCCTGCACGTCTGGAGCCTGTGCTCCACAACGGGAGAGGCCACAACAGTGAGAGGCCCACGAGAGGCCCACGTACCACAAAAAAAAAAAAAAAAAAAAAAGTAAAGGACATAAAATTTTGCTAAAACTGAATCTAACCTTATGTAATTGGTCAGGGCTATCATTTATTTTCTGTTAGTCAGCAGAATGATGATTTGTGTATTCCAGAATGAATATGTACTCAATGTTTGAATTATACTATTTTTGGAGAATTGTTCTAAATAATATTTTAAAACATTTGAAAAAGTCATTTATTTTTATTCATTACAAAGTTTTATTGAGATTTGAATTGCTTACTATGAAATTATACCAGGTTAAAAAGATAACTGGTTAATATCAGTGATTTTTAAAGATTATTATACAGATACACCTAAAGGAATCAAGATACGTATACAATTTTCAAGAGACTAGCCTGCCTTCCTTCATAGCTTATTATAAAAAACTTGTAATTTTAATACATGCTTAGATCTTGACTGCCCTCTAGTGGTAATTGTCTTTTAAATGTATGGTTTGGAATGCAGGGTGTATAGATATTTTACATCCTATTTGAATGGTCATTGGTGTTTGCCCTCTCCGTGCTAGGATCTGTGAGGTACTAGGAACACAGTATATTATCAGATCTTGCCCTTAAAGTGGTTTGTTAAAGGCATAAATCCCGAATTTCTTCTTTGAGTAGCTTTGATAAGTGTGATAGAAATATATCTGCTAACTGTTCGTTTTTTTAAAATGTCAATTAGTGTTATATTCATTGTAACAGTTTAAAAACCATTTATGTAACATACTTATATAAGCTAGAATTGTATGAGTGTAGAGTGTTTTAAAATCAAGCAAAGGGGGACTTCCCTGGTGGTGCAGTGGTTAAGAATCCACCTGCCAATGCAGCGGACACAGGTTTGATCCCTGGTCCGGGAAGATCCCCCATGCCACAGAACAACTAAGCCTGTGAGCCACAACTACTGAGCCCAAGTGCCACAACTACTGAAGCCCATGTGCCTAGAGCCCGTGCTCTGCAACAAGAGAAGCCATTGCAATGAGAAGCCCGCAACGAACAGTAGGCCCCTCTCGATGCAGCTAGAGAAAGCCTGCACGCAGAGATCCAACGCAACCAGAAATAAGTAAATAAATAAAAATAAAAAATTAAATGAAATTTTAAAAAAAGTCAAGCAAAGGATGAGAATTGCATGTTTGCGGGCGAGAGTTCTGTACCTTTGACGGTGGTGCTGCTGATTAGCTATTTGCCTGGGCTTCTGTGTCCAGGGATCAGGAGACTCTTTGTTCCTAGACTCAGTCCAGCAGGTGTTTATAGGGCACCTACTTTGTGTTCAACCACTTGATGCTACAGGGTATGCAACAAAAATTTGTTTCAGATTGCCTGCGTAATCTGTTTTTAAATGTCTGTGGATCCAGATTTCCATTTAGTTATTAGTATTTTATACAGAAACAGAATGCTGAGCTGTTGCTTCTTTAACTATGGTTGCAAGCTACCCTAAACTAATGTAAGAAATATAGAATATAAACTATGAGCCACATGGACATTTGGAGGAAGATCCATGGAGCTTACAAGTCCTTGGCATGATGATATCTATGAATAGCATGTTAATTTCAAGTTCAGTTGAATGCCATCAATGAGTGTAAGAATAGTGTAGCAGTTATGACCCAGCAATTCCACCCCTGGGTGTATATCTGAAAGAAACAAAAACACTAATTTGAAAAGATACAAGTACCCCAATGTTCATAACGGCATTATTTACAATAGCCAAGATATGGAAGCAACCTAAGTGTCCATCAACAAATGAATGGATATAGAAGATGTGTATATATACACAATGGAGAACTACTCAGCCGTAATAAAGAAGGAAATTTTCTTATTTGCACAAACATGGATGGACTTGGAGGGTATTATGCTAAGTGAAATAAGTCAGACAGAGAAAGACAAATAGTGTATGATATCACTAATATGTGGAATCTGAAAATACAGCAAACTAGTGAATATAACAAATACAAAAGAAACAGACTCATAGATACAGAGAACAAATCAGAGGTTAACAGTGTGGGGAGAGGGAAGGGGGAGAGGTAATATACGGAGAGGGAATTAAGAGGTACAAACTATTATGTGTAAAATAAGCTACAAGGATATACTGTATAACACAAGGAATATAGCCAATATTCTATAATGACTAAAAACGAAGTATAGCCTTTAAAAATTGTGAATCACTATATTGTACACATATAACATATAATATTTTACATCAACTACACTTCAATTAAAACAATAGAATAGTGCAACAGCTTAAGGTCAGGGAAAAAATGCCAGGACTGAGAAATTCTTCATCATTACCTCTTATTGACCCAAATTTTCTATATACTACCCCTGTTTTTATTACCTCTATTAGCAGAAAAGATTAGTGGTAAATATTAATACCAAGAAAAATTTGTAGTGAGCTTTTTTTTTAACATCTTTATTGGAGTATAATTTCTTTACACTGTTGCATTAGTTGCTGCTGTATAACAAAGTGAATCAGCTATACGTATACATATATCCCCATATCTCCTCCCTCTTGCGTCTCCCTCCCACCCTCCCTACCCCACCCCTCTAGGTGGTCACAAAGCACCGAGCTGATCTCCCTGTGCTATGTGGCTGCTTACCACTAGCTATCTATTTTACATTTGGTAGTGTATATATGTCCATGCCACTCTCTCGCTTTGTCACAGCTTACCCTTCCCCCTCCCCATGTCCTCACGTCCATTCTCAACATATGCATCTTCATTCCTGTCCTGCCCCTAGGTTCTTCAGAACCATATATATATTTTTAGAGTCCATATATATGTGTTAGCATATGGTATTTGTTTTTCTCTTTCTGACTGACTTCACTCTGTATGACAGTCTCTCGGTCCATCCACCTCACTACAAACAACTCAATTTTGTTTCTTTTTATGGATGAGTAATATTCCATTGTATATATGTGCCACATCTTCTATATCCATTCATCTGTTGATGGACACTTAGGTTGCTTCCATGTCCTGGCTACTGTAAATAGTGCTGCAATGAACACTGTGGTACATGTCTCTTTTTGAATTATGGTTTTCTCAGGATATATGCCCAGTAGTGGGATTGCTGGGTCCTATGGTAGTTATAGTTTCAGTTTTTTAAGGAACCTCCATACTGTTCTCCATAGTGGCTGTATCAATTTACATTCCCACCAACTCTGCAAGAGGGTTCCGTTTTCTCCACACCCTCTCCAGCATTTATTGTTTGTAGATATTTTGATGATGGCCATTCTGACTGGTATGTGGTGATACCTCATTGTAGTTTTGATTTACATTGCTCTAATGATTAGTGATGCTGAGGATCTTTTCATGTGTTTGTTGGCTATATGTATATCTTCTTTGGAGAAATATCTATTTAGGTCTTCTGCCCATTTTTGAATTGGGTTGTTTGTTTTCTTGATATTGAGCTGCATGAGCTGCTTGTGTTTTTGGAGATTAATCCTTTGCTGATACGTTTGCAAATATTTTCTCCCATTCTGAGGAGTGTCTTTTCATCTTGTTTATGGTTTCCTTTGCTGTGAAAAAGTTTTTAAGTTTCATTAGGTCCCATTTGTTTATTTTTGTTTTTATTTCCATTTCTCTAGGAGGTGGGTCAAAAAGGATCTTGCTGTGATTTATGTCATAGCGTTCTGCCTATGTTTTCCTCTAAGAGTTTTTATAGTTTCTGGCCTTACGTTTAGGTCTTTAATCCATTTTGAGTTTGTGTATGGTGTTAGGGAGTGTTCTAATTTCATTCTTTTTTTTTTTTTTGCCATACACGGGCCTCTCACTGTTGTGGCCTCTCCCGTTGTGGAGCACAGGCTCCGGACTCGCAGGCT
The DNA here is from genome assembly GCF_059928025.1 of Delphinapterus leucas. Taxonomy (NCBI): domain Eukaryota; kingdom Metazoa; phylum Chordata; class Mammalia; order Artiodactyla; family Monodontidae; genus Delphinapterus; species Delphinapterus leucas. Next base: position 11,112,117 of record NC_143144.1, read on the forward strand.
CAGCAGCCATGGCTCATGGGCCCAGCTGCTCCGCGGCATGTGGGATATTCGCGGACCAGGGCACGAACCTGTGTCCCCTGCATCGGCAGGCGGACTCTCAACCACTGCGCCACCAGGGAAGCCCTGTATTTAATTTTTGATAGTTTGATTAATTTGTGTCTTGGCGTGGTTCTCCTTGGATTTATCCCACATGGGACTCTCTGTGCTTCCTGGACTTGATTGACTATTTCCTTTCCCATATTAGTGAATTTTTCAGCTATAATCTATTCAAATATTTTCTCAGTCCCTTTCTTTTTCTTTTCTTCTTCTGGGACCCGTATAATTTGAATGTTGGTGCGTTTAATGTTGTTCCAGAGGTCTCTAGACTGTCCTCAGTTCTTTTCATTCTTTGTTCTTTATTGTGCTTTGCAGTAGTTATTTCCAGTATTTTGTCTTCCAGGTCACTTATATGTTCTTCTGGCTCAGTTATTCTGCTATTGATTTCTTCTAGAGAATTTTTTTAACATCTTTTTTGGAGTATAATTGCTTTACAATGGTGTGTTAGTTAAAGCTTTATAACAAAGTGAATCAGTTATACATATACGTATGTTCCCATATCTCTTCCCTCTTGCATGTCCCTCCCTCCCACCCTCCCTATCCCACCCCTCTAGGTGGTCACAAAGCACTGAGCTGATCTCCCTATGCTATGCAGCTGCTTCCCACTAGCTATCTATTTTACATTTGGTAGTGTATATATGTCCATGCCACTCTCTCGCTTTGTCACAGCTTACCCTTCTCCCTCCCTGTATCCTCAAGTCCATTCTCTAGTAGGTCTGTGTCTTTATTCCTATCTTACCCTGGAGAATTTTTAATTTCATTTTTATGTTGTTCATCATTGTTTTTGTGCTCCTTAGTTCTTCTTGGTCCTTGTTAAATGTTTCTAGTATTTTCTCTATTCTGTTTCCAAGATGTTGGATCATCTTTACTATCATTACTCTGAATTCTTTTTCAGGTAGACTGCCTATTTCCTCTTCATTTGTTTGGTCTGGTGGGTTTTTATCTTGCTCCTTCATCTGCTGTGTGTTTCTCTGTCTTCTCATTTTGCTTAACTTACTGTGTTTGGGGTCTCCTTTTCACAGGATGCAGGTTCGTAGTTCCCGTTGTTTTTGGTGTCTGCCCCCAGTGAGTGAAGTTGGTTCAGTGTCTTATGTAGGCTTTCTGGTTGAGGGGACTGGTGCCTGAGTTCTGATGGGTCGGGCTGGATCTTGTCATTCTGGTGGGCAGGGTGGTATCCAGTGGTGTGTTTTGGGGTGTCTCTGAACTTAGTATGATTTTAGGGAGCCTCTCTGCTAATGGGTGGGGTTGTGTTCCTGTCTTGCTGTTGTTTGGCATGGGGCGTCCCACAGTGGTGCTTGCTGACCGTTGGGTGGATCTGGATCATCGCGTTGAGACAGAGATCTCTGGGGGATCTCTTGCTGATTGATATTACGTGAAGCCAGGAGGTCTCTGGTGGTGCAGTGTCCTGAACTCGGCTCTCCCAGCTCAGAGGCTCAGGCCCGACACCCGGCCAGAACACCAAGACCCTGTCAGCCACATGGCTCAGAAGTAAAGGGAGAAAAATAAGAAAGAAAGAAAAAATAAAATAAAGTTATTAAAATAAAATTTAAAATATATTATTAAAATAAAACAAGTAATAAAAAAATAAGAAGAGAGCAACTAAACCAATACCAATTTATGTTTGAAACACTCAGTATCTGAGCCACCTTTATGCAAACAATTGCTTGTAGGAATGCTCAAAGAAAGTGTAATTTTGGAGATAACTTATACTTTACTCCAACTCGAAACAGTTTCGTGTTACCTCTCCAGCGGCAACATTTTCTCTTGGGAAAATGACTCTCTTGGTAACTTTGTGTCTTTTCTAGTTTATGGCATTTTTCCACTGTGGAAAATCAGAACTCTTACTATTTTTATACCTTTAGATTGTTCTTTTCTTAAAATGTGCTGCTTAGAAGTTAACCCTTTGGCTTTAGGTAGAACTTCCAAATCTGGACAGGTGGCTGGGGGAGGTGCTCTCTCCTCTGTCATCACTTAATCTTCCTGCTCCAATTTGGAGATCAGACTGATCAGATTATCAATTTGATTTCCTGGCCACATAGAAAACCACAGATCACCGAGGACAGGTAGAACTTGAGGCTGTTTTTAAAACAAACTTGAGCTCCAGTGATGCTTTTCTTGTCGAGTTCTGCCTGCCATGCGGGCTTTCGCCAGGACACCCCGATGGGAGTGGACCAGCTGCCCTGGGTGAGACTCCAGGCTCTGTAGTGAGCTTTTAAAGAAATTAAATAAATAATGGTTATATTTTTATACCACATTTTCCAATGTATTTGATTTAAGCTAATATTAACATTTATTTGCATTTCTTGAGCACACTGTGCATTTCATGGAGTCCAAAGTCCTGGAAACATAAAACAGGAAAAAGGACATGTGAGTTTTTCAGCAGTTCAGTTTTCTAAAAAACTGAGTGTTTTATACTCAGGAAATTGGGATTGAATTTGTTAGTACATACTAGAATGTAAGTATGACTGTATTTGCACATGTCGACATCACTAAACGTAAGGATAATATGTGAGAGCGTTTTATTTTCCTGAAAAGAAATCTCCCAGTGTTTGTGTAGTTCAAAGCTCGTTTTCTGTACCTCTTAGATTAGTTTAGGGAAGATTACAACCATGATTTAAAGAAGCAGTGGATCAGTGTGCTGTTTCTTGAGAAAATACTGACTCTGGAAATGTGGCTTTTCCTATTTTTTTTTTTTTTTAGTATGATGGCATTTAGAACTATCTCCTTAATAGTTAATTTCCTTGTCCTCAAAAAAGTAGTTTACTATTCTACCTTTCAAAAATCATTCAGTTATTAAGTAACAGATGTGAGAATATTGTACCCTTCATCATGGAGATGTTTCTCTCACTCAAGCCCCTTTCCACACCCACCTTGGATGTATCGAAAGCAAACTTTCTCTCTTCAGAGAATTTTGTACATGCTGTCTGCTGCATAGAGTAATATAAATGTCTCATTTTTAAACTGTATTAATGCATTCATGTTTTCAGTAAGGTGTTTGAATGTATTGTATGATATGAGTGTGTGACATTTGAGGCTGTCACTGCTGGACACAGGAGACTTGCTTGGAGCAGACTAAGTCGTTAGGTGTGAGCATGTGTGTATATGTGGGGAAAGGTGAAAAAACAAAATGTTGCTTATTCAGAAATTTAACCCAGTTTTTGAAAGGTTTATCAGCAGATGCAGTTCATCTACATGCCCTAAAATCACCATAAAGTCATCAAAAAGTAATAATTGATCATTTCATTAAATCAGCTCCTATTATGTGCTGGGACCTCTTAGTCCATTTTTCTTTTCTTCAGTCTAACCTTAAATTGTTAAAGATGATCTGTGTGTTTATCGTCAACCTTTAGAGCTTATCGTGACTATTTTTATTTATTTGGTCACGTCAGTAGCTTAGCTTTTAATAAACTTTTATTATTTATCAGGTCTTTCCTAACTCCTGAGAACAGATGAGCACAAATATTTAACTGGTACCTGCTAATTCTGTGGAGCTCCTGAAGGTAGAGTGGAGAGAACACAGGTTGTAGCGTTTGGCAGCTCCCGAATTCTGCCATTTGTTAGTCGTGCGACTTCATTAAGTCACTTAAATTTGCTTCTCTGTATCTAACCCCAAACTTCATGGAGCTGACCACATCCTTTGATATCAGTTCAGTGGACCCTTGTCTCCATGCGCTGTGATTTCCCAGGAGGTGACGTTCTCCAAGTCATTCTAGCTCCAGGTCCCCTGGTCTGAGGCTTTGTACCACTGGCACACTCCATCTCTGGTGCACCTCACGTCCTACAGATATTTTTTCCCCGTCTCACCACACGGATCCGGAGATTGGACCTGACCCTTTTATTTTTTCCTCAAGTCACTTAAACACAGCATTTGTGTGTATAGTGCATTACAGTGAAGAGGTGGGGTAGCAGAAGACTTACGCCCCTAGCCATTCTGTCTGGGAAACTTACCAATGGTTCCCATTCTCTGCTAAGGTATAGCTCTCTCTTTTTGTTTTCTTTCTCTCCTCCTCACTTCCTGGGTGCTTCTTCTCTCTTCTCTCCTACCCCCATAAATGTCTATTTCCTATGCAGAACAGTTTAAACCTCTTTTATTGTCTTCTTCCCATTCTTGCCCTCAAGTTCATCTCATCTTCCACTACCAAACCACCAAGTGGCTGATAGGCTTTTCTCTACAGGAAAAAAAAATTTTTTTATTTTTACATCATCTGCCCAACAGCATTAGTGAAAGTTAACAACCAGCATCTCCCAAGGAAGGCCATGTACTTTCCACTTCACCCAGCTGGTTCCATCTGATATGAAAACACTTTGTAACATATGAACCAAGATAAGAATAGAAGGTATCTTTAGCATCATCCCTGTAGGTTAAGTGGTATCTGCCCTCCTCTTTCAATTCCCCATGCAATGATCACCAGAATCCCTTTCCATTCACAGCTGCCAGAGCTGAAGTGTGCAGCGGCACAGGAGAAAGGTTCCGAATCTTCCGCGCTGAGAAAACTTACGCTGTGAAGGCAGGAAGGTGGTATTTTGAATTTGAGGCTGTCACTGCTGGAGACATGAGAGTTGGCTGGAGCAGACCAGGCTGTCAACCCGATCAGGAGCTTGGCTCGGATGAACGTGCCTTTGCTTTCGATGGCTTCAAGGTGAGTGTGCTTTGCTGGGCACCGGACACTGGAGTTTGTAGGCTCCTGGTTTTGTAGGCTGCTGTGCACCATGCATCCACACGCTGTGGGCTCCCACACTGCCTGGCTTGATTTCCTCTGGTATTCCTTTTGGTGGTACAGTAATATTAGTACTTTCCTGAGCTCAACTTTGAGAAAATAGTTCCTAGGAAAACTTTTGTTCTTGTAGTCTCAAAACGTTTTCCCTCACCCTGTGAATAGTCAAGATTATTCAAAATTCAAGAAGTAAAATATTGATTCTCTATCATATCAAAAAGATGAATCATCCTTGTCTATCAAAAATGTGAAAAATCCATATGCTAATTTAAAATATATTCACTTTGACAGAGGAATTCCATAGAAGGAATTTATCCTCAAGCAATAATTAATGATAGGTTTAAGCATTTAGTAGACATAAGAATGATGTTTGTTGTTTGCAATCACCAAGAGTTTTCATTTTCAACATTATTGGTAATTTTTAAGTTTGGTGGAAGCTGGTCAGTTGCTTTTTTCTTTTTTTTTAATTTCCCCAGGCCTCGTGGCTTCTGGGATCCTAGTTCCCCAACCAGGGATTGAACTGGGCCCACGGCAGTGAAAGTGCAGAGTCCAAACCACTGGACCGCCAGGGAATTCTCCTCAATTGCTTCTTTTATTGTTTATTTATACATTATATAAGTGTTTAATGATAATTTTAGCTGCATAATATATTTTAAAATTAAAATTACAAAATATGGAGAGATTGGTTCAAGATGGCAAAGTAGAAGGATGTGCGCTCACTCACTCTTGCGAGAACACCGGAATCACAACTAACTGCTGAACGGTCATCGACAGGAAGACAGTGGAACTCACCAAAAATGATACCCCACATCCAAAGACAAAGGAGAAGCCACAATGAGATGGTAGGAGGGGCGCAATCACAATAAAATCAAATCCCATAACTACAGGGTGGGTGACTCACAAACTGGAGAACACTTATACCACAGAAGTCCACCCACTGGAGTGAAGGTTCTGAGCCCCACATCAGGCTTCCCAACCTGGGGATCTGGAGACGGGAGGAAGAATTCCTAGAGAATCAGACTTTGAAGGCTAGTAGCATTGGATTGCAGGACTTTGACAGGACTGGGGGAAACAGAGACTCCACTCTTGGAGGGCACACACAAAGTAGTGTTGGGACCCAGGGGAAGGAGCAGTGACCCCACAGGAGACTGAACCAGACCTACCTGCTAGTGTTGGAGGGTCTCCTGCAGAGGCGGGGGGTGGCTGTGGCTCACATGAGGACAAGGACACTGGCGGCAGAAGTTCTGGGAAGTACTCCTTGGCATGAGCCCTCCCAGAGTCCGCCATTAGCCCCACCAAAGAGCCGGGTAGGCTCCAGTGTTGGGTTGTCTCAGGCCAAACAACCAACAGGGAGGGAACCCAGCCACACCCATCAGCAGACAAGCGGGATAAAGTTTTACTGAGCTCTGCCCACCAGAGCAACACCCAGCTCTACTCACCAGTCCCTCCCATCAGAAAACTTGCGCAAACATCTTAGATAGCTTCATCCACCAGAGGGCAGACAGCAGAAGCAAGAACTACAATCCTGCAGCCTGTGGAACAAAAACCACATTCACAGAAAGATAGACAAGATGAAAATGCAGTGGGCTATGTAGTAGATGAAGGAACAAGATAAAACCCCAGAAAAACAACTAAATGAAGTGGAGATAGGCAACCTTCCAGAAAAATAATTCAGAATAATGATAGTGAAGATGATCCAGGACCTAGGAAATAGAATGGAGGTAAAGATCGAGAAGATGCAAGAAATGTTTAACAAAGACCTAGAAGAATTAAAGAACAAACACCTAGAAGAATTAAAGAACAGAGATGAACAATACAATAACTGAAATGAAAAATACCCTAGAAGGAAGCAATAGCAGAAAAACTGAGGCAGAAGAACAGATAAGCAACCTGGAAGACAGAATGGTGGAATTCACTGCCGTGGAACAGAATAAAGAAAAAAGAATGAAAAGAAATGAAGACGGCCTAAGAGACCTTTTGGACAACATTAAATGCAACAACATTTACATTATAGGGGTCCCAGAAGGAGAAGAGACAGAGAAAGGACATGAGAAAATATTTGAAGAGATTATAGTCAAAAACTTCCCTAACATGGGAAAGGAAATAGCCACCCACGTCCAGGAAGCACAGAGAGTCCCATACAGGATAAACCCAAGGAGAAACACGCCAAGACACATAGTAATCAAATTGACAAAAATTAAAGAAAAATTATTGAAAGAAACAAAGGAAAAATGACAAATAACATACAAGGGAACTCCCATAAGGTTAACAGCTGATTCCTCAGCAGAAACTCTACAAGCCAGAAGGGAGTGGCATGATATATTTAAAGTGATGGAAGGGGAAAACGTACAACCAAGATTACTCTACTCATCAAGGATCTTATTGAGATTCGACTGAGAAATCAAAAGCTTTACAGACAAGCAAAAACTAAGAGAATTCAGCACTACCAAACCAGCTCTACTACAAATGCTAAAGGAAATTCTCTAAGTGGGAAACACAAGAGAAGAAAAGAACCTACAAAAACAAACCTGTAACAATTAAGAAGATGATAATAGGAACATACATATTGATAATTACCTTAAACATGAATGGATTAAGTGCTCTAACCAAAAGACACAGGCTCGCTGAATGGATACAAAAACAAGACCCATATATATGCTGTCTACAAGAGACCCACGTCAGACCTAGGGACACATTCAAACTGAAAGGGAGGGTATGGAAAAAGATATTCCATGCAAATGGAAATCAAAAGAAAGCTAGAGTACCAATACTTATATCAGATAAAATAGACTTCAAGATAAAGAATGTTACAAGAGACAAAGAAGGACACTACATAATAATCAAGTGATCAATCCAAGAAGATATAACAATTATAAATATATATGCATCCAACATAGGAGCACCTCAATACATAAGGCAACTGCTAACAGCTATAAAAGAGGAAATCAACAGTCACACAATAATAGTGGGGGACTTTAACACCTCACTTACACCAATGGACAGATCTTCCAAACAGAAATTAATAAGGAAACACAAGCTTTAAATGACACAATTGACCAGATAGATTTAATTGATATTTATAGGACATTCCATTCAAAAACAGCAGATTACACTTTCCTCTCTAGTGCACATGGAATGTTCTCTAGGATAGATCACATCTTGGGTCACAAATCAAGCCTCAGTAAATTGAAGAAAATTGAAATCATATTAAGCATCTTTTCTGACCACAATGCTATGAGATTAGAAACGAATTACAGGGGAAAAAACGTAAAAAACACAAAGTACATGGAGGCTAAATAATATGTTACTAAATATCCAAGAGATCACTGAAGAAATTAAAGAGGAAATCAAAAAATACCTAGAGACAAATGACAGTGAAAACACAATGATCCAAAATCTATGGGATGCAGCAAAAGCAGTTCTAAGAGGGAAGTTTATAGCAATACAAGCCTACCTCAAGAAACAAGAAAAATCTCAAATAAACAATCTAACGTTACACCTAAAGGAACTAGAGAAAGAAAAACAAACAAAACACGAAGTTAGCAGAAGGAAATAAACCATAAAGATCAGAGCAGAATTAAATGAAATAGAAACAAAGAAAACAATAGCAAAGATCAATAAAACTAAAAGCTGGTTCTTTGAGAAGATAAACAAAATTGATAAACCATTATCCAGACTCATCAAGAAAAAGAGAGAGAGGACTCAAATCAATAAAATTAGAAATGAAAAAGGAGAAGTTACAACATACACTGCAGAAATACAAAGCATCCTAAGAGACTACTACAAGCAACTTTATGCCAATTAAATAGACAACCTGGAAGAAAGGGACAAATTCTTAGAAATGTATAACCTTCCAAGACTGAACCAGGAAGAAATAGAAAATATGAAGAGACCAATCACAAGTACTGAAGTTGAAACTGTGATTAAAAATCTTCCAATAAACAAACAAGCTCAGAACCAGATGGCTTCACAGGCGAATTCTATCAGACATTTAGGAAAGAGCTAACACCTATCCTTCTCAAACTCTTCCAAAAAATTGCAGAGGAAGGAATACTCCCAAACTCATTCTATGAGGCCACCATCACCCTGATACCAAAACCAGACAAAGATACTACAGAAAAAGAAATTACAGACCAATATCACTGATGAATATAGATGCAAAATTCCTCAACAAAATACTAGCGAACAGAATCTAACAGCACACTAAAAGGATCATACACCATGACCAAGTGGTATTTTTCCCAGGGATGCAAGGATTCTTCAATATACGCAAATCAATTAATGTGATACACCATATTAACAAACTGAAGAATAAAATCCATATGATCATCTCAAGAGACGCAGAAAAAGCTTTTGACAAAATTCAACACCAATTCATGATAAAAACTCTCCAGAAAGTGGGCATAGAGGGAACCTACCTCAACATAATAAAGGCCATATATGACAAACCCACAGCAAACATCATTCTCAATGGTGAAAAACTGAAAGCATTTCCACTAAGATCAGGAACAAGACGAGGATGTCCACTCTGGCCACTGTTAGTCAACATAGTATTGCAAGTCCTAGCGACGGCAATCAGAGAAGAAAAAGAAATAAAAGGAATACAAATTGGAAAAGAAGAAGTAAAGCTGTCACCGTTTGCAGATGACATGATATTATACATAGAGAATCCTAAAGATTCCACCAGAAAACTACAAAGGTAATCAATGAATTTAGTAAAGTTGCAGGATACAAAGTTAATGCACAGAAATCTCTTGCATTCATATACATTAATGATGACAAATCTGAAAGAGAAATTAAGGAAACACTCCCATTTACCACTGCAACAAAAAGAATAAAATACCTAGGAATAAACCTACCTAGGGAGACAAAAACCTCTATGCAGAAAACTATAAGACAGTGATGAAAGAAATTAAAGGTGATACCAACAGATGGAGAGATATACCATGTTCTTGGATTGGAAGAATCAATATTGTGAAAATGATTATTCTACCCAAAGCAATCTACAGATTCAGTGCAATCCCTATCAAATTACCAATGGCATTTCTTACAGAACTAGAACAAAAAGTCTTAAAATTTGTATGGAGACACAAAAGACCCCAAATAGCCAAAGCAGTCTTGAGGGGAAAAAATGGAGCTGGAGGAATCAGACTCTCTGACTTCAGACTATACTACAAAGCTACAGTAATCAAGACAATATGGTACTGGCACAAAAACAGAAATATAGATCAATGGAACAGGATAGAAAGCCCAGAGATAAACCCTTGCACCTATGGTCCACTAATCTATGACAAAGGAGGCAAGGATATACAATGGAGAAAAGACAGTGTCTTCAATAAGTGGTGCTGGGAAAACTGGACAGCTACATATAAAAGAATGAAATTAGAACACTTGCTAACACCATACACAGAAATAAACTCAGAATGGATTAGAAACCTAAATGTAAGACTGGACACTGTAAAACTCTTAGAGGAAAGCGTAGAAGAAAACTCTTTGACATAAATCACAGCAAGATCGTTTTTGATCCACCTCCTACAGTAATGGAAAAAAACCCAAAAATAAACAAATGGGACCTAATGAAATGTCAAAGCTTTTGCACAGCAAAGGAAACTATAAAGAAGACGAAAAGACAACCCTCAGAATGGGAGAAAATATTTGCAAATGAATCAGTGGACAAAGGATTAATTTCCAAAATATGTAAACAGCTCATGCAGCTCAATATTTTAAAAAAACCCAATCAAAAACCAGACAGAAGACCTAAATAGACATTTCTCCAAAGAAGACATACAGATGGCCAAGAAGCACATGAAAAGCTGCTCAACATCACTAATTATTAAAGAAATGCAAATCAAAACTACACTGAGGCATCACCTCACACCAGTTAGAATGGGCATCATCAGAAAATCTACAGACAACAAATGCTGGAGAGGGTGTGGAGAAAAGGGAACACTCTTGCATTGTTGGTGGGAATGTAAATTGATACAGCCACTATGGAGAACAGTATGGAAGTTCCTTAAAAAACTAAGAATTACCATATGACCCAGCAATCCGACTACTGGGCATATACCCGGAGAAAACCATCATTCAAAACAACACATGCACCCCAATGTTCATTGCAGCACTATTTACAATAGCCAGGTCATGGAAGCAACCTAAATGCCCATCAACAGACGAATGGATAAAGAAGATGTGGCACATATGTACAATGGAATATTACTCAGCCATAGAAAGGAAGGAAATTGGGTCATTTGTAGAGACGTGGGTGGATCTAGAGACTGTGATACAGAGTGAAGTAAGTCAGAAAGAGAAAAACAAATATCGTATATTAACGCATATATGTGGACCTAGAAAAATGGTACAGATGAACTGGTTTTCGGGGCAGAAATAGAGACACAGATGTAGGGAACAAACGTATGGACACCAAGGGGGGTACGTGGCGGGAGGTGGTGGTGGTGTGTTGAATTGGGAGATTGAGATTGACATATATACACTAATATGTGTAAAATGGTTGACTAATAAGAACCTGTATATAAAAATAAATAAAATAAGATTCAAAAATTATAAAAAAGAAACACATTATTAGCAATATCAAGACAAAAGCTTAAAAAATAATAAAAAATAAAAATAAAAAATATGTATATATGACACAGCCATAATAGAATAATAATAGTCTTTTTGGGAGGATGAAATTATTGACATTTTATTTTTTTATCCTATTTTTATTTCCTAATTTTCTTCAGTGAATTTGTATTCCTTTTGAAGGAAAAAAGTATTTTCTAATTAAAAAAAAGAAAATTAGAATAAATAAGCAATTATGAAGAGATTTGATGCCTGGGTACCCAGGTGTGTGTGTGGGAAAGCATTTCTAGGCTATAAATTAATGTTGTGGCTTCTAGGGCAACTGACCCACTGTGTTCTGAAATATTATAATTCCTGAATCCTGTTTTTTATTTCAGATGGAAAAATTTAACACCTTTTGATATCTAATTTAGTTAAAATTTTTAAAAAGTACAATGTGTTATGCTTTAGAAGAATCAAATCATTGTTTTGCATTGGTGACTATATCCCGTTATATGTCAGTTTACAGTGCAGGTGATACTTTAGGGATAAATTTAAAGATTTATCTGACAAAATATTTAATATAACTAATTTTGTATCTATAAATCAGTGGAACATACTTATAGATTAAAAAGTGACATTTATCCTATGTTTCACAGGTATTTATGAGATTTCATGTGTATTATATAAGGCAGTGCTGACATATATATTCAATTTTTGGCTTACTATTTCAGTAAATATCTTGAGAATATATTTAAGTTTGATTTGAACCTTTTTTGATTTTAGTATGTACTGAAATGCTTCTAGATTTCTATTTTGCTGAAGTGCGAGTGCCTTTGCTTCCAAGGAATGGGATTTTATTTTGAAATAGATGAAAACTAGAATGTCATTTTCTCTGATCAGTTCCCAGTTGAGTCTCTGCTCATACTTGTCTGTATTTGGGGGAGTAGACAAAAGCAACCCATATCCTGGGAAGCATTCATTGTAGTGTGAAAAATAAATTTCTAAAGAGACAGTTTTTCTTTTAATAGAAAAGATGTGGGGTTCGATTTTTTAAATATTAGACTTTGAAAATCATGAAATAGCATTTGGGTTTTTCTCTAGATTCAATAACATACAATGTTAGTATCAGGGGTTCAGCATCCCCAGGCACCTCCACATTGCTTTGTGCATTTCTGTAGACAGATGTGCTGACTATACTCCTTCCTCCCACTGCGGTAATACAAAGGCTACTGTGAGTCGTGCCGATTAGGGGTGGGTGGGTGCTGTTCTTCTGGCTTTCTCTGTGACAATGACTCTTCTGTCCCTAGGCCCAGCGGTGGCACCAGGGCAGTGAGCACTATGGGCGCTCTTGGCAAGCAGGAGATGTTGTGGGGTGTATGGTTGACATGACAGAACATACCATGATGTTCACACTGAACGGCGAAATCCTTCTGGATGATTCGGGTTCAGAATTGGCTTTCAAGGACTTTGATGTTGGTGATGGTAAGTGTACTGCATCTCGTGTCGTTTTCAGGTTTGGGGCACAGTAAAGCTCTTTGTTCTGATGCCTCTTGACCAGCCATCTTGGTTTGAGGGTGAGCCAGCAGATGAGTTGCAGCTGTAGATCACAAGGTTGCCATGTGGCTTATTTGGTTCAATACCCTTGAAATTACTTTAGCAGAAACTCTCTCTGCTACTTAGCTAGGATTCCCATAAGGCAGAAGTGGCTTTTATGAGTGTGAATAAGAAAAGAAATGGCAGGCAAAAGGACGGCTTTCCACAAATATTAAATATTCGTTTAGAACTTCCCTGTTTAATCACCTGCTTATGGCTTCTATGTGTTCATTCATTTCAAAAAAAAAAAAAGTGTAATGAGAACCTACCAAGTATCAGGCCCTCTGCTGGATGCTGAGATGACAAAGCTGTCCTATCTTTATGCAGATGATAGAATACCAGGGGAAGTTCTCACTTGTATAATTTCTATTCAGTGGATAAGTTCTAAAATAAAGAAATGCAGAAAGTTCTATGGAAGCACAATGCAGGGGAAAAATACCTCTGCCTGTGGGGCTCTGAGATGACCTTGAACAGGGTTGTAAGAAAAGAACAAAAGCCCTTTATGAAGCAAATGAGAAGGTATGTGTTCTTTAGAGCTGTACTTCCAGTAGACTGGCCACATGGGGTTATTTGAATTTACATTAATTTAAGTGAAATAGATTAAAAAATTGAGTTTCTTAGTGGCACTTGCTACATTTCAAGTGCTCAGTAGGGTCCTATGGCTAATGGTGCCCTATTTGACAGCAGAGATAGAGAACATTTACATCATCACTGAAAGTGTTAATCTAGAGCATATAAACAAGATAATATCTAACAAAATATTTTATATATATCTCATTTCAAAATGAGCTAACAGTTTTTTTCAAAATGGCTTTGAATATATGCTATTACTTGAATATATATGTATATATAGTTTTGGATTTTAAGATATACCCCAATAAATACTTTTAATACTCTGTAAACTTGTTGCCAATCCTCAAAAAGTTAGCCAGCTCATTATTTGCATTAAGTTCTATAGTTATTCATTCAACAAGCTTTTGAGCAGGTATGACCATCATTTCTTAAACACAGGTTTGTGAAAATAATAGGAATTTTGCATTTTTATAACTTAATTTCTATTTTGCATATCTGTATCGCTGGGTGGCGGGTGAACTGATGCCGACAACACAGCCTCTGTGTACCGGTGCCAAATCAAATCTCAGAGCAGAGTTTTCGGTTGAAGTAGAAAAGAATAGCTTTAGTGCTTTGCCAGGCAAAGGGGGACACAGTGGGCTCCTGCCCTCGAAAACTGTGTGCCCCAACCTGGGAGGATTTGGTGAGGAGTTTTATAGCATTGGTTCAAGGACGGGGTTGCTGATAAGATTAGGGTGTGTGCAGGGCCTGCAGTCCTTTAATCTGGTCTCAGGTAATCTGATGAGTTTCTGTGGTTCTTTTAATCTGGCCTGAGGTGGTCTTCTTGAAGAGCTTCTCTGGTTCCTTTAAACTGGAATGAAGAATGCTGACATCATCCATTTGTTGAGGGTTTAGTTCTATAAAGAGCTTAAAGATACTGTTATATGTATCCCTTGAGGCAGAGCCAGGACCCTGCCTTAGGGCTGTTCTATTGTTTCTGGGCTGTTCCTCCCTTGTTTCTGCATCCCCTCCCTTCCCTGATTAGCAACTGTTCAAATCTGCCCTTTGGAACTCAAGGAAGGTTGTGGAGGCTGGAGTCTGTTGCCTACAAACAAGAAACGGAAGACACAGAAAGGCTTTCGGCCCCAGGAGCCCCAAGGGTCCTGCTCGGTTTCAATACTGGCCCTCTAACCTTCCATCATCTATCTCCCCTCCTGTAGTATTGCTTTTAGCAGTGTCAGCATATCACAGGGAAGGTGGGAGAAGGACTTTTTTCTATGTTATCTGTCTATACTGTCCACTACTATGGATATGACCTGAGATTTTTTTTTAATTGGTTGTATTTTAAAATGCTTGCATGTGATGCGTTTCTTCTCATGAAGTTAAATTCTTGAAATGCCTATGTGAGTTTTACTTGTTTGATTTATATGACGTAGATTCACAGAATGATGTTAGAATTATAAACAATGCAGAATGCCCGTTCATACTATTTAAGCACATAATGTTCATGCTACAGCCCTGTCACAGAGACCAATTACCATCGTAGTGATGAGCTAGGCTCTGAGGTGAGTCTGAGTGGCGCAGTCATATAAACAACTTTGTTTTTTGACTTTACACTTCACGTAATTTTGAAAATTTTAAAAATGGCTTGAAACTTATCCTGATAACTCAATTATCGAGTTAATACAGCATTCTGATGAACTGTCTGAAAATGTTATGGTCCATCGGTTGGATTATTGTTGGATGTGTTGGGATGTATCCTTTTGGTCTCTAAGGCAGATGGTCATGGCTAAATAAAACTTACCATTAACTATTAATTTTTTAGGGGTTAATCATAATTCCACATTTTCTGCCATAAGAAGGACTACAGAGTTTATCCATGCCTATGAATTCCAAACGCTTTTGGGGAGTGGAATTTTTCCTATTCCTCCCTATTAACTTTACCTAGCTTCTTAAAAAATACAGTGGAACTGCTCTGGGTAAAACTACAGTGTGAGGCCCTGAGTTGAGCTCCCTAACTCACCCACCACCACTGAAAGTGAGCCCTGGGGATATCTATGACTCAAAGGAGCATGTTCGAGAAACCATTAATTTAGGAATATACTGTTGTTGCTGAAGTACCAAAGAGGTTTCATAAGTGCTCTATTTTCAAATTGTTCTTATACCTAGCTTGTCTTTATGTCTGTGCCATGCTTGATTTGGTATTTTTTTTAACATCTTCATAATTTCCTTTTGTTGCTGCAGAGATAGCTCAGTCATATGTAAAGCAATCGAAAGAACTGTGTGGTAAGACGGATAGAAAATTTTCTCTGTATAAAATATATACATATACATGCACGCACACTCTGTAGATCCTGTCTGATCAGCTTGGTAGACAACATGGCTAAACATATTTTGATGTCTCTGCCTTTTGTACAGCTCACACAACTGAAATGATGTCTTGACCAGTATAAGTTGTTTCTAGGTAACATCAAAAGGAAAATCACAAAAATCTTTGAAAGACTGATGGGGTCATCCAGTTAAATCCAGGTGGAGATACAGCTGTACAGTTAGTTCCGGCGAGGATCTGGTTATTCCATAAAGATGCAGGCAGGGCTCTTCTAAAAAGCTACAGATCTCTTTCCCATATAGGGACTGCACTTTCCCTCAGTGACCACAGACTTGACCTTAAAGCTCATATGTGAACTGGACAAAGAGAAAATTGCTGAGATACACTGGTCTCTGGAAGGAGAACAAGCTCTGCTAGCCTCTCATCTCCCCTCAAAGGACCAGGACTTACATGGTCGAGATCAAGAGCATTGTGTAGTGCTGGAGTGGAGTTCTCAGACTTTAAAAGCTATTTCGTCTATGTGGCAGGTCCTCTTTTAGGATTCTCCCTTCTATTTGATTTTTTTTAAAAAAATCTCTTCAGAATATCTCTAAGTAAAACAAACAGATTAATTGAATCTTCATTTTTCAAAAGTCCTCTGGCTGTAATGTCAACAAAGGAATAGTGCTGACAAGTGCAGATGCCGTCCCTGGTAAGGTTTTCTGTGAATTTTTCCTCATCTCTTCCTACAATTGTACTGACAAACATTCAGGATCGAGAACGGGGAGAGCCCAAGGAAAGAGCTGGCAGTACCCTCTGTTGTAGGCAGAATTTTAAGACTGCAACCTCTAGGAGTCCTGATCCGTGGTGGACATGCCATGTATAACCCTCTCTTCTTGAGTGTGGGCAGAATCTGAGTATGATGGGGTATAGCTCTCATGATTAGGTTACTAACCAGTTGACTTTGAGTTACTCAAGTGGAGATTAACCATATGGGCCTGACCTAATCAGGTGAAGCTCTTAAAAGAGATTGGTTCCTTCTTGAGGTCACAGAGATCCAAAGTGTGAGATAAAATCTTCTCCTGGACTGGAAGGAACAAACTGTTGTGGTGTGAGAGGGCCACATGGTGGAAATCTGAGAACAGCCCCTGGTTGATAGCTGGCAAGAAAAAGGAGACCTCAGTCCTGCAACCACAAAGAACTGAATTCATTTAACAACCAAGGAGCTGGAAAGAGGATTCCGAACCTCAGATGAGAACACAGTCCAGCCAGTACCTTGATTTCATCCTCATGATGCTAAGCAGAGAACCCCAGTCATGCCATACCTGGACTTCTGACCTATAGAACTAGGAGATAATAAATGGGCATTATTTTAAACTGATAAGTTTGTGGTAGTTTGTTCAACAGCAATGGGAAACAAATACATTGACCAATACATTTTTAGTTTCAACTGAATCTTCAGACTCGCAAAACTATCAAAGGGCATCCTTAGTGCCTGTCTACTCAGAAGGGTGGAGAACAGGAATTAATGCTTGCGAACTGGTCTACCTCAAGCATTTCTCTTCGTCAGGAATCTTTAGATGTATTCCCCCAGTCCATACACAGTTAACTAATCAGGAGTTAATTTTATCACAAATCAAGTTGCCTGTAACATAGAAGACATTCTAACTTTTACCCACAGAGGCCTGTTAGCCAATTGAGATATGATGCCCCATAGCAAGAACCTGAAAGGGGTTCTTCTGATTCATCCAGAGTCTAGTTCATCTTATCAAAGCCAGAGATTATTCCATATCAAATTTGAGACTGAAGCTTTTTTTTAAATGATAATTTTTATATGGAGCATGCCTTGATATACTTCCTCAGGAGCCCAGTGGAGATGATACTTACCATGTTAGGTGGGGGACAGGAACAGGGCTAGTAGAGAATAAATATATTTTTGTATATTTTACCACATTGTTCTTTTGATTGCTTTACTAGCCAATATATTTATGTCTGAGCTGACATTTTCTGTAGCAATAAGAAGAAATGATGAAGGTGGTAAAAATCCTAAATCAAGCATGGCACAGATATAAAGACAGGTAGATGTGAGAGGAATTTAAATATAGAGCATTTATAATCTCTTTTAGTACTTTAGTTTATTCTTGTGCTAAAAAGGCTCTAGTCCTAAATTGGTTTTCAAACTTGTAATAGACAAGAAGAAGAAATTGGAAATGTTAAGAATTGGAATGAGAGGAAAAGCAATCTATAATTATTTGCAGATAATTTAATCATTTGCAGAGAAAACCCTATAGAACCTACAGACATTACTAGGAATAACTGGAGCATTTAGCAAGGTAGCATTTCTATACTAACAGAAAACCTGGAAAACTAAATTAAATAGAAGATACCATTTACAGTAACGTCAGGTGTTTTCAGTAATCACTAGTTATCATTTTAACAGAAGGTGTACAATACTTTTACAGAGAAAATCACTGAACTTTATTGAGAGGTAAACTTCACTATGAAATTTATCACATATGGTCAACTGATCTTTGACAAGCATAACAAAAATGCATAGTGAGGATAGTGTCATCTCTTTCATAACTGGCGTTGGGATAATAGGGTATTCATATGCAAAGAATGAAATTGGACACTTATCTAATTTTGAACCACACAGAAAATGTTTTTGTGACTGTGCACAACATGATTTTGGACTATACACAAAAATCAACTCAAAACGGATTAAAAACTTAAACATTAGACTTAAAACTGTAAAACCCGAAGAAGAAAATATAGGGGAGAAGCTATTTGACAGTGGCCTTGGCAGTGATTTTTTTAACCACAAGAAAAGTCAACAGAAGGAAAAATGGACAAGTGGAATTAAACTAAAACCTTTCTGCACAACAAAGGAAACCATGAACACAACGAAAAGGCAACCTATGGAATGGGAGAAAATATTTGCAAATCATATATCTCATAAAGGGTAATCCAAAATATATAAGGAACTCCTGCAACTCGGTAGTACAAACCAAAACCAAAACCAAACAAACAAAAAGCAAATAACCCATTTTAAAAATGGTCAAAGAAACTGAACAGATATGTAAAGTGCCCTCCATCACTAATCACCAGGGAAGGGCAAGTCAAAAACACGAGATATCATCTCACACCTGTAAGAACATTTATAGTCAAAAAAACCCTGAAGGTAACAAATATTGGTGAGGGTGTAGAGAAAAGGGAACCCTGGTGCACTGTTGGTGGGAATGTAACTTGGTGCAGCCACTGTGGAAAACAGTATGGAGGTTCCTCAAAAAATTAAAACTATAACTACCATATGCTCCAGCAAAACCACTTCTGGCTATAGATCTGAAGGAATAGAAATTAGGATCTCAAGGAGATCTTTGCACTCCCATGTTCATTGCAGGATTACTCACAATAGCCAAGATATGGAAACAACCTAAGTGTCTGTGGATAGATGAATGAATAAAGAAAACGTCTGTGGTATTTTGCTATGGCAACCCGAGGAAACTAATACACGACCCCTCTGCGCTTATATCCCATACTCATCTAGAACCATTTTCAATTTACTCTTATGTAAGAGCAAGAGCTTAGTGTAATTTGAAGAACTAATCATATCCTTAATTTAAAGCAAGGCAGAGAATCATTTAACATCTTGCCAGATGGTGAAAGAATAGTTATTTTGTCTGGAGGTTACCTGTGTTTTACAAAGTAGGCTCTGGGATATATCTTGCGTTGTGTAAATGTCTCATTACACTGGAGCTTTTTCAAGCTTGTCAGCTCTTCTGTAAGTAAAGATTATCTCAGGGCCCTCGGGTTCTACACCTGTAATGATTATAATCAAATCCAGAAAGGATGCTTTTGATTCTGTATCTGCCACTTGAAAGGACAGTGAACAAAACTGAATTCCTGGTGCTGAGACTGCATGGACTTCCTTTCCTTGGCAGAAAACCAGAAGAATATTTTTGTAATTAAAATAGCTGCATAGCTTTAGGCAGAAAAGACCTCTAAGGAAAAAGAGAGGGATAACTTTCCATTATTGATTTTATTTTGCTGCCTTTAAAAAAAGAAAGAAAGAAAAAACCAGAATATAGAACCATCAGTCTCTACTTACAATACAATATTCTTTTTACCCTCAGTTGAAATATGCACTATTTGGCAGATGTGTATGGCTCATCAGAAGAGTAGCTGTCAACACGGTGTGAAATCAGGTGGGGTCTGTACTGTCCCAAATACCTACCTTTCTGGCTCCATCATAACATCTGTCCATTCTGTCACTAGTGACATTCTGTACAACTTGCTCTTGGTACAGACCTGGGACCCAGGTTTGTATCAGACCCGGGAAAGTAACATTATTGGGAATCGCCCTAATTAAAAATAAACTGTTGGGCTTCCCTGGTGGCGCAGTGGTTGAGAGTCTGCCTGCCGATGCAGGGGACATGGGTACGTGCCCCGGTCCGGGAGGATCCCACGTGCCGTGGAGCGGCTGGGCCCGTGAGCCATGGCCGCTGAGCTTGCACGTCCGGAGCCTGTGCTCCGCAATGGGAGAGGCCACAACAGTGAGACGCCCACGTACCGCAAAAAAACAAAAAACAAAAGAACAAAAAAATAAAAAATAAACTGTTGTTGAAGGAAGGAAGAAGTTAGGATTATGACTCACTGCAGTGGAGCAATTCAAGCAGTCAGGGAATTGGGTTGGGACACTACATATTTTGAGTGAAGATAAAGACAGTTATAAAGTGGTAGACAAATTCTAAAGAGTATGAAGATGATGGAAACCAGCATAATCAGTCTCATAGTATTCTCTGGAATCAGAAAGGGAAGGTGTCCTAGAAACACTCTGGATACTTGCAGGAATGAAACTCTTAAATATGTACTACATTCATGGAATACTTCAAGCAGTGAGATTTTTCATATTTAGTGTTAAATTTCAGATTATTATTATTTAATATATAGCTTTTGAGCTTATGTGTATGTAATCTAAACAACATGTTGTTTGGGGAAATTCATTGTGCAATGATTGGGGAATTCAGTGAAATTCAAACTGCTTAGCCTAAACTGATCCGGTGATTGACAGTTAAATTTTATATATTGATGAACAGAGGAAATTTGTACCTTACAGACCATTTTGAGAATGAATAAAGTTTGTAGGTGGTTAATGAGGTAATTTGTGTATATACTAGCCTATCCACAAATTGGCAGTTTTGCATATAGTGAATGAATGTTTCAGGTACTAGGGGTAATACAGATGTACAACACCAATGGCTTATTTACAACACCAAAGGCTTATTACTTATGAATGCTGTAGAGCCAAACAGCAAGATTTAATGTTTAAATTATACTGAAAAGATCAAGGAATCAGAATAAAGGATGTCAGAACCCTGTGTATATTAAGCATTCCTTTTTTTGGATTTGTACTGATGGAGAGAATGTGATGGCTTTAAAATGATATTCAAGGTCAAACATAAAAGTTCTACTGCTTTGCTTATCTGAAATAAACCAAGAGCCAGGAAGAAAGTTTGGGAATGTCCCTATTGTGCCAGCATTGATGTTACAGAGTCCATGCACTAAAGATGCATTTGCATCATGGAAAATTCCCTAAGACCTCACTTAGCATAATTCCTTAATTCATTTTCAAAGCCAACATGAAACAGAAGCAACAAATATCATGTCTGAAGCCCTGGGTTCTAGACCCTATTCTGAAAATCATTCTTCCCATATGATCTTGGGCAGATGGCCAGCCCCTCTGTTTTCATATCCTTAAAATAAAAAACACTAATTGGAAATGGTCTTTTCATGCCCCTTGCAAGTCTAAAGAGCCCAGAAATCTAAGGCAAGTGTTTTTTGTTTTTGTTTTTCCCTCCTTCTCTGCATTCTTGATTCAACTTTTAGCATCCCATTTAACTAGCTGTAGGACCTTCGACAAGATGATTTAACATCTTAGTTGTTTCCTCGTCTTGAAAAACGGGGTTAATATTTAATAATAAGTGGGAGGTCTTCTCTGGCAGTCCAGTGGTCAAGACTCCATGCTTCCACCGCAAGGGGCATGGGTTCATTCCCTGGTGGGGGAACTAAGATCCTGCATGCCGCACAACGTGGCCAAATTAAAAAAAAAAAAACATAATAATAATAATAATGAATGGCAAAGTGCTTATATATTATCTGGCACATAGTACGCCACCAGTAAATGTTACCCTTCCTTCTTATCAAATTACTCAAATTTACATGTTAGTATAATATCGGCCATTTTTGTCTGCTTTGGGCCGTTTGGTTTGGCTTGTAAATGTTGATTCCTATCTGTATTTTAGAAAATTTGAAATCTGAAATCGTATATTCTTAGGAAAAGCTGGTATGCTTGTGATCGGCTTTATCTTCTTTTCACGCCGGCCTCTCAGCGCCACATCCTGCGACTGCCAGTTCTTTTGCTGGACTTGCATGCTCCCAACACACCCCTCTGCCCAGGAGCGAAGAGGCTTCTCAACAGAGAAAGTTAAAGTTTGCTGTAGCCATCTGTCTTTTGTTGGAGGAAGCAGTTTAACCATAAGCTGTAGCTACTGTTTTAACAGATTTACAAATAGCTAGGGCGGGTCTGGCACAGGCCCAAGTAACCAATTGGACTCATGTGTCCTAATTCGAGACCCACTGCCAGGAAGAAAACTTCCCTTAGATACATCAGACTTTGTTATTTGCAGGGTGTCAGTTAAGGTATTTGGAATAGAAGGTCGAGAGCACAAAGGACAGGAAGGTAGGACCAACATTTCACCTGTGCCGGGGTGTGTGTGTGAATTTGTGGAAGTCTGTTTCATTGGGTTGGAATATTTTTGCGTTCAGCATACCTCAAGCTAATAAAGAATTGAACCTCAGTTATCATGTTTTGCTGTAGGAAATGATTAAGAGTGAGGTCATTTATCAACTTGTCTTATGTATTCATGGCAAAACATTCCGTCAGTCCTGATAGCATTTATGATGTCCTGACATTGTGTTATGTGTATTGGTAACTATTTATTTATTCTTTATCTGCCTTCTCTACATAAAGATAAGCTCCGGAAAGGTAGGGACTCCTTTTTGTTCTGTTCACAGCTGTATTTCCAGTGCCTAGAGTAGCGGTTGGTACCTGGTCGGTGTTCTTTAGATATTTGCCAAATGGAGGGAACTGATACACAATGTTTGAATATTGAAAACTTAGAGCAGGAGTTGGCAAACTAAGGTCTGAGGGCCACATCCAGCCTGCCACCAGTTTTTGTGAGTAAAGTTTTATGGGAACACAGCCATGCTCCTTTGTTTACATACTATCTGTGGCTGCTTTTGCACTGTAACACAGGCTTGAGTAGTTTTCACCGAGATCATATGGCCCAGGAAACCTAAAATCTCTACTCTCTGGTGATTGCAGGCCTGAATTAAAGCACGGAGCTTGAGATCTGGCAGACCTGGGTTTATTTTCTGGCCACTTAGCTGTGATTTAAGCCGAGATTGGACTTAAATCACTGGAAAAAGATAATAATGATTCCTGTCTCAATGAATGGTCGTTAAGGGTCACTGAGATGAACACTCAGGGAATTAGCTGCTGTTAGGGAGCCTTGTATGTTAAGCATTTCATCTGTTGTCAGCACATTTATTTGCAGGGCATTGGCCAAATGGAAGTGACTGAGGCCTGGCCCTTTCCCATGTGGCCACTGAAAAGTACCTGGAGTTTTTCCTCCACTCTCTATCTGCTTTGATACCATTGCCATATAGTTGTTCCTGCTGTGATATGCTAATTTTTAAAATGTAGTTTTTAGAAATATCTGTTGTTTTATTATCATAACAGCTATTAAAACTGCATCTTCTGAAGTCAGAATACAATTTAATTTTTATTAAGTTCTACTTCATTTAAATTACAAAGAGAAAAAAGCATAATTTCTACTTATGGATGTACTTTCACAGATAAATTCCTTTAAAGGAGACCAAAACGCTAAAGCAGTGAAAAAACCATCTACTGCTATAAGCTAATGAAAAAGTGTATCTATTTATCTTTCATAAAATTAATATATTCTTTTTGAGCATTTGGAAAATACAAAGGAGTATAAGAAAATGGTTAAAAATTATATTCCCACTACCCAGAGAGAAATTTGACTTTTAATGTGTTTTTCTCCCATTTAAAGGGAGAAATATTATATATTAATATTATATATAATATGTTGTCCTAAGGCATAAAAGTATTTTAAGCATAACTTGTGGTAGTTTTACCAATATCATATTTTGAGAAATGTCAGCGTTTTAGAAAAGTGCAAGAATAGTGCAATGTACACCTGTGTACGCTTCACCTGGAATCACCAGTTTTTAAATGTTGCCATGTTAGTTTTACCTCCCTGTATAGTTTTATTTTGGTGAGCCCTGAACATGATATTTAATGACTACACCTATTTAATCTTGTGTATATATCATAATTAACCATTCTCTTATTACACCTATTAGTTTCCTTTACCTTTTTTTTTTCCATTTAAAATTGAGTTTAGTGAGCGTATATATTAAGCACTATACATACAGGATCTTGTTTTTAAAACCATAACCCTCATGGGTAGATATTACAGAAGAAAGGATTAAAGCTTAGGGAATTTAAGTAACTTGCCAAGAAGTGGTGGAGCTGAAACTTGAATCCAGGTCTCTTGGATTCCAAAGTTCCTGTTCTTAGTCATTTCCCAGGACTGCCTGTCTGCCCTCTACTTAGATGGTGACTCTTCTGCAAAATCTTCCCGACTTCATCTCTCTACTCTTCCTCGGCTCTTAGCACTCCCTCTTTTTAGATGGGTCAGTAGGTTATTTTATTACTTCTTCACTTGTCTCCCCACCGTATTAGACTATGAGAACATTTAGCTGGTTCTGTGTTAGTGACCTAGTATTCCTTGTTTCTGGCACACAGTAGCTGCTCAATAAACATCTGTTGGATAAAGAAATGAATAGGTGAAAGTGTCTTAATGCATATTGCTAAATCACTTTTCAGCACTCCTGTACTAGTGTAATTTTATTAGCAAGATTTCTGGTACCAAGCTCACTGCACACTCACTAGCAATGAGAACTTGAACTTCAGCAACTTGAAGAACGTTGTTTGGACCATTTTATATCCACATCATTCTTCCACCTTTCTGTACGAGAAAGAAGTAGGTATATCCCATTTCCTTAAATGAATATTTTATTTTTACGAAGGCTGTCGTTGTCATCATAAAATACATATTCATTGAAAAAAATTACTGAGAGACATAAAAAGAGGGAAAAAGCATTAAAAACTCCACCATTCTGAAACTTTTTTGATTTAAAAAAAACCCTTCTGGTGTTTTTGCATCTTTAAAAATAAGCCATATGTTCCATCTTTCTTTCTCGAAATAATACATACTGTGAATATTTTCCTATATATTAATGAACTTTTGAAAACCAGATTTTCAAAAGCTAAGTAGTATACCGTCTCCAGGAAAAGAAAAACACATATTTATTGTCCAAACAGTATTCTGTGATTGTATACATAGCCATAGTGAACAGTTTAGGACACAAATCTTTGCACACAACACTAAATACTTGATTTTTTAGATGAAAATATATCAGACATACAGAAAAGTTCAGATATTAATAAAACAAATACCCAAAGATCTACTCTACAGATATTTTAAGGTATCCAGTAACTTCACTTTTAGAGTAGGAACTCCAACTACATATAAAGTGGTTAGAAAGAAAAATGTGTAGCATCAGCAGAGATGTTTCTGCCTTGGTACCCCCTAGTTTATGTCAAATGAATGTTAGGTTTTCCCGTTTGTGCAAATGTAGTTCAAGCTGTCTCAGATCTATTGCATTTATCCAATCCTTTTCTTTGATTCCTTTGGGGACACTTATTTAAGACAACTTTCCTTGACTACTGCATCAAGAGCTGGCACAGCTGCAGACACAGCTGTGGCTTTTTTAGTTTTAGCTAGAAACTCATCATTCACACTTCCTTGAACCCAGCTGGATGTGTTCTTGCTTCCCAGTTGGTAATGCTATGATTCAACCGTTTATTTAAATATATATTGATGATACAAACTGGATGAAATCATTATGAATTATCAGATGTAATTTCTATTGTCTTGTGCTGTCTTGAGAGTTATACATTGCTTTCACTGCCACTAATTTCAACAAGGAAAGAAATGGACATCATAAAGGTAGAAATCTGTCAGCTTATTCTGAGGATTCCCTGCTTTTTTGATCTGCAAGTTAGATCTTCTAATTTGTAGTCTGCATCCCAATACTGACCTTGTTTATTGTGCTGACTACTTGAACTTTCATGTAAAATATTACAGAAAGATATGAAGAGTACGTAAATGCCCCCTCCACTGAAAAGTATCATCTCATCCCCTTGCCAGACAGTTGATTCCAAAGAACTCAGACAATTAACATAATTAATGTAGTTTCCCCTTTTTATTTAATAGTGGAAAGATTAACCATCCCTGCCAAACATTGAAATATTTTGTTTTTTTCTTCATTGCTCATTGCTGTTGCTTTTGATTTAGTTTCTTGTTAACTTTTAACCTTTTGATTTCTTATCTTAGCTATTTATGTTAATTTTGCATTACCCTGCTTAATCTATACCAACAGTGACATTGAAGGGAAACGGACAGATGGAGGAGTTTCAGTAGGATTTTAGCAGCTACTTCCGAATTCTTATTTATATGTATATTTTCTACGCTTAGATCTAGGGTACCCTAGGGGGAAAAAAAGAGGCAAAATTCTCTTCAAAGATCAAAAGCAGCTATAAGTGAATGAACACCTTTAAAAATGTGGCCTCCAATCCTTTTTTTTTTTTCTTCTTTGAGTTACATGTAAAGCTCAGCTGTGTTTGATGTTTGCACATTTCAGGCTCTTTGGCAATGCGCTTTGGCACTTAACTTTCTTTCTAATTTTCCCTCTGCAAGAGAGTCACCTGCACTTCGGGGCTGGGAGGCTGTGGGGAGGGGGTTGTGGTCCTCAGGATTTCCAGAGGACTCGGGGCCGCTTAGTAGTCACCTCATTTTACAGAAGTCCAGGGTGGAAGAAGGGACTTAGCTCGGGCCCACATTTAAGGAATTATGATGCCAAGAGCAAATACTGGTTTCCTCATCCTCACATTTAATACTTAGTGTCCGTGGTCTCTTTACCCCACTATTGTTTTCACCTCAGGGCAATGGTTCTCACAAAGCTAAGAGTTTTAGAGCAATACTTGTGGTGATTCCATGCTAAAAGGATCTTATACGAATGATACTGAAGATTTTGATGTATTTTTTTTCTTCCCAGGATTCATACCTGTATGTAGCCTTGGAGTGGCTCAAGTGGGCAGGATGAACTTTGGAAAGGATGTCAGCACCTTGAAATATTTCACCATC
Organism: Delphinapterus leucas; assembly: GCF_059928025.1. NCBI lineage: Eukaryota > Metazoa > Chordata > Mammalia > Artiodactyla > Monodontidae > Delphinapterus > Delphinapterus leucas. Next base: position 11,139,299 of record NC_143144.1, read on the forward strand.
TGTGGCTTACAAGAGGGCTATGAACCATTTGCCGTTAACACGAACAGGGATATTACCATGTGGCTAAGCAAGAGGCTTCCTCAGTTTCTCCAAGTTCCATCAAACCATGAACATATTGAGGTTTGCTTTTCCTTTGAAAATCAGACCATTGCCAAAAACCAGGAGCGGGTGTTCCCACTTGGACAGTTACTGTCATTTACTTAAAATGATGGCTCTGATGTGTTCCACTGTAGGGGAATCTAAGGGCAGGATTACCCTCTGATTTTAGGTACTTACGAGAGGCTGATTAGACTCATTACCTACAGTTAATCCTCGAACAACTTCGGGGTTAATCTGCATATAATTTATAGTCGGCCCTCTGTATCCACGGATTCAGCCAGCTGTGGATTATGTAGTGCTGTAGTATTTACTATTGAAAAATACCCACATATAAGTGGATCCAAGCAGTTCAGACCTGCGGTGTTCAAGGGTCAACTGTATATAATTCTTTTTTTATGTAGGCAATGTCAGGCTCCATCTGAATATATACAGTTTTAGCATGAATTTCCCAAATCATCTTCTGAGTTAGAAACAGAACTGTGAGTATGTCTGTAACACAGCAATCCCTCTATTTAATGATCTCATTTATAAAATTATGCCATGGGCGGGCCATGTTTTGGGTTGTAAAGGTGTGATGCACGTTAGGGTTTTAGAATCAGGAAACTGACGGTGATGAGCATTTGAACAATCACGTCTTCATTTGTTAGGTGACCAGAATTGACGGCACCATCGACAGTTCCCCGTGTTTAAAGGTCACTCAGAAGTCCTTTGGCTCTCAGAACAGCAGCACGGATCTCATGTTTTATCGTCTGAGCATGCCCATCGAGTGCGCGGAGGTCTTCTCCAAGACTGCGGCTGGAGGGATCCCTGGCGCCGGTCTCTTTGGGCCCAAGAATGATTTGGAGGATTATGATGTGGATTCGGACTTTGAGGTTCTCATGAAGACAGCTCATGGCCATCTGGTGCCAGATCGAGTGGACAAAGACAAAGAAGCTACAAAACCGGAGTTTAACAACCACAAAGATTATGCTCAGGAAAAGCCCTCTCGTCTGAAACAAAGGTCATTGATACATGCAAAATGATTTTTTAAATTGTTTTTAATTTTAATTTTTAAATGATTTTAAATATATAGTTATTATGTTAGGGGATCACAGGAGAGGGTAATAGTGGGTAAGGGATTTCCAAAGTCAATTTTTTCTTCCTTTTCCTCCTTCTTTATGTACCAAGGATTCTACAGAAGAAAAAGCAGCCTGTTGGCCAGCTAATTTGTTACCACTAACAATCTATCTCAAGAGTTATTTTTTCTATGAATTTTTTTTTTTTTTTTTTTTCGCGGTACGCGGGCCTCTCACTGCTGTGGCCTCTCCCGTTGCGGAGCACAGGCTCCGGACACGCAGGCTCAGCGGCCATGGCTCACGGGCCCAGCCGCTCCGCGGCATGTGGGATCTTCCCGGACCGGGGCACGAACCCGTGTCCCCTGCATCGGCAGGCGGACTCTCAACCACTGCGCCACCAGGGAAGCCCTATGAATTTTTTTTATTGTGGTAAAAATAAAAGTTAGCGTCTTAAACATTTTTAAGTGTACAGATCAGTAGTGCTAAGTATATTCACATTGTCGTGAAACAGATCTCGGAACTTTTTTGGTTTGCAAAACTCTGAAACTCTACACCCATGAAATAGCTTGCCTTTTCCAACCTGCCCCAGCCCCTGGTCATCGCCATTTTACTTTTTGTTTCTATGAATTTGACTGCTTTAGATACCTCATATAAATGAAATCATACAGTATTTGTCTTTTTGTGACTGACTTACCTCATGAAGCTTAATGTCCTCAGAGTTCATATGTGTTGTGACATATGTCAGAATTCCCTTCCTTTTTATGGCTGAATGATATTCCGGTGTGTGTATATACACCACATTTTGTTTATCCATTCATCCGATGATGGACATTTAGGGTGATTCCACCTCTTGGCTATTGTGAATCATGCTGTTAAGAACTTGGGTGTGCAAATATCTTTTCACAACCCTACTTTCAATTCTTTTGGATATATACCCAGAACTGGGATGCCTGGTACTGCAGTATTTAATTTTTTTTTTTTAAATAAATTTATTTATTTATTTTTTTGGCTGCATCGGGTCTTTGTTGCTGCGTGTGAGCTTTTCTCTAGTTGTGGTGAGCGGGGGCCACTCTTTGGTTCCGTGCGCAGACTTCTCGTTGCGGTGGCTTCTCTTGTTGCGGAGCACGGGCTCTAGGCACACAGGCTTCAGTAGTTGTGACTCGCGGGCTCTAGAGCACAGACTCAGTAGTTGTGGTGCACGGACTTAGTTGCTCCACGGCGTGTGGGATCTTCCCGGACCAGGGCTCAAACCCATGTCCCCTGCATTGGCAGGTGGGTTCTTAACCACTGCGCCACCAGGGAAGCCCTATATTTAAAGTTTTGAGGAAAAAATTTATATTGTATTCCATAGCAGTTGTACCATTTTACAATCCCATCAGCACTGCACGAAGGTTCCAATTTCTCCAAGTCCTTGTCAACCCTTGTTACTTTCTGGTTATTTGATAGTAGCCATTCTAATGGGTGTGAAGTGATATCACATTGTAGTTTTGATTTCCATTTCCCTGATGATTAGTGATGTTGAGCATGTTTTCATATGCTTATTGGTCATTTGTATAACATGTTTGGAGAAATGTCTATTCAAGTTCTTGGCCCATTTGTTGATTGGGTCATTTGCATTTTTGTTGCTGAGTTGTAGGAATTCTTTGTATATTCTAGATATTAACCTTATCAGATGTATGATTTGTATTTTCTCCCAAGAGTTAGTTTTTAAGATGTTTATATTTACATTACTGGTTGAACCTCAGAGTATTCTCTCTAAATAGTACTTTTTAATGGATAAGAAGGTAGATTGTTTTAGTGTCCTTTCTTACACTGAATTTGAAATTCTCAACCTCAACACTATTGCCACTCTGGGTTAGATAATTATTTATTGTAAGAGTCTGCCTTGTGCATTGTAGGATGGTTAGCAGGATCCCTCCACCAGTAGATGCTAGTGGCACCCCTCCCCCACCAAGTTGTGACAACCAGAACTATCTCCAGATATTGCCAGATGTCCTCTTGGGAGCTAATCATCCTGGCTGACAAGCACCCTACTAAGTTAATTATATGTTTGTGTTTGAGATAGGCAGAACATTTTAATGTTGCTTATTCCTAGTCCTCTACTACATTCCAGATTTTTGCTTAGAAGGACAAAGCCAGATTACAGCACCAGCCACTCTGCAAGACTCACAGAAGATGTCCTGGCAGATGAGAGGGACGACTATGATTACTTGATGCAAACGTCCACGGTATGAGGTTGCAGCTTTTGTCATTTATCTCGATTTGTCAGTGAGCATGCTTTGCATTTCAAATAGTTAACATTGATTCGTACTATTTAGCAAGCTTACTTTTAAAATAATTATTCATTTATATCTTGGGGACTGAAAAGTTGAAAGATGTATGTATATTCTAATGGATATTATGCAATAAGAGAGCTATTTTAGGAAAAATAATCCTTAATGGCACCCTCAGTCCTGGTTTTGTTATCCTCTTTCTTGACAGCATTTTATTTGCCACTTAAGTTTTCCAAGTACATTTTGCAGTTTCTTTTGTCTCAGTGATATGTCTGCAAGATTATTTATCATACTTTCTTAGAGGTCAAGGTGTGCTGTCTGCCATTTTGAATTTTTAAAGCACTTCTCATAAAACGCCAAATGGAAAAAATATATATAGCTGTGTCCCTTTTAGAGTGCCCCCATATTTGAACTTGACTTTCACATATCAGATCTGAACTATTTCAGAGTGATTTTAAGGGTTCCAAATATTATGTTAGTGATAGCATATTCAAGGTATAAAACAGGTATAAAAGCTGTAGCATAGATTATTGTTCTTGTGTCAGCTTGAAGAATTCAAAGCTTACCTGTGTAATGGATTGACGATTTTATCACATAAACTTACTATATATGTACTCCCCCATCCATTCATACTTGGAAGTATAAAAAGCTTCAGATCATCTTTTGCTCAGATAGTCTTTTCTCTTTTTCCCATTATTTCTGAAATAATTCAGGATCTCTGTTTTAAGACTTTTCCTTTGCCACATCAGTCCTTTGTGCCTATAACATTTTGCTTAGGCCAAAGGATTTTTTTTTGTTTTTTTTGCTGCTTTAAGCTTTGGGTTTTGTTGTTGTTGTTGTTATAGCATAATTGAATATACTATTATTAGTATTGAATATACTATTATTTTCTTTTTTATTGAAGTATAGTTGATTAACAATGTTGTGTTAGTTTCAGGTGTACAGCAAAGTGATTCAGTTATACATTTGTGTATATTGGATTGGCCAGAAAGTTTGTTCGGGTTTTTCCATAAGATGTTACGGAAAAACCCAAATGAACTTTTTGGCCAAGCCAATATTGTTTTCAGATTCTTTTCCATTATATCCATGACAAGATATTGAATATAGTTCCCTATACTGTGCTATACAGTAGGACCTTCTTGTTTATCCTTTCTACATATACCAGTTTGTATCTGCTAATTCCAAACTCTCAGTCCCTCCCTCTCCCAACCCCCTCCCCTTGGCAATCCCCAGTCTGTTCTCTATGTCCATGATTCTGTTTCCGTTCCATAGATAGGTTCATTTGTGTCATATTTCAGATTCCACACATAAGTGATATCATATGGTGTTTGTCTTTCTCTTTCTGACTTACTGCATTTAGTATGATAATCTTGAGTTGCATCCATGTTGCTGCAAATATGCCAAACGATTTTAAACAAAGACATATCTTCTTAGACATTGCAAGTCAGAGTTTTGTTTCTTTTTACTTCACCAATACTTGGTGTTGCTGTCTCGACAGTACTATTACTCAGTGAGAATCTTTCCTGGACAAGAACCTGCCAACGTCTGGGTGGGCTGGATCACATCCGATTTCCAACAGTATGATACAGGCTTTGACCTGGACAGAGTTCGTACAGTGACCGTGACTCTAGGAGATGAAAAAGGAAAGGTGCACGAAAGGTTGGTTTTCCTCGATTTCTTACATGAATGACATTTGATAAAAATGTTGATAAACCTAGGCATTTTTTTTTCTCTTGGATTTTATGTCCAAGATAATATTCTGTTTCTAGGAACAGTGTAATCAGACCGTTAATGTCCATGTCCTTTTTGTTACTCATACAAGCCGGTAAGGAATCTGAATATATTAAAAGTGCAAAATCTTGTAAAGTAAGAGCAGTGCATCTTTTGGGGGTAATAATCGTATATTCCTTCAGGTGACATCACACACGACTGATGACTTGGGTTACCATGACTTAGCCATTGTTTGAGGATGAGAGACAGGTGACTGTGAGGCATTTAGCCTGTGGTCTGATCTGTACCTTGGGAACTGGTTAGGAGGTGGGGAGAAAAAGGTGAAGACAGTGTGGGCTAGTGGTTTAGACCAGGTGGACGCATTTGAACTCAGACTGAGGAGCCGTGGGTTCTTTCCTCAGCTTTGCCATTGACTCGCTGTGTGGCTTTGGGTAAGTCGGTTACAGTTTCTGTGCCATCCTTTTTCATTTATAAAACAAACCAAACTCAAACCAAACCTTCAAAAAAGTGAAGAAGGCTATCTTCCTTGCAGATAAGACAAGAGAAGATCTGGTCATTTGCATCTACTTTGTGTGCCCGTGCATCCTCTCTGATCTGCTGTGATGGGTCTCATAGAAAGAGCTCCCCCATAACGTTGCTTTTCTTTTATACCTGCACCATCATTTTTGGTGACCGGAAGCTCCCTCCCCTGCCTTCAGGTTGTAACACTTGAACCGCAGTGAACTTAGCACTTGAGACAGTGAGCCTAGCAAAAATTCTCCAATGAACAGTGCTTTACGTCAGTATGGGGGGGCCCCAAACCACGTGTTTCCAGGAATATTCTGAGGGATATATTTGATTTTCAGAGATGGGGACAATGAAAGGAGATAATATAGGGATATGATATCTGATTGATGGTTTTGGTGTAGGAAATACAGGCTAGGGAAGGTTGTTGAATCTTACATAAATAGAGCGTAGAAACACAGCCAACTTTTGATTATTCAGAAACTGACTTTATCTCCACCTTCTTGCTCTTTTCCTCCTACTTGCCTGTGTTTGCCCTTTTTGCCAGCCTCATTCATACATGCACTGCACAGTAGTAGAGAAAGGGAAGGAGGTGAAACTCAAATCACTTAAGTTTGCTACCATCTCTGGTAAAGGTTTTGTTGAGGGTGAAACTCAGATGAGGTTTGTTGTTAATATCACAGATCTTGTGCACTTCCCAGCTAAGTCTGTCTCTCATAGCAGATCACCAGGAATTGTCCAGAAAGGGGCTTAATTTTAGCCAAATTTTATATCTGTCGAATCACTGACAGCTCATGTAGAATTGGCCTAAAGACTTCGATAGTGTTCAGAAACAGGTGCTTCTCATCTCAGAACAAGTGGTTTAAAAAAAAAAAAAAACCCATGAGATTTGTGACCACCTACAGGGGTGGGATAGGGAGGGTGGGATAGGGAGGGTGGGAGGGAGACGTAAGAGGGAGGAGATATAGGGTTGTATGTATATGTATAGCTGATTCACTTTGTTATAAAGCAGAAACTAGCACACCATTGTAAAGCAATTATACTCCAATAAAGATGTTTAAAAAAAACCCATGGGAATGAAAATGACCAATTTGGATGATTATTACATAGTTAAACTTTTTGTGTGTGCATGTGTGTTAGTTTCTGCTTTATCATAGTTAAACTTTTTTGAGCCTCAGAAAAAGGTCCAGTTTGGTTTGAGCTTTTGGAGGGAAGGTGCAGGTCAATTCTCATCCTTGGTTCCAACTGGTTGACCCGTCTTCATTAGGTGTGAAATTGAGAGATTGGAAGACCTGACTCAGAACGTCCACTGAAGTCAATGGAGTTTTGCTCAGAATCACAGAATCGGGCCCACTGTACACCTGTCCCATTTCAGCATGAGCTTGTTGCTTGCACAGCATAACTTAGGTTTAGTTTGCCAGACGTCCGTGCTTTCCACGCTACCTGTGCTTGTTCAAAGATAAACATGTGTTTTTTTGCAATTCAGCATCAAACGCAGCAACTGCTATATGGTGTGTGCGGGTGAGAGCCTGAGCCCCGGGCAAGGACGCAACAACAACGGCCTGGAGATTGGCTGCGTGGTGGACACCGCCAGTGGGCTGCTCACCTTCACGGCCAACGGCAAGGAGCTGAGCACATACTATCAGGTACGTGGTCAGGGATGGCCTTGCGCTTCCAGGGAGGAAACCTTTATCCCCGTTAGAGTGGAGAACACATTGTGTAAATTATAGTAAAGTATAAGCTAGAAAGAAATGAAACACAAATGAGTCAATTCTGTATTTTTACTTCTGTTTGAGTAATAACAGTGCCATAAGCCCTTCAGAGGAAACAGTACATTCCTCCAAAAATGTTCACATAGTCCTGAAATGAAATATTCCAAATAATTATTGAAAGAGAATATCTGCATGAGAGGAAGAAAAAGTCTTTTTCTGTAAAGTGTTTCTTAGGTGTTAGGAAGAAAATGTATTTTTTGTGTGTGTTCCTTCCTTTACTAATATTATTAAATTCATTTGATTATTTAAGGTGGAACCAAGTACAAAATTATTTCCTGCAGTTTTTGCACAAGCTACAAGTCCCAACGTTTTTCAGTTTGAGTTGGGAAGAATAAAGGTGAGAAAGACTCATTCCTGGTATTATATTTGGGTTGTTTTTTTGTTAGGAAATAGCATTTACTTCTTCTTCAATTAATTCCATACTTTATTAGTACTGATAGTAATCACATAAATCATTCTTTAAAAGTTTCTGTATTTGAAAATTCTGTAATCTCGTTAAGGTCACTAGGGTAACATAAGTAATTGGAAAGGGTTTTCTTTGGTTATCATGAGTATATTATTCAATAAAACTGGGCTTGTACAGAACACAAATGCCAAATTACATACAGCTCAGTAATCACTGAGCTCACAGGTAAGCTAGTGAACGGTCTTGAAGAGCTGAAAGTATGCTAACATTGTGGTAAATGCAAGAGTGACAGGTATTGAGTACCCTGGGAACATAAATGAAAGGACAACTAAGTAGGATGGGGTGGATCAGGTAAAGCTGAAAGAGGAGATGACATTTAGGTTGATTCTTAACTGTTGAATGACAGATCTCAGGGTACATTTGCTAGGAGAGGGCATTCTAGACAGAGGGTGAGAGAAAGTGAAAATACATAGGCATGAAAGTGCTGAAGGTTAAGGAATTCAGTGTGACTGTAACAAAGGATGCTTCTGGGATGTGGCTAGAGATGAATATGGATGGAAGGTAGTCCAAGTTGAAAAGGCCTTAAATGCCATAGTAAGAAGTGTACACCTATTCCCTAGGCAGTGGTGCCTTACTGGAAATTTGAAGCAGGGCAATTGAGTATAATCAAACCTGTTTTGGGAAAATATGTTGGTAGTAATGTGGAGAAATATCTGCCCTCAAAAGAATGAGAGCAGGCAGTAATAATTATCTATCAACAATTCCTTACTGTCCACATGGGAGAAGGTGATGAGATTCATGAAGGTCATTGTAGAGAGAGAGTGATACATAAGAAGGTGTTTTAGGGGAGAGATTAACAGAATTTGTCAATGAATTGGATTAATAGGATTTGTTGAAATTGGATTTGGTGCTCAAGGAGAATGAAGAATCAAAGATTAATTTCTTTTTTTTTTACTTTTTTTGGGGGTGGACAGTATAGTTGATTTACAATGTCGTGTTAGTTTCAGGTGTACAGCATGGTGATTCAGTTATGTGTGTGTGTGTGTGTGTGTGTACGTGTGTGTACTCCTTCAGATTCTCTTCCCTTATAGGATATTACAAAATATTGGGTATAGTTCCCTGTGCTATACAGTAGGTCATTGTTGGTTATCTATTTTATGTACAGTAGTGTGTATATGTTAATCCGAAAAGGATTAATTTAAATAATTTTAGTTTGGCCAGCCAAGGGATACTAATACAACAAGAAGCAGAAGAGCCTGTTGAAATTCAGGAAAAGGAATTGAATTGAAATTCGCAATTGTAAACAATGAGATGCTGGGCACCCCTCAGGGTGAATTTAGTAGACAGTTTTACCATGCTGGCTCAGCGACCTTGGACATATTTCTTAAACCATGTGAGCTCAGTTTCTGCCTTTGTAAAACGACATTCCAGCTGCCACAGAAGAGCCAATACAATATGGACTAAAGGAATCTGTGATTTTTGTTAAGTAGGAGGGCTTTAGTGACCTTTCCAGAAAAATTTCAGTAAAATGTTCGAAGAAGCCGTAGTATTTTGTTCAAGATCATTCAATTCATATTATTATTTGAGATTGAACGTGAGGGAAAGGAGGCAGCAAGTTTGGATGACTGAACAGGGAGATCAGCTCGGTGGTTTCTGACCACTAGAGGGGTGGGATAGGGAGGATGGGAGGGAGGGAGATGCAAGAGGGAAGAGAGATGGGGATATATGTATATGTATAACTGATTCACTTTGTTATAAAGCAGAAACTAACACACCATTGTAAAGCAATTATACTCCAGTAAAGATGTTAAAAAAAAAAAAAAAGTTAAAATTTGACAGAAAAGTGGTAGTCTCTCAGAACCCAGACTCTGATAATGGTCTATTTGACATTTATGTTTCGTGTTTCATAGATATTGCAAATTGGATTATGTCCGAAACTGGACTGCTGACCATCACTCCCCCCTCCTCCTGACTTGCCTGATCGAGTCTTCTTGATCTGTCAGTTAATAACTCAGACCCCAAACCTTGGAGTCATCCTTGGCTTCCCTCCTTTACATTCCGCATCCCAGTTCCACCGCCCAGCATATCCTCCACCTTCTGTCCCCTCCCGCCACCCCTCCTGCTGATCTGCCCTCCATCACCATCATTTCCCATCTGTATTTTTCGCCACTAGCCTCTGATTCATCCTCACCCCTCTGTTTATCATAGAACAATCTGAGTTACTGTCATTATTTTAAAATAAAAATCAGACTATGTCACTCACTTCACTGCTCGAAACCCTAGAAACCCTGTTTCCCTGAGAGTAAAAATCAGAGGTCTGATGATGGTTCTCAAGTTCTAAACCTCCTCTAACCCCTCTGACTTCACCTCCTCCTGATGTCCCCTCCGTCACTCCACTGCAGCCACCCTGGCCGCCAGCTCTTCCTCAGACTTGCCAGGCAAACTCCCTCCTTGGGTTCTTTGCATTCAGTTCCCTCTGCATGGAAATTTCTTCCCCTGCATATCCACATGGTTCTTCTCTTTGGATCGTTCTGTAAATGTCATCTTCTCAGTGACACCATTCTGACCACGCTGTTCATTATTACTGTCCTGCATTCTGATTCCCCCATCCTGTTTGTTTTTTCCTCTCCATGACCTCTTTTCTAATAACTATTTAATTACTGATTTTGTTTATTTTATGTCTAATGAAAAAGAAATGGAAGCTGTATGAGGGTAGGGATTTTGTCTGTTTTGTTTCACTGATACATTCTCAGTGCCTGATACAAGTGCCTGGGTTTTTTGTCCCCATTAGCAAAAGAGAATAGGAAAGTAGCTTGAGGATGAGCAAGTCTAAATAATGCAGTAGAGAAGGTTCTAGAGGAGAGGAAGAAACCGAAGGTAATGCGGAAAGATAATTGTTTTATTGGCCCAGAAGAGGCAGGCAGGGGTGGTATCACGATCATAAATGAATGAATAAGCTTTGGTAAAGTAGAGACTTTTCTTTCCCTGAGGCCAGACTGCAGGAATTGGAATGGTTGAAGATACATATTAGAGGTGGAGGAAGGTGGAGGAGAAAGAAATTGTTTCTTGTTTAATAGTCAGGTTTATCTGTTGAGCTGTCTCTGGTATATTGCTGGTTACTCAAACCTGAGAAACGTGATGATGAGTGACGGTGTGAGTAGTTTAAGGATGGATGAAGTGGGTGACAGAGGACAGACAATAAGAGAGGGAGAAAGCCAAGTGGATGTGACCAGTCTTTCGGGATGTTTGGATGAAGGCAGCTAAAGACATGCCCAGCGTCCCTGAGGACCCAGCTTGGTAAAGGAATAGGAAAGATACATGGTTATACTCTCTTGCTCTTGCATTCTCAGTGTGCCATTGAGCATATGGGAAGGAAACATCCCCAAATTTTCTCCACTTGTCCTTTCAGAAACAGCTCAACCCAATTTCTATTAGTTTTTGTATTGACTCTGCTCAACACGTATCGTATCTGTCATTATCTCTTTCCTGTACAGAACTCTAGTCGTCACTTTATTGATCCCCCAGGAGTGTCATCCATTCATTTTTTTTCTGCTTCCCCATCTCCTAGAATGTGATGCCTCTCTCAGCGGGATTATTCAAGAGCGAGCACAAAAACCCCGTGCCGCAGTGTCCCCCTCGTCTCCATGTGCAGTTCCTCTCACATGTCCTCTGGAGCAGAATGCCCAACCAGTTCTTGAAGGTAGACGTGTCTCGAATAAGTGAACGCCAAGGCTGGCTGGTGCAGTGTGTGGAACCTCTGCAGTTCATGTCTCTCCATATCCCAGAGGAGAACAGGTCAGGCCTGAGCATCCTTTACTGTCTGATGGGGACCCATCAAATTAGATGCCTACCCCAGGGTTCAGGGGTGGTGCTGGGGAAACAAAATGGGGTTTAAAAAAATACTGATTTCTTGGGGCCATGCAGACGTTATTTTGTACATCCCAAGTTTAAGTCTATGTCTCAACTCCTTGGTTACTGAAACAGAATTATTACAGGTGAAGAGGTGATTTGATAGTGTATGGTTTCTTTCCTCATTCTTGTTTTGCTTATGAGAATAACAGTAAGTAAAAGTTCAGGCAAGTACAGCCGCCATCTGACTTAAGGCAGCCGAGTAAGAGAGTATCACAGAACTGTAAGATAGTAAAGAGGGAATCAGAAAAATCACTTAGATCAGTCCTTTGTTTGACAGATGGGAAAAACTGAGACCAAGAGATGTCAGTGAAAGAGCATTGTGAAAATACCTTGAGGGCTTTGGAAACAAGTTCATACACATTCTAGACAGTCATAGTAATAATATAAAGTACACTTAATGTTCAGAGGTGGCTTTGTTTATGATTTTCAGTTTTTCCATGTGACAGCCAATTAAATTGCAGAGATTTCATTTTAGCAGCCTCATTATCAGTAAGTTTGGGACCAAGATTTCCCTCCCAAAATATCATTAAAAAGTTGTCACAAACTGAGTGAAAACATTTCATGAAAACAATGCAGAGACACACATATTTGTTATTTTTCTTATATTTTAAAACTCTACTCTTAAAAAGCTGTAGGAGCTATGTTCATTTTTATATATTTAGACATGCTTGGAACTTTTATTTTCTTTTAATACTTTTAAAATTTAACCTGTGTTTTGGAAAACAATTGGTCAGTTCCTCAACAAGTTAAATACAGAGTTACCATAAGAGCCTTCAATTCCACTCCTAGGTATATACCCAAGGGAAATGAAAACATGTCCACACAAAAACTTGTACACGAATTTCAGAGCAGCATTATTCACAGTAGCCAAAAAGTGGGAACAACCCAAATGCCCACCAACTAATTCGTGGATAAATCAAGTGTGGTGAATCCACACTGTAAATCTATTTGGCAATACAAAGGAATGAAGTACTTATATGTGCTACAAAATGGATGAAGCTTTAAAACATTATACTAAGTTTTTAACTAGTTATACTACTACCACATGTTATAGGATTCCATTTACAGGAAAAGTCCGAAATAGGCAAATCTTTAGGGAGAGAAAGTAGAATAATGTTTACTTAGGGGTGGCAAGGGCAGTGGACCTGAGGAATGACTGCCACTGGGTACTACTGGGTTTCTTTTGGGGTGAGGAAAATGTTCTAAGCTTAGATTATGGTTATGGTTGCCCAGTTCCATTAATATACTAAAGCCATTGAATTATTTATTTTAAGTAGGTAAATTGTATAGTATGTAAATGATATCTCAATAAAGCTGTTTTCAAACAGAAGAAATCCAAAGAAAAATTAATCTGACCAGGTGAATTATTTTTAATCCATTAAGTATTTATTTGTATATTTTTAGGTGAAATGATTAGAGATACAGCATTCATAATGTACTCTTTAGAGGATTCAATTTAATTTCATACTTTTTATTTTATGTGAGAAAAGTTTTATTGGAATTTTGCATCTAATGTTTTACAAAAATTACTCTGCAACCAAAAGAAACATCACATTTGGGAACGAATTTTTCTTTACAAGGGAAAATATTCTCTCTCTATTAAGCAGAGAGTTTTAAGGTTGTGATTTAATATGTTGGCACGTTATAGAAACCCAACATATACTCCTGCCATAGTAATGTATTATTTATGTTAATTACCTGTGATAAATTATATGCAAATGAATGGATAATTTAAATTCTTACTATAGGCCGTAAAGAATTTGAGTCAATTTCCCAAAATATATGAAATGCAAATTTGTAAAAAAAAGTGTCATTGGAATCAGGTTGCAGAGAAGGTAAGGTTAGGAAAATAACAAAGCCAGGACTGGTCCACAGTCATTCACATCACACCATGATATGGCTGCACATTGGTTTCACACTTCGTAGAAGCCAAAGAAAAATCTGATGAGTTTCAAAATTCAGATTCCAAAATGGAAATGCCGACTAGTATTCAAGTAGAATCTGTTCCTCATGCCCCAATAATATGACAATTAACTAATTTTAAAAATTGAGGGCTTCCCTGGTGGCGCAGTGGTTGAGAGTCCGCCTGCCGATGCAGAGGACACGGGTTCATGCCCCAGTCCGGGAAGATCCCACATGCCGTGGAGCGTCTGGGCCCGTGAGCCATGGCCACTGAGCCTGTGCGTCCAGAGCCTGTGCTCCGCAACGGGAGAGGCCACAACAGTGAGAGGCCCGCGTACTGCAAAAAAAAAATTGAATGGTAGTAGATGTATGTCAGTCCTCTGTTTCTTTCATGAGATATCTCACTCATAGTTCATAATTTAATTTACTTATTTTTTGGGTTGTTTCCCTCTTTAACTAGGCAGTAAGCTGCCTTAGGGCAGGAATCTTGTCTGTATTGTTCACCATCATTTCACCAGTGCTGCACAGTGATCAATACATAATAGGTACTCTGTAATATTTGATGAATAAAAGAGTGGTATTGAGTCATGAAGGAAATTTCTCCCCTGGAGACTTTAAAGACTATAATGAGTTGTATCAGTCAGATTTTACTGTAATGGCAACCCCCAAATTTCGGTGGCTTGCAAAGAAACCTGTATTTCTTGCTCGTGTTACAGGAGGTCGTGGGTCCACTGCAGCTCTGCTCCAGGCTGGGGGGATGGTCTGCAGATGTGGTTCATGTACCTTCTTGCCCAGCTTATGGGGCAGCCCTGATCTGGGACGTATAGCTTCCACGGTCAAGGGTAGATATGAAGGAGGGCTAACATACCTCTAAGAGTTTTCTTTTCCCTTGTGGCAGATGTTCTATCCAGGTACATTTTATTGACCAAGGCAAGTCAGGTATAGTCAAGCCCAAAGTAAGTAGGGTCGATAAGATGACTCCATCTACAGGGAAGAAGGGAGAAGGAGAATATTTACTGACAACAATACCATTTACAGCACGTGCTAAAGATGTGCTAGATGATATATTTGGTGTTGTGCTTATAACAGATGAAACAGTGAGTTATTTCTTTTGCTCTCCTCCAGTTAAAGCCATTGTTCATTTATGTATGAATATTGCTACAATGGGTTGGTGTGGAAAGACAGACTAAATTAGTTCTGGTATATCCTTTGGTTTGCCTTGACTTAAGTCAGGTTATGAGAAGTAGACTACAACTCCTTCCGATTTCTCCCATTCATTCATTCATTCCACAAACATGTATTAGCGCCCACTGTGTTCCTGGCACTGGATAGAAAATAGTGAGCAAAACAGACATGACCCTTACCTTAAAAGACTGGTCTGGTAGGGAGGAGGGGTGCTTTAAAGGAAAGAACATGGCATCATAAAATGAATCATGGGGGGTGAATTGGGAGTGGCAGCAGCAACGTAGATTGTAGAGTTCTTATATATTGTTTCTGGAAACTGACATTTTGAGATTGATCAGACGGTAGACTGAATTGCGTTCTTCAGTAAGGACCTAGAGTACAGATATTTTGTGTTGCTATGATAAACGGGTTTATATATTTTGGCCATTAGGCAGGCTGAGGGATGGGTAACAGTCTTCTTGGGAGATTGAAGAGCCCAGTTAAGATATGGGAATCCTCCACTACAGCTTGAGGTGGTGGGGGCTTACTCAATTATACCTTTCCAAGAACTAGGTGCTAGCAACTGGGCCCAGCAGATGTTTGGTTTCCTGGAAGTCTAGGTGATACACAGGGTGGGTAATTATTTGCTAGGCATTTTATAATGCATGAATCTTCCGACTCTGAGAGTCAGAAGGTGGAGTCTGGAATAAGTCTGCACCATCAAGCCACAGTGGGTTTTAGCAGAATGCCTGTGACCTGAAAAGCACAGGTACAATGGATAGGTGGTGTGGACAGGATGACAGGGTATCTAAGGATAGTGACAAAGCTTAACAATAAATAATCACAAATAATTATTCAGTGCCCATTGTGTGCTAGGCTAGGTGCTGGATGAATACTAATAACCACAATATATAATAGCCCCTGTCCTGATGAGCTTATATTACAGTCTCACCAAGGATACATTGCAAGATGAATGAGTGGTTCCCTTGATTATCAATATATCAAGTTTCTACCTTTAATACTGTAGTGTTGCCCATGAACAATCTATGTAATTTAAAGAGTTTAGAAAAATTAGCGCATCTAAAGGAATTATGTGCTCTTAAAATAGATTTTCTTTTAAAAGGAATGACTTGACTTTAGGTACATTCTGGACATACGCTTAAGGTTTAATTGCGTTGAAAGGTCATGATGTGTGGTAGAAGCAAAATGATCTGATATAAACTCAGATTCCCAAGAGAAACTTTGCTGAGTGAAAATGTCCCTAATAGTGTTTGTTTCATGAGTGGCACATACCTGGTGGAAACAGGGTGGCATTGGCATATGTTTGGGTCCGTGAGGGACGTGTAAGTAGGTAAATTATGTCAAAGGAATTATCCCTCTGTTTACCTACTGACTGGTTACACTCAGAGCTGATCCTAAAGTCGGAGACAAAGCAACATAGCCTAAGGCTAAGTTTTCTGGCTTCTTGAAGCAGGTTAGCCAAATTGGAAAAGGAGATTCAGGATTTTTCGAAGAGTGCTCAAATTCTGAAAGGAGGGGAGTCCCCAGGGTCAGATTGAGACCCAAATATCTAAAAGAGATGTTCAGAATGAAGAAAGCTCCAAGCACTAGTGACTGGAAATTTTCAACATCAAATTCTATCTGGAAGAAAACTTAAAAACATCTAGAACTGATGTTTTTAAATCTATGCTATCATCAAACATGTCACAGAAAACTAATTTAAAAAATAGTGTCTGTTTCCATAACTTGTGACATCAGCGACTATGTAGATTTCTCCTCTGATGGAGAATCGTTTTCAATGTCCGTGTTTAACTTCTCTTGTCCCCAGATCTGTGGACATCCTGGAACTGACCGAGCAGGAAGAACTGCTGAAATTCCACTACCATACTCTCCGGCTTTACTCGGCCGTCTGCGCGCTTGGGAATCACCGGGTGGCCCACGCCTTGTGCAGCCACGTGGACGAACCACAGCTGCTCTACGCCATCGAGAATAAGTACATGCCCGGCTTGCTGCGCGCCGGCTACTACGACCTGCTGATTGACATCCACCTCAGCTCCTACGCCACCGCCAGGCTCATGATGAACAATGAGTTCATCGTCCCCATGACGGAGGAGACAAAGAGCATCACCCTCTTCCCCGATGAGAACAAAAAGCACGGCCTCCCGGGCATTGGCCTCAGCACCTCCCTCAGGCCACGGATGCAGTTTTCCTCCCCGAGTTTTGTCAGCATTAACAACGAGGGTTACCAGTACAGCCCTGAGTTCCCGCTGGACATCCTGAAGGCCAAGACCATACAGATGCTGACGGAGGCCGTGAAAGAGGGCAGCCTTCACGCCCGGGACCCTGTCGGGGGGACCACTGAGTTCCTCTTCGTCCCTCTCATCAAGTTGTTCTATACCCTGCTCATCATGGGCATCTTCCACAGCGAGGACTTGAAACACATCTTGCAGCTGATTGAGCCCAGCGTGTTCAAGGAAGCTGCCGGTCCCGAGGAAGAGGGAGAGTCGCCAGAGAAGGAGCCCTGTGCGGACGACTCCAAGCTGGAAGGAGCCGCTGAGGAAGAAAACAAAGGCGGTAAGAGGTCCAAGGAAGGCCTGCTCCAAATGAAACTGCCCGAGCCAGTTAAATTGCAGGTAATCAGAGAAAAAGATTGCAGTGAATTTCACAACCTATTAACACTGACCTTTGTCTCTTTTTCTGTGTGTGTGTGTGTGTGTGTGTGTGTGTATTTGTATTCCTGGGTAAAGATAGTTCTTCATAAAATTAACCAACTTCCTGTTACGCCTGGGGACATGCCTATCTAATTTTCTTGCATTTGGAATGAAGTTCATGTATTTTCCAACTGAGTCAGTTGACATATTTTTTTGTACTTTTGTCAAGGTGGTTTCCTTGGTCAAGTACGTGTCTGCCCGTCATACACGTCTGTGTGTGGCATGTCGCTATTTCTCTGTGTGTATGGGTGGGTGTGCATATTTGTGCATGTGTGTGTGTGTATGTCTGTCTGAAAGGAGTATAGGAGATGGGTTTTTGTCCTGCCAGTGTTACCGAGTCCAAGCTCATATCGCTCACCGCACTGTCCAGTAAATCGAGAGACGAGGTATTGGGGCAAGGAATAGTGACTTTATTCAGAAAGCCAGCAGACCGAGAAGATGGGGGACTGGTGTCCCAAAGAACCATCTTGCCTGGGCTGGGATGCTGGTTTCTTTGATAGAGCAAAGAGGGAGAGGTGTGGAAGTAAAGTTAAAAAAAAAAAAAAAAAAAAGGGCAAGAAGTTATTGCAGATATTTCTTGGTTCTGGCCAGATTCAGGAGGGGATGTGTTAATTTCTTCTTCCTGCAGCCATTCACAGGGGGCCTGGTCAGGATGTTTCCTGTGAGCTTAAACAAAGGTATTTTAGCTTAACATTCAGGCATGGGAGGCAGGGTCCCTGGAGACGGACCATTATGTATACTTTAAGCAACATCCCTTTAGTGATCAACTTGTAGCAAAAGCAATAGAATATAAAGGTTAAAGTAAAGGAAACGAATCCAATATGGAGTCAAATTTGTTCTTCCCTCTTACACTTCTTCTCCCTCTTATTCATTAGCAGTTTCCTTGCGTCTCCTTGTTTCCGTGCGTCTCCTTGTTTCCGTGGATGCATTTCACCGACATTTTGTTGGAATGCCTGAAAATGCAAGGCTTTCAGTGCCTGTTCCCAGCCCCACCCCTACCCTTCCAACCTTAGGACGCTTGCTCACCAGTAGGTGCGTCCATTCTCACATGCAAGATTTTACTTCCTGCCTGTGTTTCTAGAGAATCAAAGACCTTGCCTGTCTTTGTGCTCATCCAGATGTCCCAAGGACCCTTTCCTAACACCTCTTTGGTTCATTAGCATCAGTTTGTTGCTTGCATCCTTGGCACCTTTTTTTTGCTCTTCCTTCCTTAGTCAGCCCTGATCGAGGTCTTCCTCTGAGCCAGGCACTGGGTGCTGGCTGAAGGAAGCTCACTGTCTCTGGGGGAAATATACACTTCTTTATATGTATTTCTGTTAGAATATCTTATTG
This sequence comes from Delphinapterus leucas, assembly GCF_059928025.1. Classification (NCBI taxonomy): domain Eukaryota; kingdom Metazoa; phylum Chordata; class Mammalia; order Artiodactyla; family Monodontidae; genus Delphinapterus; species Delphinapterus leucas. Next base: position 11,158,160 of record NC_143144.1, read on the forward strand.
TTCATCGCATTAAATGCTCAGAAGGAGAAGAATGGATTTCTAGAAGGAAAGAAAATTTCAACTGGAATATTGTAAGGTGAGGGAAGGCCTTTCTGAAAGGGTGACTTTTTAGCTGGGGTCAGATATTGAGTAGCGGGAGCTCAGTACTTGTGAAGAGGGAGGGGAAGAATGTTCTAGAAGCTTTTCACATGGAGCACGGAACATGACAAAGGCTCTGACTCGGGAAGAGACCAGACCAGTGTCTGCGGGGAAGGAGGGTGAGAGAGTAGGCAGAAGGCAGTTCATACAGAGTCGGGCTCTTTGCTAAAACCAACCATACGGTGGATTTGAATTTTATTCTAATTTCAATTAAAACCTCTGAAGAATTTTAGCAGGATAATTTTATTCTGAACATCTTAGTAGAGCTCTCTGTGAGGGGAGCAAGAGAGGGTGGTCATCCAGAGGCCACTTAGTAGCACGCTGTCATGCTGGTTCAGACCCGAGGGGGACAGTGCCTACACTGGGGGGGACAAAGCCAAAGTGGATGGAGAGAGGGACATAGACACTAGGGCTGTCTCAGAACTGGCATTGACAGAAATGGCCATGTTGTGGATGGTGATGGACAGGGTTTTAAAGTCCTCTTTAACACTGCTGTGTATTTATATCACAATTGGTATAAAGTGTATTTAAATGTTTCCCTAAACTTGGGCAGAACATTCTCTGGCATGCATGCTTCTACTGATGTGCCGTATCAGTTAAAAATCCTTTGGGCTTCTGGTAAAAGAATACCCAGCTGACCATTTAATGAATAAGCAATAAAACCACTTAGTTAACTTAAAGTCTGGAGGTAGACAGTTCTAGAATGAATGTAGTAGCTCAGTGGTGTCATCAGGAACCCAGACCTTACTATTTTCCTGCAGTCCTCAGTTTATGGTTTTTATCCTAAAGTGTGTCACCTCCTTCTTCCTCCAGTGATCATGTCATTAGCCAGTTTTTGAAAAGAGGATATTCTAGCCTGTTATGAATGGTGAAAAATCTTTCCCAGACGACCCCTTGCAAACTTCTCTTCATTATCTCATTTGCCTCTAGCTGCAGACGAGGCTGGGACAGTAAGTGTTCATGAGAGGGACATCAGAGGGTATTTGCCATTTGGGCTTAGACGAATTATGTTTCATCCCCTGGGACCGAGCACATTGCTATCTACATAAAATCAGGATTCTGTTAATAAAGGAGAAGAGTTGACAACTAAGCGTGTCTGCCACAAATTTTGATTTGATATACATTAACTAAGTTGCAGAAATTAAATTTGGTGTCTTTTTAATCGTCTCTTTAGATGTGCCTGCTACTTCAGTACCTCTGTGACTGCCAGGTCCGGCACCGGATAGAAGCCATTGTGGCCTTTTCAGATGACTTTGTAGCCAAGCTCCAAGACAATCAACGATTCCGCTATAACGAAGTTATGCAAGCCTTGAACATGTCGGCTGCACTCACAGCCAGGAAAACCAAGGAATTCAGATCACCGCCTCAAGAGCAGGTATAAGAATGAACTGAAAGGTCTTCCTTTTACTTTGGGTTTTAGTTCACTCAGGTTCCACACATTGCAAAATGATACCGGAAGTTGCGAGTGTATTTTTCTCCTGTTCTCTTTAAACTGGCTACGTTCATTTAGTCAGTATTCGTAGGTCTCACCAAAATTGCCTACTTATTTGGTCTCACCAAAATTATCTAATTATCTGTTAGTTTAAACAGATGAGAGACTTATTAAAAGGTATCAGGTGTATTACGGACTCTGTGGAAACCACTGTGCCAGATTCTGAGGTTCTTCAAATAGGAATAATATCCAAGCACAGGTGGGTCTTCGTTGGCTGGCACAGCGCCGCCCCAGCTAATAGGCAACCTTGACTCCTAGGACTTAATACTTTGCATTTTGTGTCTCCTAGAAGAACCCAGTGTCACTGCCACCAGTCTTGCAGGAATAGTGATCACCTCTTTGTGGTTCTTCCTCTGGTTGCTCACCTCCAAACCCAGGTCTCCCTTGGGTGCAGCAAAACCAAAAGCCTATGCCTAAACCCAAGAATGAGCTAGTCTAGGATTGTGCATTTTCTGGCCTCCACCTCAGGATGGGTCTCATAGTGTGAGATATTACCAAAACGTAGCTATGGTGGTCACAGGGTATAACTGACAGATCGCGTCTTCAATATCTTACCTTGCCATTTCCCTCTATGTCCAAGATACCTCTGAATGAAAGTGTTTAGGGACTAATGCAGAATTTATCTTTTTCTCACCAGAAAGTAATTTCTTTGAGGGAAGGGACATGGAATCTTGTTTATTGCTGTAAACAACACTTACTGAGGCAGAGAACAAGTCCAACCTCTCCCAGAGTAATTCCATTTGTTAAACTACTATTGGGAGAATTGTGCTTCTGGAAAGATGGAGTACATGTGCCTTTCCCTATTCTTCCTTCTAAGTACAACTGTAACCCTGGACATTACATAAAAGACAACATAAGAAGACTCTGAAAGATAGAAGAAAGAGTGGCTACAGAAGTTGGGAGCTGAGGAATGACGTGGTGGTGAGTTCCCTGGGTTTTCTTTTTGCCTCACCTATCCCAGACTTGGAGCTAAAGAAGCCGCCAACGCAGAAACACCAGCGGGCATAGACAAGAAAAGCCCCAACAAGTGCCTCCTCTGTCCAGCCAAAGGACCAGAAAAACTTTTTTCTAGCAAGACAGAAAACTTTTAGGTAATGACCATGCTACTCCAGCCAAACACCACAGTAAACCCTGTGCCCCACCCCCTACCCAAACCAGCAGACACTGAGTGGAGAGCTTAGACTTCCACTCTCACCAGGCTGTACACAGGTGCTCCAACTGGGACGGTGGGGAGCTGGGACTTAATCCCCGCCGAGTGGTGATGAGACCTACCCCTTCCTGAGTGTCAGTAGAGGCCAGGGAGGGAGATATACCAAGGCACTCTTACCCTTTCCAGCCAGGGTTGTGTGAGTTCAGGTCCATTGGGGACCTGGATCTCCCAGCCTCACACAGCAGAAACAAGGTCTCCTCTCTCCTTCATGGAGGTCAAGTGGAGAAATGAACTTTCCACTCCACCTGGCAGTTATGAGGCGCCCCAGCCCTTCTCCTGCTGGATAGTGTCAGAAGAAGCCAGAAGTTTAAATAAGAACCAAAGTCTTATAACATAATACCAGGAGTATCCAGGTTTCAATTACAAATCACTCATCACACCAAGAACCAGCAAAAACTTGAATGAAAAATGACAATCAATAGATACAAACTCCGAGATGACAAAACTAAAAAAAGAAAGTTGCAGCAAAAAAAAAAATAGAAGATACAAAGAAGAGCCAAATGGAAATTTTAGAGCTCAAAAATATAGTATCTGAATTTTTAAAAACCTTCAGTGGATGGACTTAACATCAGAATGGAGGAAAAAGAGAAAAGAATCATTGAACTGAAGGGAGAACAATAGAAATTACCTAGCCTGAAAAACCAGAAAATAGAGTAAAAAAAAAAAAAAATAGAGCTTCAGGGACGAGTGCAAATATAGCAAAAGATATCATATTTGTGGCATTAGATTTCCAGAGGGATAAGAGAAAGAGAGTGAACTGAAAAGATACTTGAAAAAATAATGGTTGAAAACTTTTCAAATTTGGCAAAAGGTACAAAGATAAGAGATTCAAGAAACTGAGTAAATCCCAAATGAGATACCCCCCAAATCTAAACCAAGACATATCATTGTCTTTAGTTTTCAGAAGTTTGACTAAGAAAAATCTTGAAAGCCCTGAGAAACAAATGACACTCATAGGGGAAAGACAATTCAAATGACAACGGATTTCTCATCAGAAAATATGGAGGACAGAAGGAAGTGGCACAGCATTTTTCAAGTGCTGAAAGCAAAGATCTGTCAACCAAAATTCTATATGCAATGAAAATATCCTTCAGGAATGAAGGGGAAATCAAGACTTTCTCAAATGAAGGAAAACTACCAGAATTTGATTATTCTGCAAGAATGCCTTCTTTAAACAGAAGGGAAATGATGAAAGAAGAAAATGTGAAAAATCAGGAAGGAAGACAAAACAGCACAAGGTACCTTGTTAAGGGTAAATACAATTTCCTTCTCCTCCTGAGTTTTCTAAATTATGTTTGATGGGCAAAGCAAAAATGGTAACTGTCTGATGTGTTCTAAATGTATGCATAAGAAATATCTAAGGCAATTTTATTTTCAGTGGAGAGAATAAGGGACATAAAGGAAGATAAACTGGTAAAATATTGATACCAGTAGACTGAGATAAATTATGTATATATTAATATAATATCCAGTGCAACCACTAAAAATGCTATGCAAAGAGATACACTAAAAAATACCATGGATAATTCAAAATGGGATTCTAAAATAGTTCAAGGAACTCAAAGCATGTTGGGAAAAATAAATAAATCAGAGAACAAACAGAAACATACCAGTAAATTCATGAATATAAATAATCTAAATACACCAAGTAAAAGACAGAGATTGACAGTGAATTTTAAAAACTTGGCCTAACTACATGCTGTCTACAAGAAACTCACTTAAAATATAATAATATAGATATGTTTAAGGTAAAAGGATGAAAAAAGGTATGTCATGAAAAATTAAATTAAAAAATTAATCAAAAGAAGAGCAAAGAAAATTATTGTAGACTGACAGGAACATTACAAAAGGATAAAAGATCAATCCACCAGGAAGACAAATGTGTATGCACTAAACAAAAGAACTGCAAAATATGTGAAGTGAACACATATAGAACTGAAAGGAGAAATACACAATTGTAGTTGGAGACTTCAACACCCCTCACTCAATATTTGAAGGAAAAGCTCCATGGAAAATCAGCAAGAATGTAGGAGAATACAACACTGTCATCAACTAGCAGGATTTTTGGAGATTTGTGGAACACTCCACCCAATAACAGAACACACATTTTTTTTTCAAGTGCCCATGAAACATTTGCAAAGATGGACTGTATCCTGAGCCATGAAACAACCTCAACAAATGTAAAAGAATTGAATTTTTTTATACAGAATGTTTTTTTGACCACAATGGAGTCAAATTAGAAATCAGTAACAGAAAGGTAACAGGTAAATCTCTAAACACTTGGAAACTAAACAACACACTTCTCAATAAGCCATAGTTTGAGAATCAAGTCTCAAGAGAAGTTAAAAACTACGTTGAACTGAAAGAAAATGAAAATATCACATATCAAAATTTGTGGAAACAGCCAAAACTGTGTGAGGGGGAAATGTATTGCATTAAATACTTAACATTTAAAAAGAGAAAAGCACTCAAAGCAATAATCTAAACTGCCATCACAAGAATTGAGAAAAAGAGCAACATAAACCCAAAACAAGTAATATAGAACAGATGAGAAATGAATGCAAACTGAAAACAGGACAGTTACAAAAATCAGTGAAACCAAAAGCTGATTATTTAAAAATATTTGTAAAGTCAAGAAAACTCTAGAGAGACTGACAGAGGAAGAAAGAGAAGATACAAATTATCAAATCAGTCATGAAACAAGATATTACTACAGACCCTACAGTTGTCAAAAGGATCATATGGGAATACATATATCATACTGTATGATTCTACTTATATAACGTTCTTAAAATGCCAATAGTATAGAAATGGAGAACAGATTAGTGGTTGACAGGAATTAGGGATGAAGAGCAAGCAAGATGGAAGTGGGTGTGGTTATAAAAGGGTAACAGGAGGGATCCTGAAATGATGGAATTGTTCTCTCTTGACTCTATCAGTGTCGGTCGGTATCCTGGTTGTGATTCTGTTCTACTGTTTTGAAAGATGTCACCATAGGGGGTAACAGGGTAAAGGGTACACAGGATCTCTTTGTATTACTTCTTACAATAGCATGTGAATCTACAATTTTCTCAAAATAATAATTTAGCAAAAAATTCAAATACAAAGCTCTGAAAAGAAAACTTACAATTGTTTCCTAAAGGAAAATTATGGAACAGACTTTTCTTCATTTATGAATTTAATACTATTCTTCATTTATGAATTTGATACTATTGTATCTAAAACTAAAACAAATGGAAGAAAGTTTCTTGCAGTTTGTTTAATTGAACGATTAATGTTAGAAAAAAGCATAGTTATCCATTATATTACTCTTCAATTATGTTTGGTTTTTCTTCTTCTTTACTGTATCCTTCTAAAAATAGTTCTTCAAAATATTCAATAAAGCATGGAAATTAACTAGGAAAAAAAGAAAATTTAGGAGAAGCATAATAAAAAATTTTAAAAACCAACATTTAGATCTTAATTGATTGAAGAACGCCAAGTATACAAAGGTCTAATATTGTGGAATTGAGAAAGAGAAAGCAAAAGACATGACCGTTTTTCAGCATGCTAAGATTTGAATGATTTATTTGTGGTGTTTGTTGGATTGAATAATAGATAATGATTTTTCATCTGTTGGGCAACCAGCTATGAATACTGAAAAACAGATTTTGAACATCTTTGGTTTTTATGATCTTCTTTGCTGTGCCATTCCTGAATTCACTTTTCTTTTACTCTAGTTCTTCCTCTTTTGTTTTTCCAAACTTTCAGATCAATATGCTTCTCAATTTTAAGGATGACAAAAGCGAATGTCCATGTCCCGAAGAAATCCAAGACCAACTCTTAGATTTTCATGAAGATTTGATGACACATTGTGGTAAGGTCTTCTTGACCTGTAGGCATTAAATTATATGTCAGTAGCCCAAATCTTTTAAGGGGATTCTCCCTTATTTTTATTCTAAGAACTTTAAAAATGGAATTGATTGGATGTTCTGAATGTGTGGTTCTTTCTCCCTTTATGCGGTGGTGTGGATACGTCTGCATCTGCGTCTCAGTGAAAGAAAACGAATTAGCCATTTCTTAAGTGGTATATATATAGCGCCAGTAATATTATTTTTATTTTATTTTAATGAAGAGAGTAAAAGTATATTAATTCAGCTTATGAATGAAGAACCACTGAATGACTGCTGGAAGGTTATACTATACACACACACACACACACACACACACACACACACATTTATATATATACTATAAATAAAGGAGTGCTCTAAAATGGTAGAATTATTGCTTCAGACATAAAGTATTCCTTAGTTTAGGATATCTAACATCTGCTCTCTCTGTTCCTCGACTTATTAAAATATCACTGATATTTTTGGAAGCAAGTAAGGAGGATAAAAGACTAGGGAGGTTTTTAGGCAGGGCAGAACCATAGGTCTAAACAGTGCCCAAGGTCAAGAGATGCCTGAGGGTTAGCCCAAGTAGCACAATTGATTTTGACTCCTAAGAGAGTCTTTTCCCTCTCTGCTTGGTTTTATATTTTGTACTGGCTGCCGATAGCTCTGATGATATCACAAGAGCAGGGGAAAAAGAGAAAGAAGGAAGAGAGAGCAATGAGCGACTCTTACGTATGGGTGCTAGCGGGCGAGATTGCTTACCTCTGTCAGCTGTTTCAGACATGGCAGCATTGCTTTCAGCTATGAATGGAAAAACCTGCAAAACCTGAGAATTATTTATCCCAAATGTTTTTTTAATATTACTTTTTCTTTTCTCCTTTCTCTTTGTTTTCTTCCTACTAGGGATTGAGCTGGATGAAGATGGGTCTCTGGATGGAAACAGTGATTTAACAATTAGAGGACGCCTGCTGTCCTTGGTAGAAAAGGTGACATACCTAAAGAAGAAGCAAGCTGAAAAGCCCGTTGAGAGTGACTCCAAGAAGTCGTGTAAGTTATGAAAGGGCACTGCCAAAATGACTCAACTACGGCATTTACTCATCACTTAAATATTATACTAGACGAACCAGTGAGAAAATTGAGTTTGCGGCTTCCAAGAATCAGATTCTTAAGTAGATGCCTGTAGCTGCCAGAAGTAGGCAGCAGCCTCAGGCCATATTTGTAGGAACAGATAGAGAGATGGCAGCTTTGAAAGGGTGGTTGGGCTCCCTAGAGAACGAAACATTTAGGGATTGGATCAGTCTTATCAAGAGAAGGTATAAAGCATGTAATTTAGCCTTCATATCTAAATATTATGCTATTGACTTTCAAATATTCTTGCATCAAGTTAAACCTTTTCTTAAAGTTTAAATAGATATTGTCTGTAACTATATTTTGGTTCTGAAATATTTTCTAAAGTCTTCTGCATTTCTGATTCATCCATATAATATTTAACGGAAAAGTCACAGCTGATACTCTGAAACCAAATAAGCACACTGAGGCAATTGGTCTTTGAGACACTGCACCCTCATCCAAAAGGGTTTCTTGAAGTAGGTCTGTGAGATCCGCTGACTTACTGTCTCACTGCTGGGACTCTATTCATTTAAGATGCAGTGTTGGTTTATTAATGGCTTTTATGGAAAGAAAAAAAAACTCATGAAAATTTTGTGTTTTTTTCACACTAACTTACAAGGGAAATCTTTTATCCATACAATTACTTCTAAATTTATTCTTCAGTATCACAACCAAATTTGAGCCAGGTCTTCTTCAAAATCAGAGTTCAAAGTTTCTTATGAATCACTTTTTATTATTATCAATTTTTACCTATTAAAACTGACAACATGGTTTTGAGATATGTGGAAGTATACTGGCATTTTATCTAACTTTTGTATTTGGTTAAAATTGGTAGTTTGTTTTTTGTTGTTGTTGTTGTTTTAGTATGGTATAGATTAAAACAGGTTAAACAGCTTCTTTTGGAAATCAAACAGTGTACTGATGATAGGAACTAAGTACCTATGTATGAATTAGTCACATCAACCCTACTTAGCTTTGATAATTTTACTATATATTTTAAGAGGTTTGGAAGTTCTGTTGCTTTTAAGTGTGCTATATTGCTTGTCACATTGCAAGTAATCTGTGTATGGGGTAACTTTTCAACTTAATACAGTTTCACAATCAGATCTTTCTGAAGACATTTTAAGTGACAGTTAGGGATACAAATTGAAGTAGAAATATAATTTCATGAGGTTGCTACTACAAAGGACTCAAATGAGGAGACAGTTGGATAAAAAGAAAGCTCCTTGAATGCCCATGGTTGACCTTTATAAGGATATATGATGTCAGATCTTCTGGGAGGAAAAGAATGGAACAAAGAAAATAAAAGTAATAGGACCAGTCATTGATTGCCCTATGGATTGCCAATAGTAGTTTTGAAAAAGTGGCTACAATTTTGAAACAGCTTAAATACCTTAGTTTTACGAATAGTTTTTAAAGAAAATACTGTGTATTTTTATCCTTGCATGTCTGTAACTCATCGGTATTGACATGTTGACATTGAAGAATATTTAAATGAAGTTTATTTTTTTCAAAAAAGATATTTTTGAAATTCTGGCACAAATATTGATACCAGTTTGGCTTATCTGAGATGTGCATTTGAAATGCCCATCTAATGTGTCTTCTTATTCTCCTTTCTAAAGAAGTATCCATAATTACTTTGCAGCCACTCTTCAGCAGTTGATTTCTGAGACCATGGTCCGATGGGCCCAAGAGTCTGTTATTGAAGACCCTGAGTTGGTGAGGGCCATGTTCGTGTTGCTCCATCGACAGTACGATGGCATTGGGGGTCTGGTCCGGGCTCTGCCAAAGACCTACACTATAAATGGTATTTCCGTGGAGGATACCATCAACCTGCTGGCATCTCTTGGTCAGATTCGTTCTCTGCTGAGTGTGAGAATGGGCAAAGAAGAAGAGAAACTTATGATCCGTGGATTAGGGTAGGTTATTTACTATTACAACCTTTGTCTTATAGATGTCTTCTTTCTAGTTGTTTATCCCAATAGTAGTACAGTAGGTGCATCAGTATAAATACACTGTCTAGATTTTATGATCACTAAATTAGGTTGCCATATTTCTAGAGATTATGTTTTAAAGCTAAATAGGAAAATTGCTCAATTACAAAACATGACTAATTTTACAACTAGATGCTAAGGTGGCTATGATATACAACAAATATCTTAGATATTTTTATTAATTTCTCAGTAACGTACAATCACATATAAAAACTACAGATTAATAAAAACACAGTAAAATCCACAGGGGGACCAACAGTCACGAGCAGGAAATAACAAGGAAGTTTGCCTATGCCTATTGGGCCTTGAGCAAAGAATGGGGGATAAAACAACTGTTCTTAGAATCCAACATCATAGGTTGTACTTTATGTGGGTTTCAGGGTTAACATTTTTTTATTGAGTTATAGTTGATTTGCAATGTTGTGTTAGTTTTTGGTGTATAGCAAAGTGATTCAATTATATATATATATATTCTTTTTCATATTCTTTCCCATTGTGGTTTATTACAGGATATTGAATATAGTTCCCCGTGACATACAATAGAACCTTGTTGTTTATCCATTCTATATATAATAGTTTGTATACACTAGTCTTAAATAGGGTTAACATTTATACCTCATATGTAGTCTAAGGATCCCCAAGCTGAGAACTTAACATATAATTTGGCCCGGAGGTGTGTTTTCTCAATTCAATTCACTGTGAATTCTTGCAGGAAAAACCTACATACTACTAAAGATTAGCCCACAATCAAAACTTGCAAAACACCCAAGGAAACAATCCACCATAGGCAAGGGTCTGCAGATACAATAAAGAGTGGAGTTAGAACATCTCCCACAAGAATTTCAGATCGTAGAATGCCAGAAAGAGAACGTAAAGTTTCTGTATTTAAAATGTTTAAAAATAAGAAAGAATAGGGGCTTCCCTGGTGGCGCAGTGGTTGAGAGTCCGCCTGCTGATGCAGGGGACATGGGTTCGTGCCCCGGTTCAGGAAAATCCCACATGCCGCGGAGCGGCTGGGCCCGTGAGCCATGGTTGCTGAGCCTGCGCATCCGGAGCCTGTGCTCCGCAACGGGAGAGGCCACAATGGTGAGAGGCCCGCGTACTGCAAAAAAAAAAAAAGAATAAATAAAATCTCCAAAAATAAGACACACACAAAAAAAAGGTCCATGAAAATTTGAAAAATATCCAAATAGAAGTTCTAGAAATAAAAATATAATAATTGAAATTAAGAGTAGTGATTAATAAAAGTATAGATAAATAAAGCTGAAGAGAATTAATAAATTGAATCATAGATCTGAGGAAATTAGTAATGCAACACTGAAAGAGAAGTTAAGAGACATAGGGATTAGTATAAGGAGGTCCAGCATATGCTGAATAGGAATTATAGAAAAGACAGAATAGATGAGCTATATATAGAATGGGAACTTTGATGAGCTATTGGCTTGATGAAAAATATGAATTCACAGATTCCTAGAGTACAAATCATTCCACGTCTACAGCTGGATAGACTATAGTGAAACAGCATAAAACCAGTGATAAATAGAATATTTTGAAAGCAAATAGGAAAAGCCAGGACACTTGAAAAGAAACAATATTTAGAATTCTCAGTTGTAAGACTAGAGATCATAACTCAACGAAATATCACAAAGTTCCAACAGAAGATAGCCATCAATTTACAATGTGTTACTCAACTGAGATTTCACCATCATGAGTTTGTGCTTCATGTGGATTTGGATACTGGAGTTTATATTCCATATTCAAGAGTGAGGGCAAAACAAAGATATTTCAGAATGTTTACTTAAAGTCCCTCATTGAAAGGCCTTCTAAAGGCTGTGTATTCTGGAAAAGAAAATGGAATTCAGAAGAATGGGAGGTAATCAATTTCAGAGAGTATATTACTGGTGCATATATGCGTATATCTATGCGATCATTAACAAGCTTGCATGATTTGGGGATAAGAAAATATGAGAGAATTAAAATACCGAGAAAAATAAAAGCTTAAATTAAGCAGTATGATATTCATAAGAGAAAAGACCTAAATGTTAGGCTGTAAAAATCTGGAATGTAGAATGTTGAAAAGTGATGTAAAAGACAAATATTTAGCCCCCCAACCAAAAAAAGCTAATCTGGTTCTATAAATAACAGATAAAAGAAGAGATAATGATGACTAGTGACATAGGTAAGATAAAACACAAATAATAAAAAGGATTAAAAAAACTCAGCGTTGGCTCTTTGAAAAACAACTAAGGAAATAGAATAACCGATGTTTTCTTTAGCTAGAAAAATAATTCTGAGGGGAAACGAAAGTATGGGAAGACTCAGATTATGTGATATTTATGTACATTTTAAATTCAGAACACGATACTATATATTTCCTGTGGGACTATTAAGTATTTGAAATCATAAAACTGGGAGGTTATATTCCGAAAATCGTTATAATGATTGCACACTAAGAAAATCAGTGTACTTATGAGACAAAGAGGGAAAACAGGAAAACCTGAACAACACAAGCTAATGTTCTTTATTTATAATTGTCTGTGCATAAGCCTTTTTTTTTTGGAATATTAGTAATTAAATCTAACCTGAGGGGGCCTCTCCTGAGAAGTGATCTTAATTAAATGAGAAAGAAAGCCTTCCAGGAAATGTAGAGCACTTTCTTTCTTAAATGACCATGTAACAAGTAAGATGTACTATTAACGTATAAATCACTCAATAGGGATAAAACTCAAAATGATTATGAAACAAGATAAAATGTTACTTTTTTGTGGTATTAGAAAGATCCTAAAATGACACATTTAATAAGTGACAACCTGCCTACTGGTGGTAGAATTAAAAATCCATTTAATTTACCTGGAACTAAAGGCAAATGAGATTTTTCAATTAGATACCTTCCAAAGTTAGGTCATGCAAAAGGATTTGAATTAACAGGAGAACAGATCTCATGATTACATCTGTGGTTTGAGAGTTGAAGGTTCTCTTGATAATTATGCTGCTATCTGATGTGAAGGAAAGGATGTCTTTGTTTACCTTACTCATCCTTGCATTAAATAGACCAGACCTGTATTAGCCCTGGACCCCCAAGTCATTTTTCTGAGTTGTGCTACCTAAAAACTGTCTTCATTAGCACAGACCTAAACAAAGCTAAATTAAAAGTGAAGAACTAAAAAAAAATAAAGAAAAGAATCACACTATTTCACTTTCTTGATGTAGCCAGAATAACTAAAAGTTAGCATATGACTAAATGAATAGATGAGTGACTCAATTAAGGTAACGTGATTCAAAGGGAAAGTTTCAGGTTTCTCGTTGATTGTACATTATTTTCTTGCTCTGGCTCCGACAAGAAAGTGTTTTATAGAAAAGATTCTTGCATGATTTGCTATATGTTAAAATAAAAATCAACAGAGCTTTTTATTTGCAAGGACTGCTAAACATTAAGATCTTTAAAAGTACCTTTGCATAAGTATTGTAATAATGTGTAATGCAATAATAATAGTACAAAATATTCTAGGTATCGTCTGCTGCTGTTTCTTTAAATTAAATGTCCCTTTTAATGAGTTGGAGTACTCGTACCTGGACTTGATGTGTATTCAGTGTCCCTGGGAGAATATGTATCCTTTAAAAGCATTTCACCAGAATGGTAACATAAATGTGGCAGGAAATGACACTACTGTTATTAAACATACAAATAATGAATATAGTACTAAAAAAGCATATATGAAAAGCAGAGATGCTTATACAATTATTTATATAGAAATTTTCAAAAGAACATGGTGTAACACTGCTTCATATTTCTATACAAAATAAGGTTGAACAAAATAAGATTGAATTTAGATATTCATAAAACTAGGAATAAGTGTCGCAAAGTCTGTTTCATATAAATGAATGCTTACCTATTTAGTACATTTCTTATAATTGAGAGGAGTAGAAGACTTGTATGCTATTTTTGGTAGGCTGTCAGTATTTTTGAGGAAGACCCAATTGCGCTTATGAACTTTTATGGCTTGATGATTGCTCTTACTTTTCCATACATGCCAGTAATTATTTCCAGAAGATTTATCATGATCTCAGTTACGTTTTTATTTAAATTTTGCTCTGACTTCTGTGTTTCCCTTGTACCTATGTTGTCCTTTCTAGGGATATCATGAATAATAAAGTGTTTTACCAGCACCCTAATCTCATGAGGGCACTTGGGATGCACGAGACAGTGATGGAGGTCATGGTGAATGTCCTTGGAGGTGGGGAGTCCAAGGTAAAGGAAACCCTTTGATTCTTGGGATGCCATTTATTGTAACCTCCTAGAATATGTACATGGCATATTCTTAATGAGAACTTCTATAAATTCTATTAGGACTGTTTTTTAAAGAACACTTTTTGAAAAAAATTGAACAAAACTGTACAGACTGAGTTGGATATGCTTCTACAGTCATCCCCCAGTATCCACAAGGGATTGGTTGCAGGACCTTCCTGCAGATACCAAAATCCACAGATGCTCGAGTCCCTTAGGTAAAATGGTGTAGTATTCGTGTATAACTGAATGCACATCCTCTCATATACTTTAAATCATTTCTAGATCATTTATAATACCTCATACAATGTAAATGCTATGTAAATAGATGCTGTCATGTAGCAAATCCAAGTTTTGCTTTTTAGAACTTTCGGCATTTTTTGCGTTTTGGTTGAATCTGCAGACGTAGAACCTGCAAATATAGAGGTCTGACTGTAGTTTTTTCTTTGATATTGATAACAATTTTTTTATGCCATGTAATTTGCTATCTCCTAGATTATCCTCACTTAGGGGATATTTAGAAACGTTAAAAGTTAATACTATGCTAATTTTGTAAGATTTTGAATTATAAATCCATTTCCATCACATTAGAAGTCCATAACACAAGCATGCTCTTCAGACCCACCCATTCCCTTGATTCAGACAACAGTTGGTTCCACTAAATTCCTGATCCAGACCAAGATTTGAAGATGATGCTCTATAGCATTTGTTGTAAGACACTAAGGTGCATTTTTAAATGATTAAAATTTAAAACCAAACAAATAGAATAATATAATATATAACTCCATATAAAGCAGTACAATTTCATGACCTCTGATTTGCAAAATGTTTCAGGTTTTTTTTGAAGTTTTAAAATGTATTTTTCAAAATATAGACGTGAGTCCGTATTTCTCATGTTCCGACTACCAGTTAGACAGACCTATAAAGATATTTATAAAATACTCTGTTTAAGAAGGACTTGGAGTCTTTAGGGATTATCTGTGGCATACTAGAATACGAGCTAGGTCTCAGGGGAGATGTGTTTGCTGGGGCCCAGCAGGCAGACCTTCCAGAAAGGGTGTTCATCATAGGAGATGAGTCATGTGCCAGTCAGGGAAGATGTGAGTTCCCGGAATTTTAATAATAATACAACAGCGACACTGATGTTAAGAACATCCTATTATGTGGTTCCAAATACTAAACTGGGTATTTTTCACAATACGTCTCATTGAACTCTCCCTCCTTTGCCTCAAGTAAATATTATCACCCATCTTATTACAATTTTACAGAAGAGAATCAGTGAGATTGCATAATTCCCCAAGGAAGCACAGCTAATAATGTGAATCAGGAATCACAGCTGAGCCTGCCTGGCTCCTAAACCAGGCCCATGCCACCTTTAGGTTTAGGGCTGTAGATTAATTCCAGATCAAACCATTGATGGCAGTGAGGCTTCAAATTAGTGCCAGGCTTGATTTTTGGTGGCTCTAGGACTAGATGAGTCCAAGTCTGGACATAAGAAGGTCTTCTGTACCTGAGGCTTGGCAGACAAGGGCACACACGGATGGGCAATCTGATTGAGACCTCAACTTCAGAACTCAGTTTTATAAAGATCCTTTGCTTTCCCAGCTAACTAAATGCTCTTTATGTAGGAAATCACTTTTCCCAAGATGGTGGCCAACTGTTGCCGTTTTCTCTGTTACTTCTGTCGTATAAGTAGGCAGAATCAGAAAGCAATGTTCGATCATCTCAGTTATTTACTGGAAAACAGCAGTGTTGGTCTTGGTAAGTAAATTATGACTTTCATTTAATCTCTAAGATGAAAGGGATTTACATATTGGATTTTAAAATTAAACTTCAATGTAAATTAAGTTGGATTAGTGCGATACGTATTGCATTTAGAAATTCAATTCTAAGTGAAAGTTGTTTTTTTACATGGAATTCATAGTTGCAGCGCAATTCAGGTTTTGTTTCATCTTTGTTTCAATTAACAGCCTCACCAGCTATGAGAGGTTCAACGCCACTGGACGTGGCAGCAGCCTCGGTGATGGATAATAATGAACTAGCCTTAGCTTTGCGGGAGCCAGATCTGGAAAAGGTAAACAGCATCCCTGCCCCGTGTGTCTGTGTGAATTACACTTGTTCATAGCGGTTTCTCAAGATATTTAAATGTAATTATACTATAGTTATAATTATTATAATATACTATGTATTATAAATATGTTACACTTATATGTAATATTATAAAGAACAAGAAATTTGAGGTAAGGTATTTTCTCTGATCACGTGCATTTTTCTTTGGAAAGAGAATCAACTTACTCTATATTCTTTTGCGTTTTTGTCCTTTCCCGGTAATCTGCTGTCACTTTTGCTTTAATCATACAGTTTAGATTTCTTGAAAGAAATTGCTTTAACATCTTATATATACAATTTCTATCACAGAAGTTTGCATATTACAGTGCAAGGTATCATCGATATACTGAAGGCCGTACACTCTAAGCATATTAGGCCACATATATGTTTACCGAAATACGGATAAAGTTCCCACATGTTTTAATTGCGGTTGCATTCTAAGTGGTCTTCCTGATCCCTCCCTTGCAGCCAGAGTGAGTCTCTTGAAAGGATCATATTAATCCTCTGCCCAGAACTCTCGAAAGACTTCCTACCTCACTCTGAGCATACACTTAGAGGCATTGCAATAGCTCCATCCAATCAGTCTTAGTTCATTTCCTGCAATTCTCCGGGCCTCTCTTTTTGCTCCAGCCACGCCGGACCCCTTGCTGTCACTGGAACTTGCTAGGTGTGCTCCTGCCCTAGGGCCTTTGCCCTTGCTGTTCCCTCCGTCTGCAATATTCTTCTGCCAGACGTCCTCATGGCTCTTTTCCAGACATCCTTTCAGTCATTGCTCCAAAGTCACCTTCTTTTCAGTTCTTCCATGTCCACGCTGTAGTTTAAGTATTTATGGTTTAAAATTACATTTTAATATAAATATATTTTACTAAAATCTGTATATTTATGTATTTATCAAAATCTACTCCTTACCGTCATGTAAGGCCAGTGAGTACAGGGCATTTATTTCTCGGCTGCTCATTGCTTTTTCCCAGTCTTAGCATTGGCACTGGGTAGATGCTCAACGCATAGCTGTTGAAAGCATGAAAAAGTGAACTCTTCCCCAAATCCTCTGACATGACAGTCAAGTGTCATGAAGCTTTGCGTCTCTAAATAACCTCTGAAGAATTTTCTCCCATATATAATTTGAAATGTTTTAATCTACACACTGATAAAATAGCTAGTATTTTTAAAAAGTAGACAATGCTGAACACTGAGTAGGCTTTGGAGCAACTGGAACGCTCATCTACTGCTGTTGGGATGAAAAATGGTTAAGTCAGTTGGAAAGCAGTTTGGCATTATTTTTAATAAGTTAAATATACCTAACATAAATATGCCCCTAGCCTTTCCACTCCTAGGTAGTTATTCAATAGTAATACAAATATATGTCCACATAGAGATGTGTACATGGATGTTGATAATGGCTTTATTCATCTGAGCCCCAAATTGGAGACAGCTCACCAGACAACTGGTGAATGGATAAACAACACTGGGATATTTCCATAAGTAGTGAGATGCCATGATTAGGCTATAAAAAGGAATGAGGGACTGACATGTACTCCAGCATGAATGAATCTCAAAATCGTTATTCTGAGTGAAATAAGCCAGGCTCAGAAAAGCCATAATGGATGACTGCATGTATCAGTGTCCTAGAACACATAAGCTAGTTTGTAGTGGCAGAAAGCAGGTTGTCAGGACCAAGGTTTGTAGGGACGGATGGTCTGCAAAAGACACGGGGACCTGAGGAGCAATGGAAAATGCTCTACATCTTGGTTGTGGATTCTTACAGATGGATAAATCTCTCAAAGATCGTTGAATTTATACTTTAAATAGATGAATTTATTATACATAAATTATACCTCAATAAGGATGATGTAAAATATTTTTAGCTTTATTATTTATTTATTTTTAAGCCTGGCTTAGCTTGTGACTGAGCTGGGTATAGCTTATTTTGTTTGATAAGTTGCTCCTCCAACCATCTGCTACCATTGATAGTGACTTCTTTTGGGATTCCTTTTTTTTTAGGGATTTCTTTTAAAACTGGTTCTGTTATGAAATCTTATATAGATATATATATTTTAAAAGGCCAAGCTAAGCAGAAATTTTA
The DNA here is from genome assembly GCF_059928025.1 of Delphinapterus leucas. NCBI lineage: Eukaryota > Metazoa > Chordata > Mammalia > Artiodactyla > Monodontidae > Delphinapterus > Delphinapterus leucas. Next base: position 11,176,456 of record NC_143144.1, read on the forward strand.
ATGTGTTAAGTTTAACAAAGCATAAAGGTTGGTAATATTATCCCAAACTTAATAGACAGTGAAACCGTGGTTCAAGATGATACACTAAGTTCTAATGCAGGTCAGATTTGAACCCAACGATATTTGACCCTGAGCTTAGTTTTCTCCACTTCTCTAGGTGTCCTCTCACACACACCCATTCCCCCATTACACTGATATTTTATTTTGGAAATAAATTCACTTCTTTAAAATATCATCATATCTCAGATGGATCTTTCACTATCTCAGATGGATTCAGGTTTTACACCGGGCCAGAGGCCATTAGGCATTTTTGAAGTTTATCAAATATTATGACTCTTGTAGGTAAAAGTCTCAAATGATACGAAATTTAGGAATATTTTTCTTTCATAGAGTTCATTCATAAACATTTTTACTATGATAGCACTTTGTTACAGTTTGTCAACTAAGGTTTTACTAAAGGGGGTTCATATAGACGGTCATGAGATTAAAAAGAACTTTCAAAAATGCATTCATTTTAAACTATCCCTTGATAATAACATTTACCATGTCTAGTGCAAGTTTCTAATGAGTATCTCACCCAAGGGATAACGTTTTTGTTTATCATCTTGTTTTTGCAGGTAGTGCGATATTTGGCTGGTTGTGGACTGCAAAGTTGTCAGATGCTGGTGTCGAAGGGTTATCCAGACATTGGGTGGAATCCAGTTGAAGGAGAGAGATATCTTGACTTTCTCAGATTTGCTGTCTTCTGTAATGGTAGGATGAATCGCTTAGGGTCTTTTATGGTCATTATTAAGACTGCAAAAAAAATAGATGTATAAAATAATGAGGCATCGCAGCATTTTCATGAAGGAAGTAGATAGTAGTAAAGAAATTGAATATTTTATAATCAGTAGGCTTTTTCACAGTAATAATTTATTTTGTAATATTTATTTTGATCGTGATGCTGGGCTTTCATTATTAAATAAAAATTTTTAGGCACTTACATTCTTGCTGTTTTTATAATTAGACTCTAATAATAGCTAGGATCAAGACTTCACTTCCTATAACAAATTAACAAAAATGAATAGTTTATACCTCCATCATGCTTTTCTTTACTTGGAAAATTTTAAGGGCAAGAAAAGAAATTTACTGAGTCTTGTAGACAGAACACTAGTAATTTGGATTCAACTTTGGCTCTACTACTACCTTATTAGGTTTTAGTTATTTTTCTTTAAACATAAGCAGATTAGTATAACATTGTTTGCTCAGAACTTCCATGTAGTCAACGTTTGCTTACTCCTGTTCCCCGTTTGATCTTAGGGGAAAGCGTGGAGGAGAATGCAAATGTCGTGGTGAGATTGCTCATCCGGAGGCCTGAGTGTTTCGGTCCTGCCTTGAGGGGGGAAGGTGGGAATGGTCTGCTCGCAGCCATGGAAGAAGCCATAAAAATAGCTGAGGATCCTTCTCGAGATGGTCCCTCACCAACTAGTGGATCCAGCAAAACCCCGTAGGTCGAATATACACACTCTTAAGATTAAATGATACCACTTGACTTTTAATTTTAGAAAATATAATTTGTGTTCTCTTAATTGCAGTATAATTCTCTGGTACTCTGGATTTCTTCCCTTGAAAATGAAATGTGTTTTGAGAGAAGGGATGGAAGGAATAGGGTGAATGAACAAAGAGGGACCTCAGGAAGATTGTATGGATTTAGTCGAAAAAAACTTAGGTTGTAGGAGGAGATGTATTTTGTGAATTTTCTCAGGGCTCTAGGGAGCAGTGAGTTCTTACAAATGATGGCAGGTGAGCCTTTGAAATTAGAATAGAGTTTACTGGGAGGCTAGCTGGAACGAGTTTTCATGATAATAGTAAGAGAAAGAGACCTTTAGCAAGAGGATGGGGACTTAACTAAACTGGTGTGTTGGCAGAGAAAAGGGGATGTTGTCACCTTGAGGAGTAAAATGCTTTATTAAGGTCTTGGTGACCGGGGAGGCAGCGACTACCTTACATTTCTCCATAGTCTTTGTTGTTAATACTTGATTCCAGTAATAAATTCATCCAGGCGTGTTGCTTCCTTTTTTTTTCTTTTTTAGCCACATCACGTGGCGTGCAGGATCTAGTTCCATGACCAGGGATCGAACCCATGTTCTCTGCAGTGGAAGCATGGAGTCTTAACCACTGGACCTCCAGGGAAGTCCCAGCTTCCTATTTTTTTTAATCTGTGGAGCTGAGTGTCCTGCTAGGGGCCCATGCAACCACACTGCTAGCACCACTGGTAAAGATATAACATAGGGCTTATTGGAGGCAGTTTTCCAAGCAAAGAGGTAGTCCTGCAAACCCTGGTTCTCCCACTTAGAGACCTGGCGTAAATATTCCATTGACAGCAAGGCCAGGGTTCCAGGCTGGGAGCGCTCCAAGAGCAAGTTACATATTTATCAGTTAGCTGTTGAGGAACTAGGAATCCCTTAGTTTTTCTAACAAGTAGAAAATATACCAAGAGATTGCTGGTCGAGTACCACCTGAGTGGGTGTGCAGCTGAGGACCTTGGGAACAGCATTGCTTGCGAGGAACAATGTTGTCAACAGGCCTTGCTGTTGCTCTGCAGACTGCCGAGTCCAGCTGGGGCAGCTGTCGGCCAGGCCACTAAACAAGGAATGACGTGATCTTCCAGGGCCATCCAAATTTGTCTCTCATCAGCGAGATAATGAAATATCTATATTTTTCATGTTGTATTACTTGGGAGTGAGTGGGTGGGGCAGAGTAAAGAGAGAGGTGAGTAAATGAAATCATGTTTATGAAGTATTCTGGGCAAATCACCTTACTGGGTGCCTTGTATATGTCATCTTATAGGACAGATCTTTGTCACCCTTTCTCTACATGTATGCTGTTGACAAAAGTAAACTTACCAAGTTCTTCAGTCAGTTATTTTCTGTTAATATCTTGTCTGCCAGTAGAAATGAGCAGAATCCATCAAATTAATAATTCCTCTTTTTTTTTCCATTTTGAAGGAATCTTAAAGTTCCCACAGATGCCTTCTTGGTGGTAGAATCTCAAATCTTGTCTTTAACCCATTTTTATTTTCCTTTTTGAAATGTCAAGCTGTATATTAAACACATATGTGAAGTGTCAGAAGAAGCAGAATTAATTACCGTACTGGTCCCTTTCCTCTGAGAAGTGTGTAATAAATCTGAAACGTCATTTTATTATCCCGTTTGCTTTTCTTTCTGTTTCTTTTGAAAAATCCACGAAAGTGATACAGAAGAGGAGGAAGATGATACCATCCACATGGGGAATGCCATCATGACATTTTATGCAGCTTTGATTGACCTGTTAGGACGCTGTGCTCCCGAAATGCATGTAAGTGCTGTGGGGTCCAAGAACAAAAATCCTGGCTTATTCCTCTTTGTTAAGACATCCGTCACTTGCAAAAACCACAAAAGTATCCAAAACCATCAATCTTCATGCTCCATTAAAAATAATTGCTGCAGCCTCATTGTTGAACAAGTGTTTGTTTAGTTGGAAATATCTTCTTGGTTACAAAAACTAGTGATGAGATTTCGTTATGAGTCATTAATAGACTAGTCAGTTACTAATATATCTCTAAAACTCATATAAGCCTCCCCACACTTTAAGAAGGAAAGAACTTATTTTTCCTATACAGTGTCCTTTCCTGTTTTAGTGCATGCAGAAAGCACCACTCCTACCAAGGGTTGTTTCCTTGCTATATAATATTTAGTCCTTTTGAAGGAGCTGCTACATGCTGGCCACTGGTTTAAGGGAAAGTGGGGCTGGGAGCAGGTCACGGGAAAGGAAAGAGCTATGTAGACCCTATTGATTAGAGTTTTCATAAACTTTTTGACCAAAAGGTAATTGAAGTTCATGGAACGATACTTACTTTTGCTCTGTAATACATTCTGCTATTTTCTACTTTATTGTAATCTATTCTGTTTTCTTCCATTATATTAATTTAAAAAATGCTAGCCAGGGTCCATAAAATTAGCATCATGATCTGTTGATGGGAAACAGCCAGAGTCTGAAGCACATTGACCAGTCCTGGGGAAGAAAGCAAATACACTTCTAACTGCTCTGAGCATGAAGCCAAAGTGACTGTTAGTTACAACACATCACCTTTCTCCCTACCCTTCGAATCTATGTCTTTTTTTGTGGGGGGGTAGGGGGAGTGGGGTTTGCTTGTTTGTTTTTGTCTCTTTCTCTCACACCCATAGGTTAAAGCTTTCTTGCTTTCTGGATGTAATCTTTTGTTGTGAACAGAGAGGAATCGCAGGATGGAGAAATATTAGAATGTTAGAAAACCTGGAGTTTGATTTTTTGTAACGACTTAACTTGCTATCAGTGAGATTTTCATTATAGTAAATGGGAATAGACTATCAAAAATTTGTGTGCTGGAAGGTCATTGCAGAGAAAAAACTTTATGCCCACAATATTCATTCTTTTCCTGTTAAAGTGGAAAATCAAAGGAACCGTGAGAGAAATTATGCTAATAAATAGAAGATTTTTGTTCTATTATATTAAAGGGAAAAACAACCAAGTGACTTAATGAGGGACTAACCTTGGCACTTCAGAAATGTATTCACCTTCAACAACCATTAATTGAGGACTTCCTAGGTGTCAGAAATTGTGCTTCTGTTTCACACTCTGTGGTGAAGGAACAGATGCGTTCCCTGGCGTTGGAAGCTTCCAGTCTTTTGCAGAGATGGGCTGAGATCCTTGACTATGTCAGGTCCACGATCTTCATAGATACATTAGCCAGTGAAGGTCTAAAACACCTGTTAGGATCCATGTTCACCATTTTCCCCAACATTATAAACCCATCCTTGGGAGAAATCAGGGTAGAATATAGGTGGATATACAATGACATTTTTATCACAAAACAAAAAAGGCTAAACCAGCCTAAATATTAGTATATGTTCAGAACCTAAAGATAATAATTTTTCCCTTAGTATTATTGCATATGTTATGGATAGATATTTATATGTAATTTGGGGGGTTAAGCATTCACAGACTTATCAGTCTTAAAATACTTTAATACCCCAGAGAGGATAAAAACTATTATTCTAATGGATATACCTGTTGGCCTAGACTGCAGCATGTGACTCAGTGTGTGCTGAAGTCAATGAAAATTGTGTGGCAAGTAAATATCTGTCTGTAAGCCTGAAACAGCACTTTCTGAGAGAGTTTCAATTTTATTATTTATTTTTAATTAAAAAAATTTTTAATTAAAGTATAATTGATTTACAATATTATATTAGTTTCAGGTGTACAACATAGTAATTCAGTATTGTCATAGGTTATACTCTATTTAAAGTTATTATAAAATATTGGCTGTATTCCCTGTGCTGTACAATATAACCTTGTATCTTATTTATTTATACATAATAGCTTATATCTCTTCATTCCCTACCCCTATCTTGCCCCTCCCCCCTTCCCTCTCCCCACTGGTATCCACTAGTTGTTTTCTGTAATTGTGGGTCTGTTTCTGTTTTGTTACATTTGTTCATTTGTTTTATCTTTTAGATTCCACATATAGTGATCATGTACAGTATTTGTATTTCTCTGTCGGACTTATTTCACTAAGGATAATGCCCTCCAGTTCTACCCATTCTGTTGCAAATGGCAACATTTCATTCTTTTTTATGGCTGAGTAGTATTCTGTTGTGTGTCTATCTATAGAAAGATATAGATAGATAGAAAGATAGATAGATAGAAAGATATATCTATAGATAGATATAGAAAGATAGACACACACACCACATCTTTATCCATTCTTCTGTTGATGGACACTTAAGGTGCTATATCTAGGCAATTCTGCTGTGAACATTTGGGTACATATATGTTTTTGAATTCGTGTTTCTGTTTTCTTTGGATATATACCCAGGAGTGGAATTGCTGAATCATAGAGTGGTTCTATTATTAAAGAGGTCTAACTTTATATAATTAACAGAAAATTATTTTAGACTTGGATTCCCATTCTTCCAGTTTTCTAGATAGAATTAGAACATTGATTTCACAAAGTTATTCTTTGTTCCTTTATTTTTCTGCCTGTAGTTGATTCATGCTGCTAAGGGAGAAGCCATCAGAATCAGGTCTATTTTGAGATCCCTGATTCCACTGGGAGATTTGGTGGGAGTAATCAGCATTGCTTTTCAGATGCCAACGATAGCCAAAGGTAAGGTGAATTTCCATTCTTTGTAATTCAGTAGGACGTGGATGGTGTGATGTTTTCAATAAGATCATCAGTACCCACGGTTTCTTTCCCTGCAGCATAGTTACACTACATAAGTTTCTTTTAAAAAATGAACTGCATCTGTATCATTCTTCTAGATTCCACACATATGTGTTACTATACAATATTTGTTTTTCTCTTTCCGACTTCACTCTGTACGACAGACTCTAGATCCAGCCACATCTCTACAAATGATCCAATTTCATTCCTTTTTATGGCTGAGTAATATTCCACTGTATATATGTTAACACATATATGTGAAATCTAGAAAAATGATACAGATGAACCAATTTGCAGGGCAGGAATAGAGATGCAGATGTAGAAAACGGATGTGTGAGCATAGAGGGATGAATTGGGAGATTAGGATTGACATATATACACTACCATGTGTAAAAAAGATAGCTAGTGGGAACCTGCTGTATAGCACCGGGAGCTCAGCTTGGTGCTCTGTGGTGACCTAGAGCGGTGGGTTGGAGGGGTGGTGTGAGGGAGGTCCAAGAGGGAGGGAATATATGTATACATATAGGCGATTCACTTCATCATACAGCAGAAACTAACACAACATTGTAAAGCAACTATACCCCAATTAAAAAAATATATTTTTTATAAAATATTTTCTACATACATTGTTTTTAACCAGCTGTTTCCAACGAGATTTTAAGCCTTCTTCAGGTGACATTTCAGTTTCCAGAAAAGGGAAATAAGCATCTCAACTGTTTTATCTAATGTCTCTCCTAGAGTTCTTTGGTCCCCTGTTCCTCTCTTTCTTGACAGCAACACCTTAATTCACTCTTTTTGATAGTTTTCGTGGTCACTTTCTTATAATACTTTTTTTCTAAAACAGTGGTCATAGGTTTTGACTTAGTGATTTAAAAATTGCCAGTGTGTTGAAAGAAGTGCTCTTTTCAAGACTGAGGAGAACATTTTGGAAAGATTTGTTTCTCCCCATTTTAACTCAACGTTTATTGTTCTTTTACAACATGCCATTTTTGGTTTAGAACTGCTTGTAATTAATTTTCCAATGTTAACTCTAAAGCATGTAAAATAAAGTCAACAGACTCTCCATATAAACGCCCAGAAGCTGTGATTCCTTACAGCCCTGCTTGCGTTAGGTTGGGAGGAGGTGGGAGGGCCCAGCTCAGGAAGGATGGAGTGAGGAGCTGATGCTTTACTGTGGAGGTGGTGATAGGGCCCCGATTCTCCCCCATGCTGAGCCCCTGCACTAGCCCAGACTACAACAGAAATGGCACATGGCCTGGGCCCAAGGCCTAATTCCCTGTTGGTAATTCACTCTCCACCTCCCATAAAAAAATTTAAGCAGTTACTGAAGGCACCTAAAAGATATGTTAGGTCCCAAATTATACTTTATTCTCCCTTTTTCCAATGGCAGTTTTGCTCTGTTTTCCAGACTTGATTGGATATTGTTACACATATCATTTTTATACAAACTTCTGATTTTAGAACGAAAACACATTTAGATATGAAGTACACATGATGACCCTTTTCTTTCATGAATTATGCCCAGAGAAGATTAGCTGTCAGTACCTCAAGTCTAGAATGAGGGGACCACTGTGTAATGGCAAGCGGTCTACCCTACTTGCCGGCGGCCGTATTGTTAGGAAGTAAAGTTTCGTGTTTGCTAACTTTACGCACCCACATCTTCAGGTGACACAAACAGCCATGATAACTGAATACACATTCTAAATTTAGGGAAAGCTGGACCTTAAAAATTGTCCCCTAGCTTTTTGTCTTGCCCATTTTAGGCAGTTTCTTTTTCTTGTGTATAAACAGACTCTCCTCATTTACCTTCTTTTCACCTTACTTCTAACTCTCATTCATTTACTTAATTAAATATCTTGTCTTTCCCCTACGTTCTGAGCCACAAAATTGATACTCTCAGGAAAAAAGATAAGAATAATACCAGTGACACATGGATTAGGGAATAAAAAAATGCTAGCCTTTATGGTTAAAATCAGTAATAACAAAGAACCAAAAACAAGGACTGTAAGAGTGTCCAGATGTCCCTTTCAGAATTGCCCCAAAAGTCTCAATATACCTCCTTTTCTTCCAGTTATCTGTCTTTACTAGCCTTTAAGATTTTCCAAGTTAGTTTCTTTCCTGTCCTATTTACTTGAGTTATAGTAATGTTATGACTTTTTTGTAATAAATATGCAGTATATTGTCTACCTTAGGATTTAAAGGATTTTTTGTGAACTATCACAGTCACAATGAAAGCTAATTTTTAAAACACCATCTACGGTTATTGTTAAATTGATGCTTTTTTTTTTAATCTTCTTTCTTTTTATGGAGAATGTAGACAGAAACTTGTATGTTTTTATTTTGCTGTGGTATGCATTAAATCAACTTTTAAAACTTAAACCATCAGTATTTCTTCTTAGGTTTCGATGACAGGTCAGTTGGTTCTTTAAGCATCACCAGCTATTGCTGATAATTCCTATTATATGTTCTGTATTTAGTATGTGAAGTTTGTCTCTAAACATTAGTACCCTGCCCCTCAGTATTAGCTAAGGCCTTTCTCATACATTTTTTTCCTAGGCCATGTGTTTTATTTTTAATTTTTATTTTATATTGGAGTATAGTTGATTTATAATGTTGTGTTAGTTTCAGGTGTACAGCAAAGTGAATCAGTTATACATATACATATAGCTATTCTTTTTGAGATTCTTTTCCCATATAGGCCATTACAGATTATTGAGTAGAGTTCCCTGTGCTATACAGTAGGTCCTTGTTGATTATCTATTTTATATATAGTAGTGTGTATATGTCAGTCCCAACCTCCTAATTTATCCCTCCCCCCACCCACCTTTCCCCTTTGGTAACCATAAGTTTGTTTTCTAAGTCTGTGAGTCTGTTTTCTGTTTTGTAAATAAGTTCATTTGTATCATTTTTTAGAATCCACATATAAGTGATATCATACGATATTTGTCTTTGACTCACTTCACTTAGTATGATCATCTCTAGATGTATCCATGTTGCTGCAAATGGCATTGTTTCATTCTTTTTTATGGCTGACTAATATTCCATTGTATATATGTACCACATCTTTATCCATTCCTCTGTTGATGGACATTTAGTTTGCTTCCATGTCTTGGCTATTGTAAATAGTGCTGCAATGAACACAGGGGTGCATGTATCCTTTCGAATTATGGTTTTCTCAGGGTCTATGCCCAGTAGTGGCATTGCTGGATCATATGGTAGTTCTATTTTTAGTTTTTTAAGGAACCTCTATACTGTTCTCCATAGTGGCTGCACCAATTTACATTCCCACCAACAGTGTAGCAGGGTTCCCTTTTCTCCACACCCTCTCCAGCATTTGTTGTTTCTAGACTTTTTGCTGAGGGCCATTCTGATGGGTCTCATACATTTTTATTATAATTATCCTAGAGCTAGAGGGTAGCCCAAAAGGATAATGAAAGAAGGAGGAGTTTAGAAAAATTAAGGGGCAAGTGTCTAATCTCAAAGGTAGCTATTCTTTTCCCGCAGCTCTTGGTCCAGACAGGTTTGGGCAGGTTGTGTGAGGCAGTCATTGTAGGTGGATGAATAATGCAGCCAGCACAGGGTAAAGCCAGTGCAGCTGGCCCGCCTTGTGCCAGTTCATTTTCCAGGAGTCTGAGAGGAGGCAGTTCATCAGCTGTACTGTCCCCAGTGTGTCTGAGGAGACGGAGAGCATGAAGCAGCAGCCCATCCATGAGTCTTCATTCCCAGGCAGCTGGAGTTGCAGCATTCCTTAAAATGAATGTCCACCTGAATGAGTGTTTCAAAAACAAATCTTATTTCAAGATCAATGAGTTGCTTATCATTTCCTTAGGCACAGCTTTCTGTTAGAAGAATAGAATCCTATAAATTACCTATAATGTGATTTTTTAGGAGAATGGAACTGGAGTTTCATGTAGATTTTTAATCAAAAATTAGAGCATGCTGATTTAACGTAAGGATTAAATTACCTCGGGTTGGATTTTAAATCCATTTTTACTTAGTTTAAATCTAACTTTGCCAATGACTAGACGTGCAATTTTGGACAAGTTATTTAACTTCCCTAAAAGTCGCTTTTTATCTTGTGCTAAAGGAAGATAATAATACCACCTTCATAGTGCACGTGTGAAAATTGTATGAAAGTGTGTCTGGAACATTCCTAACATAATACCTGACAACAGCACAAATGACAAGCATTGTTATTCTTATTATTTTAATTACAGGAAGGAAGGGATTAGGTGTATTAGTTATTATTAATTATAAGGAATGGAAGTGATTTCGTATTAGTCTTCAGTCTAATTTCCTTTAAAACATTGTTATTTGTTCATTTTCATGATTCAAATATCAAATTCATTCATCGACTGTGAATGAAAACAAAAACGTTGTGACTGTATTCTTTCAGGATGGGTATGGTCATGTATCATCTTTCCCTGGGTCCTTCTTTCTCCAACATTGCATCAGTAATAAAGATTCTGTGATAGTATTTGCAGAGTCTTATAGTGTGTGGTCAGCAGCAATGTGGCATAATTATCACATGGTCAAACAGAAAACAAGTTTGTTCTCCAGTATTTTCAATGGGCACATAATTCCCTATTCTTCATATCAGTGATCTCCTCTATGAATCTACAGAGTTATACTAAGGAATTCACTCCTCTGTATAGGCATCAAGCCTTGACTGTTGATAGAGAAAATAACATGTCTCTCAAATATGTTTTAAATGTTATTAAATGCTATTATGATTAATGAAACATCTTTCATTTGAAAGTCAGGCTGGTTCCTGGAGTTTTGTTCATTATCCTGTAATTGTCTAAGCCATAAATATGTAAATGATGTAAAGGTACCATGTTTATCACATAGGGTACATGAACTTTATTAATGTTTTATGAAGTTTTCAAGAGGTTCTTGTATTGAAAAGAATGCAAACCTTGCTTTACATTTTAGCTTTATGATATTTACTCTTAGTTTTACAGTTTGGATTTTGGGTGCCATTTTGTTTCCTTCTCGGTATCTGGCATAATGCTATGTCCTAATCTTATACACAGTTAACAAATGGATGCCCAATAACATTTAAATGACCATGGATTTACACTGCACTGCCATATTGCCTCAGCTAAGTCCCAGCCTTTGCTTGAGGGTAGTAGAGGAACAGAAAACCATTCACCGGATAACTTTATTTAAAACAGGAGAAGGCTGGAAAGTAGCCATTTGTAATCTATTTCATTAACAACGATGTGTCACCTTCTCTTTTTTAGATGGGAATGTGGTGGAGCCTGACATGTCTGCGGGGTTTTGCCCAGATCACAAGGCAGCCATGGTTTTGTTCCTTGACAGGGTCTATGGAATTGAGGTTCAAGATTTCCTCCTCCATCTTCTCGAGGTTGGCTTTCTGCCAGATCTGCGGGCTGCTGCTTCTTTAGATACGGTAATGATCTGAACAAATGACTTCTGCAACTTTTTCTTTCATAGATATATTCATTCATTCATTGTCACCAAATGGTTATTGAGTGCCTATTATATTTTTAGGCAAGCATAGGGTAAACAGAAAGCAAAATAGACTATATCCTCAAGGAACTCACTGAATAGTGGAGAAAACGGACAACCTGAAGAGTAAGATAAGAATTCTGATCAGGTGCAATGGAAGACAATAGAAAGTTGATATAACCCTCATTTGGGAGGTCACAGTGGCTCCTGTTCACTTCGAAGTCAACATAAATAATTATGCATCTCAGCAAAAGCAGTTAAAGTATTGAGCAGGTTTAGTGGACATTGTTGAGTCATGCCAATCACAGTATCATCCCGGTGCCTTCATTTATTAACGTACATACAGCCTCAAATCTGTCCTTTGAATCCAGTGGCCAGTATTGAGAATCTGCCATTATCAGTGTAAGTGTTCTGCTATTTGAAACATTGTAAAATAAGCTGAAACTCTAAATGTTATTCTAGTAGCTATAATAATACCTTTTTTTATTCTCAATTAAATGAGTCTTCGATATCAGAGGAAATCAGATCTTGAGTTGTCAGTAGTGAAAGCTGTGAGAGGAGAATCACAAAAATGAAACTGAATTTTTTTGTTCTTTTTTGGTTGTGTTCATGTGAAATTCTGAACCTAAGTAGTATAGTTGATAACATGGTAGGACAATCAGCCTTTAGTTATTGATGCTGGTGGACATGAACAGAAATATAATTAATACTCATACATAGAATTCAGAAAGAATTTATGTATTTGAGATCTACTGTGAGAATAAACTCCTTTCTCTTACCTGTCCTAGTAAAGGGAAGCACTCACATTCTTTGATATCATTAGTGTCTTTATCTTTCATCCATCCTACCCTTGATATTTTATTTTATTAAAAAAATTTTTTTAATTTTTAAAATTTATTTATTTTTGGCCACGTTGGGTCTTCGTTGTGGTGCGCGGGTTTCACATTGTGGTGTCTTCTCTTGTTGCAGAGCACAGGCTACAGGCTCAGGGGCTTCAGTAGTTGTGGTGCACAGGCTTAGTTGCTCTGCAGAATGTGGGATCTTCCCGGACCAGGGCTCGAACCCGTTTTCCCCTGCATTGGCAGGCGTATTCTTAACCACTGCGCCACCAGGGAAGCCCCCAATATTTTATTTTAGAACATAAACCTCTGGGGCTTTTTGAAGAGATAGATATTACTTCATTCATTTTTGTCTATTTATGAGCAATTGAAAATTGATTGTCTTTAGTGATAAAAAAGCATATGAACCACAGGTAAATCTATAACAGAGGAATCAGTTTCTGTATTATGTACTTTTGTCGTTTTCTAGGTAATGAAAGTACACGTCAACTTGTGGATCCCTTTGAAAATTGTCTCCTGCCCAACACAAATGACTGTCTCCTCTCCAATTCCTTTCTAGGCTGCTTTGAGCGCTACAGACATGGCCCTGGCCCTCAATCGGTACCTTTGCACGGCCGTGTTGCCTTTGTTAACAAGATGTGCTCCTCTTTTTGCTGGCACTGAGCACCATGCTTCCCTCATTGACTCATTACTTCACACCGTGTACAGACTTTCTAAGGGCTGCTCACTTACCAAAGCTCAACGAGATTCCATAGAAGTGTGTTTACTCTCCATTTGTGGGTAAGTGGGCAATGAAGTCTATACCAAGTTTCTTCTTCTTTAAGAAAGAGAATTTAGTCTCTGGCCCTTGACAAATTGTTTTGAACGTTGTCAACAATTTCTGGACCATAAAATTCATTCATTTTATGTGCTGGGGTATGAGTCTTACCAGAGTGCCCTTGCTCCTGATCAAGTTCAGGAGTGTTCCTCCAAGACTCTCTCGGTATCTAGCCATTGGATACAGTGTTGGACCAACGATGCTATTCTGGATGTTGGCGTGTGAGCTGTCGCCGGCCACATTAGTGTAATATTAATAGATTCTCCCCTTTTCACTGTGTGATGGTTTTAACTCCTCTTCCAGAAGAGAAGAGAAAACAGAGACTTATTAAAGATAAAAAATATATGTAGTATAATATTAAAGTATGACCTATTGTGACAGTGATGAAGACAGACTATTTCCTCCAGCCTGGAAAGCCGCTTCCTATAGATAGAAGTGTTTGAAGGTCTTACTCTGAAAACCAGAAGCATATCTTCTCCTTTTGAGGTTCTGACAGTCAAAGTGACTATTTCTCAGGCCTCTAGCTAGGGTAATGGTTTCTTTCTGATGGACAGGAGCTCTTAGAGGTGAAAGCTTGCAGCCTGCCCAGTACATTGGTAAAGGAAAGGTTTTCACTCATAGTGGAACGAGTGTATGGGTGTAGGAGCCAGATGGGACTGAGGGAGGTTAAAAAAAAGAAAAAAAAAAAAAGATTAGTTCATAATCTAATTTTAGTTCCCTGACCCCAAAATTCTGTGAAATGGAATCAAAATATCTATCTCACTGACTTTTTCTAAATATTAAATGAGATGAAGCACTCAGGATTGCCGACACAGTAAATGGTCACTGTGTGTTAGTTTTCTTTCCCTTTCTCCTCTGGCAAAATTTCGATCTCAGTCTTTTTCTCTTCCTCTTGTTCCTACACTCCCTCCCTGCTTCTGATCTAGTCATTGAAGACCCTTCCCACTCACTGGAGTGAGGGAAGAAGCATTTACTAAATTAGTAGCAACAGTGGGGTCTGCAGTTGTGAGTGGTAGCAAGGGAAAGAGCAGAAGAGGAACATCTCCTGTAGCAAATAAGGGTTGGTCTTCAGATCAGCGAGCTAGAGATGAGTTGGAAATGTAGCTTTTTACAAAAGTATGTAACTATTGGTTAATCTTTGGATTAGGAACACCTAAAATTAACATCATCTGAAGAGAGGTGTAGGTACAGTTTCTTGGCATGTATAATGTAGTCTAATGAATTATTCTACTTAGTTTAGACATTATTAAATGTTCATTATTAAAATTAGCTTTGTTCCACCAGCCAATTGAGACCTTCTATGATGCAGCACTTACTCAGAAGATTAGTATTTGATGTCCCATTATTAAATGAACATGCAAAGATGCCTCTTAAGGTAAGTACAGGAAGTGTTTGTAGTTATTTGATTACTGGGTCCTCTGACTTTGTTTCCTGTTACAATATGTATATATCTCAGATACATCATGTTTGATCTTTGATGCTGGAAAATTTCTTCCAGGTATTGAAATGGGCATGTAAGTTATAGCTATGTGTACCTCAACCTAAAATAAACAAGTAATAAAAGACCAGAGAAATCCTAAGATTGGTTTACTGTAAATCAATGGAAATAGAAATCAATGGAAAGAAAATGGGCCACAAGAAAAAGATGAGGCAAGATACTCTTAGGCTGGAAAACACAGTAATAGGCCTGGCCTAAAGTATTAGCAACCTCAAGGCATAAAGAATAGGTTTGAAAAACAGCATTTTCTAAGTTGGTAATCAAATGACAGTTTCCAAATATCATTTCATAAGGATCAAATATAATCTTTATGTATACACAGTTACAGTTTGTCACAGAGTGAAGTCCCTGACATTTTTGCTTCCCAGCTTTATTATTCTGCTCATGAAAGATCAAGTCTCATTCTGTCTTATTGACTTGGGAATATTTTCCTGTCATGTAATATACCAATCCTGGCTCACGATTTTAAGGTATTAGGTGTGTACCAATGTGTGATCTAGTGGCATGGTCTGTGCATGGAGGTCATTGTCCTGTAGTGGACTTTTTATAGGTGACCAGTCTGCTCTACCACCTGGTAAGCATCATTTCTTCCTCACGGCCACCCAGTAATTGTGGCGTGAAAAGAGGTTTAAGATAAAAATAAGCTGCTATTGTTTTCAGCTGCTCTTACACTAAGCACGCCTAGATACTTAACATAAACAATCTTTCTCTACGAAAAGTGATTTTGGTTTAATCAATCTAGAGAAATTGATGCATTATGTAGAGTAAGTTATATTCTTGCTGAAAATCCTGTTTTTGTTTTTACAGTTTTTATCATTTGCTTGTCATGCAAAATTTTCTTGATACAAATGAGCTGGAAAATACCTGAAAAAAGATACAGTATCACTTTATGTGGTAAAACCCTTTTGCATTATAGATATTTGCCTGTTACTCTAAGCAGATTAGATCTCAATATTTCATCATTTGAGATTCCTAAATTTTGTGTGTGTGTGTGTGTGTGTGTGTGTGTGTGTGTGTGTGATTCGTAACTGTGAGGGAGACCAAACGAGAAGAAATATTTATACAGTAAGAGACCTAGTTAGCTTTAATAAGAGTAACGCTCAATTTATTTTCCTCCTTAGCTATAGGAAAGAGGGTCCAAAAATTTACAGTTTATTCAAAAAATAATTTTATTTTAATTATTATTAATAATAATTTTATTAATTTGGCAAATAGTTGTGAATATTTTTCGGTTTATATACCCAGAATAAATGATCCAAAGAGCTACTGAATAATTGAAAAATTCCATCCGTGTCTTTGAACTTCTAGTTTAGTCCCACAAAATATTTGTAGGTTAAAAACTTAAGAAGCAACATAGACCCTCAGGAAGAAAATAAATTACATCCAAAACCACAAAGAGCTACAGATAAAGAAATTACGAAAGTAGGGCAGTTTGGGGAGTTTACTTAGAGATGTGCGTTCTGAAGCAAATCGTAAAGTGTAACGACTCAGAGTAGGTAGAGAAGAAGCACGAATATTCAGAGGTATTGTCCCTTGAGAATGCACATTTTAGGTGCTGTATCCTCTGGGTCAGTGTGACATCAATCCCTCTGTTACATGCATGGATTCCACGGGATAACAAGTCATAAAATTGTAAGTAAATGATAGCAACTAAAGTAGAACTCAGGGGTACACAGATAACCAAACAACCTCCTAAAGAATTCTGTTCAAGATAATTTGTGAAATTGGTCATTTGGTCTTCATCCTGTGCTCAGCGTTAAATATAAGGAGACATCCTATATAAGATCTTAGTATTCTCCAAAAGAATTCATATGGGATCGAGCAGTTCCATATCAGTTGGCCTTATTACGTGGCATTGGCATTAGAATGCCATGTGGGAGGAAATGGAAAATATATACCATGTGTCTTTAGCTCAGTGCTCTTAGAATTGTTTTCCCATCTAGCTGCTGACAAATCATTATGAAAGATGCTGGAAATACTACTGCCTGCCTGGAGGGTGGGGAAACTTTGGAGCTGCCTCAGAAGAAGAACTTCATTTATCAAGAAAGTTGTTCTGGGGCATTTTTGATGCCCTGTCTCAAAAGGTAATTGTGGTTTTATTTGTATAATAAAACAACTGAAAAGCCATAGGATCTTGGTAAGATAGTATTCCTAGTGGAATAGTGGAATGCTGTCTTTGCTCATCAAGACTTGACATAGTTTTATTTTTTCTCTTCATTTATAACAAATGTTGAGAATGCAATTTATATTAACTTTTCATAGTCATGATGGTAACATGTCCCTTGTGATCATAACATTTTCTGACTTTAAAACGGCTAAGCATTTTAGGAAATTATGCACATGGGTTGATCAGTTTCTGGTGCATTTGGACTTCTTTGGACTCAAACCCTCCCTAGTCAGTCACCTCCCCAATCTTATAAAGCCTGAAGAAATCCTGTCAAATATAAAATATTAAATCTCATAAAATTATAATATTCCAGTGGCCTTACTGACTTTTCCCACTTTGCTGCTATGGAGATTTAAGTACTCAGTGCTTTATGTATGTGACATTCCCTTATAGTTGCCATATTTATAATGAATAGTTCATATACTTTCAGAAGACTGGAGTGTATTATTTCAGAGAAAATCAGAACAACATGCTTCGTATGCTTATGCTTAAATTATTAATCAAAATCAGTTTGAATTCCCAAAGAGGCATTATCAGATGACTGGAATAGTATAACCAAGAGTTTACTGCATAATAAGGGAAGTTTATCTGTGATTACATTTGGTAGCTACAACTCAATGCTTTTTCTTGCTGAATTGCCTTGGGTAAACCCGGAGCCTTTTTGAAATAATATGTAGAAGGTATTTTGAGAAGAATTTACAGCTTTAATTTAAAATTGAACATTTAAAGTGAGATAACTTTTAAAATGGATAAACAACAATGTCCTACTGTATAGCCCAGGGAACTGTATTCAATCTCCTGGGATAAAGCAAAATGGAAAAGAATATTTTTTAAAAGAAGAATGTCTAGTTGTATATAACTGAGTCACTTTGCTGTACAGCAGAGATTAATACAACATTATAAATCAACTACACTTGAATTAAAAATTTTTTAATAATAAAGGAATTATTATTTTTGATTTTTTAAAAAATCTACAAATACAAATTTAACTAATTATGTAATTAATATACAAATACCTCTCCCCAGAAATTTTGATTATGCATATCTCCTATAGAATTTCTTTCTCAGTTCAGAATTTTATTTTTCATACCTTTGTAATGCAATACAGACCAGTTAAAATTCCTTACTCTCTGGAATGTTATACTTTGGGTATTTTTCATGTCTAGTCTTTATAATGTGGTACAGCAATAGTCCTCATTGACTGAAATTATGTTTATGTTGTAAAGACACGTTATACATGTAGAATATTCAGGTTCACTTCATTTCCCATTATTGGAGAATAAACGTTTAGAGAAGCAAAGATTTTATTCCTTTTATGCTGCAACTGCAGTACAAAGCTTCAGTCATCTCATCTTATGGGATGTCAGGCTATAGTTTCCATTTTCTAGAGAAAGAATCCTTCGGGGAGTTGAGCCAGCCCAAGGTAATTCAGATTTTCTCTTACAGCATCGTGTCAGCTGCAGTGATCATGTTGACAGCTTTTGCTCAATAGTAATGGAGTATTTATTTTTTGGTCCTCCATTTCTTCCCAGAAATATGAACAAGAACTTTTCAAACTGGCACTGCCTTGCCTGAGTGCAGTTGCGGGAGCTTTGCCTCCAGACTACATGGAGTCAAATTATGTCAGTATGATGGAAAAACAGTCATCAATGGATTCTGAAGGGAACTTTAACCCACAACCTGTTGATACCTCAAAGTATGGACTCTTTCTATTGCAGCAGATTTTTATTGTAAATGATGTGTGAAGTCTGAAATTGAATAAGGTACTAAAGTGAACTTTCTCTCATCCATGCCCCCCTTGAATTGGTATCCTTTTACTAGGGGTCCCTCTACTTGATGAAATGATAGTAGTAATAATAATGGTTCTACAAATATCAGAAGTAGATAAGATGTACCTTCTAAGAGATATACTCTTAATATCGTCAGGATTCTCTGTAAATAACCACATGGCAATATCTATAATAATGAGAATCAAGAAAGTATATCAGTTATATTTTTTAGTTGAAATTCTACCCTAAATGTTTATTAATAATTGAAGCCAACTTCTGTGCAGAGTCTTTGATTCGGGGTGCTCCCAGCATGCAGTGCAAAGCTCTTTCTGTGAGCTATGGGGCATCACTTCATCATCACTGCATCTCAGCCAGGCCTAGGGTTAGCAGCTTATGTTCAGCCTCAGAAAGCACAGCGTGAGAGTGAAGGGAATATCAAATGAGAATATTTCTGGAAAATTTAGCATGGATTGAGAATGCGGTGTGACAACCTTAACCACAAATAATACATTACTTATCATTATGAAAGCTCTTCCATGTACCTACTTGCGTAAATTGCTCTACAGATAGGATGTTTGGGTACGTCAGGTGTCTCAGCATTTTTGTTGTTGTTACTGTCTTTAAGTAGGACCATGGTTTTCCATTTGCAAGGAGGCTGCTCTTCATGCCAAATTATCTTACCCATTCCGTGGTGACTCAGCAAGATCAGTATTAGCAAGGTGGTCACTTGGTAGTTACCATCCACAGCATCTGAATTTGCTTGGAAGTTCAACTTTCAGGTCTCTGGGTGGCCCCTCAGCTGGTTTAGCTTCCATAACCAGATCCCAATTTCAAGCCAGGTGGTATGCCATTAGTTTGATAATGCCTTAAATTTGCATGTTTGGTATTTGATAACAGTCCTGTGAGAAAAGACTCTACCCCCCCAGTATTTGGCTTATGTGATTGGTCCTTTGTATCTCTTCTAAAGTAAGTAAACCAAAATACCACATGTTCACATTCCTTCTTGGGTAAGTTTGTGGTTTGTTAACATACAATGTAATCTAGGATTTTAAAATAACATTAGAACAATGTTATGGCTTTGGTGTTGATTAATTAAATCCAATTAATGAATAAGTGTTGGGCATGTATATTAATTTACCTTGGCTAGCCCCTTTGGGGACCTCTTAACAGACTAGGTTTGCGTAGTGATATCAATAATTTCTACATCTTTGTGATTTTTTAACATATTGTTTTTTAAGTATGTGAATATCATAAAGTTCAATTACTAACTGATAACATTGCTAGAAAAGAACAGTAAACCATCTCATTATACTAGGTTTTACTTATAATTCTATTCTCAAAGTTAATTGCATTAGTAAGTTATGTTTTCCATTCATAGGTATATTTGATAGTCCCAAGTCTCACATTTACCATCAGACTTGATTTTCAATGGCGTGGACTCCATGTCTGTTCGAGGGATTAAATATTTATTTAAGCATGAAAGAAATCAAGAAGAAATGTTATCAAAACCATAAAGCATGAATTGGTTAATTACTTTTCCCTATAGTTCATATTAGTAACATCTAGAATTTATATATAGACCATTAACATTTAAAATTATTAACATATAACTAGTTGTATACAATTAACTTAAAATTAATTTTAGTACATTTGAAATGGAACAGGTCAGATTTCAGCAGTCTTTTACCCATTTATAGTTGTTGCCTAAGAGACTTAAGTCAAAAGGAGGAATAACTTCAAAGAACGTATGTGGGAGAAAAGTATGTCTTTAAGCTTGTTGAATTTAACTATATCTTCATTCAGGTTTAAAGAAAAAATTGGTGTTATCTGTTGTCCTCTTCTTTGAATACATTTTAATTATTTTTATTTATACTATGTATAATTTTTATTGTATATAACTTACATTAAGACATAAAGTGTGACTCATTATGAGTGGGTGGAACCTTATCTGCTTGACTTTTCTTATATTGTTCCTACCATATGGAAAAGTAGTACCTTGTTAAACCAATTTTTTAACAGTTATGCACCGAATGGGGTATAAGCAGTCATAAGCTGTGAGTAAATTATTAATATGATTCCCTGTAAGTGCTGAAAATTAAACCTTTTTTCTTTATTTTTCTCATAGTATTACAATTCCTGAGAAGTTGGAATACTTCATTAACAAATATGCAGAACATTCCCATGACAAGTGGTCAATGGACAAGGTAAAAGTCAGAATATCACATTCTAATTCAGTACTGAACGTACCTAATGAATGATCATGGCTCAGATACTTCTGACCATGACAATTTTCTACTTTCAAGTGAGAGCTTTAGATTAGGAAAGAACATTTAATTATGATTTGCTGACATAATATTTAGTCTAATAAACTACTTAGTTCTGCCACTGATGTACATATAATGCACATAAGAATATTGGTGTTCATAAAAAGCACAGTGTTAAAAATTCAAAAAATCTATTAATTAAATATAGTTTCTAAACATACATTTTTGTGAGAGTAAAAAGTAGTAATAAGATGCAAACTATTATATATAGGATGGATAAACAACAGGTCCTACTGTATAGCACAGGGAACTATATTCAATACCCTGTGATAAACCATAATGGAAAAGAATCTGAAAAAAAAAAAATATATATATATATATGTATAACTGAATCACTCTGCTGTACAGCAGAAATTAACACAACTGTACTTAAAAAAAAATTTTTTTTAAACTATCATTAGGGTCTTCAGTAAGAAATAGTGGCTGTAGGTCCAGACATCTTTTAAGGGAACTTTAGCTTTATGTATAATTTTATATTAGGTAAAATCTTAAAAATTATTAATCAGAATTTAGTGGTTATTTACACCTTCTGCTCTTCTGTTGTATTTCTTATCTCTCAGTAGATCTGCAGTTCACTTACGAGGCAAGATGGCATGTTTTATTTGCATTGTCAAGAAAAGATAACTTGAATGAGATAACTAAAGCAGTTGCAATCTGTGATATAAGTCCTATATATATATTATGAGATTTTTCTGGAGGAAAAATGTGGTCACATTTAAGTTAAGCCTACTTAAACTTAGAGAAGATGGTTAAAATAGGGTTGTCAGAGAAATTAAGTTGAGATGAAGCAGGAATTTAAAATAAGCATGTACCGATTTGGCGAAGTGAAAATCAAAGAGCGAAGGTTCGAAGGGTTGCTTGTGTTATGTGGCAACTCAGTATCACCCTATTAAACTATTTTTCTTTTTTTAAAATTTATTTATTTTTATTTATTTATTTTTGGCTGCGTTGGGTCTTCATTGCTGCATGCGGGCTTCTCATTGCAGTGGCTTCTCTTGTTGCGGAGCACGGGTTCTAGACGCGCAGGCTTCAGTAGTTGTGGCTCGCTGGCTCTAGAGCGCAGGTTCAGTAGTTGTGGCGCACGGGCTTTGTTGCCCTGTGGCATGTGGGATCTTCCCGGACCAGGGCTCAAACCCGTGTCCCCTGCATTGGCAGGCGGGTTCTTCACCACTGCGCCACCAGGGAAGCTCCACCCTATTAAACTTGATACTAAGTTTCAATCTTTGCCTCGGCCAACCGGTCCCTGCTTCCAAGAAACCCCCTTTTTGTTTTGTTAAGCGTATGGCTCTTTCTTTGTTCAGTAACTTAATCGATTTACTAGGTAAGTCAGTAAGAGTGAAGTATCTGTCCTCTATAAAGACTGAGCTGGTGGGGTGGTGATGGAGAGGAGATTTACAGGAAGGCAGTCCTGAGCTATTTCAGCCTAGTTACCCGGATCCCATAGACATACATGAAATGATATAGGGAAACAGTGAATGTACCAAATTATATGGGCAAAATCACGTGGAACAAGTGTGTTGAGAGGTCATTGGACAAAGGAGTGGGCAAAACAAGTAGCATTATTCAGGGAGGCTTCCAAATAAGCCAGCTGCTCCAGTTTTCCTGTTTAAAATGAGTGTTTCACACTTATTCGTCTCACAGGTTGGGGTCCCAAGATGGACCAAAATGAGTATCATAGGGGTCGTGCAGCCTTTAGCCTCCTCCTAGCGGAGGGCTATTGACATAATCACAGACCTGTCTAAGGAAGACTGGATGCATTTAATCTCTGGATAGAAACATTTGTTCCAAGTGGTTACTCAAAATAATATTGACTATGATGAAATTCTTTATATTGACTTATGCTGGATAAAGTTCAAACCTTAATCCTTATCTTGGTTCATTTTAGATTTACTTTATCAAGTACACACTTAAACACATGTACACCTACACTCTAAAATTAAAGCATGTAAAACAATTTTGATTTTATTTTTAGTTGGCAAATGGATGGATTTATGGAGAAATATATTCAGACTCGTCTAAAGTTCAACCATTAATGAAGCCATATAAACTATTATCTGAAAAGGTGACTTGTTTATTTTTTAAGTTTATATGGTTTTAATTTGGGGGGGGACTTTTTTTTCTTCATTATGTAAATTTCTTATTAACACGTCTATTTTATATACACTATTTTTACCTTTTCTCAAAGGTCCCATTTTTTATGTATTGTTTTTTTCTCTGTAGTACCATTTCCTGTCAGTATTTAATTGGTTATTCTCTTCTCTACTTAATACTTTTCTGTTTCTTTTTTATTTTTATTCCTCTCCTGTATTTTTAAGAACTTTAGAAAATATTCGTTTCATTCTTAAGAGTTTTTTGATAAGGGATAATGAAGTAATATATTGTAATATGCTTATTATTTATGTTTTCATATATTTTACTTCTTTGAGGGGAAAGCAGTATCTTGAAAAGTGAAGTGAAAAGGATTTTCTAGGGTGGTGCTTGCACAGGAAGTTACTTCTCTGCTTCAGGAGAAGCAGATAAACGGCTTCAAGCACATGGCATATAATCTGGCACTTCTTCCTAACTGTGTTTCTCCTTTCTAGTTTCTGTCTGAAGTATCAGAATCTGGGAAACTAAAGGAAATTAGCCTCATGCTATATAATAAGATAGGATCCCTCTTAGCAGCATTAGTCAAACGAGGTCTCAGCTCACACTCTGCTCTTCAGAATTTGTACTCTCCTTTTTTATTTTTAAATAAACAATGCTAATCAAAAAATTTTAGGGGAAGACAGAGTATTTCAGAACAAAGCATTAAATATTTTAAATTTTTGTTTAGGTTCATAATACCCCACCCTTTTCTGATTTTTTTCTAGGAAAAAGAAATTTATCGCTGGCCAATCAAAGAATCTTTAAAAACTATGCTGGCCTGGGGGTGGAGAATTGAAAGGACACGGGAGGGAGACAGCATGGCCCTTTATAACCGGACTCGTCGTATTTCCCAGACAAGCCAGGTAAGAATCACAGTGATGAATCCACTGTTTATGTTATTTTAAAATAATTTGAATATTTCATTTAATTACTGTGTTTTCCAAAACAACTAACTTGAAAATTCTGAAGACTAACATAAAGTTCAGAAGGGGAAAAACTCTGTTCCTTTTAATTTAAGTGAGTTTGGGTCTTGGTTAAAGTACTGGAGTTTATGTATCAGGTTGTGCTTCTGACAGTATATGAAGGAGTACTCGATGATAAAGTCTTAAAGTTATGCTATTGAAGGATGTAAAATACGTTCCTTTATCCTCAAAAAGGTTGTCTACAGAGCTTTTGTCTCCTTACCAGTAAGAACTGAAGGTTGGTTCTTAGGAGCTAGAGGGGTGGTCAGATAGTAGTGATCCAGATCTAAAACCCCCACGTATGCTCCATACAAGTGGGCTTGAGCACCTGTCCACGTGCGAAGGGAAGATATGAACCAGACAGGCAGCGCAGGGATCGAAGAGCACGCCGCTAGTGGATCAGGTCAAGGGTCAACTTAACAAGGCTTGGCTGTGGGGCTTCTGTGTTCAAGATGGCAGAATAAGGACAGCCTTGACCTTGAGAACCTAGGGTTCAAGGAGGGGACCAGATACCACCTGGCCCTTTCATTTCTCCTGGGAGCTAAACCTGTCGTCGTCCCTTGCCAGACTGCTTGGGCCACTGCCTTTGGTTTAACCAAACTATTGTGTTTATTATTGCCATTTATACAGATGACATTTTTGAAAAAAAGAAAATGAAGGTACTCAAAGTGTGTGCTTCCCATGCTTCATACTTGAAATATAGTACTGTTAAATAGATTAAGTTCTGATTCGGGCATGTTTTACATCATATTTTCTTAAGTACCCTGGAGATAGAAGCTGTAAAAGCATATGTTACCTTGTTACCATGTATGCGCACAGTTCTAACTAAATCACATTTTGTTTTAACCTGTTTGAACAAATATTGAGCACAAACTGAGGACTAGGTGATAGGAATACAAAGATAATCAGATCCAATTCTACTCCTAAAGACTCACAATTTGGTGTTAGAGACAGTCTTGTTAAACCTACCACAACAATAAGATTTAGGCTAGTGGTATGTACAAAATGCTCAGAGTGCAGAGAATGGAATGATGTCTTTTTTTTTTTTCCTGTAAGTTGTATAGGAAATAAGGAAATTATTACATAATGGAAGTGACTTTAAGCTCTGCCAGGAAAAATAAAATAGATTCTCCCACTGCCCTTCATAGCAAAACTTATGTGCTCTAATCTAAAATTGTATATGTTGAATGAGAACATGCCCTTTGAAACAATAACGGTGCCGATTCCGTGGGCCAGCAATAAAGGGTAGAAACGGTAGGAGGCAGACAAGAAAAAAACACCTGTCTATTAGCCAGAAAACCTGGGCCTATATAACATGCTGGAGCACAGCCCAGAGAGGGCAAGGGAAGGGCTGCAACAGAAAGGGGTACTCCGCTCTCTTGTTGCTGTCTTTGCCATACCTTTTCCTGCCACTGCTGTCAGGGCAAGTAGGGCAGACTGCTGAGTATGCCTCTGCCTGTCTTATCTCTAGAATTTTTCAAAAATACCAGAAAAGGGAGAGAAGCAAAGGTTCATCCCACAGTTTTAGCCACGCTCACCGGAAGACTAAAATAACTTATAGATTTCATACTTTTGCGAGCATCTCTGAAAAAAAAAAAAGTAACCGATGATGAAACATAACAAATTCCAAAATGGTACTGGATCATGTCAGATATAAAATGTTACGCGAAATTTAAGAAACTGATTCTAAAACATCGGAAGTGATTACAGACTCTGTAAATTATAATGCACAAGCTATAACCAATCCATCTTCAGAAAAGGATTACCTTGTTTTAACTCCAGGAAAATCATAATTACGTTTTTCTGAATTTCAATAAACTTTTCTCAAGATGGCTAAAAAATAATTGTGTAGGTTGTGTACATTTCTGCTCTTCCTTACACCCTGCTTAGCTCCTAGTGCAGTTTTCAGTTCCCATTAAACCCTCAATAGATACTATTAATTGATACCCATATAATCATCTCTTAAGTCTTAATGATTTTCAGAGTGACATGTGTGACATATGACATATATTGTTAAATCTCCTACGTCATTTCAAAATATTAGGGGGTGCTTATGCCAGATGTACAGATTAAGAGGGACAGCTCTGGAGGTAGACCACTGGGGCTTCAATCCTGGGACCACCACTTTCTAGATATAAACTGCTGGGCACGTTACTCAATCTGTTTACCTCAGTAAATGGTAACTCGTATTATTACCATTATTATTTATATATTTTTAATGCCAGAGAGCATTTCTTCAAAGGTAAATAAAAGAGGGTGTTTGAGTTTGTAGTACTTTGACCCTTCAGTAGTTTAAAAAAAAAAGAAAGCATATTTCTATATTTCTATCAGTATCAGAAACAGAGAGCAACAAATGCCACAAATATATTTTTAATCCTTGCCATTATTTTCACACAAACATTCTTTAAGCATAATCCAACATTATTTGAAATGTTAAAATAGCTTGTCATTTCTTAATTACTAACCTAACAGTATTATCATCTTTTTCAGTTATCATCTTGCCAAACTTCTTAATGTTTTTTCTTCTCTCCATTACTGATTCCCCATGTGACTATAAAGATGTTTTCTATTATGTAATAGATACACTCTTGAATAAATTAAGGAACACTTGGTGGCATTACTTTATAGTAAGGACTGCAATTGGGTGAATTGAGATCACTTGTTGACATGATTCTGGAGCTGATATTCTTAGCTTCCTTCCACTGGGGCTCAGCACTCCGTCTGTGAGGCAGAAGTGGCCTGTGTTTAACTCAGCCAGATCTGGCACAGCCTGTCTGGGTTGAAATCCTGGCCTCACCATGGAGTAGATAGCTTTTTTGTGAGCTCAGGCAAACTGCTTCACCTCTCTATGCTGCAGTTTTCTCCTTTTTAAAATGAAACAGAAGAGAGCATCTAATTTAAAAGATTATTGTGAGAATTACATGTTGTGATGCTTATAAATCACTTAAAGGAGCGGCAGGCATATATTTCAATGTTAGACCTAATTATGATCATTATTATTTTTACGTGGATCAGTAACATTGTTAATGTCTTTTGTTTACCATGAACACTACATGAATCATGATTTCAGGAAATTTGCCACTCAATTAGGGTTTTGTAATGTGCATATTAAGGTAATATATGGACAATGACAAAGCCAATAACTTGATAGGATATAGAATAGAGTATATACTTATATGTAGAATCTAGTATATGACACAAATAAACTTATCTACGAAACAGAAACAGATGCACAGACATAGAGAACAGACTTGTTGCCATCAGGGAGGGATTGATTGGGAGTTTGGGAGTAGCAGATGCAAACTGTTACATATAGGATGGATCAGTGACAAGGTCCTACTGTATAGCACAGGGAACCATATTCAATATCCTGTGATAAACCATAATGGAAAAGAGTATGAAAAATAATATATATAACTGAATCACTTTGCTGTACAGCAGAAATTAACACAACATTGTAAATCAACTGTACTTCAATAAAATAAAAAAAAGAATAGAGTGTGTAGATGCTGATATAATTATCAGTGAGGAGATGCTGAGCAGAGCGGTAAACTGGTGGATTTCGACTTCTTGGTCGTCACTCAATTCAGCAGAAAAGGAGGGCATTTCTGACAATTTCAGTCATATTCCACAGGTTCTCAGTAATTCCTTATTTACCTCCCAATTTTAATTTCTTATATCTGGTTTTTATTACACATGTAGGGTATAAATTATTTAAACAAATTTAAAAAATAAGCTTATGGGCTTCCCTGGTGGCGCAGTGGTTGAGAGTCCGCCTGCCGATGCAGGGGACACGGGTTCGTGCCCTGGTCCGGGAAGATCCCACGTGCCGCGGAGCGGCTGCGCCCGTGAGCCACGGCCGCTGAGACTGCGCGTCCGGAGGCTGTGCTCCGCAACGGGAGAGGCCACAACAGTGAGAGGCCTGCGTACAGCAAAAAAAATAAAATAAAATAATAAGCTTATAACCTGAGAAGGAGAGGAAGATGGGAATGAAATTTGGCAAGTGTCACCTATCTTGAACTAAAACACAGGCTAGGGTAGAGGAATGATTCGTTCATTCTTTTAACAGTTATTTACTGAGCACCTGCTATGTTCCATGTACTAGCCTAAGCTTTTCAAATAGGTCTATGAACAAAATAGACAAAAACCTCTGCTCTCATGGAGCTTACACGTTAACGGGGAAAGTAAATAATAGATGTAAGTGAATTACATACTACATCAAAATGTGATAAATATTATGGAAAGAGGAGACGTAGCATGGAAAGGCAGATTCCGAGTGCAGAGCAGGGGAGTTGGTTAGCCTTTGGGGATGAGTTGCAGTATGATATAGGGTTATCAGAGCAGATTGCATGGAGAAGATAAATTGAAATGAAGGGAGGGAGTTGGACCTATTTGGGGGAAGGATGTTGCAAGTCATGCACGTGCTCTGAGATGAGAGTGTGGCCTGGCGTGTGTGAGGGAAAGCGAGGAATCCAGTGAGATTGGAGCTCATGAGTAACAAGGAGATGGGAAGAGAGGTCTCAGGGGCCAAATCAGGCAGAACATTGGGGGCCATCTTAAAGTTGACAAGTGCTTTGGAGTCAGACAGAATTACTTTAAAAACTTGATTCTGCTGTTTACGATTTACATGATATAATGACTTAAAAGTCACAAAATTCTGTCTCTTCTACTACAAAACATCTCTGGGATACATCCGCTTCCCTCCATGTCCACTGTCTTTGCTCTATCTAATTCAGATATTTAATGTTTTGTTTTGTTTCATGCAACACATTCAGTATCCTCCTATGGAGTTTGTCTTTCTGCCTTCAATCTCCCCCTAATCAACCCCCTAATCAGAGGGGGTTGCCATGGGTCTGTACTGGCCTACCAGGTGGGTAGCATATGTGAGGTGAGGTTAGTGCTGGGGGGTGGGTGGCAAGGAGAGAATATGCTTTTGATTTTCGATGTCGTGTTAGGCAGAATTCTGGCTCCAAAGATGATCCCCAATCACTGTTGTCTGTAGAAAGGTTGATTTCCTGGGGCTTTGCCAATGCGATTACGTTTGCCCATGTGATCAAGGTTAATGATCTTAAGATGGGGGAGATTCTACTGAATTATTGGTGGGTCCAGCATAATCACAAGGATCCTTAAAGGTGGATACCCTTTCCTGGCTTTGGACAAAGGAGACGTGACTACAGAAGGAAGGTCAGAGAGATGTAGTATAGCTGACTTGAAGATGGAGGAACGGGCCATGAGTCAAAAATGCGGGTGGCCTTTAGAAGCTGAGAAAGACAGGGAAAAGATGCTTTGATAAAACCTCTAGAAAGGAGCACAGCCCTGTGGACACCTTGAATTTAGCTAGTTGAGACGTGTTTCAGATTTCTCATAACTTTGTGATATTTTAAGCCACTACATTTCTGGCAGTCGCTTATCATGGCAGCAGTAGAAAATGAATACACGTATAGAATCCCAAATGGAGATGGTAATGAATAGTTGAAAATGTAAGTCTAGAGCAGAGGAGCAATGCTAGGCTGGATCAACTCATTTTTGGTTTAATAAAACATGGTTGATAAATGAAATATTTAAAGTAGATGTGGATAGGGACACCTAAAGAAAGCATTTAGAATAAAGAAAGAAACAATTGAAGAGGGAACCCAGAAAGCCACAAATATTTCAAGGTCATTTATGGAAAAGGAGCCAGAGAAGGAGGCAAAGAGGTCGGAGAGGGAAGTGGAGAGCCAGGTGGGTGGTTTGGTGAAATGAGGGGGCTGGTTGAGTGGTGGTTGGTCATGCCCAGCATAGCAGGACCAGTTTGATGGTAGCTGCAAAGAGAACTTTGAACTTGGCGACTTGGAAACAGGTTACATTAGAGAAGGCAGGGGTAGTATTGTGCTGGGGAAAGAAATACACTGCGATATGTTGAAGGAAAGAGGTGACAGTGAGAGAGCAGTGGGCCTGGAGTCAGACAGCCTGAGTTGGAATCCTGCCTGCTCAGAATTTTAGCTCTGTGACCTTGGGCGAGTCACTTAAGTTCTCTAAGTCTCAGTTTCCTTTCATGGGTATTTGAGGGAGAAAAAACTGTGATTTTTATTCCACATTCTCTTATGGATGGTACCCAGCAGAGGCTCAGTACTGACACAGAAGCCAAGATTCCGTTAAAACTGACCAGTGAGTTGAGTGTAGCCCATGAGAACATGATTAATGGTAGCATGTGATAGCCTCCCTTTGGTTCACGGGCACAGATCTGAGCTGTCTTGTACCTTTTATTTAGCTTTTTTGTTTATCCATGTCTGACAAGAGAATATACACAGTTCTGAAATATATCAAACATAATTTCAGATTTATAAGCATGAACCAGAGTTCATTTCTGTGGCATACTTTCCCATAATATGCCGTTGGGTGGAATGAGGTAAGAGCTCCTGACAGTAAGTGAAACCCTCTTGCAGTTGATGGGAAGATAGGTTTCATTCTTGTTTTTTTAAATGAAGTATAGTTGACTTATGTTGTGTTAATTTCTGCTGTACAGCAAAGTGATTCAATTATACATATATATACATTCTTTTTATATGCTTTTCCATTATGGTTTATCACAGGATACAGTTCCCTGTGCTATACAGTAGGACCTTGTTGTTTATCCATTCTGTATATGATAGTTTGCATCTGCTAATCCCAAACTCCCACTCCATCCAACCCCCTCCCGCTTGGCAACCACAAGTCTGTTCTCTATGTCTGTGAGTGTGTTTCTGTTTCATAGATAGGTTCATTTGTGTCATATTTTAGATTCTACATATGAGTGATATCATATGCTATTTGTCTTTCTCTTTCTGAATTACTTTACTTAGTATGATCATCTCTAAGTCCATCCATGTTGCTGCAAATGGTATGTCATTCTTTTCCATGGCTGAGTAGTATTCCATTGTATATATGTACCACATCTTCTTTATCCATTCATCTGTCGATGGACACTTAGGTCGTTTCCATGTCTTGGCTAATGTGAATAGTGCTGCAGTGAACATAAGGGTGCATGTGTCTTTTTGAATCATAGTTTTGTTTGGGTATATGTCCAGGAATGGGATTGCTGGATCATATGGCAACTCTATTTTTAGTTTTTTGAGGAATCTCCATCCTGTTTTCCATAGGGGCTGCACCAACTTACATTCCCACCAACAGTGTCAGAGGGTTGGTTCCCTTTTCTCCAGACTCTCTCCAGTATTTGTTATTTGTAGACTTTTTAATGATGGCCATTCTGACCAGTGAGAGGTGGTACCTCATTGTAGTTTTGATTTGCATTCCTCTAATAATTAGCAATGTTGAGCATCTTTTCATGTGCCAGTTGGCCATCTGTATGTCTTCTTTGGAGAAATGTCTATTTACGTCTTCTGCCCATTATTTGATTGGGGTGTTTGTTGTTGTTGTTTTTTTGATACTGAGCTGTATGAGCCGTTTTTATATTTTGGAAATTAATCCCCTGTCAGTCACATCATTTGCAAATATTTTCTCCCATTCTGTAGGTTGTCTTTTTGTAGATTTCATCCTTAAAATGTCAAAATTTAGATATTAAGGAAACCCTCTGGTGATTGAGGATGTCGTTACAAATCACTGAGTACTATATGATACGCTTTTAAAATTAAAAAGTTGGCTTTATTTTATCTATTTGGCCCATAAAGACATTTATAAATACTGACCTCTTTGATTAACTACCGTTTGTGTGAGGAAAAGAAAATTTCATTGCAGCCAATTAGAATTTGTAAGAAACTCAATAATTCAGTTATCCTTTGATTCCGGTAATATTTCAGAATCTTGCACTCACTACATAATTTGTTGAATCCTGATCGTTAGCTTTACAGATTGGCAATCCCTAAGATATTGGGATGTAGTATTCAATCATAAATACTTGTCAGACACCCAAATATAATTTAATCTGCTAGATATGTTTGCAAAATCAATTTGTGTAGCTACTTGCCAGTTTTATCTGAGGAAACATTACATTTGGAATTTTGTTTGCCTTATATTTCCAAAGTGTCTCTTAAATCTCTCTCTACTGGGTTTCTTAATGAGAGGCTATTTTTTTTGCAAATTATCTAGGTTTCTGTAGATGCCGCCCATGGTTATAGCCCCCGAGCCATTGACATGAGCAATGTTACACTATCCAGAGATCTGCATGTAAGTACTTTTAAAAATATTCTGCAAATTTCATTTTTAAAAAGCATACTGTAACACTTCCTGCATGTGTTTTACAGCATGAATTATTTGAATGTAGTGATCATATAGAAGGTCCATGGAATTTATAGATTATGTACCCTAAGCTTTTAATGCTGTAGAAGTTGATAGAACTTTTTCTAGGATAATATATTTTCTTTAAAGATCACATCTATGTAAAAGTCCTAATGTAATTAAATAGCTGCATGTGAGAAGAGACTAAATCAGTAGTTTAATGCTCTGCTCAAGGATCACTTTAACTACTCATGAAAGAATATATATTATAAGTTGTTTATCCAGGGAAACTGATGGCATTTTGCTTTCTCCACCATAGTTCTATCTGTCTCCTTTGTCACTAAGGAACCTACTTTGAATTGCCTGATTTGAGTGAAAAGATAAAGTTTGTTTCCATGGAACATAAGTTAACAGGTCAATATAATGATCAGACAGTGATATTGGCATTGTTAGTATTATTCCAAGAGATATAAGTATATAAAGATAAAAAAATCTATGGATTGTTAAATTGTTTGGCTTGCCCTTTGTCATTGCTCTGTTACGAATGTATTAACGTGACATAGTAAACTTGAAAATCAAAAATGAAAGGAATCTTGGAGGTAATCTTGTCAAAACCCAAAGGCCACAGAGGCCAAGGCTCGTCCAAGACCTCAGACTGACCTAGATTGGGACAGACATGGATCTAGACTGCTTGTCTGATGCTCTTTGCATTCAATGTTCATTCAGTAAGGTTTACATCATCTTTTAAAACTTTAGAAATTAAAATAAGAACTTGTAAATAAACATATTTTTAAAGTCCATAGCTAGTTTGAAGTTTCATTATTAAATTAACAAAACATGTATCTTTAAACATTATAAAGAACAATGACCATTCCCATCACATCACCTCTGCTGGTTTGTAAATTCACAGATCAATAGAATCCTCTGAAATTCAAATTCTAAATAACAAAGCTGTGCTTAATTATCTTTTACATGTGTTTTAGCACTAACACACTACGATTTATTAATTTAAAGTATGTTTTGATATTACATATTGGAAGGCAAAGTTATCTTTTTCTACTATCCTTTTAGAGTATAACTTAGTTGCTAAATATTTTGTTCGTTTAAGGCTATGGCAGAAATGATGGCTGAAAACTACCATAATATATGGGCAAAGAAAAAGAAACTGGAACTGGAGTCCAAAGGTAATATTTTCTAAAAATCCTTATAAAAAAACAACCAGAGTTTGAGTACATGAACGTATGATAAGGATAAAATAGTGTTTTCAGCATAAGAGCTCATTACAGCTTTATTTTATTAGAATGGTTCAAATATGGCTGTAATAGTTTCAAGGTGGAAATGCTATTTCCTGATTTCCTGATTGCTAGTGTATATTTCCTCATGTCCCAGAATTTTGATGGCTCTCTCTTGCCCATTTTAGCATGTAGATAACTATATTTCTTATCCTAATACCCGAGGTGTTCTATTAGTTAGGTAGACCTCCCTCACTGACTTCTATCCCCAACTTAAACATTTCTCATTTCATTCTATCTCCCATCCTCAGCCTCTTTGTCTTGTTCAGTCCAGTTATGTTATTGTCTCTTACATTCTTTTTTTCTAACATCTTTATTGGAGTGTAATTGCTTTACATTGTTGTGTTAGTTTCTGCTGTATAACAAAGTGAATCAGCTATATGTATACATACATCCCCATATCCCCTCCCTCTTGCATCTCCCTCCCACCCTCGTTATCCCACCCCTCTAGGTGGTTCCCTATGCCCTGCAGCTGCTTCCCACTAGCTATCTATTTTACATTTGGTAGTGTATATATGTCAATGCTACTCTCTCACTTTGTCCCAGCTTACACTTCCCCCTCCCCATGTCCTCAAGTCCATTCTCTACGTCTGTGTCTTTATTCCTGTGCTTCCCCTAGGTTCTTCAGAACCATTTTTTTTTAAATTCCATATATATGTGTTAGCATATGGCATTTGTTTTTCTCTTTCTGTCTTTTCATCTTGTTTATGGTTTCCTTTGCTGTGCAAAAGCTTTTAAGTTTCATTAGGTCCCATTTGTTTATTTTTGTTTTTATTTCCATTTCTGTAGGAGGCGGGTCAAAAGGATCTTGCTGTGATTTATGTCATAGAGTGTTCTGCTCTGTTTTCCTCTAAGAGTTTTATACTGCCTGGCCTTACATTTAGGTCTTTAATACATTTTGAGTTTATTTTTGTGTATGGTGTTAGGGGGTGTTCTATTTCATTCTTTTACATGTAGCTGTCCAGTTTTCCCAGCACCATTTATTGAAGAGGCTGTCTTTTCTCCATTGTATGCTCTTGCCTCCGTTATCAAAGATAAGGTGACCATATGTGTGTGGGTTTACCTCTGGGTTTTCTATCCTGTTCCATTGATCTATATTTCTATTTTTGTGCCAGTACCATACTGTCTTGATGACTGTAGCTTTGTAATATAGTCTGAAATCAGGGAGCCTGATTCCTCCAGCTCCATTTTTCTTTCTCAAGATTGCTTTGGATGTTCAGGGTCTTTTGTGTTTCCATACAAATTGTGAAAATTTTTGTTCTAGTTGTGTGGAAGATGCCAGTGGTAGTTTGATAGGGATTGCATTGAATCTGTAGATTGCTTTGGGTAGTATAGACATTTTCACATTGTTGATTCTTCCAATCCAAGAACATGGTATATCTCTCCATCTATTTGTATCATCTTTAATTTCTTTCATCAGTGTCTTATAGTTTTCTGTGTACAGGTCTTTTGTCTCTTAAGGTAGGATTATTCCTAGGTATTTTATTCTTTTTGTTGCAGTGGTAAATGGGAGTGTTTCCTTAATTTCTCTTTCAAATTTTTCATCATTAGCATATAGGAATGCAAGAGATTTCTCTGCATTAATTTTGTATCCTGCTACTCTGCATATTCATTGATTAGCTCTAGTAGTTTTCTGGTAGCATCTTTAGAATTCTCTATGTATAGTATCATGTCATCTGCAAACAGTGACAGTTTTACTACTTCTTTTCCAAACTGGGCTCCTTTTATTTCCTTTTCTTCTCTGATTGCTGTGGCTAAAACTTCCAAAACTATGTTGAATGAGAGTGGTGAGAGTGGGCAACCTTGTCTTGTTCTGATCTTAGAGGAAATGGTTTCAGTTTTTCACCATTGAGAATGATGTTGGCTGTGGGTTTGTCATATATGGCCTTTATTATGTTGAGGTAGGTTCCCTCTATGCTACTTCCTGGAGAGTTTTTATCATAAATGGGTGTTGAATTTTGTCAAAAGCTTTTTGTGCATCTATTGAGATGATTATATGGTTTTCATCCTTCAGTTTGTTAATATGGTGTATCACACTGATTGATTTGCGTATAGTGAAGAATCCTTGCATTCCTGGGATAAACCCCACTTGATGATGGTGTGTGATCCTTTTAATGTGTTGTTGGATTCTTTTTGCTAGTATTTTGTTGAGGATTTTTACATCTGTGTTCATCAGAGCTATTGGCCTGTAGTTTTCTTATTTTGTGACATCTTTGTCTGGTTTTGGTGTCAGGGTGATGGTGGCCTCATAGAATGAATTTGGGAGTGCTTCTCCCTCTGCTATATTTTGGAAGAGTTTGAGGATAGGTGTTAGTCCTTCTCTAAATGTTTGATAGAATTCGCCTGTGAAGCCATCTTGCCCTGGGCTTTTGTTTTTTGGAAGATTTTTAATCACAGTTTCAATTTCAGTGCTTGTGATTGGTCTGTTTATATTTTCTATTTCTTCCTGGTTCAGTCTCAGAAGGTTGTGCTTTCCTAAGAATTTGTCCATTTCTTCCAGCTTGTCCATTTTACTGGCATAGAGTTGCTTGTAGTAGTCTCTTAGGATGCTTTGTATTTCTGTGGTGTCTGTTGTAACTTCTCCTTTTTCATTTCTAATTCTCTTGATTTGAGTCTTCTCCCTTTTTTTCTTGGTGGGTCTGACTAATGGTTTATCAATTTTGTTTATCTTCTCATAGAATCAGCTTTCAGTTTTATTGATCTTTGCTATTGTTTCCTTCATTTCTTTTTCATTTATTTCTGATCTGATCTTTATGACTTCTTTCCTTCTGCTAACTTTGGGGTTTGTTTTTCTTTCTGTAACTGCTTTAGGGGTAAGGTTAGGTTGTTTATTAGAGACTTTTCTTGTATCTTGAGGTAGGATTGTATTGCTGTAAACTTCCCTCTTAGAACTGCTCTTGCCGCATCCCATAGGTTTTGGGTCATCTTGTTTTCATTGTCATTTGTTTCTAGGTATTTTTTGATTTCCTCTTTGATTTCTTCAGTGATCTCTTGATTTTTTAGTAGTGTATTGTTTAGCTCCCATGTGTTTGTATTTTTACAGTTTTTTTCCTATAATTGATATCTAGTCTCATAGCGTTGTGATTGGAAAAGATACTTGATATGATTTCAATTTTCTTAAATTTACCAAGGCTTGATTTGTGACCCAAGATGTGATATATCCCGTAGAAAGTTCCATGAGCCCTTGAAAAGAAAGTGTATTCTATTGTTTTTGGATGGAATGTCCTATAAATATCAGTTAAGTCCATCTTGTTTAATGTATCATTTAAAGCTTGTGTTTCCATATTTATTTTCATTTTGGATGATCTGTCCATTTGTGAAAGTGGGGTGTTAAAGTCCCCAACTATGATTGTGTTACTGTTGATTTCCCCTCTTATGGCTGTTAGCATTTGCCTTATGTATTGAGGTGCTCCTATGTTGGGTGCATAAGTATTTACAATTGTGATATCTTCTTCTTGGATTGATCCCTTGATCATTATGTAGTGTCCTTCTTTGTCTCTTGTAATAGTCTTTATTTTAAAGTCTATTTTGTCTGATATGAGAACTGCTACTCCAGCTTTCTTTTGATTTCCATTTGCATGGAATATCTTTTTCCATTCCCTCCCTTTCAGCCTGTATGTGTCCCTAGGTCTGAAATGGGTCTCTTTTAGACAGCATATGTACAGGTCTTTTTTTTATCCATTCAGCCAGTCTTTGTCTTTTGGTTGGGGCATTTAATCCATTTACATTTAAGGTAATTATTGATATGTATGTTTGTATTACCATATTCTTAATTGTTTGGGGTTTGTTATTGTAGGTCTTTTCCTTCTCTTGTGTTTCCTGTCTGGAGAAGTTCCTTTAGCATTTGTTGTAAAGCTGGTTTGGTGGTGCTGAATTCTCTTAACTTTTGCTTATCTGTAAAGGTTTTAATTTCTCTGTTGAGTCGGAATGAGATCCTTGCTGGGTAGAGTAATCTTGGTTGTAGGTTTTTCCCTTTCCTCACTTTAAATATGTCCTCCCACTCCCTTCTGACTTGCAGGGTTTCTGTTGAAAGATCAGCCGTTAACCTTATGGGGATTCCCTTGTATGTTATTTGTTGCTTTTCCCTTGCTGCCTTTAGTATGTTTTCTTTGTATTTAATTTTTGATAGTTTGATTAATATGTGTCTTGGCCTGTTTCTCTTTGGGTTTATCCTGTATGGGGCTCTCTGTGCTTCCTGGACTTGATTGACTATTTCCTTTCCCATGTTAGGGAAGTTTTTGACTATAATCTCTTCAAATATTTTCTCAGACCCTTTCTTTTTCTCTTCTTCTGGAACCCCTATAGTTCGAATGTTGGTGCGTTGAATGTTGTCCCCGAGGTCTCTGAGACTGTCCTCAATTCTTTTCTTTCTTTATTCTGCTCCCTGGCACTTATTTCCACCATTTTACCTTCCAGCTCACTTATCCATTCTTCTGCCTTGGCTATTCTGTTATTGATTCCTTCTAGAGTATTTTTAATTTCAGTAATTTGTTGTTCATCACTGTTTGTTTGCTCTTTAGTTCTTCTAGATCCTTGTTAAATGTTTCTTGTATTTTCTCCATTCTATTTCCGAGTTTTGGGATCATCTTTCCTATCATTACTCTGAATTCTTTTCTAGGTAGGTTGCCTATTTTGTCTTCATTTATTTGGCCTTGTAGGTTTTTACTTTGCTCCTTCATCTGTAACATATTTTTCTTTTCGTTTCCTTTTTTTTTTTTTTTTGATGGGTGGTGCTGTATTCCTGTCTTACTGGTTGTTTGGCCTGAGACATCCAGGACTGGAATTTGCAGGCAGTTAGATAGAGCCAGGTCTTGGTGCTGAGATGAGGACCTCTGGGAGGCCTCACTCTGATTGATATTCCCTGGAGTCTGAGGTTCTCTGTTAGACCAGCGGTTTGGACTCGGAGTTCCCACCACAGGAGTTTGGACCCGACCTCCGGCCTGGGAATCAAAATCCCGCAAGCTTTGTGGTGCAGTAAAATAAAAAACAGAAAAGGAACAAAGAAAGAAGAAAAGGAGCAGTAAAATATCAAAGAATAAAAAACAAAATAAAATTAGGAAGATAAAAAGTATATTAGGAAAAATAAAACTATAATCGAAACAACTGCAGCCAGGTAAAATAAAACCAGAACAGAAAAAAAACAGGTGGGGGGGGGGGTGGCAACACACCAAAAGGAGAGATCACTAACAAAGTATAAAGAATAAAATAAAATTAGAAAAATAAAAGATTTATTGGGAAAAATAAAAATATAAAAGAATCAACAACAGTGGATCAACCAGGTAAAGCAAGAACCCCAATCTGAAAGAGGAAAAAAAAAAAAGCCTTGGCTATAGGGATGGGGTTTAGGCGGTGGGTGGAACTTAGGCAGGGGTGGGGTTTTGGGTGAGCCGGGGCCTCTGCTTAGGACCTGTGCAGAAGTGGAGAGGCAGCATGTGGAAAGGAGGGTCTCCGGAGTGTGCAGTTCTGGCGTTTGGAGGTAGGGCCCTGAGTGAGGGTGTGTGGGTGGAGTTTAGGGCCAGCACGTTGGAGGGGGTCTCCGAGTACAGAGGTGGGGCCCTGGGTGGCAGTGTAGGGGCGGGGCTTGGGCTCTGAGCAGCAGGAGGGAGGCTCCGAGGGCAGAGGATTAGGTCCCAGCAGCCTCTCGGGTGCCTAGGTGGACAGGGAAAGCACTGGCCCCGTTCCCCTCCGTTCCTTCGTGTCCCTCCCCCACTGTCTACCCCGTAGCCACTGGGGTGCCAGCCACCCTTCAGGGGTGCCAGCCCCGGAGGTCTGGCCTTTACTTTTGCTCCCCCTTCCCCACCTCCTACTCCCTCAGGACCCACGCGGCTGCAGGGGGCCTCGGTGGGCAGAGGATCAGGCCCGGGGATCTCAGCAGGTTCCTGGGGGGTCCAAGTGGGCAGGGGAAACCTGGCCACGCTCCCTTTTGATCCTCTGCCCTCCCAGTGGTTCCCCAATTTCCCCCTTCGGGCCTGGGATCCCTTCCCCTCAGGGACGCTAGTCCCGTCCCGCCGCCACTTCTCCTCCCCCTTCACTCCCCCCGCACCCCGCGTCCTACCCAGTCGCTGGGGGTTCCTCCCGTCCCCTCAGGTGACCGTGGTCCCCCACTGGGGCCTGGTAGATGCCCTAGTTGTGCGGAGACGCGAATTCTGCGTCCTCCTAGTATGCCGTCTTGACTCCGCCCCTCATATTCTTTTGCTTGCTCTTTTCTGCTGTTGTTATTAAATACTAAAACAACCTAGTATTCTCTTAGTCATTTCTCAAATCTTTTCTTAGCTTATTGAGAAAATTATATTTCTTAATATAAATATATGATATTTACATAAATATTTTCTTCAGTTTAATGCATCTAATGATCTCTTTCATTGTTATTTATTCAGTATTAGCTGAATAAATCAGCAGCATTAGCTTTAGATTATACACATATTGTTTATAATGTGTGTGTGTGTGTTTTCTTTAGTTACTTCCTATGTGGGTCTCTTTCCCCCAATGAGAATATAGTTCAGGTTCAGAGCCACAATTTTGATTACTTTTGTCATCCTTATTGTACAGCTCTGGACACCAGGAAACTCTCTATTTCTTATTTATTGATACAGGTAAGAATAGAGAAGGAGATCATTTTGGGAGGTGGAGATATTTCATAATGAAAGGAATAGCTGTGATATTGGAGGGTGGTACCAGGCACCAAGCACTAGGAAACCGAGGAAAGCAAATTAGAATTGGGCATAGAAATGAACAAAAAGGATTCCATATACCAAAATTGCCTATTCAAGAATTTGGCTCAGGGCTAGACCTGTTTTTCTAGAAATATTCCATCAGTGTTTGTAAAATGAATGATCAGTTGTTTGATTGGCTGATGGATGGATGGAAGGATGGATGAGTAACTGAGTTACAGAGTTATAGAATTTTCACTTAGGTTATTGAAGGAGCATTGTCCACATAACTAGTTAACAAAATTACTGTTTGTTCCATGAGCAGATTACATGAAAAAAATTCAGTTTTGTTTTCTAAGTGTGTTTCAATCACTATGGTTTGGTTACAACTAAAAGTAATAAGCAGCTATCTTAGTACTCACGTCTAATAAGTATGCTAGAAAATCATCATCCTTTAACTTCTGGGCCAGCCATTGGGTGTCCTACAGTCAGTGTTTTCTTTGAAGCACATCACTCATAAATGAGGCATCTGTACCTCTGCATCCAGCTTGTACTGGTCCAAATTCATACTGTGTAGGGGGGAGACAAGCATAGTTGGAGCAAAGGCTAAAAGGTGAGGTGGTGAAATTAGTATTCTTACCCCATGAAGGCTACCCTTTCAAAGGAGAAAGGGAGTTGTTTGGCACTGAAACAGCAGGCCAATAGAAAAGGTATTGAAGTATATAGCACTGGATCTTGGCTTTTAAGTTATTGGGGCTAAAGGAAGGAGAAATGATTCTTGGAACCAGAAAGGCTTGAGACTGTGGACAGTTTTAGGACAGAAGCTACAGGTGTCTTTTCTCCAACGTGTTCCCTCTCCTGGAGACCTTGACAGCCAACTTGTGTCCTGACAACTCTGTGGGTGGGAGTGTGGGAGAGGCCTGTCACCTACTGCATGTCTTAGTACCTATGGTGTGTGTGTGTGTGTGTGTGTGTGTGTGTGTGTGTGTGTTTGAGAGAGAGAGACATTGAAAAACAATAGGAAAGAGACAAAGAAACAGCAGGAGAGGAGAGAAGCCAGGACGTCAGGAATAAGGAAATGACTTGAAATAGCCATTTAGTCATTTAGACACTTGGACAACTAAGAGAGTCAGTGCCACACCTGCCCACTTTTGTTTCAGCCCCATCCAGGGCTCAGGGCTCTTCTATCATCCCTACATCTATGTGCAGAAGATGAATCTGCTTTAGAAAAACTGGGAGAAAATGTCCTCTTTTGCTCACCCAGGTTGTCTGTTCCTCAGTGCCTTCCCAATCTACTTTAAGAAGCTAGCAGAGTTTGGGGGAAATCAGGCAGTTTAAGGAGTATGTCATGAATAGAAAAAAGGAGTGAGAGTCCAAGAAATATTATCCATGTTCCCCAATTAGTGAAAAATGTAAAGAACTAGCATTTCTTTTTATTCTTCTTTCCCCACTATCACATATTTTGGGCTGCAATGACCTGTCACTAAGCCAAGGACAGTGCTGGTGTCAAAACAATTTTGACCCTTTAGCATGAATGAGTGCACAAGCCAGGCAGTACGTCTGAGGCAGAGTCCTAGGAATTCCTGCGTATTTATTCACCTCTCAGGTTTAGCTCGTTTCTTTACCTCCCTGCCACATAATATCTATACTCATGTTGTAAATAGGCAAGATCAAGGTAGCCACACTGCCATTAGCTAAGTGGCACAGCAAAGGACATCATTTCCAGTCTGTCGGCTGACTTCGAAGAACCCACCCTATCTAGTTCTGAAGGGTTTTAGAGTCAGAGCGTACTTTGTGTTCTTAGGATTTTTAAAGTTTAGGCTTTATTCATTCTCTCTCTCTCTTTCTCTCTTTCTCTCTTTCCCTCTTCCCCTCTTCCCCACCCCCCCTTGCCCCTCACCCTTCCCAAAGTAACCTGTTAGTGTCTGACCTCCCCCCCCCAGATCATTGTGGATTACAAATTAAGTTGCCAGTTTCTCTAGGAATAAAGGATAGAATTTCTAAATAGGTTATGATCGCAGCATGATTAAGTTAAATGTTTGCTTCATAAATATTTTCATAAAATATGCTTTTAAATTCTATCTGTGATTATGACAGAAGTCAAATTTGTTCTCAGTGGGCTTAGTAGTTGATTCTCTATCCTTCTTGCTGTCCACAAAATGTTTCTTAGTATCGCATGAGAATTGTATTCTTCTGACAAGTGTATTATATTACATTAATAATTGTATCATACTGTAAAATTACTGATGGCTTCTTAATATGCTTCGGGTTAACGTGGTAGTTCCTGACTCCCTTTGCATTTGTGGTGTATAGTGTCACCTAATGGTCAGAAGGTTCAGTGCGTGATTGCATTTCTGTAGATGGCGCTCTCAGTCAAAGCAAGCTCTAGGAGAGCATGGCATTTTCTCCTTTGCCTTTTTGTCTGCTTATTTCTTGTGTGGGGCCGGTTCAACATTTATGATTGTTTGGGGAGCTCCTGGCTTAACCCCATCGGACAGGGATTTAATAGTCTCTATGTTGTCATCATAATTCAAACAAAATAGTTGTTTTTTTCTGGTGTTCCCTTAGCAGTTGTATTTCAAGGAATTTCAGCATCCCGCATAAAATATATTCCTATATGTGTTTTGTAAACCTTAAATTTGGGACTTACTATGCTATGCATGTTGCTGCTGCTTTAATAGCATTCCCTGTATGAAATCTTAACATCTGGAATTACCAGTGCATTTTTTGAAATTTTTACAAAAAATTTTATAAAATTTATAGTTTTATAAATTGTTTTCTTTTTATCAGTTTTTTTAAGTTTAAATGCTTCCCAGAATTTTCAAATCTCAAAGAATGCTTTTAGTATTTCTTACCAGAAGAGGTATAGTAGAAACCTAGGTTCTTGCCAAAATTCTTAATCAAGTACATATGTTACTTTTATTAGATATTTAAGAGCAATCAACTTGTACCTGCAGTCTAAGTATGGGTTTTGTATATTTAGAAAGATGTGACCATAAAGTACTCTCTGATCTGGGAGGCATAGTAAAAATTCCATATTT
The DNA here is from genome assembly GCF_059928025.1 of Delphinapterus leucas. Classification (NCBI taxonomy): domain Eukaryota; kingdom Metazoa; phylum Chordata; class Mammalia; order Artiodactyla; family Monodontidae; genus Delphinapterus; species Delphinapterus leucas. Next base: position 11,219,833 of record NC_143144.1, read on the forward strand.
AAGGCATTTTTTTCTCTTCTCTCTGTGTGGTGGCAAATGAAGCATATTGCTTGAAACATGCCTTGTAATTTTACTGGATCCAGCTGTGCAGGTTTTGGTGCATAAATACACTCTGCATTTGGAGTTCCAGTGGAGAGGAGAACACAGCTTCTTTTCCTTTCTTGTGTGACTGCAGATGTCATTGGCGTTTGAAATTACAAATGCCTGTATGTTCATGTTTTAATTGCCTCTTAGAAGGCATAAGCACAGTCTTTTGTGAACAGGTTTCCTGAATTAATTGGAGCATTAAAGGCACGAGAGAGGGAAGTCTTATATGAGTCCTATATATCCTGTGTATAAGTGGAGGACACCAGAAGTGCTGTAGTGCAGTCCTATTATACATGCAGCCATATCTCATTTCACATTATTTTCTAATTACTATGCTGTGTTCCTGTCTTGACATCCTCTTAGGAGGTGGAAACCATCCCCTGCTGGTACCCTATGATACACTGACGGCCAAAGAGAAAGCCAAGGATAGGGAAAAAGCACAGGACATCCTCAAGTTCCTGCAGATCAATGGCTATGCTGTATCCAGGTAAATGCACACCTACTCCAGTTACACATTCTCGTTATAAGACTGAATATTTAAATATCCCTGTCAGATTTAAGGCTGAAAATGAACTCAGTGATCTCTTTAAATCTTAGAGCTACTGTTTAGTATGTTCAAAATATACGTGTCAGAAACATTAATGCCCTTAGCTGTTGTGCCACATAATTGAGTTCCTTACACTTCTTATGTTAAGTCCCCATCCATCATTTAGGCAAAATCCCTAGGCAAAAATGATACTCTATTTTTCTAAATGCAACATTTTATTACATAGTAATAGCTATTTAGTACAGTTTTATATCAGGTGCGAAGTATTTTTTATAAATTAAATCTTTTTTGTTTTTAGCTACAAGAATATTAGCTAACCTTGCAAATTTATCTATATCTGTGTGTGTGTATATATACACATCTGTATATTGCTATATGTAACATGTTAAATATACTTCTCTATATATAGGTATTTAACAAAATATATTTCGTTTTTACCTTACCTTCTAACAGTCTTTGTAGATGATGGTTTCCATTTTTCCTTTTTGCTGTTCTAGAGGATTCAAGGACCTGGAATTGGACACTCCTTCTATTGAGAAACGATTTGCCTATAGTTTCCTTCAGCAGCTCATTCGCTATGTGGACGAAGCCCACCAGTATATCCTGGAGTTTGGTAGGTACCATAGTCCTATTACTAACAGCCCAGTTTTTGTTATTCTTAACATTTACAACATCAGGAGATAGAAGAGCATAGACTACCGCGATGCTTGTGGTGTGCTCCCGGATGGTATAAGCACTTTCTATCCATCACAATACTAACTTGAGTCTAAAAGTCAATAGGCAAACTCATTTTTAAGGATGGGTAAATTTTGAGAACTTAAAAAAAATCTAACATGTAATACTTTTCTCCTTAAAATGTTTATTGGCATTGATTTTTCATTTTGAAAGATACATTGGACGGACATCAGATTTTAAGGTACACTTAAATCTTTCCTAATGAAATTAATTTCTCTGCTCTTAAAAAAAACTAAACTAAAACTCTATGGATTCTCCAAATTTCTAGACAATGTAAAGGCCTTGAGTTTAGCCTGTGCAGCGTTATACATTTATATTAGAGTATCTGCAATACAGAATACTTGATTATTCTCTTAGAGTAAAAGGAAAGACCTCTTCCCCATCTGGCTCAGTGCCATTTAAGTACAAAAAGAACTCCTTATTTTAAATCTAAGATTCAGAACAGATCATCAAGACAGCCTCCTCTCACTTCTCTTATTTTGTGTTTATCCTCAGCATTGTTGAATTAAAATTCAAGTTGTCAGTTACTCACCTTTGTGTCAGATCCCCTTCCAGCCACTGGTTGGTATTAGGATATAAAGGAGTAGAGTTTGGTCCTTTTTGAAAGGCAGTGTGCTCTGCTGGTGGTGCATCTTCTTGTTTTCTTTTCCAGTTTTAAAGTTCTCTTTCTGGTTTTGTTTTGGTTTTTTAACCCTCATTCTTTCTGTTTTCAGCCCCTTTCCTTGGGGCCCGTAGTCCTAGATCCCTTAGTGATACATCAGCAACAAACCCCTCCTAACCAAGGGCTCTTTTTGCTGCTGTTTTCTTAGGATCTATATTAGTTTTCAGCACAGCATCAGATTAACGTTTATAGAAATTCGAGCTCTGGTATTTTCTTGTTCCTGGACCCTGGATCCCCAATGTGATTAGAGATTTTCTACTCGAGCATCGTTCTCTTAAAGAACCTCCCTCCTTTTCCACATGCCTCTTTAGCTACAGTACAAATGCTATATTTTTCCTCTCTTAATCATCTTTTTCATAAAGGCCAGTTATACAAACTAATCTATAATATGCAGTCTCTTTGTAACTCATCCAACAATATATTTTTTTAAATATGATAGTCACCTTGACTAGTAGCCAAATTAGTCTGAATGAAATTTGACCAAAGAACAAGCATGAGACCATGGTGAACTTTTGAAGCTTTTATGCACAAAGTTAAGTGTTGACATTTCTAATCCACATTTAAAAGTATCTGTATGAGTAGCAGCTCTGGGATCCAGCCTTTTTTTTTTTTTTTTTTTTGATGAGAGGAGAAGAGGGAATAAAGAGTGATCGTTTGGAAAGGGAATAAGCAAAGTTTTTGCTTATGTATGGGTAGCAGAAACAGAACTTTGAAGGGTAAAATGTGTTTAGGCTTTGCTTTATTCACATTATATTCAAGTTTCTGAATAAACCTTCTAGGACAGCGTTTGTGTGTAAGGAGTGGTGAGAAGCTAACTACAGGGCAGATTCACCCACTTCACACATTTCTTTCTTTCTATGGGATAGAGAAGGTACTATGAACAGAATTCTGGGGAGAAATAAGGTTAGATTAATATAGAGCCCAACAAAATTAGTTTTTTTTTTTTTACAATTGCTGCTGTTACCTGTTCCATTTTCAGGTGGCTTTGGCAGGGAAAATTATGTACAAGAATTCTGTCAAGAGGAGAAGCAGAGTTGAGATTGTCTACATGATCATTTGTTTTCATTTTCATTATTACTAAAACCCAAAATTTCTGTAATACCGTCTTCTTTCATTTTACACTTTATTGCCTTTGCAACACATCTTTAATATATTCATTCTTAAACATAGACTCATGGTGATGGTAAGAATATGCCTGTGCCTTTTTTGAAGTTTTGTATTACATCACAGATCATACTCTCTCCAGATCTTTTCACATTTTCTACAGAGGCATTTTTGTTAAAATATATAATGAAAGGAAAGATATTTCCTATTTAGTTCTTTGAAATATTAGCAGATTTAGATAGGTACAAATTTCTGTCTCAATAACGTTTATATGAGAAGGTCCCTTAGGTGGATCCAGCCATTCTGCATAATATGCTTGAGAGAGATTTAGTGCAAAAGTGATTTAAAAGAAATTGAAATTCGCGAGCATTGAAAAGCCATTATTTTCTTTTACTTATTCATGGGAAGAGCACTGTCTGATTTTACAAAGTATTAGCTAAGTTCTCTAAAAGTTATCCTGAATTTATGCTTAAGATTTAATAAAGTGTATTTCAAATTGTTTTTATTTCTATGGGCAAAAGAACTTTTTCAAGCAAAAGTCAGTTTGATTCTTAAAAAATATGGAAGCTCTGCTTACAGATTTTACACTGAAACCTTATATCCAGTTCTGAAATTCTTAGCTCTCCAATCTGTTCTGCATAGCATCGTGGTTATTACAGTTTATTGCTACCTCTTCTATATGTATGAAACCTCCTTTATATGCATGAGGGAGGTAGGAAAGGCCACCTTCTAAGCTAAACACATTCAGTCAATCAGTTCTTAACCGTGAACTCATTTTCTACACCATGGGGAAAATTCAGGGCTTTTTGCTTTGCTTATGGAAATTATCTTTTGACACCGGTGAACTTTTTTATTCTTTAGCAGAATGTTAATTTTCCAACCTAGTATTACAGCTGTGGTCCTCCCCGTCATCACAGGCACTGGCTTCCTGAAATTTTTCCATGGGTATATTAATATTAAAGGCTGTAACTTGCAGTCACACCAAGAAGTCACTATCTTTATTTAGAGGTCCGTGTTAAAATCTAACAAATTACGTTTACTTATTTTCCACTCACTTTTCTCACCCCAGGGAGCTTCTTTCTTACTGAAAGAGAATGTGGGATTTTCCTGCTAAAAATGTGGGATTTTTACTTTATTCCAGTTTCCTCCCTACTTGTCAGTCAGATCTCAAAGCTACACCAGTATGTTTGTGCTTGTAACCACATGTATGGGCTGTCTCAAGAGCTTTTTTATTTTGATTTGGGTATGTTTTTAATCTTTTTTTAAATTACACAACTGAAGTTAGCCTTTATATTTTTGTATTCAGTTTAGTGGGGTAATGCATTTAGCAATGTGTTCTAAACTTAGCATTTAGGGTGAATATCTTGCAATGTTTGAAGTGCAACATGTACCTAAAAACTCTTCATGTCTACAGATGGTGGCAGCAGAAGCAAAGGAGAACATTTCCCTTATGAACAAGAAATCAAGTTCTTTGCTAAAGTACAGTATACAACCCATCCTGTATTTCCTTCAATATGTGTGTTTACCAAATATACTCTTTAGATCGTTGCCTCTTTATGGAATGCACTTGTCTACAAATGTGAATTCTACTCTAACTAAATATTCTGTGGCATGAAAATAACTGCATGAATCACGTAGGATAAATGTGCTCCCAGCACCTTTGGTCATGCTTTAACTCGCTCTGCTCTCCGTATCGTATTTCTCAAATGACCTTGACCTCTGTGAAGTCTGACTCAAAGTTCTCTTTTTTGGCTTTATCATATGACATAAAGGAGAAACGTCTATTTCCTAACATTTGAATATTCTGATTTAAAATTTTTAGATGAATATTTCTTTGTTATAGAGGAAAACGATGAGTTAATTTATCAGTGGGTATGTTATAAGAACCTATACTATAGAATCCTTGTGGGACCTGAATCCTACTCAGAAGAGGAAAACTGAGGCTCAGAGAGGATCGATTGTTCATATTTAGAGTATATCCCATGATTTTTGTTTATTCCGTTTAATACGAATTTATCAAGAATTTGCTGTGTGCACACTCCAGCCAGTACGGGAAGGAGATGAAGAGTTGCAGAGTGTCCACATTGGGTCCATTCACATACTCAGTGTTTACTCTGAGCCTAGTCTGTGCCATGCATGGAATTATGTCCTGGAGATTCACTATCACAAAGACAGAATGCCCTTGGGAAGCTTTCCTATTTACAATATGTTTTAGTTAACCTGAAGACCTAATGATTTCCGTCCATTTCCTCTCAAAGTACTTGCATTTGGTGGTTATAGGTCATTTACAAAATGACATGTTATTTTGACTGATTAATATTTGGTTTCTATTATATGTTTTCAGAATTGTACCCTTTACTGTCAGGGAGATTTCTCTTGTCTTTTCTTTCCACTCAGTATTGCACCCCAAATCTGTATCAGTCCTCTGAAGTCTGTCTTGGGCTGCACATTGCTGGTTATCTGTTCTGCTAGGATGTAATCGCCCTTGAGAACCAGTGATCAGAAGTGCTTGTATTCATGGCCTCTAATCACACGTTTAAAATACATTCTTGTATTTCATTGCCTGTGCACTCAGCGCCCCTAGTGATTTTGTTTGCAGATGCATGCCTAATGTGGCTTAATTTCTACTAAGTCTGTGATTCATTCATTCACATATTTATTGAGTACCTACTATATGTCAGTCATTAAGTTCAGGCAGTGTCACCACTTCCTAGGAAGATCACTAAAAGCTTTTGTATTCCTATTATTAAAAAATATACCTACCTTGTAGGGGAAAAAAATGTATTTAGACAGGCTTGAGTCTAAATACTGGTAATGCCATTTATTATTACTTTTTTCATTTATTTATTCAACAAATATTTATCTAGCACTTGCTACAGGCTTGCAACAAGGTCCTAAGCACTGGTGCATCAGTGGTAAATGAAACAGAACAAGCAGTAGTCATAGAGGCCAGGAGAGGGCTTTAATGGGAAACAAACCCAGAAATGTTTCTTTCTCTTGTGTGCCTTAGAGACTCTTAGGGAGAGAGACTAACCCAAAAAATCATACATATAAAATATAAAATTGCAAATGATGTTCAAAGACCAGAGGATACAGGGAGTTTATCTAGTTGACAGGCCAGCAAAGGCTTATCTGATGAAGTGCCACTACACTGAGGCCTGCAGGAGGAGTGAAGTGAGTAGGTTATGGGGTGTGGGGAGAGCATCTCAGACAGAGTGAATGGCAGGTACAAAGCCTGTGGACGGAGGAGGGGGAGGAATTGGCCAACAGCCATCAGGATTAGAGCGCAGAATCGGGAAGTGGGCTTTGACAGAGGCCAGGTAAGAGCTTTGTGCAGGTAGGTGAGCGGCAATGTGACTCTGAGTAAATCATTCACTTTCTACATCTCAATTTAATACCTAGAAATCAGGGATGATGGCACCTACCGTACAGAGTGGTAACTGGGATACATGAAATGATAGCATATCAGTTACAATCCTCAGACACAGTAGAGACTCAGTAGAAGGTCATCACTGATTATTTTTGAACCTTTCAGGCACGGAACTGCATGATGTGAAAATATTAAGACTGTTTCATTTTGAGAAAATATTGAGGCTAATTTCAAACCATTGAAAATCTGATGTGTTTTTTTTATAATTACACACATGCGCACACACACATGCACACACATAGGGACTGGAGACAGCAGAGTGAGACTTATGAGAGGCGTACTTTGAAATGGTGCTGACTGGCATGGCTGTGGATATTGGGGACTTATTGCATGTGGACAGAACTCTGGCTGCTCTAAAAACCCAGCACTCATTCATCCCCCGGAAGAGTCCACTGTGTAGATCTGTTTTCTTTTCCTTTCTTTCAGGTTGTTCTTCCTTTAATTGATCAGTATTTCAAAAACCATCGTTTATACTTCTTATCTGCAGCAAGCAGACCTCTCTGTTCTGGAGGACATGCATCAAACAAAGAGAAAGAAATGGTGACTAGGTAAACAGCTATAAAAAATAAAGACTGTTGTTTAAGTGTATTTCCTTTTGAGAACGAGCATCTCAGGTTCTTGAAGCAGGATCATGCGAAGAGTTCCCACCCATGTTCCCCGGCCCCTGGCCCCTTGGAATCAAACACTATGAGAAGGATGGTTTTGGCAAGTTAATACATGTGTTCTAGGTGTTGAGTTTTCTTATATTTTACTGCTAAATGTAATGCTGAGTAGAAGGAACAAAATACCCAATACAGAATCCACAAGTAGAGAGGCTGGAGATGCATCAGTGTATTAGTATTTTTTGTTAAATGATACTTTTTAACATTGGATTCCTGAAAATTTATTCGAATCTAATGTTTTTGCCAGCCTGTGTTTTTCAGCAGAATCTCATTTTCAGAAATTACAACTTTAAATTTTAAAAAATTATGAGCAATCTTGGGATAAAATGAAGTAAACATATATACTTTTTAAAGTTTTCTGCTCACACCAGTCAAGCCAGCATCCTAGCAGTGCTTTCTTATTTCTCTTTAAACCCAAGTATTCTTTGGAGATTTGTGATTCTGCTGAGGATTTCAAGTTTGAGTCCTCAAAATTCTGCCAGAACTTAGTATACATGAGAATCAATTACTGAGAAAGCCTTCTTCTGTATTACATTGCACAGGAGTCCAAACCAACTTTTAGATTGTATTTGAAAAAAATTTTTATAAAAATGAGTACCCTGTATAAAGTAGAATACAGGCTTTCCTTGGTCTTGACATTTTTTAGTTATCTATTGCTGTTTAGCAGTATTATCACAAGTTTAACATCTTAAAAAGAATATGCATTTATCATTTCACAGTATCTATGGATCTGTCATCAGAGGCTTGCCTGAGAAACAAACCTCTTTTTTATTTTCTTAAGACTTTTTTTTAGAGCAATTTTAGATTCATAGCATAGACTTGACTTTAATGATATGTTGAATGGCAGTGCAGTATCAGGCTATTGGATAGGGTGAGATGACATTGAATATAGACTGTTCCCAGAGGGTTAAGAGGAAGTAAGATTCCTGTGGTGCATAGCACTGGGGGTGGGATCTTAAGCTCATCTCTTTACTCAAATTTATTGTCTAGTTGGTTGTCTACCAACAGATAGATAGCCAATCATGTGATGTAAGATTGCAGCAGCATTAAAAATGTTTCCAAACTTCTTCAAATAATAAGCTTCCTGTGAAGTTGATAAAATGGATGATAGTTAAAATAACAGAGAATCCATTCCAGTGACTTACTTTGTTTCCACCAACTACCAGAAGGAAAGGGAAGGAAGAGCTACTTTCCAAGATGCAAATAACCCCCTCCCCTTCCCCACTATGGCATGGCCTTCTTTCTGCCTTCCCTAGGAGAGAGAGAGACCCATCTCTCCTCCTTTCACACGCGCACTCGTCCACACCACTGGCCCCGTGTTCCCCTGTGGATGGTGAGTGCGCACAGTAGCTGGAAAATGCCACAACACCAAGTTATCATTAAACACTATGGAACCAAGGCTACTGCAAAGTCTCCTAGTCTTTCCTGGCCAGTTAACCTTTTGTAACAGAAACTTTGTTCCTAGAGGGTGTTGTTAATTTAATCACATTCATTAACATAAATCAAAATACAGTTGGAGAATATAGGGAAAAAATTATGCAAGTTCTGCGCTTTCCCTTCCCCTTTTATTGTGTCTTGTTTTCGCCATTCATTTTTCAGTTTTACTCTAAGAACTGTTCACTAACTACAGAAGTAACTAATTCTCCTTTACCAACTATATCCCTCATAGAAGAAATCAGAAGAACATCACGATTCTGTGCTAGCCTCCGTTGATGTAGTTTTGGGGCCTTTAATAACACTGCCCCAGTTTTTAATGATTTCATCTTCAATTTTTTTCTTCACTTCTTGGAAAGAGGGTTGGTAAGTTTTACTTCTCCCACTACCACTTCCGAAAAAGGGAATGTATGCCATTAAAATTTAATGTATGCCATTAAAATTCCAACATACAGGAATGAGACATAACAACAGAAGTAACTGATTTCTTCACAGTACTTTAATGCCAAACATAGGTAGAATTTATCCTCAGAGAGAAAAAAATCAGAGTTGAAAAATGAATAAGGTGATGGTAAATAAATTATGGTACATGTGGTCCAGTCATTAAAATGATGATGGGTACAAATACATGATAACTTAGGAAAATTATCACTTAAAAAATAAAACATTTGTTCAAATAGTATTGATTTGGATTTTTTAAAAGAACCTAAATTTTTATGTATAGAAAAGTACTGGTAAGGGATAAATTTAATGTTAATGGTGGTTTTCTTTAGGTAGTGCATTGTAGATTTTATATTACTATTTTTATGTGTCTTCCAAGTTTTTAAGAAGAAAAAATCTTACTTTAATAATCATAAAGATATGTTTTAAAACAACCAACATCACTATCACATTAATAAAGACAAATAATTTGTTTGGCATGTTGAAATGGAATCACTGAAATTTGTAAATCTCTGATTTCTTACTACTTCAGTTAAATATTACTTCAATGAGTAAAATACGTAAAAAATACAACAAAACAGGTTTAATAAAAACCTGGCCCTGCTACTGTGAATAAACAAGCATACCTGTATACACATGATGAGCATTGCCATGATCGTTTTAATTTGTATTTAACAGTTGGGTGTAGCAGTAGTTATGTGGATCTAAATTAATTTCTCCACAGTTAAAACCAGGTTGTTCCCATTAGTTGTTTAGAGACATCCTGGTACTAGAAATTAGGTATCGAGCATTTCCTGTCTACAGTCAGTATTCTCCTGTCCACAGAGATGCGTTAGATGGGGCATCTGCACTCCAGGAGTGTGCATGACAGTGGCTAAGTATATGGGAATAAATATTGTTCCAATAGCAGAAAGCTGAGCGGTGCTATAGGATTCAAAGTAAAGTAAGAACCCCTTAGATGGGTATGGATGGGCTGGAGATTTATGGAAGTCATGACATTCAAAGTTGATCTTAAAAAATATGTAGGTCAGAGATTAAGAAGAAGGTATATTTTTTAGATAACAACGTACAGCGTAGAAGCTGGTCATTTAGGAGAAATATAGGTTATGTAGATTCATGATGGAACACTGTAATTGAGAGTAACTGTCAAAATATCTTTATTCTTTCTATTTAATTCATTAGCACTAAGAAGCCATTGACGCTTTTTAAATAGAAGAATGAGGACAGTCTGGGAGCATAAGTAGGATTGATAAGAGTAGCATGGCTGGGAAGCCATGGCAGGTGTTAGGAGCTATGGCAGGGATGCAAGCTGTTGTAACAGAAGTGCTCCTTCCGGTAGGTGGTGCTACCCGTGGGTTTGTTCAGCAAGTATTCTGAATGCCCCGTGGGTACAAGGTGCTGTCCTAGGTCTGAGGATAAACACACAGATACAACAGCACAGTTCCTAACTTTAATGGACTTAAAAGGATAGCTGAGGAGACACATACATATAGAGCTAACCATGAACTACGTTGTGATGAGTGTAAATGAGCCATATATAAAGTGTTGGGAGTGCACAGGAGATGTAAATGCAGAGAGGGGCTGCGTCTGAGAAACACGGAAGAGGGAAGATAAACATGCCTCGGTAATGAGTCCTATCTCAAGTAGAAAGGAGGAGTCCAACCTGGGGCTGAAGTTTCAGTGCTGAGTGGTTGGAACAATATTGGTCTCACTAGCGAAAACAAGAAACTTCAGAAGAACTAGTTTTGAGAAGAAGAGTTTAAATTTGGTTAAAGAGGTACATATGGAAGGATAAAGTACTAACAGGTCATTCAGCTGGAGATATCCAGCAGAAAGTGGGAAGTAGGTGTTTGGTGTTGATAGAGATCAGGGCAAGAAATGACATATTTGGGGATAATCTATACCCATCTCCTGCTCGAAGCTCTGAAAGCAGATGAAACTAAGGGAGAATCGGAGAGAAGCTGAAAGGTCTGAACCAAAACTTGGAGAATTATTACATTTCCATAGTTTTCAGAAGTGGATCTTTGAAGAATAGAGAGAACAATTAATTAGAGAGGAAGTGGGAAGTAATACTGTAAAACAGAAACCAGAGTTTCACAGATTTAAGTAGTTAATGATGCCAAGTACTGTGGAGAGCTAGCTCTCCAGGATGGAGACGGAAAAGGAGGTTATTAGATTTGCTACTTAGAGGGTACTGAGAACTTCAAAAGAGTGGTTTTCAGGAGAGCGATGAGGTGGAAAGCAAACTCACAAGGCAATGAGTCAGGGAGGAAACTGCAGAATGAATTCTTAAGAATGTTAACAATGAAGGGATATAGAGAAAGGGCATAACGGGATTATGGAAATTGTCTTTAGAAAAACTACAGGCCAAAGTTTATAATAATCAAGCCTTAGAGTCTGCACAGAAGCTACACCCTGAAAGAGGGTGGCACAGGAAGGGAGAGAGATACGATTTGTCTTTTCTTAGGACCTAGCTTTCTATATATCTGTATGTCTCTCTGGTGGCACATCTGTTACTAATTAGGAACACCTAGAGTTAGGAAGCAGCTGTTATCATAAGAAGTCATTTTTTTCGGAGAGATTCTCCAACATAAATGTGCTCAGGATACAGAACAATTCTGTTTCCTATCACCGCAAAACACCCCGGGTCTAGATTAAAACATAATTCTAGTATTATAAATTCGTAATTCAAATTCATAGGTTAAAAACGTAATCCTAGTATTATAAATTCAACATCATTGCAGAATGTTTCACTCTGGATACTAGAGAGTGTCACGAGTAAGAGGTAAAAGATGTCGCTTAAAATAGACTAGATTCCAAGAATCCAAAGTGTACAATTCTAAGATGTAATCACCCTTTACATGGAGACAGATCCCTGTTAACACACAGAAAGCTCAGTGAATGAGGGCACCTGGAGAAAGTTGCTTTTGTTTTATTGTCTTTGTTCATTTCAATTATAGCCTAAAGATAAATAATGCTGCTCCGGGGGGCTAATGTCTAATCTTACGTCTAACATCTACTTGAGTAGATCATTGTTTGAAAAATATTTAGCACTGATAAGAGATTTCCGAAGACCTCGAAGTCACTTAAGCACTTGCAGATGAATGTCTTCTTGGAAAAGCTACCCCATGCCCTATATAATTCATTTTCACCAATACGTTATTTCACATTGTTACTGAAGTGAGAGATGATGGCCAAAGCCTACTGTAATAAAAGTGGTCCACAAAAGTGGTCCACTGTAATAAAAGTGATCCTGACTCCTTTCTCCCATTCTGCCATGAGCAGTTGCCATCACTGATTCCATGGCATAGAGCCTGTCTCCCCAGTCCTGACGCGTGTACATCTGCACACTGCTGGTGATGGGAAAGCTTTGCAAGAGAGGATGAGGCAGTGAGGACATAGCTGTCATCATGATTGGGAAAATCAAGCTGAGTGGCGGGGGGGGGGGGTGCTGTACAAATTGATTTTCAAGGTTAGAGCTTTGGTAAGTTCTGGCTGTGGACCACCGGTGCTCTCTGAGGGTTCAGAAGAGTGTTGGATAGAAGTGAAAAGAGTGTCAGTTGTAATATGGGAGGTTAAATGTCCTGGTAGATATTTGCAGATGGCCCCAGGCTGGGAGGGGACTTCTTTGAGCTTGGGTTGGGAGTGGTGAAGGAATACGTGGTGTTAGAAAAGGCTTCTTGGAATAAACATGTCTGAGCTGAATCCTGAGGGATGTTTAGAAGAGATTGTAGCATGAAACTGAGTGTTCCTAAAAACAGGGCCCAGCAAGAAAGCCACCAGACTGCCTGGTGACAGACGTGACAGGACAAGAACGGGTATTGTCCAGGCTCTGGGTTGTGATCCAAGCATTAGTGCGTACCAATGCCATCATGTTGAGTGCTGGGCCCCCTTATGTGGAATCTCCCATTGGTGACCACCAGGAAGGACATGAAGACCCAGGAGCTTAGTCTAGAGGAAATAAATGTTCAACTCATGAAAGCCCTTTAAGTTATCACATCTGTAACGTTTTTCTCTGAGGGATTATCAGTTGTTTAAATTCTCTCTCTAGTTCATTGTGTTCAGATTCACTGGATGCTTTGGTATATGTGTAAGGGGTGTGGTCAAGGTCAGGGAGAAGGAAAGGTCAAATGATAAAACATACTAAAAGTAAACATTTTATGCCCAAAGCACCATACTTCCATTGTTAAATAATACCCATAACAACAAATTTCTAGAACTTCAGTAGTACTTTGGGGCAGATAAAATTAAAGTTTTCTCCTTGTGGTTTTCTAGTAGTTATATTCTTACGGGGTTCATATAGATTGCTTTTATATTAATTAGCTTTGCTTTCAATTTTTTTTTGGTTCCTTATAATATGTGCTTTTTTAACCATGTTTGTTAAAGATATGCACTCAAAGACTCTTTCTTTAATATCTTTACTCCACATTCTGCTCAGAGAATTGATTCTTTCTGCGTGACATCATGTTGCTTTTTTCCGGCTCATATATCAGCTGTTTATTTTTCTTTTTTTCTTCTTCTTTTTTTTTGTTTTATTTTAATTTAATTTCTCCCTGTCTTTTCTACCTTCCCTTCCCCTTTTCCCTTTTCTCTCTTGTTTTTCTTTTGTCTTCAGCCTATTCTGCAAACTTGGAGTTCTTGTCAGGCATAGGATTTCACTATTTGGTAAGGAGACCCTTGAACAAATACTAGCATGGCCATCACTTGGTTTTCTTTGCCATTTTTGCACTGTGTTGCGTGCTGCTATGTTGCATGAATGCATGTTTGCATGGCTGGATGCATGGTCGTCATAGGCCAAGGTAAGGTCCTCAAGGTTGTTTATAAGTAGTGTTACCTATGGTGAAACTGAAGACTGTAACTTTATATACTAGTCCAAAGCACACTTGAAAATCAAAAGGTTATATTATTAAAGGCCAAATGAATGAAAATGGCAGCTTCGGCCATATTTTATTTCAGAGGGGTGAAGCCAAACTGGGCCTCTGAATTTGTGTTTGGTTATCTCTTAGATAAAGTAATGAGCTGTTATATACCAACAATTTTTAACTGCACTCTTTTAATGCTCTTGACTATAGATTTGCATGTCGACTGTATTCCAGACACTGGAGCTTCATAGTAGAGACAGTGAGGCCTGGATTTGGCAAAAGCGACTTTTCTAGCACCCCTCACCCTATGGTAGTCAGTTTTTGTTCATTTCTGAGAATTCACGTAGCTGAAAGTCATGTTCCCAAACACTTGCTTTCAAAGAGCCTTGCAGGGCGGTCACTCACTTTCCACAGACTCTCCTTGCCGTGGGGCTTTAAGACTTCATAGCAGTCGGCAGAGTTTATGTTTTACGCTTTCCTGCATCCGGCTTCGTAACTGCCAAGGCAAATTTTAGCTCAATGCTCTATAGGTTTTGAGACAGCGTCGGGGTGACTTCAGTAAGAAAACATTGAGTGTACTGATAGAGATGTTATAAGTCCCATTCCATTCACAGGAAAACCTAAGGATTAAGTCATTTCTATAAAAGCCACAGTGGATAAGCTGAGAACTAGGTACATGTACGTGTGTGTATGTGTATATATATGCAAATAACTTTTACATTTTTTGAGAAATGATAGTTTCTGGATATGACTACTTAATGCTGTATTTGCTTTCTAATATTGTTCTATCCAGTATTTGGGTGTTTTTAAGATATATTTCTCATAAATTGCCTGAGTTCTTGCATTATTGTTTCAGTTATCCAAAATTAACGGGGAAATTGTCTTCAGGAAGCTCTCCTAAGTTGGCTGGCTTTTGTTTGACTTCTCTTCATCATAGAAAAATTTCTGTGAAAATTGTTCAGACAGAGCTTTTGTATACTCCTTAACCTTCTCATGATAGAGGAAGGCTCTGATGGGGACCCCATAAAAATACTTTCTGTTGTGCTCTCTCTAGTTTCTTACATATTTTAACTTCTTGGTTTCCCATGTTATGTTTTGCTATAATTTTATGTTTAAAATTTTTGAGGCATTCCATATATACGACAGAGTACACAGATCTTGAGAACAGCTTGATGACAGCTTGATGAGATTTTACATGTATCTGCCCGTTTTCTCAGGTCGAGACATAGAACATTTTCAGCATCCCAGAAGCCTGCCTTGTGCCATTTTGTGATGTATAACCCTCTGCAGAGGAACTATATGTAAACTAATCTACTGGTCTACTAATGTAGACTTCCATTACCATGTATTAATTGTACATGTTGTTTAATCTCTCTTTTCCCTTTGAATATATTAAGGGTTCAGTAGTTGAAGATAAATGCATAATATAACTTGTCATACCAGTCAGAGGAGAAGAACTAGATTTTGACATTCATTCTGTCTCTCTGTGATTCTTGTATTTCATTTAGGAATCATTGCATGTTAAATCCCTTTGCCTTTAAATACTATTATTTTTATTTTTAACAGGAATTTATTGGAGAGCTACTATGTATCTTTATCTCAAAAGCATATTTTAATGCAGTCTTTATATTATTCTAGTGTCTTATTGTTTCAAATTTGCTTAGGCATTTGCCTGTAAAACAATACAGACTTCAAGAAGCTTTTATTAATCAAACATACTCTAATACAGACTTGTCAGAGTGTTAGCATGTTAAGTCTTAGACACGTAAACTTTACATGTTACAGTTACAGCGTGGTTTTAGATGTTAACATGATGTCCTGGAGAGAATAATGGGCTTTGAATCAGAAAACCTGTATGTAAGTCCTCTATTTGCAACTAAAGCAGCTGAATGATTTAGACAAGGGACTTAACTTCTCTGAACCTTTGTTTTTTAGTTTGTTTGTTTTTCATTTTTAAACTAGATTAAAATAACTGCTAACTTTAGAGATCTATTGCATGTATAAAATCTCATATGACATGATGAATGTTGAAGTGCTATGTAAACTGTAACAGTATGGCTTTCAAGTCTAAGGTATTCTTAGTCTTATTTGTACAGCTTTTATTTAGATAAATCAAATTACATACACACTAAACTAGGGAACTTGGTTATTTAAAATACATGCGCCATGAAGCCTTTATAATCTAGCCATTTCCAGATCGAAGCAGAAGTTGTATAATCCAAGTATTTACTTTTTGATATATCAATTATACCGTTGTGGATTTTCCTGAAGAGAGAGAGACCTAACAGCATATATACAGTGGTCTTTTGTAAATACATAGACATATTAATCTCTTTTATTTTTTCTTTCACCCTGTCTTTACATTTTTTTTCTGTATTCTGGCAGACATTAACTGATGATCAAAATGTTTTTCCTGTGCTTAGTTCAAAAAATTGTTTCATGACCTAGCCTAAGAATAAAGTAAGACAAGTGAAAGTTGAGGTTAACAAAGAAATACTTAGGCTTCGTGTCAAGGAGCAAAAATACAGAAAGAGATACATTAACCAGAAACATGTCAGCAAGGTGGGATTGGAGACAAGAGGGAAGCATTAAAATTAACCAGATGGGCTTCCCTGGTGGCGCAGTGGTTGAGAGTCCGCCTGCCGATGCAGGGGACACGGGTTCGTGCCCCGGTCCGGGAAGATCCCACATGCCGCGGAGCGGCGGGGCCCGTGAGCCATGGCTGCTGAGCCTGCCCGTCCAGAGCCTGTGCTCCACAACGGGAGAGGCCACAACAGTGAGAGGCCCGCATACCGCAAAAAAAACAAAAGTCAGAACTCTTGTCCTGGTGGTGGTCATTGTGGGGAGCTGAGTATGATCAGTAATGGAATATTTATTCCAAGGTGTCTGCCAGATTGTAGCTGTTCAGAAATTTTTCTGATATGTAAAGTGAGGATTCCCCAAACTTGAACTTCTATATTTATGTATATCTTTTATCTACTTTAAAATATTTTCTATACGTTGAAGCACACTAAGAATTAAAGAGAGATGAGGCATGTTTTTACTCCTCATATATTCTGTTGAAGGTGTGTAAACCATTTCCTTTTATCTTAGAAAAAGGTAGGGTTTTAAAAAAGGGGAACAAGCCATATTCCCTACAGAACAGTAGTTCTGGGGTGTCTATTAAAATACTTTATAGAAAAAATTAGTAAGGAAAATAGCATCTATTTTATATTAGGCTTCCCTTTTGACTTCTGAAATGCCTGTGATCGCAAGTTGGTGCACGCTTGTATTTTGGAAAATCAGGATGGGGTAAGACGCAGGCAGGTTGACAAGGAATAAGGATCCCATTTGCCGTTTTCAAGGACACATTATTGACTAACGAAATATTGCTTTTAATCCTACCATTTTCGCCCACTTATGCTAAGTGAAAATTCTGTCTTTCTAACTGCCTAATTTTAAAGCATTTAGAGGATACTTAAGTCCTACTATTATAGCCTATTTTTAGACTTTCAGTCATTTGCAGGGGAAAGAGAATCTGCTAACCAGAGCTCCAGCAGGGATAGTGATGGTGGCACAGGTGTGTGTGTATCAAGACTTCTTAACGGCTTTCTTTTTACATGTGAAAATGAATCGAATGCCTTAATGACATTCATTTTGTGCATTCTTTCAGTAACCAGTTTTGTGTCTGCTGTGTGTGAACATTCTCTTAGCCTGTGAGGATAGAAAAGTGCAGATTTCTTTCCCTCTCTGCTGCTACCACCCCATGCCAATCTACAGGTGTCTCTTACCTGTATGCCTCCATGAACGTACTCACCCTTCTCTTAGAATTCCCTTGCCCTTCTAAACTGTGCTCCAAAGCAATCATATCTCTCCCCCTCCCCAACCAAAACCCAAAACAGAACAACAAAATGGTCTCATCACTGAATACACTCCTGTGGAGCCAGTGGCTTCCCATTTCTCTGTAGTAAAGATCAGAATTCTTCATCTGGCCACATAGTGTTTGATAGTCTGTCCCCTGTGTACCCCTGCATCCTCATTTCCCAGCATGCTCTGACTTCCTCATGATGCCTCAGCTTAAGCAGCCTTCTCTCTGCTTCATGAAAATGTATTCCTTTCTGCCCAGGGCCTTTGCACATGCTGTAATTACTGACGGAGATGGGATCCCATACACCACATGCCCCTCTCCAGTCCCTCACACCCACAATGGGGTTAACTACTAATCCTTCACATTTCAACCCAAATAGTATTCTCTCAGGAAAACCATCCCCAACCTCCCTGATTATACTCTCTCCTTCTACTATTATAACTTTCTCATAGCTCTGCATACTTTTCCTTCATCTCACTGATGATGTTACAAGATTAACTTCTTTCTCTGGCCCAAAACTCAGCCCTTCGAGGGCTTATTTTTGTATCCTCAGAGCCCAGCAAGAAGACTGGTGCATAGTGGCTCTTTTATGAATATCTGATGACTGAATTAATCAACCCACCAGGTCCTACCTTTAAGAAGTCTACAGTCTAACAGAGGGGATAGATAAGTCAGCAGGTGCTTACTACAATGAGATGAGTGCTATCAATTTGGAATTTTCTTACATTCATGAATAAGCCAGATTTACATTTTTTTTCCTTGAGAATATTAGGAAAAATATAATATCCACTTATGTCATAGTTTATGAGAATCACATTTTTAAAAACTTCCTTAAGTGGTCCATGAAAACACTTAGGGCACTTACATTGAAAAGGAAGTAACACATGATTAATGACTTTTCAAACAATCATTAAACTCTACCAGCAATGATACTTTCAGTTTGAGGAACTATTTGAGAAGGCCGGCACAAAATAGTTATCATTAAGAGGCCTTTTCTACTTACCTGTTTTCTGGTGAGTTTTTTTTTTTTTTTAATTTTTAAATTTTTTTAAATTTTTATTTTTTTAACATCTTTATTGGAGTATAATTGCTTTACAATGGTGTGTTAGTTTCTGCTTTATAAGTGAATCAGTTATACATATACATATGTCTCCATATCTCTTCCCTCTTGCATCTCCCTGCCTCCCACCCTCCCGATCCCACCCCTCTAGGTAGTCACAAAGCACTGAGCTGATCTCCCTATGCTATGCAGCTGCTTCCCACTAGCTATCTATTTTACGTTTGGTAGTGTATATATGTCCATGCCACTCTCTCACTTTGTCCCAGCTTACCCTTCCCCCTCCCCGTATCCTCAAGTCCATTCTCTAGTAGGTCTGCATCTTTATTCCCATCTTGCCTCTAGGTTCTTCATGACCTTTTTTTTTTTTTTTTTACATTCCATATATGTGTGTGAGCATACGGTAGTTGTTTTTCTCTTTTTGACTTACTTCACTCTGTATGACAGTCTCTGGGTCCATCCACCTCACTACAAATAACTCAGTTTTGTTCCTTTTTATGGCTGAGTAATATTCCATTGTGTGTATGTGCCACATCTTCTTCATCTATTCATCTGTTGATAGACACTTAGGTTGCTTCCATGTCCTAGTTATTGTAAATAGAGCTGCAATGAACATTTTGGTAGAGACCTTTTCTACTTTCCTGTTTTCTGGTGAGTTTTTAACATAGTAAGACAGTTAATTGTCTAGAGACACCCAGATTTATTGGGGAATTTCCAAATTTGATGACAGACAGATTCCTAGGAATGCCTGGAATAAAGCAAGCATTTTGCAACATTATGAGCATCAAACTCCAACATTCCTTCTGGTTGACCTCAGTGACCTTAGAACATCATTAATACAGCTCCCACATTAGCTTCAGGAATACTGGACAAGTATTATCATGTGCTTAAATGAAACAATAGGTCTTGTTAAAGTATTTGTTTTTTCCTCTAGACGAGTATGAATGATTAAACTGGTACCTAAATCTTAATGTTAATTTTAAAAGAGTTTTAATAGTAAATAAAGTAATATAGTGAATTCTATCAATTGGTATCTCTCCCTTATTAAAAAATTAGTGGAATAAGTTTATGTTGACCCTTCTGTTATCCCCGACCCCAAACCCTCTTCATGTGTTTAAATGAGGGGCTATCTTGTATCAGGAGACATTAGAAAATTAGTACAGTCATCCCTCCTTATCCACAGGCCCTGCATCCATGGATTCAACCAATCGGGGATCAAAAATATTTTTTAAAAGAATTCCGGAAAGTTCCAAAAAACACTTGAAATCACCATCCTTCAAAAATACGTGCATAGTATTTACTTTGTATTATGTATTTTAAGTAATCTAGAGATAATTTAAAGTATAAAGGAGGATGTGTGTAGGTTATATGCAAATACTATGCCATTTTATACAAGGGACTTGAGCATCCTTGGATTCTTGGTGTTGGGGGAGAGTCTTGGAATCAATCCCCTGCGGATACTGAGGAATGACTGTATGTGTTTGTATTATCCCTAAAAAGGTTCACATTGTGCTGTGTTGTTTAATAGGACACACGTAATGAAAGGAAAGTCATTTAAAGCACCAAGAATCTCTGAGGATAGTGCATATGTGAGAACTGAATGTGTCACTATTTTGAGAATGTCATGGTTTAAATTTAAAAAGCACAATCTGTTAGAAAATTATATATAACTTTATGTCAGTAAACCTGAAGGTTAAATAAAATGGATGATAGTCAAGGAAAATAGGAGAAATAAGTAGCACAATCTGCTACTTTGAAAAAAATTTTATTTTATATTGGAGTAGAGTTGATTAACAATGTTGTGTTAGTTTCAGGTGCACAGCAAAGTGATTCAGTTATACATATACGTGTATCTATTCTTTTTCAAATTCTTTTGTTATTTAGGTTATTACAGAATACTGAGCAGAGTTCCCTGTGCTATACAGTACGCCCTTGTTGGTTATCTATTTTGAGTATGGTATTCATCACTAGAGGATCCTTAAGGTCTTATCTAACTTAAAGATTCTGTAGTTTTATGACAGTGTGTATGATAAAGGCAAGAGTTTCCTGGATTAGAGTTGCTATAAATAACCTAATTCTTATCAGACTCAGAATGAAAATAATATATAATATTATTTGAAAATAATATCAGAAGATTGTATTAGAGAGATAGATACTTCTTTCATTTCAACGTATTACTCTGAGAGAATTTCCTGACTTTGAGACAAATGAATAGAATATGTAATATATATTCTAAGTTTAACTGAAACTTCTCACCAAGTTAGGGACTCAGTAATTTTATTCTTTTCAATATCACTGACTTCAGAAGTAATAAAATCTTTGACAGGCTTCAATTTCTGTCTCTTCATAATTTTGAGAGAAATTTGCATCTTCTAGCATAATTTTATTTCATGTTATTAATAAGGATTTTTCCAAGATTAATCATTTCTTCAAAGAAGAAAATATAATGAGATATTGTGTCAAGAGCCATGCTAGAAAAAGTAAAGAAGAAGAATAAAAATTAGAATGACTGTTACTGTTTTCCCAGAAGAGAGAAAGTCAACATTCTGAGAATTCTCAATAAATCAGATTATAAAACAAGTGGTACGTGATATATCAAATTTTGGATGACATTGAAAACTCCTGAATTATAGAAATCTTATATTGAAAACCACAAAACAGTTTGGGATTAAGATACAAGAAGGATATTTTGGCTTTTAACAGCGTTAGCTTTGTTATTTTTATTATTTAGAGAGTTGTATTATTTTGTGAGAATTGGTAACAATGTTTTTAAAAACCCAGTGCTTGCTGTATGTTGTTATTAGATTCAGGTATGAGCTGTGATTTTAATTTTGTACCTTTTATGCTTATACACACACACACACACACACACACACACACACACACTGATGCAAACATACAATCTTAAAGATAAATAGGCAATCCGTAAGTGTTTCCGTAAGTGTTTAGAGGTGATGAGAGTTATATTTGAAGACAAAGAAAGTAGCTTGAACCTTGAAAAAAACGTGAGTTGAAGGTATCAAACTTTTGGTTTTTATACTGCTCAGAGCAGTTTAAGAAATTACATATAGCTAAGAACATGAAAAAATACAGTCATCACCTTAAAATTTTACCATCTTACTAGGCTTTGTCTAGCCCTTCCTGTCCTTACTAATAGCGTGACTGACATTCCTGATTATGGTGATCTGGAGAGCCTTTAGAAGGACCATATCCAGGTTGCTATTTTATTTAAAAGCCTTACTACATACTTTCTCTCTTCAAGACTAACCATTAGTTTAGGCATTTATACATGCCCATAAAATTGATACTTTTGCTGGTCCATACATTCAAATGCTGAAGGTTCAGTTAATACTGTTACTGCATTCCTTAGGGTCCTTTCTCCACCATTTTTTTACAATGAGATGTTTCCATTTGAAGTTGTACTATATCTGCTCTGGAGTGTACCAAAGTGTGTCAACTGATATAGCTTACAGTTTTGTGACTAACAATCACAGGAATCTCATATTCACCACACACATTTTCATTTGACCCACAGAACTTGTCTGGCCACTGGTGCCCTTTCCTACTCTTTTTACTCACATTCCAGTCATCCCACAAGTATTTAATTGAGCTCCTGCTCTAAATCAGGCACTATTCTATGTGCGGAGCTGCATCAGGGAACAAAAGAAACAAAAATCACACCTCACTGATTCACTTTGTCATGAAGCAGAAACTAACACACCATTGGAAAGCAATTATACTCCAATAAAGATGTAAAAAAAAAAAAAAAAATCACACCTCATGAGCTTATACAAAAGGAAGTTTAAAGAACCCCAGACCTCCTTTTGGAAAAAGGCATGGATAAGCTCAGTACAAAGTACAAACACATAATCTGTATGAGGAGACAGTATGACTGTGAGTTTTAGGAAGAGAGTGAGGGACCAGCCTCTCTGATTTGGTGCTGAATTTGGTTGCATGAGACTCATGGGCATCACTTTGTATCCCCTCTCCCTCCTGGGCCTTCCCTCTGTCATTTTCTGTGCTGCACCCTTCTTATCTTTTTTTTTTACCTCCAAACATTGGAGGCTCTGGGACCTTTATGCTTCTGTATTTATGTTCATGCTGGCTAATTTCATTCAGGCACGTGATTTTAAAAATTCTTCATATGCTTATGAGGCCCAGGTTTACAGCTCTAACTCAGATCTCATCTCTGCACTCCAGGTTTTTGTATCAGTTGCCTACATCTCTACCGGAGATGAATTGGCCCATCACACTTGACCTGTCGGAAGCAGAACGCCCAACCTTCCCCTCTCCCTTCCCCACACATTTTGCTCCTGCCTTGGGCTCTCCCCACGTGATTGAATCCTACCACTATTCACCCAACTGCTCACACAGTTGCTCACCCAAATGATCATGGAGTCATCCTTGTCTCCTTTCCCCGTCACCAACATGCAACCCATAAGCAAAACCTTAACATACATTATTATTTTTTTAAATAAATTATTTATTTATTTAATTTATTTTTGGCCACGTTGGGTCTTCATTGCTGCACGTGGGCTTTCTATAGTTGCGGCGAGCGGGGGCCACTCTTCGTTGTGGTGCACGGGCTTCTCATTGCAGTGGCTTCTCGTTGGGAGCACGGTCTCTAGCCACCCGGGCTTCAGTAGTTGTGGCACGTGGGCTCGGTAGTTGTGGCGCATGGGCTCTAGAGCGCTGGCTCAGTAGTTGTGGCTCACAGGCTTAGTTGCTCCATGGCAAGTGAGATCCTCCCGGACCAGGGCTCGAACCCACGTCCCCTGCATTGGCAGGTGGATTCTTAACCACTGAAGCACAATCCAAAGTGCTTGCTCTGGTTGCAAGGCTCTAGAACCTGTTTCCCTCCTCTCCACCTTACATTTTCCTTCTTTCCCCTGAATTTGCCCACATCAGTCATCTTGGCTTCCTTGCCTGGACCACCAGGTTCATTTTCTGCCCTGGAAACATGCTGTTTCCACTGCCTGGGCCCTTCTCCCAGTTATATGCATGGTTTGTTCCTTCGCTTCATTCAAATCTCTGCTCAGGTGCCACCTTCTTGGGGAGGCTCTGGTGACCACTCACCCTATTACTCTATCCTGTTGCTCTAATCCGTATTCCCTGCTTTATATATTTTTGCTGCGGCCTGACATTATGTTACATACTGATTTATTTTTTGCTTAATAGTTCATTGTCTGTGTCCCCCATTAAAATGCAAGTACCATGAGAACTCTATTTTGCTTATGATTGGAAGTTTAAGAGTACCTGGTATTTAACATGTATTTATTGAGTGAATGAATAATTAAATGAGTAATACTTCTAAGGGCTGTAGTATTGTAGAAGCCCTAGCACTGCCACCAGTCAGTAGACAGGAGCGTGACAAATTCTGCCCTTCTGCTGATTTTGTCTTCATTATCACCTGGAAGTGCTGAGATTCAAAGCACGAGATGAATGGAACATTTTCTGAAGAGCCTCAGCAATGCATACCTTATTATTTTATCACCTTATTATTATCACTGAACTGGCATGCCCACATTCTGAGACAGTTATTTCCATGTATACTTCATTTGTTCCTTTTAGGGTCCTTTTGTGTATAAAGAATATAACATGCCCAAATGTTTTAAAAACTCACATTCAATTAGGAGTTTTTAACCTAAGGACCAGGGAATGACTGTATATATTACGAATAGGAGAGTATGGAATGAGGAAGTGATGAGTGTCAGACTGTATTGTGAGCGGTCAAATCAATTTGTTACTTTGGATTCATATTTTCTTTTTTGTATCCTTATCACAAAGTAGAATATGTGTACTCATTATGTGATTCATATTTCTGTACTTTGTGATGAAATATGCCAATCAGAATGGCTGAGTTTCATCTCATTTTCAAGAAGGGTCACCCCCGTTTCAAATATCTCATGAGTAATGTTTAACTTATTCAGCCTCTGATGCTTTTTTGCACGATAGTTTGGTACCACTTTTTCCCCGAAGATGAACAACATTCGGGCAGATTAGTTCATGTCAAATGCAGTTGAATTCAGGCAAATTAATTCATCTCAATGCAGTTGAATGCAATATACTTGGGGTAATTAAAAGGGAATTAAATTTATTAGACTTTTAGCCCACCTCATTTCATAAAGGATATCAGCTGACTTAAAAAGTTGGCATACAATATGATTTAAAAATAAGGTGAGCTAGTGTGGGGAGGAGGATATATTTGAAGAATCCAGTTAAAATTCTTTAGCCTGAGGCAGTGCTTTGAACGCTTCTTGAGTATGTCAGCTGTTTGATGAGACGTGCTTTATTGCTTTTCTACTTACATTCACATAACCACTTTTAAGCAGAAAAAGTGCATGATTTTAAACTTGATTATCAAAAACTCTTTTGAATTGAGTTATCCTTACCGAGCTGTGCCCTTGACTAATTTTTGGAACACGAACATTAACAGAAAAGAAGAGCATTGAGAAATTCTCAGCGCAATTTATGCAGCTTTTTGTTTCCTCTTTAGGAAATGATGCAACATCAATTGTCAACTGTCTTCATATTTTGGGTCAGACTTTGGATGCAAGGTAAATGGATACATTTTGATTTAAATCAGTGAGTGTAATAATGATATACAGGAATGAGAAGAAGAACCTAGTGTCTTTATTCTTTGGAATTGCAGTAAAGACTTTAATGTAGGTGAAAGGAGTATCTTTTGTAAATTAGTAATACAACGGCCTTTTATTATTTTTATGATCATATATATATATATTGTTATTTAAATTTTTAAGTAGCAGCTAGGTATGTAATTGAGGGTTGAATTGGGACTGTATTATGTGAGGTAAAAATGATGAGCTACAACTCTAGAGGTTTTATTAGCCTCAAGGCAGGATAGTTGTTCTCCATATTTCTAATAACATTTAGCTTTATAGGAAATATGAAGGTTTTATTCTCATTTTATAGATGAGTAAAGTGAAGCTTAAGATTGCATAGTAAGTGTGGAAATATACCAGTTTCCAAGTCTATGCACTTTCTACTCTGCACTACTATTAAAATGACCAGAAATACAAATACAAAGCCAGTTTGTTTAGCATGATTGATTCAGCCTTTAAGCCGTACAATTAATTTACTTTATTATCCAGGATACATCTAAATAAAAGTTCCTAAAAGTCTTCTACAGAGAATATGCGGTGATACTCTTGAATTATGCATTTTTGTGTTTAAAAGTTTATTTGAGTTGTTTTGTATAATAAATGAAGAAAGGAGATGCTACCATTCACCTTCATTTTCTACAAGAAATGGCGGCTTTAGAATGTCACTTCTCTACAAAGTTCAGCCTTCAGAGCTTATTTAGAAAAGATTGATTGTTACCCTTAAGGTAAAAAAAAAAAAAAAATCCGTATCATTCGGTAACGTGGTTTAGCTGGCATTAACTGTTTCTTTCACACCCATAGCCTCAGAAAACATTCTAGTTTTGTTGGATTTGGGATGAACTAAACTGACTCAGGAGCTGGGGTTCTTAGTTATCAAGTAAATATTCTCAATATTTGAGACCACAGGTGGAAGACGTAAAGCATTAGAACTGCCGTTTGCTCCGAGGTCCTAATTAAGTTGACTACAAAGGCATTTCGGAAACGTTATGCATTTATGGAGTGCTATTGCTGTAACTTCAAGTATATAGGAAAGAATTATTTCAAAGTGGATTTAAAAAATTGAGTTGACTGAGTGAATGTCGTCATGGACAAAAATAAACACGATGTAGAAGCATGTTTCATTTGTATTTCACGTGCTCCTCTCACAAGATATAAGCTGTCTCTTCTTTACTCCCTAGGACTGTGATGAAGACTGGCCTGGAAAGTGTTAAAAGTGCACTCAGAGCTTTCCTGGACAATGCCGCAGAGGATCTGGAGAAGACGATGGAAAATCTTAAGCAGGGCCAGTTCACCCACACCCGAAACCAACCCAAAGGTGTTACTCAGATTATCAATTATACCACGGTGGCACTGTTGCCAATGCTGTCATCATTATTTGAGCATATTGGCCAGCATCAGTTCGGAGAAGATCTAATATGTATGTAAATCTATTACTTAGAGTTTCATTATCTACATAGTACAATCAGAAATTAACAGCCACATCATCGAGGTTATTCAAACACTGCTTATACATTAAAATGTTTTTGTTTTGTTTTGTTTTTTTAAGAACACTTTAGGTTGACATTTGAGTTACAAAACCAAAACCATTCTTAATAGAGATAGATCTCTGAATCACATGGATTCGCAGAAGGGACCAGTAAGGTACTGGTTGTGGACAGTCACGCCCACATTATTGACATCCAAGTTCCAAGTTTTATACTTTCTGTGGTGTCTCTTTCCATGGAAATTTTCTAATGCAGTTTCACCAAAGGACATGCAGCATTAAATGTTTTCAGATTATTTCTGAGTCGATGCAGACTGTTTCTGCAAGCTATCCTACCAATAAATTTGAAGACTGCTGAGACAAATTCTGTGTCTAGATAACTGACCTACTAGGGTGGCTCAAATATCTTTTGTTTATAGGTTTCAGTCTCTTTTCATAGGGGATTTCATCAGCTGTTTCTGGCTGGAATTCTGTGGTTATTAAAAATATCCACAGAATGCCCAAGGTTGCATGAAAAAGGAACCACGTGACCTAAGTTCCTGCTCTCCTGCCTGTATGAACATGAAAGATGATACGAGCCCTTGTCTACCAGTCAAGTGGGTCTTGCTTGCAGACCCACCCACTCAGACTCTCAGTGTTGTAGGTCTCCCCGGTGAAGTACAGCTCTGTGTAAAAGCCACCTTTGTTCATCAGTGAATGACATAACCACTAGTTTCAAAACATTGACACTGACACTGCTTGAACCAATGGGAGCATTACTTACAGCCCCATGTGGACACAAACAAATATGGGGGATGAGTAGGATTTCTCCATTCATGTCATGGTGTGTCCTCTGGGAAATGGTAGCAGAGTTGGCATTAGAAATCCAAGGTTCTTAGTTTTCTTTGCCTGTTGAACATGTTTATTGGATCAGAGATCATCTAAGAGGTCTTACTTGATTTTCTAGCTTTAAAAGCTCCAAGAGTGACTTACTTATGCCTTGAATTTCAGGTCATTTCAGAAATAAATGATACACCCCGTTCTCTAGCATTCTTATTCTTGTTCATTTGAGAGTTAAAATAAAAGGTACAGTCTTTATATACCTTTGGAACAGGAGTCAAAATGGACCTGTCCTCCCAGATATCCTTGTGCTTAGTTTTATTCTTGAAGAAATCCTTTATTATACCTAAAGCAATTGTTCCTGATAATATTCTGTCTGTATAATCAGAGCATAATTCTTTAGAAAGCTTTCAGCTCCTTCAAGAAAAGAATTTTGTTTGAGAAAAAGGTCTTAAATTTCATTTCATGTGTGTGTGTTCTTGTATTGCTTTTTTTCAAATATTAAAGTGTTAGTATGCCTTTAATATGGAATTTTGTTGTTAGCCTAAACTTTCTCAGGACAATGTATTGATAGCAAGTGTTTTTTTTTAAAGTGAGATTCTCTTTTTCCTTAGTGGAAGATGTACAGGTATCATGTTATAGAATTCTGACTAGCTTGTATGCATTGGGAACCAGCAAGAGTATTTATGTGGAAAGGTAAGATTTTAAAAGTTTAACTTTGTATTAATAGTTTTTTCAAGTGTTATGATTATTTATTTCAAGGGTCTTCACTTTATAACTTTTTTCCTTAGTTATAAACTAAACAATCAGATTGACATATTGAATTCCTTGGGAGTAATTAGACAATCTTTAAGCTAAATTTGAATTGATGTAATAAAAGACAATTGTGAATTATGAACAAAAAATGTAAAGCCATAGTGGTAAAGCCTATATTTAATATAAAGTTTAAACTTAGAGCATTAATGAGTCTTACGAAGGAATCTGCTAGTACAGTTTCTAATTCTATATTGGAAATACAAAATAGGAATGAATATAGGCAGTTAATTTTTTCATGTTCTCAAGTTCAAGAGGAGAAGATTAGCAGAGTCAGATGTTATGGACAGGTCAAGTAAGATAAGGTGTCCCCACTGAACTGAACAAGAGAGATCACATGGGCAACTTCTGTAAGATTTCTGTGGAAGAGAGAAGAGAAAGAGGGCTTTTTTAAACGTTAGAAGAAATAAAAAGACATTCTAATAGAAGACCAATAAATGAAATAAATAAGTCAAAGGATATTCTGAGAGAAGAATGTTGAATAGATGTAAATTCTCCCCAAATTAATCATAATTATAAAGAATCTCAAGTAGAAATTTGTGTTTTGTTGAACTTGAAAAAAATTTTAAAGTTTATTTGAAAGAATCAATGCATGAGACTAGCCAATAAAATTTTGAGAGAGAAAATTAGAGTAATAAGGGCATTCACATGGCCTACCAAACATTAAAACTTAAAAAGCAGCAATAATTAAAATAAGGTGACAGTTACAAAGAGAAAGGAAAGTAGATCAATGGAAAAAGATAATTGAGTTTACTCTGAATATTTTTAAAGTTTTACCTGCATTTTAAGTTAAACTATCAATAGTTTCATATGATTTTTATGGCTATAAAATATTTTATCCTAAGGAAGTATTATAATTTATTGAAATGTTCCTTTATTTTTGACATGTAGGCTCTTTTCTCTTTTTCACTTACATAAATAATGCTAGATCTATGTTCATAGTTTTCTGTGTATATTTATTTTATTTCCTTTATCAGAATTTGGAGATCTAGGTTAAAGAGTATGCATGTATTAAGGGTTTGTGATACACATTTTACTATCTTAAAAAAAAGTTGATTCAATTCATACTTTAAAGTTTTACAAGAGAATTCTCATTTCCTCACATTTCTCATTTCCGATTATTACCCTTTTTTACTATTTATAAATTTATTAGTTGAAAATGAGATCCTATTTTTATTTTCAAATGCATTTTCCTCATTACCAGTTACTAGCTATTTGTGTGTGTGTGTTTACCTTACCATTTGTACTTATTTTATAAATTGCCTTTTCTTATTTTTTGTCCATTTTTCTATTAATGCATTATCTTACTGATCAGTAGTAACCATTGTATTTGTTAACTGTTAACTTCTTGCCTGTTATTTCTCCTGCTTTTATGACTTCTGGCATTTTTTTACCTCTATAGTGCTTATATACAAATCATTATGTGCAGGTAGTTTTTTATGACATGAGAATTTTGGATTTTTATATAATCAGATCTAGCAATTATACCATACATGTTTCATCCCCTTAGTTTCATGATTTTAAGAAGTTTATACTATACACTTCATAGCTAGAAATTCAAATATTTATTCTCCTAGGTTTTTCATGCTTTCAGTTGTTTAGATTTACTTTTTAATCCTTTTGTTCATTCAGTAAATACTGATCAAATGTCAGGTTCTGGGATACAACAGTGAACAAATAGATCCCTGCTCTCAGAGAGCTTATATCAAGGGAGAGAAACAAAACAAGGAAACTGATGAACGTAACAGGGGCAAGTTATTGTGTGTGAGTTGGCACACAGTACAGAGAATGACATGGGGTGATCAGGAACGCATCTTGGAGAACACGGCTTTTTAGACTCAGAACTTTCTCTACGCAACAGGAAACAGTAGAAGATAAGTCACGTGTAAATAGGTCTGTGTGTAATGGCCTTCATTGTCTCAGTGAAGTCTGACTTGAGTCTTCAGCTAGATGACAGTTGAAGAAACAAGTGTGAGAAGCTTGAGGGAGGCATAGAATGTCTGAAATGATTGTCTCTGGAGTATGAAGGGATTTACTGGAAATGAGCCTGTTTCCTGTTTCTCTTTGGTGTTATGTAGAATTCAAAGTTTTAAATTGTCCACCACATCTCTAATATAATGATTTATTAAATATTTCTCTTATCTACTGATTTAAAACAAACTCTTCATCATATAGTAAGTATATTTGCTAGGTTATATTTCTAGAATTTCTATTCTGTTCTAAATTATTTGATTTTTAAATGATTAGAGCAATACCATCTAGCCTGAATTGTTAGTATTTTCTAATACATTTTAATATCTGGTAGTCCAAATTCTCTCATACCTCAGCAGTTACTGTTATTGTTGTTACTACTCTTGCCTGGGTATTTTTCTTGATAGAATTGGGGATCTTTCTGTTAGATTCTTTAAAAAGATATATATTTTTTCAGTTAACTTTGCAATTATAAAGTGAATTTGGGAGAATATAAAAATAAAAATTTGAAGGTGAGTAAAAGGTATTTTGAAAAAAATGACACTATACTAAAAAGAAAAGTAGTTATTTTAATACAACTCATCTAAAAGAAAAATTGCTATTTCCAGAATAGCAACAGAAATGATCAGAGTTGATCTGAGAGTTACTAATTGAATTTATATCTTAAAGTGAACTATTAAATAATTCAGATGAATTATTAATGAAATAAAAGGACTAGCCCAGTCAGATGTCTGGAAATAGATGATCTACTTTGGGATCATATATGAAACATTTTAGGCTATTAAATTCTTAAATAAAGTATTTCTCATTCTTTTAAAACATTTATTGAACCCATATTGTGTGCCAGAAATTTTGCAATTCTGTATCCCTGTTTTTAGGTAAGGAAAGAAAAACTTGAAAAGGGTAAGTAATTTTCCTATGCTGAGTGATACAGTGTTAGGAGTAAGATCAGGACTTGGGTCTGTCTGAATCAAAGCCCGTGCTCTTTGTAATTTCTTGATGTCCTAAATTATCTTTAGTAATGAAATGTTATGAAATGTTTGAATTGAACTTTATCTAATTCAGTGTCATTCTATGAAGGGATATTTTCTCCTAGCTGAATATATATCTAGTCATTTTTAATTAAAATATTAGATAATCAGACTGTTAATTTTAAGTATTATTTTTTTTAGTGAGAAATTTAAAACTGTCTAAGAGAATTATGTAACCTTTTCTTAATTTGATCCATTTTATTGACTTTTAAATAAAATACATATTCAAAGTCATTTAAGGAGTTCATAATTAGCTGAAATAACTCTCACATTATTCTATATTTAATAAACACTTAACATGCCAGTAGAGCCTTGGATTCAGTAGGTAACTGAGGGAGAGAGAATTTATATCAGTGGCAAGGGAAGCCTTGAATAAATTGATCACAGTCTGATTCCCTTCCTTCCTTTGAAAAGGATAAATTAATTTTAAGTGTTATCAATAGTTTTTAGCATCTAATATGTCCTCATATTTCATAGCTACCCTGAAATTACTTCTACATGGTAAATTTTCAGAAAGTTTTATTTGTGTGTTGTATTAGTACTTGATTTTTAAAATTTTTATCAAAATCCATTTATTCACGTGGCAAGAATTGTTCCTTAGGTCATCATGTTAAAAAGAAAGAAAGAAAAAAAGTAAAATGTCCAAACTTATGAATTTACAGGGCTTGGGTTTTTTTTTTCTTGTTGTTGTTATTTTTGTCTGTACTGTTTTTAACTTCTTTTTAGTTGACAGATAATTTAGGTGTGTTTTTTTTAATGGCAGGGAATTTGCTATTGAAAGCACATGAGAAAGCACATGATGTTTTGCAATATAGAAATTGGATTTGAGGGTTAGTTTTTATCAGTAGCAGTAGCACTATGATTGTCCTTCTTTTAGGTTTACCTTTCCAATTTTAGTGTAACTTCTTCAGTTTTTCACTTAGAAGACTTAAAAAATATAAGCGTTTTCCACTTACAGGCAACGTTCTGCATTAGGAGAGTGTCTGGCTGCCTTTGCTGGTGCCTTTCCTGTAGCATTTTTGGAAACTCATCTCGACAAACACAATATTTACTCCATCTACAATACTAAGTCTTCTCGAGAGAGAGCAGGTAACACAGAAGCATGTGCACTACTTGATATTTGAAGCTAAAACTTAACGACATTTGTTGTGTTTTCTGACCGTGATTTTTTAATGGGCTATTTTAATTTATTATCTCCATGTCATTTGTTCTTAGGTGTTATTATTAGGAATTTTTTGGAATGCTGTATACTATTTCCGTAGTGTTTCTGAAAGAAAATTAGTTTAATTTCTTCTAAGTCAATGAGCCACAGACAAATTAACCCTCTTAATAATAAAACAGAATAATGAGCAGATATGGAAAAATAGGTCAATCTGATTTCTGATTCAGTTATCTCTTATAGGTAGTCAGTAAGTATATGGTATTCTTATTTGTTACAGTTATAGATTTGTACCTTTCATTTCTCTTGGTTCACCGGGTATGTCTATCTTATTGGAACAGTTTTATTCCATGTGATGTTTTTCTGATAGTTTGGTCCTCTAAGTCTGATAAAGTATATTTTATTTTAATCATTTTCCAAAAGCCCTCAAGAGTTTCCCAAACTTGAACAAGAATTATTAGCTATTCACAAATGCATACCTCTCTGTTGATGAGATCATTTCTCTGTGTAATTCATGTCTATATGGGAGCTACTGGTTACACTGATTTTATAGTGAATTTTTCAAGTAAAGAACCTTTTAGACACTGGAATAATCATTATTTAATTTGCCTAATTTATGATTCGAATTTCATATCACAGAGGAAGTTAAAGAAAAATATGTTGAATATAACTTAGCAATATTTTTCTACATAAGTTGCACAATATATTTGTAAACAGTAAAACACAGTTGAGTTTGGATTGTTAATTATCTGTATAAGCATGTCTTATTAAGTTGTCTTATTAAGGATTTTTGATTCATTAATATTTTTGTAATGAATCAAGAATGAAGCAGATGGTTATTTTGTTACAGATAAGGAAATACACAGAGCAGATAATTTCCCCGCTTATTTTCTATAATACGCCGTTTGCATAACAAAGGAAAGGAATTGCATTTAATGATTCTCCTTCATTCATTTTTTTAGTCAAGTCATTCAACAAATGATCATTGGTAGATGGAGAAGATGGTATATACAAAGATAAATAAGATTTGATTTTTTTCTTCAGGGAGTTTTTAGTTGCAGTAGAGGGAGAGAGACTGGTGAATATATGTGATAGAATTCAGAATAAAGAACACTGGGGACACAAAAAAGCAGTTTGAGCTGAGAGCACCTGGGAAGACTTAGCAGAGTTTGTACAGACGAGCCTTGAAATTAGGAACACTGAAAGTTTGGTACGTTAGGGGAAACTTCAAGTACTTTGAGGTGGCAGTAGCTTTCAGGGAAGAAAGAGAAAAGATGAGGCAAGAATGGAAAGCCAAAAAGAGGCGAGGTAGGCTTCCTGTGTCAGGTAAGGAGTGGGGACTGTACCAGGGCAAAAAGGATCCTTTTATTGGCTTTAAAAAGGGGAGTAACATGAGTAGCTT